>NC_136061.1:324218080-324818080 GCF_964261635.1 Lissotriton helveticus
TTTCTTCGCTGCTCACGCGGCCAGTTAAGTGTGTTTTTCTTACTCTCACAATATCGGGTTTATTGCTTGGGAGGTTTATATTTTGTATTGTGTTGTGGGCCGGGGGCGGGGGCTGTTCTGCTGTTTTGTTCCCTAACAGAACCCCGTTTGAGCCGCAGAAGCATATATCGCTTCTCAGCGTCGCCTTATTCCCCTGTGTAGTGCGGTGCGCAGTCACCCACTAGAGGGCACTGCTGCATCTCGTTGGTCCCCAGCGCGGTTTCCTTCACAGAGGAGCCGCACTGAGGAGACCTCTTGTCACGGAGCTTTGCCCTTGTGTCGCCTCATTAAACGCCCGGATTACTGGGTCTGTAGCCCCCAAAACAAGCATTTTGAACGCCCCTGTTGGGGTCCGTATTGCGGCTAGACCGCGGTGAACGCCGGTGGGCAAGACCTGCACTCCTTTGATATCGTTGGTGTGGTAGCGCGCTGTGAGGTGGGCAGGCCTGGTCCCTTGAGGAGGGTTGGCGCGCTTTGGGGGTCGAGAGCACCCTGTATCTGCCAGTACCTGGCTCTGAAAAAAAGTTGCAGTCCTTAGGTCTGCCCATATTTTGTTGACTCCCACGTTGGTTGGGCAGCACACAGTGCACTATTAGGGCTAGTGCTTCCACTATGGAACAGGAGAATTACTTTGAGGACGACTCCCAGTCCTATTTAAATGACAAGGACTTCTACCACGCGGTGGACAGCTCAATTTATCGCTGCGTCACCGAGGTGGTGGGACCTATGGAGGAACGCCTTTCAGCGCGCATAGTAGAGGAATGCGCTAGGCTTGCTCAAGCGCAAGGAGGTGCTCCAGTACCCCTCCCTGGTCCCTCAGGAGAGGGTCCCCCAGCCCTGAAGAAGCCATGCAGGGAGGGGTTGCCTGAGGGGGGCCCCCCAGGGGTGGATAGGGGCGCCTTTGAGCGCCTACGTGACGCCTTCTTGGCAAAGGCGACTGCCCTCCCCCCTGGGCAGCCCTCAGCCCCTGAACCTCAGGTGGTTACGGAGACGGCTACTTCATCCCCGGGTGGGGATTCCCCGGACACTGACGAGGATGGGGAGTCGGTGCGCTCCTGGCACCCTTCGAGCTCAGCCGCCGAGTTGCCACGGGACAGCTCAGGCATGCTGGATCCGGATGAGATCATCGAACCGCGATCCGCGGCCTGGGCCCCGGGTGACAAGGTGGTGAAGTTCATGGCGAGTCGCCTGCGTAAGCCCCTGGAGAAGGAAGCTAGGGGGTGTCTGCATGGGGAGTGCCCTAGACCCACGTTGGAAGGTAAGGTGGCCATGACACCAGAATTAGGCGCCAAGATGGCGACCTTCCTGGCAAAGTTTATGAAAGACCCGCGTAAGGGCATTGACCGCTCCTGGTGGTCATGCCAAGATAAATTGTTAGACGCGGTCGGCCCTATTACCAAAATCTTGGATATGGCGGAGGAGGCGAAAGTGACAGGGTCCGCCATTTCTCCCGACGTCCTGTCGAATTGGGCGCAAAGAGTGATTATATTTTTAGGAAACGCCAATTGCGCCCTATCGACCGAACGCCGGAGATCCCTTCTGATTAAGCTTGACCCGAAGTTGGGGGACCTGGCCTCTTTGGAGGCAGGAGCAGTGGCCCAAAGGGGCCTTTTGAGGGAGCCGTTTATTAAAGAATTGGGAAAATTCGTCTCAACCTTCACTTCCCTGGATAAGGCCCAATCCAGTATTAAACGACGGTCGCGTTAGGGGCCTCGCGACCGGCCGTGGCAGTCAGAATGCCAGCAATAGAGGGCAAGGCTCGGGGCGAGGGCACTATAACACCTCAGCCAATTTCAACAACTTCTACCCTACAAGAGGGCAACGCTTCGGAGGTCGAGGATACAGGAAGAATTCTGGACCTACCAATTCAAACGGTGAGTGTTATCCCTGCGGATCAGGTACAGATTGACGGTCGACTAGCTGCCTTTCAGGGACAATGGGCAGAGCTTTCAGCGGACGCGGGGGTATTGAAAACCGTCCGCGGGTTCCACATAGAGTTTTATGACCAACCCCACCAGGTGGGTACCCCATGTCCCATAGTCTTTTCAGTGTCTGATGCGCAGTTGATAGACGACGAAGTCTCGGAGCTACTTTGCAAAGGGGCCGTTCGTCAATCAACTCGTCATCCCTCAGGTTTCCTCAGCAATCTGTTTTTGGTGGACAAAACCGATGGAGGCAGGCGGCCGGTAATCAACCTCAAAGAATTCAACGGGTGGTTGGTTTATCGACATTTCAAAATGAAGGGGATACACCTCCTCCGGGATGTCCTCCATACGCGGGACTGGATGGTACGGTAAATCTCAAGGCAGCTTACCTTGTGGTTCCCATTCATCCCCCTCATCGCCGTTTCCTGCAGTTTATCTGGAGGGACCGGGTGTTCGAATTCACCGCCCTGCCGTTTGGGCTTTCCCCAGCCCAGTTTCACGAAAGTGTTGCACCCCGTGGTGGAATGTCTACGGGGACAAGGCATCCTGATGATCGTCTATTTGGACGACATCCTGCTGATGGCGCAATGACCCAAAATGTTGATTTCTCAGCTTCAACGGACGGTTGCGCTGCCTCAGGGACTGGGATTTGTCATCAACGGAAACAAGTCGGTCCTCGTGCCTTCCCTGAGAGTAGTATTCTTGGGTTTTGTCATAGACTCCGTCGAGGCGTCTCTCAGTCTTCCATCACGGAAGATGTCCAAAATCAGACATGTCTTGCGACAGACAGTAACAAGCTCCTGGGCGTCCTTACGGCAGATTGCCAGGGTGGTGGGGCTTCTGTCGTCTTCTATCCAGGCAATCTTCCCGGGGCCCCTTCATTACAGGGCACTTCAACGCCTCAAAGCGCATCACCTTCGGAGGGGCATGTCCTACGACCAGATGGTTCCTCTCTCGGAGAAGGTGAAGGAGGAAATGTCATGGTGGCTGACTCACATGGAGGCCTGGAATGGTCGGGCGATCTTCGGGTTGGTCCCGGACCTGATTATCGAGCTGGACGCCAGCAGGTCCGGTTGGGGGGCGCGCTGCGGAGATTTCTCCACAGGCGGCACCTAGTTGTCAGAAGTTGCACATCAACTGTTTGGAGCTTCTGGCGGGTTCTTTCGCAGTACGCTGCTGGACTGGAGATTCAGCGAAGTTGTGTGTACTGTTGAGGATGGACAATATCTCAGCAGTGAGATACGTAAATCATCTGGGAGGTCCACGGTCCCGTGCTCTGGCAAATTTGGCGAAGGAGTTCTGGGATTACTGCCTAGCCCATCACGGATCTGTGACGGTGGAGTACTTACCAGGTCAGGCTAATCCGGTAGCAGACTGGCACTCCAGACACCTGCGAGACTCCAGTCAGTGGATGTTGGCTGTTCAAGTTTTTCAGTGGCTGAACGAACGATGGGGCCCTTTCTCAGTAGACATGTTTGCGTCTTGCTTGGACCATCAACTTCCGAGGTTCTTCAGTTGGAGGCCGGATCCTCTAGCGGAGGCCACAGACGCATTCCTCCAGGATTGGAGTCAGGAGAGGCCCTTTGCGTTCCCCTCTTCTCGGTGGTGGTGAGGACGGCGGCCCAGGTTCGCCGACAGAATGTGGAGCTGGTGCTGGTGAGGCCGCTCTGGAGATACCAAGTTTGGTTTCCGGTTCTTCTGGAACTTTCTAGGGATTCTCCAATCCTACTCCCCCGGTTTCCTCACCTGTTACTCAATCCGGATCGGGAGCCGCATCATCTCATCATTCAGGGTTCTCTCCGCCTCATGGCATGGAAGCTTTCCGGCGACGCTGGTCGCTCCTGGGCCTTTCGCGATCGGCTGAAGGGCTCTTGTCTAAAGCCTGGGCAAACAGTACAGCGAAGCGCTACAAATCTGCTTGGACTAAGTGGGTGCGTTGGTGTCTTCGACGGGACTTGGATCCCTTGGTCGCGGGAATTATTCCCATCCTGAATTTCTTGGCAGAGTTGGCTATGGATGGGTTTAGGTACCGAACAGTTAACGCTATGCGTTCGGCGATTTCAGCAGCGCATCATCCGGTTGACGGAACACCCGTTGGGGAGCACCCTTTTGTGTGCAGACTCTTACGAGGGATCCGGTTGTCGTTACCTCCGAAACCTCGATATTCCATCCTTTGGGACGTCAATGTGGTTTTGAACCTTTTTCTATCTTGGCAGCCTAATGGGTACCTGTCCTTTAAGGAATTCTCAGCCAAGCTGGCTATGCTTTTATGTTTGGTCTCTTGTCGTAGAGTGTCAGATGTGCGTGCGTTGGACATCTCAGCACGAGTTTTTTCCCCTGACGGGGTTTCTTTTGCGGTTGGGCGTCGGCCAAAATCTGCTTCAAGAACAATTTTGTATCCGGCTTTTGTGGATGTTCCGAAATTGTGTGTTGTTCACTGCCTGAAAGCTTATGAAGATATGACTTTGGATATTCGCCCTCCAGGCGAGCACCAATTGTCGATTGCCTTACAAAAGCCACACCATGCAGTCTCTACCCCCACCATAACCAGGGGGGTGCGCTGGGTCATGCAAGAGGCAGGCATAGATACGAACCGTTTTGGAGCTCACTCTGCCAGGGGGGTCATGGCCTCTAAGACTTTCTCTGTAGGAGCTTTTTTGGAGGATTTAAAGCGGGCCGCAGATTAGTCCTCGGATTCCACATTTAAGAGGTTCTACTTCAAACCAGTGGTGGATATTGCTCATTTGGTGGTGAGTAAGCTTTGAACTAGCATAATCTGAGCCTCCGGTCTTGCCATAGAATCGAAATTTGCCTAGCTTACGTAACGGTAAGTTTCAATTCTATTAAGGACATGGAGGCGAGGATTATCCCACCCAGGACGTCTTTGAGTGACCAGTAAGTAACCAGGTTTTGAACTGACCTAAGCCATATGTACAGTGATAGTCAGTGTTGTTACATTATTATGATTGTAAGCGTGTAGTTTGTTTTTTCTTTACAACGCTTACGCTGTTGTGTTTTTTCTGCCAGGAAATGACGGTGGCAAGCAGGACCAATAAGATGGGAGCGTAATTTGCGCAAAGAAAGAGGAGGAACAGAGAGATGGGACTCCCTATTTAATGCCTATGAACATCATGGAAGGACTATTGTTGGGACTGGTCACGATGGAGTGATGGGAGTT
This sequence comes from Lissotriton helveticus, assembly GCF_964261635.1. Taxonomy (NCBI): domain Eukaryota; kingdom Metazoa; phylum Chordata; class Amphibia; order Caudata; family Salamandridae; genus Lissotriton; species Lissotriton helveticus. Next base: position 324,223,223 of record NC_136061.1, read on the forward strand.
GTGGTTCCAAAGACTTTTGATAACGTTTATGGGAAATGCTTTACTATGTGTTGGTGTACAAGCATTTTTTTGTTACAAGCTTTTCTGAGGCTGCTGTGTTTATGATGATAATAAAGAGCGGAGAAAGAATAGCATAATCTGAGCCTCCGTGTCCTTAATAGAATTGAAACTTACCGTTACGTAAGCTAGGCAAATTTCGATTCTGGCACTAAATAAAACAATTCCTCGAATCCATGACAACATTAACATTTTATTGAAAACACTAACCAGGGCTGTCAGAGGACCCGATATAAATTGCAAGGTAGAAGTAGAATGCCTACGATTCTTTGATAAGGGGTAATATTTACTTCTAAGAATTCACTGTCTTGTCCTAATGGTGCTTATGTTAACAGATATCAAATACTTGTATGTTGGTTTCGGCTGCTTAGTTAAAGTGCAGAAGGAGTAATAAGGTGTGGACGGAGACCTCAGAAGTTCTTCAGTTTACATGAAGAAAAGAGAAAGGTCAAAGTAAGGAGAGACATGGTAACAGTGTGCAAGACACGAAGACTAAAGACAGATTCAGAAAGATATGCTGCTAGCACCAGATGGCTGATGAATGTGTAGTTTGACTACTTAAATAACCACAAAACAGGCACAGGAGTCAGAATGCCAATAGCCTCACTTTCTATAAAGTCTAACCTGAGGTTCTCACTATACAGTGGCCACAGTAATATGGGCAGAAAAACATGACAGAAGAAATAGCATGTTGCCAGTTTTCCATGCTTTTAAGGAAAAAGTAGCCAAAGCTCAAAGGGAAAAGTAGGAGGCTGTAATATACAAGAAGATGGGAAGGGAGCTCAAAGATTCAACGGTTCCAGTGCAAGAAATAATAGCTAGAAAAAATTCATTGAACCTAACGGCAATTTCTGGTTCTGAAGTGCCCAGGATAAAACTATTACAGCTAAATATGAGCGTATTAGGAAAAAAGATTGTAGTTACTGGGATACAGCCAATACACCAGTCAATTACAGATGACTGCCGGTGCCCTGCTAACAAAGGTTCTGTATACTAATAAAGATACCTCCACGAAAGTAGACTGGCATTATGAGAAAAATGCATGATTTTTAAGATGAGAGACATGAACCAATGCTGAATATATTATCCTGCGAGACTGAAGTACTCAGTGCCATTACCCAGAAAATCTCATTTGCTGAAATTTATATTCAGAAAAAAGGCCATTTCAAGCCCAGCCATTAAACCATATTTATAAATTCCCACACAAAGGAACGCAAAACTGGCTCATGAGGCTGTGCCAAGTTTTAAAATAAGCAGCATTGCATCCACACCCCAAAAGGAAAGAGAGTGATTACAACTAGAGTCAAAAGCAGAGTTCTGTAAAAGAAATGTTTCTTACCTTTAGGGTTTCTTTAATCTTTTCCACTACTCTTCCCTGCAAGGATGGGTCACATAGGATGTAGTCTGGGGCAATGCATGTCTGTCCACAGTTGGCATATTTGCCCCAGGTTATCCGCCTTGAAACAAACACAAAACAACATGCAACAATAATAGCGACAGATTTTCAGTGTCTCTTGAGAAATCACATAAAATTAAGACTGTTAACCAGCTCCAGGTACTTTTTCCCAGTTCCTCTAGAGACTAGGGACTTCGGAACAGCGTCCACAGTTAATAGACCAGTAACTGTTTACAAAGTTTAGCAGAGGAAATACTGTCCATTTAGACTGTTTCCTGACACCATTCCCAATTCTATTTATAAATAATAACATACAACTATGAAATCAGTTATCAAAAACACATTTCCAGATTACTTATTTAAATGGACTTTTTTCTTGTGCTAATTGGCAGAAATGGTTCACAGATCAAACCTCAGGCAAATAGGACAAGATCATGACAACTTATCAGGAACAAATCCAGAAATGTAAACCCAACATGCCAAACCTCATCTGGATGCCTAACCATTTTACACAGTGGCTTAGGACTTTACAGCATTTCTGAAGGTTTCTTCGTTCATTCACTCTACCAGTCACTAGTAAGGTTAGAGGCATTCCTAAATAAGTCTCACTCGCCTGAGAAAACAGCAAAATGAGATAGGGCCTCAATGCATTTGCTTTATTTAACAGACATGCCGTCATGAACTGAAACTCGCGAACCACCAGTGAACTTGTACCATCCACACCCCGTGCTCTGGCATAATGGCAAGGGCTTGCTGCTTCTACTCAATTCCACTTATCGATGAGGGTAAGAAGTTCATGATGGAGAGGAAATAGGGTTAGAATGGCAGACTACCACTCTATTATACAAATGCCTTGGCTTTTTCCCCACTAACGCATTCTTCTGTAATGAAGTTATTCGTGACAGTTGCAGAATGAAAATCTGTCTCTTATGTGGTATCGTAGCACTGAGTCAATCTACAAAGACTCTGTAAGCCGGAGAGCCTATATGAGACAGAGTTCGAACACTGGCTATGCTGGGTGAAAGTCAGGTATGTGCTTCTATTGGGTCCAGACAACCTTAGTACTGCAGCTAAATAAGGTGATGTTCAAAGGAAGTGAGAAGGTCAGGTAGAAATTGCGGCTAGTTTATGGATGGAGAAGTGCATGTATGTTGTGCAAGAGGGCCCTACATGTGCTATCATGTCCTGGTGAACACGTTGCTACATGCTATATGTACCAGCCGCAGAGCGGTTATTTGGTTGAAGAGTTGCGGGAGAATCTCACGTCCCTTACATGCCCCAATGGAGCAGTGTTTCTACATGATGAGAGTGGTAAGTATTACTGCCGATTTGTCATCCTGCAAGCAGAAACAGCCTTCTCAAATTCTTGCTGGTTGTGAATTTAAGAGAAGAAGTTTCTGCTAAGCAGTCTTCAGTAAAACAAGTTCGTTCTTGGAATGAACACTGCTGCTGAGAAGGCTGCAGCACAGATTTCGTTTCAGAAATATTGGCCCTAGTCTGTACTGGCTGTGATGTGCAATGCAGCAGAATGTTAATGTTAATGTTAATGTTAAAATACATTTATTAAGCGCTCGTACGCCCAAGGGCTTCATGGCGCTGTAGGAAGGAGCGTAACAGAGCAATCACGGTAAAGATGAGGCGGCTCAGTAATGCGCCTGCGAGAAGAGCCAGGTTTTCAAGGAGTGTCTAAAACTGAGGATGTTATCATTCAGTTTGAGATCAAGGGGGAGAGAGTTCCAGAAGGCAGCTGCAAGATGGTCAAAGCAGCTGCCTCCGAGACGTTTCCTCTTGTAGGAAGGGACGATCAAAAGGGATTTGTGGATGGACCGAAGATTACGGGAAGGGCTGTATCTTTTGAATAGATCTCTAATGAATAAGGGGCCAGAGTCATGTAGAGACTTAAATAAGATGCACCCTGCTTTAAAAGCTACGCGTTGCTCAACAGGCAACCAATGTAGCTGCTTCAAGCCAAGTCTAACAGACTGCCTCTTGGAGAGATTCAGAAGGAGTCTGGCTGCCTGGTTCTGAACGAGCTGGAGGCGTTTAAGCTCTCCAATTTGGAGGCCAAAATAAAGGCTGTTAGAGAAATCTAATCTGGAAAGAACCAGGGAGATGACGATCTGTGTTAGAGCAGCCAGGGAGAAGAAACAGGCAATTTTCTTAATTTTCTTCAGCTGGAAAAAGCTGGATGACACGACTGCTCCTACCTGTTTTTTTAGAGAGAGATCCTCACTAATGAAAATTCCCAGGCTCTTAACCGAGGATGACTTAGATGGGGGGGCACCCATGCTAGAAGGCCAGAAGCTGGGGTTCCAACTAAGTGCACTCTGTCCAGGCAAGACCAATTCGGTCTTGCCTGGATTAAGTTTCAGATGATTGCAGCTCATCCAGCTCATAATGTGGGACATGGTGTTTTGAAATTCTACCACTGAGTCCTTGGTGTTCAAAGGGAAGATGAGCTGCAAATCATCTGCATAGTTGAGGATGGTGACTTTCGCATTCCTGAGGGAGTATAGAAGGGGACATAGATACAGATTAAAAAGCAGGGGTGATAAAGATGAGCCCTGAGGTACCCCACAGATGGTAGATATAGTAGGGGCAGTGAAGGAACCCAGTCTAACTGATTGAGTGCGGCCAGTAATAAATGAGCGGATCCAGCTCAGCGCAGGGCCCCTAAGACCTGCCTGCTCGACACGGTCGACCAAGATGGCGTAGTCGACCGTGTCGAACGCAGCAGAGAGGTCAAGTAGCACCAGAGCCTGGTGGATCCCTACATCCGCGTTCCGCCTCAAAGTGTTCTGCACCGAGAGAATGACTCCCTCAGTAGAGTGACAAGGGCGGAAGCCAGCCTGATTAGGTGCAAGATACTTTGATTCCTCCAGAAATTTGGAGATGCTGTCACATACATGAGCCTCCAGAAGTTTGGCGCAGTAAGGCAGCAGGGATATAGGCCTATAATTGAGCGGATCTAGCGGGTTGGCTCCTGCCTTTTTTAAAAGGGGAATAAGGAGGGCCTTTTTAAAATTATTTGGGACTTTGCCCTGTGTGAGCGATCCATTCAGCATGGCAAGTAGACCCACGGAGATGCTAGTTCCTACTTCATTCAGAATATAAGGGGGGCAGATGTCATCAGGAGAACCTGATTTAACCTTAGCAAGAAGTTTAATTAAATTAGCACTATCGATGGAAGGGAAAGAATCCAGGGTCACAGGATTGTAAAAGGTGTCCGCCAAAAGGAGGGGAGACTGAGTGGTGGGAATACCCTGTTTTATAGTGCAGATTTTATCAACAAAGAAGGAGTTTAGCAAGTTACAGAGCTCCTGGGTGGGAACCACTGGGATAGAGGTTCTGTCGCTGGCGCTAAGATTTTCCACAATGCTGAACAGTTCTCTTGATTTGTTGTGAGCATTTAGAATTTTTTCCGAGAAATATTCTGTTTTATGTTTCTGAATGAGCTTTTGATAGTCCTTTCGGGCCTTACAATAATTGGCTCTATCTTGTTCTGAATAGGCTATTCGCCATTTTCGCTCCATTTGACGGACTTCGAGTTTAAAAGTTTTCAAAAGAGGTGTAAACCACCTGTGAGCGTCATTGGGGCGAGAGCGGGGAAAGCAGAGTGCCATTGCCTGCCAGATAAGTCAAAGTATCTATTGGATACCAATTGCATATACAAAGTAGGAAACTTGCAGCACAATGTTGTCATCTTTGCTTTCTATGTAGCAGGCTAAGTGGAGCACCAAGGTAAAGTCAGTTAGCTTAACTACGGCATAAGGAAATTAACATTGGTGGCTTGAACTTAATGTTGAAATATATGAAGACATGTTGTGAATTGGTTTCTATGAAATGGTAAATGCTATTCAGGTTCGGTAGTTAATGCTCAAAAGCTTTGTTCCAATGCTGCTCTTAGTGTCATCACCCGTAAGAAAATGAGGCTTGGGCATCTCCAAGTCAAGTTTCCTGTAAAGAATATGAAGCTGGATTAAGTGTCTTTTCTTGGCTGTTCCATAACTGACAATCCTTGACTTATGAACATTGAAACAATAATAACATCTGTGTTATTTCACAGGGCAATGACTCAATTGGAACAATTTCGAACAGCCCACTCAACATGTGGCACAACACAACGGGCATCTTCCTCCAATTTGCTGCTAAGTTCTTGAACAATATGGCCGTACCTTTTGAATATAGGTCTGCAGACAACAACTACTCATTGACAATCATTCCACTTGCAATAATTAGAAATTCAGTGTTCAATAAAGCATCAACAATGTTTTTGTGAGTTGACATCTCCAAGTTCATCTTATTTGATGTTAAAGACCAGAATTTATCAAGTTGCACAGGTATAGGTGTGATGCAGGCAAGGTCAATTGTTCCACTTATAGACATTGGTCTTTGTGCAGTTCTTGCAAGGTGCCCACTATTTTTGATATCAGTAGAACAGTCTTAACACCCTCTCCTATGTTTTGCATGGATAAAATCTTGACCATTCACAATTGTGACATGGTCCACAACAACAGTTTTCAATGAGGTCACCTTTGCGAATTAAAATTCTTCAGGTGAACTTTATTTTTGAGCTCTTGTAAGAGTTTGTGCTTCTCTGGTTTCGTTGAAGCATCTCCCTCAAATAATGAGATTGTTGGAAAAAGATCATGGGACAGAATATCCTAGATAAATAGCCCCTTTTTTGTTACATCATCTCTCTATGTGCTCGCGAAAGTTATTGTGGCTGGTGGGACGAAAGTCTTACTATGGCAATTAAACTGTGGAAGTTTAGCTTTAGTGATTATGTCATACAGCTTTTTCTCTTTCAAAACAAATCTTTCCTGCGTATAGTTTCGATCCATGTTCCAGGACATCTGGTAGAAATGTATTTAGATTGTTATCCACATATTGTTTGGTCACGAAGTTGTGTAGTCGCACAGGCTCAGTCTTTTTAAAGGGGTTTCCTTGCTGCTGCATTAAATTAAGAAGACTGTCAAATTTTGTATTAAAAAGTTCCCCTCTCTTTCCCACAAATTTGTGGTGAGAAACAGTTTCACGATGGTCCATTAATATTAAATTTGTCATCTCAGAAAACATTGCAAATAGAAAGGACTTCATAGCAAACTAGGTGCCATTAAGCAACATATTCACTTTTATGCGTCTGACCAACAATTCCCTTGGAGCTTTTCTATGGTCTCTGAATCGGTAGTTTCAGTTTCATACTCAGAGCCACAGCACTAACCTTCCCTTTCTTTCACCACAAAATGTCTTTGTATGAATTCTTTGTAGAGAAATGCTTCTTCAGTCTTTCCAAATAGTAGGACCCATATCTCAGGTAGTTTATGCAATCAAATTCTTGAAAAATCAGTAATTAGTGACTCCAGTGTCTTCAAATGCAGGTCCCAATCACCTTCCTCATCACCATGTACCAAGTTTATCTCTAAAGCTATCATGTGTAAAACATTTACTCGGTACAGGTTTTCGGATTTTGAATGAAGTTCACCCAGTGCCTTGTTCACTTCTGAGATGAGATACACAAAACCTAATTGGTAATTCTTGTCCCAGAAAGCAGTCTTATAGCCTCAGATATGTTGAGCATACCTTGTAACAAACTAACAAAATGAGCTCAGCTCAATACAGACAAGACTGTTTTGCTTCCAAATATTTCAGCCTCAATAAGTGCATAGTCAATGCCACATCCCCTGAGATAACTTCCTACACATCGCAACACAAATTCTGTCATATGGAAACACCCATCATGGATAAATATCCTCAAATTCTACTGGATTGTTAATAAAAATATCAACTGCAATACGGAAAACACCTTCATCGCAGAAAAGTTGCAGGATCTTCAAGCTGAGCACGCACATTTTGAAAAATTGTTTAGAGCTGTGATTACTGTCACATAGTTTTTGACTGGAGATGGCACCACTGGTAGAAAGCCAACCTTCTTTAGCGGGACTGTATTCTGGAAGATCAGAGCATGAATTCAGCCTAAAGAGGAACTGCCTTTTCTTCTTCCTTCAGTCCACATCGAATAAACACTATGATAAATTCAGTTAAATAAGCTCTGCAAATTGCAGCATCAGGTCGAAGATCCATGTCCTCAGACACTTTGAAACTTTTTGGTAGACTGGGACGTGTTGATGGCTTGTAGTGATTTTGCACACGTTGGCAAGGCAGTTTGATTATAAGTCTGCATATTTGTTTGTTTATGCCTACAGCTGACACAGCTTGTTTTCCAGCAGCTACTTCATTAGTAGAGTCTTGAAAAAGCACCATGGCAGGATCATGTGTGCTTGATGTTCCAGACAGAGAGAGCGGTCTTAAAAGTAAAAATTATCAAGAGCAGTAATCGCAAATCCTTTCCTGGTAAAGTGACTTGGAAGTAGTGTGCTGTCGGATTCATAGCATTTTATAGCCTGAGCTACTAAAATGTTCCTAATCCATACTATGTCTGGTCTGGTCTGGTGGCTCAGTGGACTAATGTGCTCACTGCAGGGTCCTGTGTTCAAACTCATGGTCACCGGTTCAAATCCCGGTGGGTCCACTCAGCCTTTCATCCATCTAAGGTCGATAAAATGAGTATCATTGAGTTGGGTAACAATAAAAACATCTGTTATTCAGCGTCAAGATGCCTCCAGGAGGACATGTGCTTTACAAATACAATTTACGTCATCATAACTTATTGATGTACCAATCCTATTTATTGAAGTAATTATCTCTCTACTTTTGCACTTGTCACATTGTTTGGTAGAGTCATGAGTAGTGGAGTTTTCTTTCTGCTGTGATGTAATTCATAAAACATGATTTGGAAAAGACAGTACATTTGCACAGCATAAGCCGGTTCATGGGATTGTCTTCCACTTATTTGCTTCAAAGCCATCATCAATTATGTTGGCTTCTATTCTGAAATCAATAACTTCAGTTTGCAACAGTTTTGCTTTGCTGATATTAAACAATGATGTAAAGAATGTTATGACAACATCAGGCATTCTTATTGACTCCCACTATTTGCGGACCTCTGGGGCATCACAAGATTTGTCATCAAGTCCAAAATCTAAATCTTTCAGGATGTTTCTTAAAATGGTTCCTGCTGACTTACTGCATCCCATGATCTTATTTTGGCAGCAAGAACCTCCGGAGATAAATCAGCTGAGAACACCTTAAGGGACTCATTCGTTTTGTTATACTGACAAAAACGAATTCTGTCATTGTGAATTCTCACCAGAAATATCTAAATTTCATTATTATGGATCAATACAGTTTCATCAATGTAGACCATTATTTCTCTGATCTCACGGAGTGTTAACCCGTAGCCAGCAATCAAGAGTGGCTTTAAATCTTAATCTGCTTTTTCAAAGAGTGAAAACGTAACTGAAGGCTGGCGGCTACGTTGCTGCACATTGTACGTTCATACTTTCAAATGTATGCACACATGCAGTTCAGGTGGGCATACAAACCTGCTGAAAGTACATTCACCTCGCTGTTTGGATCAGCTAGGTGGCTGAAGACTTCATCTTGGATGAAACTAGCAGTGAATAAAAACATGTTTGCCCTTTGAGACTCACAAACACTGTAGTTTGTTTTCTCATCAATCCCTTTGGCCCTTGTTCTGGCAATACCACATACACCACATTGAAGATCCTCTGCTATCTGATCAGTTGGGGAAGGTAGATGAGGGGTAGCCATCGATCTTGTAAGTGGATGGGCACTGGGTTTGGTTGTGGGATTCTTGATATGATTCACAGTTTTTTCCATTTTTACCGTTTTTTTCCCAGGCTTTTTTTCATTTAATAGGACTCGTAGCACTTGTTGTTACAATGATAAAATATTTGTTCCTCTTCACCTATCAGTTTCAAACTTTAGTGAACATCCTTTTGTCATATTTCTGCAGCATCTCAAACTCTCTGCTGTCCACCTGCAGTTGATGTTAGCTTTCCTTTTGGATTAGTTTGGCATATGACATTTTTCTTTGTTGAAGGAGTCCTCAGATTTTGAAGTTAGCAATACTCTGTCAGGAGGTAAGGATCCCCTGCTACCACCTGCTTCGCTTGTGTTTACAAATTTGAATCAACAGACAACCTGAAACAAAAACAATATTAAAATAAATTACCAATATGATGGCTAAAACACATCACTATAGAGCAGCGATTTTGGAAAAAGGCGGAAGGGGTGCTCTGAAGAGTAATTTTCTAGCTCTATAAGACTAAAAACTATGTTTTGAAAACAAAATTAAGTATGTATGGTTCCTGAATTATTACAACACCTCAGCTACACGTTTGCCATTTTTAAAAATGCCATCCAGAACAATTCCGCCTGGATTAGCAATGTCTACCCAAGCTGAATGACTTCTCTAATGATACAAAAACACAAATCAAAAATCAAAAATGAAAACCTCTGAACAACAATTTTTTTAAAGCGGTATATGAAGGGGGCAGGACTATACTGAGAATCTATTTCATCTAAACAGGTTAATGGAATTTTTCTGGATGAATAGCATTTACTATTTCATAGAAACCAATTCATTGAATGTCTTTTTCGAAATTGGCTTCTGAAAACCTATTGTTAGGTCTCCATCAGGACAGTGCATGCTTACCATTTGTTGGCTTCTTTGCCACTCACAATTTCTGGTTTGCAATTAGGCAGTGCATGCCAACTTGACCTGTTGTTCGGTCAACTGGAGCCTTAACCAAGTACCTTTTGTTTTATCTTGTGGTGGAAGGTAGTCATGTGGATGAGTTCTTCTGTGCAAGGCACAAACATCTGTCATATCCCAATAGAGTTTTTGGAAGCAGGAAAAGCAAACACATTTTGTTTCTCTGAAGAGGGTGTTTATGCAGCAATAACTCACTGAAACGCTAGGGGTGGGCATGTTTTGGGTTTATTTCTTTGCAGCGTGAGTTGTGCCAATTATGTTCATGGCCGGGCTTCCAGTTTCAACTTGCCTTGACAGAGGATCCTTTCTAACAAGAGGATCAGTACATACAGCCGGCATGCATAGGAGAGAAGAGCAGCCCTACCAGTGGCCGTTTGGCAAGCTCTGGCAGCAGGGACAACAAACTGTATTTTAGGTTCCCCTTCCATAGATCTGTAGAACTTCCATGGCACAGACAGGTAAGTGTAAGCAAATGTAATACACACGTGCCCTTTTGGAATCTGGCTGCGGGGCTGGAAACACGTACACACGAAGCACCCAACCATTCATTTTCTCTGAACAAATCTGTAAATGCAGGATGAATCATTATAGAACAGGAGAAACCACTATTACCACACGTCTTAAGAGGATTGTAAATTGTAAATTGATACTTGTATAGCGCACTGCTCACCCGCAAGGGTCTCAAGGCGCTTGTACGAATACCGCTGTGGAACCCATCCTGGCTTTCCCTGTGAGGTGTCCACTCCTGGGCACCAACCAAGGTGGAGGCCATGCATCCTTGGCGTTGTGGGGGCCTGTTGTGGAGATTAAGCAAGCTATTGCCCAGAGTTGCAGAGTGGGACTCCATGATTGGAATAGGCACCGAGGCGAGAATTATCAGGTCTGTGGAATTTTGAGCCCAAGACCCGCCGAGGCGGAGAATTGAACCCTGGTCCCGGGCTAGACCTCTGCATCAGGGTCTGCCGCTCTAACCATTGAGCCACACTTCTCCCATTGATTGAGCAGCACAAGGCCACCGATCTGAAAGGCTTTGCTGTGGGTAAAAGAAAACATTAGCACAAATGCAATAGAAATCCCCTACGAAAGAGCTATTGGCTTTTCAAAGATTTGTTCATCCATGTTATACAGTTGCCAGGCTAATATGTAGTATTGCTGCAAATAAAGAAAAACAAGCATCGCAATGCAATAGGTCTCGCATTAATGCTAGTTTGAGCTATTGACATTGCAAATAACAATGCCTTTTATTTTTGTTTTAAAAACATAAATAAAAGGCATTGTCATTTACAATGCCATCATCTTAAACTCTGGTAACTGCGAGACCTATTGCATTGCAAAAGCTTGTTTTTGCTGGTGCTGCCGTTGTTGCGGCCTTGGGGGCTGTGCGCTTGGTCTTCCGGATTTGCTGCTGGTTGCAACTCAGTGTGGATTTGAACATCTCTGTCTGCTGATCTTGGCTCACTCTCCGTGTTTGCTCCAGTTGCTTCCAGTGCCGTTTCGTCAGCCGGAGTAGGCGACAGTCATATAAACTTTCACTGATACCTGCATGGAGCACAAGCTACGGAATGCTAATGTTGCTTTGAAAGGCATTTCAGCTGGCATTCGGTGTGTTAGCATCAGTGATGGTGAAAAACAATTTAAATCTGTTCTTTCCCATGTTGTCCAAGCACCTCTCACTGTAAATCAGTGACTGAGGAAATGCATGCTTCTGTAACTGACAGTGTTTTGTGAATGCGATAACTATAACTTTGTATGTGCGGGAGTACATATGTGTGTATAAACACACACATGTGCACAAACACCCTTCACGATTGCCCATCATAGGTGAATCCACCAGTTATGTTTGAGGCCAGTCAGTTGCATCTCCTTCCCCTGTCCCCAAGCCCCTAGAAATCACTTCTAGAGATACCACTGTGGCTGTAAACATCTGCGCTGTTTCAGGTCCAAATCCCACTGAGGTCTACTCTGCATTTCATCCTTTGGAGGTCGATAAAACGAGTGATCTGCCTTTTATGCGCGCGTAACTCTGCAGCACCGTTTGTAAAGCGCCTAAGCACTTTGGAAAGAGTGTTTCGTGGCCTGTGGGAGTTTCGAGCATTAATAAAATGCCCGTAGGTATTGAAAAGTAGTATGGTGACTCGCACGTGCAGGGTCCTAGATTCCTTTCCGCTGGCCTTTATCTTAGCATGACAGTTAAGTCGCCTAGGAGCTTCGTACAATACAGGTCACGGGTCCTAATGTTGGTCGGACTGTTACAGCCTTTCATCCTTCCACTGTCATGTGTTTGCCGTTTCGTTACGGAACAGCCTACCTATTCTCTAAGTATGCAACCACATTCCGGTTTGTAGTTTGCTCCATGCGAAGGGCCATTGACAGTATTACATCCCATGAGCGGATTATCCCTCCGCAATCAGAGACGCAGAAAGGAGCTGTCACATTCCGGAACCTAATGAGTCACTCAGGAAGAAGAGGGGGCGCAGTGAGAGCCCCCTCGATGAGATGCAAGAAGGGCTGAAACCACTCACTTTTGTGATGGGCCGATGCGTGTGTATTGGGGGGGTGGGGTGGAGGGGTAGGGAGGTTGGTGCATTGGTGGAATGCACAGCAGGTGTCGACCCCCAAAAGGAGATAATGTGTAAAGAATAGGCTTACTTTACTTTGGATACTATAACAATCCCCACCCAACCCCCCACACTCCTTTCACCCCAAATCTTTTATGTAGCGCTTAGAGCGGGGCTGAGCGCTAGTTCGATGCCAGGGCCGTGGAAGAGACCCAGCCGGGTTGGGAGGAGAGTGGCGGGGGGGGGGGGGGGGGGGAGGGGGCAGTGGACTGTACCCCAACCATTGCTGCCAGATGTAAACCTTTCTTGTTTGATGGTCTGAAGTCAGTCAGGGACAGCAGAGCTTGTATAATCTTAAACCGAGGCGGTCTTTCCACTTTGTGTTCAGTGCGGTTAAACGCTCCCTGCTGACCCGGCTCATAACAGAGCGGGGGACCCTGACAGAGAGGCTGCAGTAAGGGTCTCTGTTCGTGTCACCACCTCAGACAGCAGCTCCATGCTTTCCTGGGTCCCCGGCTCAACCCCAGGTGCACCCGCTCCTGCTGACCAATGTGAGCTGCAGGCGCCTCGAAGCCCCGAGCCTCTGCTGTCCAAACGTAGCTTTAAGCAGGATTTTTCTGCTGAAAGATATTAATCAATTGATGTTTCGCCTCTCTGGGCGAGCATGGATAGTTTAGTTGACATATTTAAAGACCTCATTCTGCGTGATTCGGCACCGCGGTACGACTAAGGCTCCATTCTAGATTGATGCAAGAAGAAAATCGCTTTCATTGTGATTGTAGCATATTACTCTGAAGAATATATGATTTGAAAGCTCATAAGTTCCAAGCTTCTCGCCTTCATTGAGGCATCGAGATATTGTGAATAGTTAGACCACACGACAGCTTGGATTCTTATAAGATCCTTAGATGATTGCCTTTCCTCGCTTCTCAAATTCCTTATTTCCGTGATAAAGAACTGAATTAAGCTATCCATCGTCTCTCAAGTTCCTTATTTTCGTGATAAAGAACTGAAATTAAGCAAATTTGAGTCTAAATTAAATCGCTCTATATACCAGCAATTCTACCAATCCTGGGGCAAATACATTAAGGGCTTTACAAATATTAATCGATCAGTCCTGAAGATGGTCTCAGAGAAACATTCATAGGAGACCGAAACGTCGACCCTCACCCTCATCCTATAAAAATTAATAATACTTTCATATTGGATAGGTGTGCTCAGGTTTTACAGGGGAGCTAATTGAGATTGTCCTATTTCTTCCTTTATACATGTGTTTGTATATTTGTATTTTAATCCCTTGTGACTCATTTTTTGATAAAATTCAATATTTTTGCATATACACCTTCTTGTTCTTGTTTTTGTTCTTGTTTTGTTCACTCTTTTATGTTAAATGTATTTATGTATGAACAGACATTTGTGAATTGAATACATATGTTTGACTGAACTAAACTCTATTAGGACCATTAAGTAATACTTTAAAAACTTTTGAAATATTTGTGGAACAAACTCCCTTGGAGGCATCTCTTACCCATTTCATATTTAAAGAGCAGCAACAAATATGTGTGGCTATTTACAAATAATTTTAATGTGATGGCGAGAAACGGGGAAAAAAATCCTACAAGTAGAAGAAATTAAATCCATTGTTTGGTCACCAGGCAGCATGCACTCATTACATCCAATATGGCCTCACACAGGCTTGGACTTTTGAGGGAGAAAGTATTAGTTCCTCCTTCCAGTCCAAACCAGCATCGATCTCATATCTTTATGGGGCCATGTGTTAGAAACACATGGCCCCATAAAGATAAGAAAGTGCTTTACGACAGACGCAAAGCAGGCCACCGAGTCCGGCTCGAAGGCGAAAGGGCGTCTACAGAAAACCCTCATATCCAATGGCAGGGCGCCGTTTAGCATAAACAGTGATGTCAGCCAATGGAAATGAGGGGCGGGGTTTAAAGCCCTCTTCTGAAAGTCCTTATCAACAATAAATCTCACGAGGCCACGCAAGACCTAAAAAGTGCTGTGACGTGGCTAGTGCTAACTGAGTCATAGCATTTCTTTTTCCCTTCCTTTCAGCCATGATAAAGCCAATGGGTCTCAAACAGGCAAGACCGACTGACTTAGCCAATGTTTGTTTAAGGTAAAAAAGAATTGGCTGCAGGTCTTATTTTCAAAGGGGACATTATTTTAGATTCATAACTTTTACACTGTTAAACAATTCCTTTGGATGCTTTTAACTCGCTGGACTCACCACCGATCTAGGCACCCTAAATACTCCTCCACATGCATAAACGACACCCATCCCTGACCGCTAAACTCTACTGATCCCTGAGCCCTAACAGCCCCTTCTAACTCCAACCACACCTGAACCCTTAAAACCCCTCACCACACAAACTAAACATCCCTGACCCCTAAACCCCAACCATCCCTTTTCACTCTTAAACTCTATCCATCAACCTAAAACCCTCTCACTACCCCTACACTCCACCCATTCCTGAAGCCAAAAAACAATTTTCTGTACTTCAACTCCAACAATCTCTGAACACCTAAAACCCTGCCACACCTAAACTCCACTAATTCTTGAATCATAAAAACCCATACCACCCTTGAAAACCACTGATTCCTAACCCCTAAAATCACACAACACCCCTAAATTCCCCCAAACCTGTACGCTAAGAACCCTTTCTTCATATAAACTCCACCAATCCCTAAACCCTTCCAAACCCCACACCACCCTAAAGTTCACCCATTCCCAAACACTAGAATCCCTTCTCCACCCCAAAACCTACCTTAAAAACACTTACCAGCCCTAAACTCTACCCATCTACAACACCTAAAATCCCTCACACCCCGAACTCTACTCATCCGTGAACCCTGAAAACACGTTACCACCCTAAACTCCACCCATGCCTGATACCCAAAAAACCCTCTTCGCCCTTAAACATCACCCATTCCTCATTACTCCTTATCTTCATCAACGTGTGTGATTTTGAGGTTTCCTCAAAATTATCTTTCCTTTTAAACATTTCCTTTAATTTTCGATGTATTTGTATTTCCTTAAAGCACAAGTTACTACTTGTGTAACGATAAATCTGTAAGAGACATTAGTTAGTGATAGATTCCTTACCTTAGAATATCCCCAGGCGTCAGACTGGATCCGGAAATTTTTCGCGTAGCAGTACCCTTGCGCGTCGGTAGGCGTCGTCTGCGGCTCCGCGTCCGTCGTCGGCGCCGTGATGACGTCGTCGGAGTACTTAGACGCCGCCTCCGCGTGCTGACGTCAGTTCTTAGACACAGCTTTACCGCGTCAGAAGCGCTGAGCCATGTTAAAAACCAACACTGGTGCCATTGAAACTAGGGCCCTGAAAGGGGATAACCCTAACCCGAGATATCGGTTCGCAGAACGGGGAGGATGGGTGGGTCGGTAAGGAATCTATCACTAACTAATGTCTCTTACAGATATATCGTTACACAAGTAGTAACTTGTGCATCTGAAAGAGACATGTTAGTGATAGATTCCTTACCTTAGAATAGATACCCCAGCAATACCAACCCCGGTGGTGGGTCTGCGAACCAATAATCACACCAGAAAGTCCTGGAGGACAGAACGGCCAAAGAAGCCATCCCTCCGGACTTGGCTGTCAAGGCAGTAGTGTCTTGCAAACGTGTGCAGCGAGGCCCACGTAGCTGCCTGACAGATGGCTTGTAAGGGCACTCCCCGGCCCAGGGCAGTTGTAGTCGCCGTGGCTCGGGTGGAATGAGCCCGCAATCCAACAGGGGGCTCCTTTTTAGCCAAGGAGTAACATGCCTGGATACACAAGATGAGCCACCAGGAGATGGTCCTTTTGTGCACCGCTTTCCCCTTCTTAGCGCCCACGTAACCAACAAAGAGTTGGTCATCCACCCGGAACTGGCGTGTGCGATCCAAATAGAATGAGAGCGCACGTTTTGGGTCCAGACGGTGGAGCCGCTCTTCCTCTTTAGAGGGATGCGGTGGCGGGAAGAAGGTTGGCAAGGTGATAGACTGCCCGATGTGGAAGGCGGTGACAACCTTGGGCAGGAAAGATGGCTTAGTACGCAACACAACCTTGTCCGGATGGACAGAAAGGAAAGGAGGAGTACAAGAAAGGGCCTGGAGCTCACTCACTCTCCTGTCAGAGGTGATGGCAACCAGGAAAGCAGTCTTCAAAGTAAGAAGGCGGGGAGGACAGTTGTGAAGTGGCTCAAAGGGAGCGCACATCAGAAACGTAAGAACAAGGTTCAAGTCCCACTGAGGCCCACGTAGCTGCCTGACAGATGGGAAACAAACGGAACAGGAGAAAACGTGTGTGTGGAGCCCTTAAGAAAACGATTTACAATAGGGGACTTGAACAAAGAAGGTTGATCACGAAGCCTTAGAAAGGCTGAAAGGGCAGAAAGGTAGCCCTTGATAGTGCCCAGAGCAGAGCCCTGCTGGGCAGGAGAAAGAAGGAAGAGAAGAACCTCAGAGAGAGGGGCAGCAAGAGGATCCACAGCCTTTGCTGTGCACCATGCCACAAATCTGTTCCACCTGCAGGCGTATACCGACTTTGTGGAGGGACGCCTGGCTGCCAGAATGATGTTACAGACTTCAGGAGGCAAGTCAAATGGCCTCAACTGTCGCCGCTCAATCTCCAAGCATGGAGGTGGAGACTGGACAGGGTCGGGTGGAGGACCGTCCCCTGCTGCTGCGACAGAAGGTCCTCCTGAAGAGGCATACGAACCGGGGGATCGACTGACATACTGAGTAGCTCTGGATACCAGTACCTTCGTGCCCAGTCCGGAGCCCAAGGATGACTTGTGCCCGGTCGCGCTTGATCTTCTTCAGCACTCTGGGCAGAAGTGGTATAGGCGGAAAGGCGTACAATAGACCGCAACTCCACTCGCGACGAAAAGCGTCTCCGAGCGAGTGCCGCCTTGGCGTTCTCTTCGGTGGCGAATAGATCTAACCAAGGCTCTCCCCATCGCTGAAAGAGGCCTTGCGCCACGTCAGAGTTCAGACGCCATTCGTGATCCATCATGCACCGACGGCTGAGCTCGTCCGCCCTGGCGTTCAGAGAACCCGCCAGGTGTTGAGCCACGCCCTGGCGTTCCAGCCACTGCCAGAGGCGCAGAGCCTCCTGGCAAAGTGTCCAGTACCACATGGCGGTGGTGTTGTCCGTGAACACCTGCACCACACTCCCCCGGACAGAGGGGAGGAATGCTTTCAGTGCTAGACGAATCGCCCGCAACTCCAAAAGGTTGATGTGGAGCTGGGCCTCCGCCGGAGACCAGAGGCCTCTGATCTCCGCCTCTCCCATATGGCCTCCCCAGCCGTGGAGGGACGCATCCGTCACAACTACGTGCTCCGGTTGGGGAAGGGAGAGGAATCTGCCGCTGACCCAATCGCGGTCCGTGAGCCACCACTGCAGTTGTCTCGCAGTGCCCTCCGAGATCAGGATGTGGTCGGACAGGTTGCCCTGATGCTGGCCCACCTGAAACTTCAGGTCCCACTGCAGAGCCCGCATCCGCCACCTGGCGCGATGCACCAGTAGGATGCAGGAGGCCATCAGCCCCAGAAGCCGCGGCGTCAACCTGACCGAAACCCGGGATAAAGGCTGAAAGAGTGGAATTAGAGCCTGAATATCCCGGACCCGCTGTTCGGGAGGATAAACCCGAACCCGCGCTGAGTCCAGAACCGCTCCGATGAAGAGGAGCTTCTGAGAGGGACACAGGTGTGACTTCGGCACATTGAGGGAGAACCCCAGCTGGTGCAGGAGGTCTGCCGTTGTCTGGAGGTGGCTGACGACTGTTTGGGGCGATCCCGCCTTCAACAACCAGTCGTCGAGGTAGGGGAAGACTGGAACCCCTAACCTGCGCAGATGAGCTGCGACCACCGCCATCACCTTTGTGAACACCCGTGGGGGCGCTGGTAAGGCCGAAGGGGAGCACGGTATACTGAAAGTGCTCGTGGCCAACCGTGAACCGCAGGTAGCGCCGGTGGGCCGGCAGGACGGGGCTGTGGAAATAAGCGTCCTGCAAGTCCAACGCTACCATCCAGTCTCCTGGTCCAGGGCAGCTAAGACCTGAGCCAGTGTCAGCATTTTGAACTTCTCCTTCCGGAGGAAGCCGTTGACGTTCCTGAGGTCCAAGATAGGGCGTTGGCCCCCTTTACCCTTCTTGGGTACCAGGAAGTAGTGGGAGTAGCAACCACACCCTACTTCTGGCCCAGGAACGCGCTCGATGGCCCCCGTGGCCAAGAAGGCCGTAACTTCCTCCTGCAGAAGCCGCAAATGATCCCCCGATACTCGGTGGTACTGCGGTGGCATAGCTGGAGGGGTCGCCTCGAAGGGGAGGAAGTAGCCCCTTCGGACGATTTGCAGCACCCACCTGTCCGACGTGACAGTGCGCCAGTGGAGGAGGTGATGGCGAACCCTGCCCCCCACTGGCATCACATGGGCCTGAAAGCACGGACTAGGAGGGTTTCGAGGCGGATGCTGCGGGGGGAAGGTGTGGACTGACCTCGCCGTTGACCCCGACCGCCGCCACGGCGGTTTCCACGGCCGCCACCACGTTGGGTATTACCCTGCGGAGCGTGGCTGGCAGCACGTGTGGGTACACCCCTTCCGTGGCCACGAAAGGAGTGAAAAGCAGCCGATTGCTGGCGCGGGGCCGAGAGGCCCAAGGACTTGGCCGTAGCCCTGGAGTCCTTAAAGCGCTCAAGCGCATGGTCTGGCTTGTCGCCAAAAAGGGGACGGCCATCAAACGGCATGTCCATGAGTGTATTTTGGACATCAGCCGAGAAGTTGGCGGACCTCAACCAGGCGTGGCGACGAATCGCCACCGTCGTTGCCATCGCTCTGCCCAGAAAGTCAGTGGTATCCAGTCCACACCGGATCGAATAACGTGCCGCATCTCGGCCTTCCTCAAGGAAGCCCGTACCTCCAACGGGCATTCTGGCAGCACGTCCGCGACCGTGTCCCACAGAGAGTGGGTGTAACGGCCCAAGAGGCACGCGGTGTTGGAAGACCGCAGTCCCAGACTCAGGGAGGAGAAGACCTTCTTGCCGTATTGCTCGTACCTCTTGGATTCCCTGTCAGGCGGCGCCGACGAAAATGCGGTCTGGGAATTTGAGGCCTGGATCACCAGGCTCTCAGGGGTGGGGTGGGTGGACAGGAAACAAGGGTTCCTATCTACAGGCGAACCTGTAGCGGGCTTGGACCAAGTGCCCAAAAGAACGTCGGTCAAGGCCTCGTTAAACAGCAGCAGAGGCTCGGCTGAGCATGACTGCGGCTTAAGGACCTCAGTGAGGAGGTTAGTCCTCACAGCCGCGACGCGGAGCTCCAGGCCCAAGGCCTTGGCCGCCCTCATCAACACCACACTATAGGTTGCCCCCTCCTCCGTAGCCACGGTAGGAGGTGAGACAAAGCCAGTGTCCGGCGAAGTGTCCAGACCACTGGCATCCCCAAGTTCACCTGTCCATTCCTCCTGGGACTGACATTCACGTGTCAGAGGGTCCTCAGACCCCTCCCAATACTCCTCATCACCCATCTCCTGGTATTCAGGGTTAGTAAATGATGGGCCCGGTTCATGGCAAGTGAACTCTCCGAACGGCGTCTGAAGCAGCGCCGGAGCCGGGTCGAGGGAGGCATCGGGGACGGCGCTGCCCGAGGACGGCGCCGGGGGTGACACCTGAGGGGTCGGCGCAGGGGAGGTCGTTAAGTCCACCAGAGGCGATCCGGATCCGGATCCAGCGGGGCCCTGCGGCGCCGGCGGCGTCGGAGCCGAAGCACCCGACGGCGTCGGGACCAAAGCTCCCGACCCGCTAGGCCCCCCAGACGGGTCTGCTGGGCCCGAAGGCGCCGCGGAGCCCGTCGGAGGAGAGAGGGACCTCATGGCCATGAGGAACCGCTCGATCTCATCCGGCGCCGCGTTAGGCCCAGGGACCAAAGGGTATGAGGCCGGACGCAGCACCTGCGACTCCGACGGAGCCCCGTGGGCGGTGTCACCAGAACCCCCGGCCGCGTCGTGCGAGCGTCGGGGGGAGTCGGAAGAGCGATGATGACGTCTCTTCGACTTCTTGTGCTTACCTGACGACTTCGACCCGGA
This sequence comes from Lissotriton helveticus, assembly GCF_964261635.1. Lineage (NCBI taxonomy): Eukaryota > Metazoa > Chordata > Amphibia > Caudata > Salamandridae > Lissotriton > Lissotriton helveticus. Next base: position 324,243,978 of record NC_136061.1, read on the forward strand.
GGAGTGATGTCGACTCCCGGAGCTCCGATGGCTCCACTCCCGCGACCGGTCCCTCGACCTCCATCCAGACCGGGACCTTTCTCGGCGCGGGGCCGACTGCCGGAGTTCGAGCCGCTTACGGGACCGCTCCCGCCTAGCCTTCGAAGTCAGGGCCCGACAGTCGGAGCAGGTCTTGTCGTCGTGATCGACACTGAGGCAGTGGAGACACAGACGGTGAGGGTCGGTGACCGACATCAGTCGGTCGCAATCCTCACAGGGCTTGAAACCTGGCATCCCTACCGGCACCGTTCGGAGTCGAAGACTTCGAAAAAGGATGATCAAAAGATCAAAAAAGGTTAGTCAAAAAGTGACTAAGGTACCACTTTTTCCAGATCTGCGCTGCTGGCGTGGAAAAAAGAACTGACGTCAGCATGCGGAGGCGGCGTCTAAGTACTCTGACGACATCATCACGGCGCCCCCGACGACGACGACGGACACGTAGCCGCAGACGACGCCTACCGACGCGCAAGGGTACTGCAACGCGAAAAATTTCCGGATCCAGTCTGACGCCGGGGGATATTCTAAGGTAAGGAATCAGATGCTGCATTTCCTTATAATTCGTTTTCCATGATTTGGTTTCCTCCAATGTATTTATCAGCTTTCATTTTTCTATTAAAATAATTATTTTTAAATTATACACTTGTGCATAAAATATGAATGGTAACCACATAGAATATAGGTAATGCAGCAAGACACGTCATGGAAATCGAATACAACCTGAAAAATTCTACCACGGTTACGGAGTTAATTTAATCCTCAAGCTATTTCTTCTAAATGCTATGCTACGTTTTATTTGCGTTTAATTTTGTTACACTTTTATCAAAGTGCGTTAAATTAACCATCATGACCACCATTAATACTGTAGACAGTTCAATTACATACCAGCATACAACAGCGTCATATAGCATATCAATTACAATACATATCAATAATAATCCTTTGTTTACTTGGCTTTGAATTTCATTACCTCCACTCTATATATATATCCCCCAGGTAGATCAATTTCACAACTCACTGTCTGTTATATCAGTATCTTCACATAGTGTGTAACTTTTATTTCACTCCCATGTATCTTTGAGGTGTAACTTCGGGTGTACCAAAGCACTCTAGATCTCCATCATTGTAAAGTAATATTCCATATCTTAACTATGTATCCGCAGTAAGTATCGCGGAACCCATCCAGATCACCACTAACTGTGTTTTATGAAACATTAGAGCCAGAGATCTAAATCTGTGAATGTTATATGGAAACTCCTCATTAATAACCAACCGCACCATTTCTGGAGAAGGTTGTATATCGACTCCAACCATTTCGGATAGTATCCGATACACTCTAGTTAGCCATGACTGGGCAATTCCATGTAAAGTGCAAAAAAATACATTTATAGCATTGCAGTTTTTACACTAGATGATAGAGTTTGGGGAAAATTTGTCTATAAGTTCTGTGGTATTGTATAGACTATATGAATTTAAAATGTAGGAGCTTGTGCTTATAAGTAAATCATTGACTTGTGCGATACTGAAATGCGACTTTTTTTCTATAATGGCTCTCTTTGTGCCATTCTAATTTAGCAGCATAGTCCTGAGCCACCCCATGACGATTATGTTATTATGCATGAAAGACTGGTTTGCTGTCATCTCCCCCGATATAAATTTTGTTACATTCACCAGCTCAGTTGGGGGAAGTCAGGGAAAACTGTGTAAGCATCTTGTCTGAGCCAGCGTTTTAAGACCACTAATTTGCCAAATCCCCATTACTTTTGAAATCCTGAATGTTTAAGAAAGTTAATTCCGGAAATAAAAGTCTCCCATCATAATAGTAAGCTTCTGAAGCAGTGTTTGGGATGAGTGTTCCATCAGGGGTGCTTGGAATGTATTATGTGCAATACACAAAAGGAGAGTACAGTGTATCCAGCCCCCTATATTTTGCGATTTCCCACCATTCCCAGCCTGTAGTAGCTATTATATCAGCTTCAGTGCAGCATATTTGGGTGTCTACAGCTGCCAGATTTGTTTTAAAAACTCTTGAGATAAGTAGACCGGTACATTAATGTTATGATTTAATTATTTTAATTGATTTTATGATTATAATTAATGATATTCGGCCAGCTACTGACAATGGGAGCTTGATCCATCTACCTACTTGTACTCAGATATCCTCCTGAACCACTCTAAAATTCTTCTGTATCAGCCCAGTCATCTCTCTGATAATATAAACGCCAAGGTATATCAGTCCAATCGGTGTCCACCAAAGAGGTTATTCCGCTGTTCAGGGGCTAGTTTTATCTGTTAGTGGGAACGTGTCGGACTTTTAACAATTGGTTTGCGGGGGCAAATAGCCAGCGAAAAAGATGCTATCTCCAAGTATATGGGCTGTATTTTCAACTGAGTTTTAGATATATAATGGTATCTGCATATAATGATACTAGCAGCGTTTCACGTTTAAAATAGATTCCACCCCCCCCATCTCCTTAGGTGAATGAAATTCAAGTGACCAGGACACCAACAGTTCAATCAATGTAAGGAGCAAAAATCAGTTGTGAGAGTTGGCAACTCTGGCGGTGCCTCTACCTATGGAAAAAGCTTCAGCTTGCACAGCGCTCAATTTCACACATGCTATACATGGCTGTGTATACAACAATGTGATCCTATCCACTTAAGCAGCTGGTGCATGAACTCACAATCGAATGCATCAAACGACTTCTCCACATCTATTAATATTGCAGCTGCTGATATTTCGGGGTCCATTCAATGGAATATAGCCATCAGTATGCCTAAGCTAAATGCATTTAACTTGTTGAAGAATAACCCCGGATTGTGCGAGGGGGGACACATTTTTGCATTATAGAATTGTAATTTTTTTTTACATTTCTTTTTATTAACCATCAGAGTCGACTTTACAGAGCATTGAAAATGTACACATAGTTCGAGTCTAGAGCAATCATAAGCATACATATACAGGTAAATGTGGCTAACAACAATGACTATGGTGTAAGATGGTCGTCCGAGCCAGGATCAAGGGGGGGAGCATAGATACACCCATGGTAGGTGTTCGATTTGTTCCATATAGAGGACCATTTCTTGGGACATCCACGGGAGACATAGACCATCTTTTCCCTAAAAATACACCAGTTCATGTAATTTTTCCAGGAGTCCACCCTGGGTGGGTCTCCCACCCCCCACAACTGCGCAATGTTTTGTTTGGCTATAATCTGTCCCAGCGTAGCCCAGAGTTTGTCCCTGCTATTAAGGTCAGTGGGCTCCCAAATATTTAAAAGATACCTTTGGGCCATTTGGATACCCCAATGCATCACTCATGCACTCGTGACCAGTAGGACTGGATAAGAGGGTATTCCCATAGAATGCGCATAAATGAGCCGAGCTTCCCACATCCACATCTACAGCCGTCCTCATCTACCTTTCCCATTTTAACCAGGGTTGGGCCACAAACATAGACCAGGTGGAGGATCTTTAGCTTGACCAGGCGCAGTCTATTAGAGATTGCAACCTCCCTCGGGGAGGCCAGAGCCTCCTACCACTCCTCATCATCTATCTCCAATTCATCTCCCTCACAGTGGCGCCTCAAGCGCATCAGAGGATCTGGAGTGTTGTTTATTAGCTTTTTATACGTCAATGAAATAACCCCATCTGGCAGGTAACCGTCCAAGAGTCTGTCCTCTAAAGGTGAAGGTTTGGCTGTAGTGCATGTCTGATTTGCAGATATCTGAAAAGCGCCGAATCCGCGAGCTCGTGGCTCTGCCGCAGAGCGGAGAACTGTATAATTGCACCGTTTTACCAAAGGTCTCCAATTGTGGAGATTCCGATCAGGTCCCTCTTGTCAAACCCTTTTGTGGTGCCTATTGTACCCAATCGTTCCGAGTCCCATAGAGGGGTAGCCAGAGAGAATTTTTAGTCCCACCCCATGCTCCTGTTTGCAACATGCCAAATTGCCACAATGCTTGGTCGGTCCCGTAAAGTGATATCTCTGGGGCCTGGAGTAGAGAACTCTGTAGTAAGTGCCTCCCAGGTAATAACCACTTTTCCATTCTATATGCCGGGTCATCACCCTGTCAATATATACACAGTGGTTAATGGCCGCCAGGTGTGCGGCCCAGTAGTATTGTTTTATGTCTGGTAAACTAATACCCCCGTCATACCAGCCCAGGACCACCATCTGTAGTGCTATGCGTGGCCGTCCATCCCATAGCAGATCTCGCTGCAGACTCTCAATCTCGCCAAAGTATCTGGCTGGAACTAAGTCATGGGGATTTTGCAGAGCGTATAGAAAACGCGGCAGTGACATCATTTTGAATAATGCCACCCTTCCTAATAGCGAGAGCAGAAGTTTCTTCCAGGTGGTGACATCATTTTGTAGTCTATTGAGTGTGTGGGCGGAGGGGGAGTAAAATTTGCTCGTATCGGAGCCTGAGGTCCTCTGTGATAAAGATGCTCAGGTAGCGGAAACCCTCTTTTGCTATTTGCATGGGACAGTCGTGAGGTAAGGGGGAGGGGGAAAATCGCCACTGAGAACATACAGGAGGGACTTACCCCAGCTAATCCTGTACCCGGAATATCTCCCAAAGATGGTAAAGATGTCGAGCACGACTCGTAGGGACGACATGGGGGAGCCCAGCAATAACAGGACATCGTCTGCGTATAACGAGATGGGGTCCTCCCATCCCACCGTCCACTTGAGTCCTCGGATGGAGGGACTGCAGCGGATCCACGCCGCCAGGGGTTCTAGGAAGAGGGCAAAAAGTAGAGGCGAGATGGGACATACCCGACTGGTCTCCCGATCCAGGCAAAAAGCCTCTGATTTTTTATTATTAACTACCACGTGCACCAGGGGCTCAGAATACAGGAGCTGCACCCAGCTAACGAAGCCAGGTCCAGAGCCCATCTTCGTCAGGACAGCGAAGTGATAAGACCACTCTATCATGTCGAACGCCATGGAGGCATCCAACGAGACCACTACTGCCCCTTCTCGAATTGTGTCAAGTCTTCCCAGGACGCTGTGAAGGCACTGTAGGTTCAACGCCGTATTACGATGAGGGATAAAACTCGATTGGTCGGGGTGTATAAGCTTACAGTTCACTGGCACGAGGCGGCTTGCTAACACTTTGGCTAGGATTTTGAGTTTGGCGTTTAATAAGGAGATAGGTCTGTAAGAGAAGCATTGATTCCTGGGTTTCCCCTCCTTATGGATCGTTACTATTGTGGCTATATACTGGTCGTACGGTAGGAGCCCCTTCTCTCGGCTCTCATTGAACATAGCGCGCAAGTGGGGAGCAACAGCACCTGGCTTCAGTTTGTAGAGCTCAATCGGTGGTCCATTAAGGCCTGTAGCCTTGTCAGGGCAAAGGCCCTGGATGGTTTATGCCAGTTCATCGTTCGTGAGGGTGCCACAGAGTGCATCCCTTTCGTCAGCTGTGAGAGTCGGCATCTGAATGTCCCTGAGGAGCCCCTCAGAGTCAGCGACGGAGAGAACGGAGGTTGAACTGTACACAGAGCTGTTATAAGCGGCAACTGAACATGAGATTGCTTGTGGGTCAATCACTGTCTGCCCCCTCTCGTCTATCAATTCAGAGTCCAGCCGATTAGCCACTTCTTTTTTATCCAACCAGGCCAACAGTTCCACGGCCTTATCCCCAATGTCATATAACATACCGGCTTTCTCTCTTCCTAGCGTTTTAGCCATGTCTGTGGCAATGCTTCTATACTTATCTCCTTTGAGTTTCAGGGTGTGGAGTGTCTCTGGTGCGAAGTCTTCCGCCACAGTTTCCTCAAGGCGGAGAATCTCACTCTCTACCTGCACTAGGTGTTTCTGCTAGTCTTTTCGACTCCCAGCAATCGCGAACAGGGCCTGCCCCCTGAGCACCGTCTTAAACGCTTCCCACAGGACATGAGCGGACTGAACCATGCCCTTGTTGTCCCGAAAGTAGTTAACAATAGTCTGGAGGAGTGTTTTCTCAACTGCTGGGTTACAGAGGTACCAGGGGTTAATGGGCGCGACCCTTCCAACCTGTCCCTCCCCCAAAACCAGATGAGCCCAGTGAGGAGAGTGGTCCGATATGCCCCTCGCCATGTGTCTAGCTTCCTGCACCTCCGTGATCGGGGTCAATAAATAGTCAATACGGGAGAGGCTTCCGAGTGCGCCAGAATAAAAGGTGTGTTGTATGGCGTCCGGGTGGAACGTGCGCCACACATCCACCAATCCCAGTGTATCCAGGGAGTCAGGGAGCCACCTTTGCGAAGATCCAATCTCCTGTGTGGGGTGGTGGTCCAAAACCCAGAGAACACAGAATTAAAGTCTCCACCCATTACCAAACAGCCCTCATGGAATGAGAGTAAGAGAACACCCAGATCTTTGAACGTCAGGCTCTGAAGTCCCGGGGGGACATACACTGACACTAGAGTAAGGGTTGAACCCTCCCAACGTCCGGAGACCGCTGCATATCGCCCCATGTCATCTACCCATGTGCACTGCACAGAGAGCGGGAAGGATTTTTTTATCATAATGCCTACTCCCCGAGATCCAGTAGTGAACCCAGAGTGTGTCACCAGTCTATAGCCCCATCTGTCCAGTGCCTTACAGGAGTTGCCAACCAGGTATGTCTCCTGGAGGAGCACCACCTGAGGGGAATGCCGTTTGACATGTTGCAGGACTATACTGCGTTTGAGCTCTTCACTCAGACTGTTGAGGTTCCAGCTTAACAGTCTAAAATGTCCGCCACGGTGGGTCCCCAGCATTACGAAAAGAGTTCATACCTATTTGCTCCAGCTCGAAGAATAGATTAGTCGACATGCGTAAATAAAGAACAAAGAAAAACAAATTAAGATCCCCAATTCCAACCCAACATCCTCCCACCCTGCTACCCTGCACTCTGGGCCTCAAACTGCCCATCAAACACTATGCAGAGTGCCTGTCGCCCGAACTGGTAACTAACTGTAGTTTAACTTGGGGGGCGGAGCCAGTTCCCACATGAACCATACCCTAGTGGAAAAGAAAATTAAGGCTCCTACTTAAGATGTAAAGGCCAATAGATCTACCATTTTTCAATAAGGTTCCCCACTTTGTAAGGACAAGCCCCTATCCGGGTCTCTACATGCTCAGAACCTCCCAGCATAGGCCCAATCATGCCGTAAAGAATTTCAGTACATGCATCTTACAGTTCGGAGACAGTCAGAGTCAAAGGGCACTCATCTTTGAGAGTTATGATCCTCCGCACTGCTCCAGCCCTCAAGCCAGTCTGCGTTTGGTTTTTCTTTGTTCGCCCTAAGTTGGCAGGGTATGCTCAGACGTAATTCCTTGCTCACTTTGCCACTGGAGTCAAGCAAGCCCGGCTGAAGACGGTTGTAATGCCAGAAACCGGTCCTGGGAAGCTTGATTCCGGTCCAGGGAAGACATGGCTTGGCAGTTCGGGCTGGACTATTCCCATGAGGCACAGGGTCAGACTGATTTGCATATGGCCATGTCTGAACTGGGGTGGCGGAGTGAGCTAAAGAACGGTGATGGATTAAACCCAGATCAGTTGACTGGGGGTGAGTGTTTGTATTGTCAACGCTCCGTCCATCACCACCTTTGGTTTTTCTTTATCTGTAAAATGCCACACTAGAATTAGGTCCATTAGTTCATAGAGTGAGGTATACAATTGTTCATAACAGATTTAAAAGTGTTTGGGTTAGCTACTAGGTCAGTGAGCACGCAACCATCCTGCCGAAAGACTTATTATCTGCGGGTCATCCTTATGTGCTTTTAGAATCCCGCTAGCATCCTACTTGTCGATACATGCCAGCTCACGTATAGAAATGTGGCTACAGCAACATTTCGATATGTGAGCTGGCATGTGTCGACAAGTAATATGGGTAACCTGCTGCAATGAGGTATATAATTCTGCAGGCATCGACCAACTCAAAGTTACATCATCTTAGCCAGTGCTGCACTGGTTTGTGAGGTGGATCTATTGGGCTTAACAGATGTATCCAGCTGTGTCAAAAATACTAATCTGAAATCGCCTACCCACAGATTAGCATGCTCCACAAACTTCTTTCATACTACAATTAACTCACTGTAAAAGTTCAGTGAGCCAACAAGGCACCCATAAACATTACGCAAATTTATGTTTCCATTATCCATTCTTTGAATATGAAGTTCACATTTTGTTTTATTCAAATGTCCTCCCCCACTGGAGTATGTCAAAAACAAGGAGGAATATCTGTCATCCCTGTGCAGTTGCACAGATAAGCAGTGCTCCTAGTGGTATGTGAGTTTCTTAAAAAAAAGCCACAATCACCCTTTGTGTCGTGTACAAATAAAGCTGATCGATTTTAGAGTGGTGCAAGCCCTATCGTGTGCAGTCACGTTGGATCAATTATGTCCTATATACATTACTATGATGTATATGCAAAGTCTCAGTGGTTTAACAACCACACACTGAGAAACATTACAGTGAAATACGACTTAGCATGTACATCATAGTAATGTATATAGAAGTCCCTTAAACATAACTTGTTCTCCCATTCCGACCCCAATGGCTGGTAAATATTACCTCCCCAAAGTTTTCCAATTATCAACCTGGGCAGTGATGTTCATATTCACCATTCTGCGCCCTATGGGATGGACGAGATGCAAATAACTATTTTGGAGATTGCATCGATCCCATAGCTTATACTACAGTTTTGCCCATACGTAATCCTTCTATTATAAGCGGATGCCATGCGGTCAAGCAGCAGAATACAAAATATTTCTAACAAAATAGTCTTCATTCTCAGTACACTGACAGTGAGACAATTACATTATTGGGTTTGCTACTCTCCCAATCAGTACAGTTATTGAAAACAGTCTCCTTGTTGAGAGAACAGGTTTCCGTCTATACTAAATGCAAACAACAAGCAGAGATATTAAAAAATATAATAGTCGTTATCGATGCAAGGAGGAAGACTTTTCTGGCTACTGTGACCATGGCTCGGGTTACTGGCTCCTGGCATGGACCCTCCTGCGGACCTGAGAGGAGTGTCCAAAAATCCCTTCACTGCCTCTAGCTAAGTGTAAAGGATACTTTCTCACTATTCTCCACCCTCAGTTTTAAAGTGAAAATCAGGGAGTATCGGACTGCTTGTTTACAACCCTGTTTTTTTCCCTTTTGTTTTGTTTTCCAGAAATAATTTCCTAGATTCCTGCACCAACTATGTAAAGTGAGGAGAAAACGCCACTGGAGAGCCACTGTCATACTGAAGGTCAGATTGGGCCCTTTTTGGACACAGCAGTGTCTGTGTCCCTGAAACTAAGTAAACAGGCGATGATTGGCCTAGGGCTTTGATCTGGCTGGGGCCTAGGGCCCAGGAATCTGTGGAACCTTTCAATTAGAAACACAGGTGAACAGGCCCCTCTTCTCTACAAAGAGCTCCACTGAAGTGGGTTGCTCAGATTCTGCAACACCCATTACCCTGATATTATTTCGGCACAAGCGCCACTCAAGGTCGGCATGTTTACGTTTCAGCTACACTGTGTGAAGTTCTTCGGAGATGGCTGCGAGTCATGCAGCAGAGTCTTGAAAGGAGTCCTCAACATCTGACATTCTGATCTCCATCTCTGTTAATGTATTACCGTGTCTATCCTGCCTTCTCTATATCTTTGTGATACATTTGGAAAGTATGATGATCAATTGTTGAGCCAAAAGGGAGCATACTCTACTTCATTTCTTTAAGCAAGCCAGCTATTACGGATTTAGGTGGTAACTGCTGCCTGCTTTAAGACAGTGGATCGTCGCAGTCATTCCAATAAGGTGGTCTTCTCCAATGAATACCTACTCCTAATGCAGCACACAGCCTGTAATTAAAGTGTCAAACAGGATGGTCTCTTGGTTGTCAGGGAAGTCAAGTACTCATTACATGAGTGGTTTCCAGGGCTAGCACCTCACCACCACAGCCATCTCACCCACTGTGGTGGTCAATGCTGTCTTTCACATTGAGGGCCTTAAGGTCACAATCACATAACATTTTAGTCTGGCATCTAGTATCCATTCCTCAGAGTCCCACAGTAAGTCCATCACTTGACTACCTGGGCCACAATTCAGATCAGTCCCTCCTACAGCGGCAAAGGTTTAGGGCACCACCAATTTGTTGTGAATGAGCCAGTGATGGCTTACCACAGTGCATTAATCAGCAACTTTCAGTCGAGTTCCTTCTCTGAGTGGGATATTTTTAAGGATAGCCACCTGCCAGGCATTGGCTCCCAGCCCTTGTGGGCCACAACCAAGCCCTGTGCCGGCGGAGCTCAATCCCGGTACTTGACAGCGGGTGCACTAGTGTCAGCAAGCCCAGAGTCACCAAACAGTGTATGCTCTGTTATGGAGCATTCTCCTCCCAGTTATGATCTGAAGCAATAAATAGCAAGCCTGTTCTCGAGTTTCAGAGATGGTTCCAACAGTATACCTGCGTTTTCATTATCAAATAACAAGCAAGCTATTTCCTAGGACAACTTGTTTGAGGCTGGAATATCAACACTCAACAGCGGTCGTCTCCAACGACGAAAGTTGACTCTGCAAACTGGCATGACCTCTGTCCCAATGGTCCAGGCGTGCAATCCCACTCTAAAGTATGTTCTGGTACCTAGGTTTTTGTAGTACCTGAATAGCGATCTTGTTTTAGAATTTGAAAACAATAGTGGGGCTAGCAGACACTAAACCAGTGATACGACAAAAAAGACATGGCGACAAATGTGTCAACTCCATTATCATGATAAAAGCAGGCACACAACGAGCAGACATTTTTAGCATTTCTACACGTTTAAAACTTTACACTTTCCACGACACAAATAGGAACTTCTGAATAAGGCAAAAAAACTAAATAGTAAAGTCGGAAAGGATAACAAATAATGGAACTAGAAAAAGTAAGAAGAGGAATTGTCACCATGCTTACAACAATGTTAACAGCTACTAAATGTGATTTATATTTTCTTCTAATGCTTAAAACTTCTTATACCTGATGACAATTATTTTTTCAGTAAATCAAATAGAAAACGAGCAAACAATTTTTGTATATGAACGTTGTATTCGTACCCAATGGTATCCCTTTCTGTAATAAATGTATTCCAAACCTGGATGGAGGTTCAAGCTAAAAAAATTAAGTAACTGAAGTAGTATTTGAAAAAAGTATTCGCTGTTAAAAAAAAAAAAAGAGCAACTCAAAATATGTACACGTTATGCCAAGAAAGCTTGAAGCCCAGGAGAGTTAGATTGTTAGTAGCAGAATTTCACACCAACAACTCTCGACTGAAAAAATGATTCCCCAGTTTGATGAGCCCTTTCGCCTTAACACAACAATGTATGGCACACATTCACACAGGGTGATCTTTGCTCTATGTAGCAGGTGTCTTATTGTTACCCAGCTCAAAGGTAACCATGTTATCCACCAAGGATGAATGAACCCACCAGGACTAGAACTTGTGATAATGCAATCAAACACACATCCCTACAGTTGATTAATGTAACGCAAAGCCACCAGATGTACATTTACCATGATAGGAAATCACCCCTTTCTCTAGGGATACATTCTGAAACGGGTTACTTATTCAGAGCTAAGACTAGTGGATACGAGAGCATGCTTGCTGGGTATGCAAATCACATGCTACATGATCTTGGTGGTGTTTTATAGAGGCTGACCCATCCAATAATGTTCAATGTAATAACAGGTCCATTTGTCTTTTGTACCGCAATTGTGTTTAATTCAGCCATTACCAGTGCAGAATAAACTTACAAGATACATTATTCTGAGTTCTCCCAAAATCTGAGATCACAAATGAAAACAACTAAAATATTGTTTAATTTAACATCAGAGAACACATATAATATTTTACGGTGTTGGTGGTGTTCCATGGCAAAGCATCTAATTTCAAGCCAGTTCCCTTGGCTATGGACCAAGCGGACATATCTACAACATGCACATGGTTTAATGTTGTATGAGCCCTTGATAGCAGCTGTTATAACAAAGGCTGCCTAGGTGTTAGTTATAAGAATGCTAAAGAACATTATATCTGAAATTAAACATTACAAAAACACTCTCAAGTTAGTTAATTCAATATACATGCTGTCAATGTAGTATGAATTCAGACGGTTCAGCTATGTGGTAGAGCGAGGAGGACATTCATAAAAGCTTGAAAGCTTCACAACTGCTGCATCTTATCTGCTTTCACCTCAGGCCCAGTAAGATAAGACGAATAACCCGCTCTCACCTGCAAGCCGTATCCACGTCACAGTTCTTATCAATGTAGCATGGACTTTTTCCACCCAGTTCAAGGGTGACTGGCGTTAAGTGCTTGGAAGCAGCCTCCATGACTATCTTCCCCACGCTGGTGCTCCCAGTATACAAAATGTGATCAAACCTCTCCTTAAGAAGTAGAGTTGTCTCTGCCACCCCACCGTTTACAACTTGAAATGCCTCCTGTTCATAGAAAACAAAAAGTAGTCAGTCTCAGAAGAAATCTCTACAGCCAGAAGTAGTGCACATGCATGATCTCTACACAACTGGGCAGGTGCAGATGACTATTTTCATGAAAGTGGATAAGGGTTAGGTTACTTACCTAACTGATTGAATATTTTTAGAGATTTTTGGAGTGTTGTAGCAAATTTCTGAGCATGTTTTGAGGGCTGAAGCAAAGGAGCTGTATTAGTGCAAGAGAGAAGAGGTTAACAAAGAAAAGATAGTTTCTCGGCCAATGTTTAAAACCTCTATTGTGGTGTACTAATATGGAAAGCCTTAGAAGTAGAAGATCAATAAAAGATCTTTTGATGTATAACTGCTTCCACAACTACAATACAAAAAAGGTCTTTGCCTTATGACTGCAGTATGAAGGAAGATTGGGAAGCCATGAAAGCAAGTATGAATAGTTAGTGGAGAGGAGGAGGAGGGAAATACCCACTCAAAGCCGTGAGTGGGGACACAAGATGTGAATCTTTAGTCCTCTATTAAATTTCAGAACTCCAACTCAAGTCTAAGGCGTTGCGTTAGGGCATTCCTACTATGTGAAGAAACATTGTGTCAAATCATTTGTACATGTCTTTTTAGGCAGTCATACCGGGGTATCTACCTTTAGCATACAAATATGCAGAAGCTTGACTAGGAACCGATGGGTATGAGCAAGTACTTCCTTGTGAACTACATAGAGGGTGCTGAATTGTGTTCTCTCTGTCACTGAAGGAAAGTGCAGACCAGGAAATGCAGATCTGATATGGGTTTCCTGTAATGACAGTAAATCAGCCAGGCTGTGCCCCTACGGGATCTCTTGCGCATGAAGAGATACTTTTTCTGCATCCTTGTACTGAAAGCTACAGAAGCACAAGGGATATTTTGACTGGGAGTTGATGAAAAGGGCAGCTTCTTTAAAAAAGGTTTTCAATGTGGCAATATACCCTTGGTGTTAGCATTTAACTAAGTAGTGAAGTAGGGGGCGCGGTTTCGCCAGGCAGCAAGATGGTCAGGCTTTAAAGGGCTCTGCCGGCCGGACCTCTAATTCATCATTTATCCATCACCAACTGGGCTCCCATACGCCAGCCATTGCCTGCACGGGGTCCCCTCACAGCTGTGACCCTGGCTGTGGCACCGGAGTCCCTAGATTTGCCCTCTAAGCGGGACTGGTGAGGCAGCGAGTGGTGCCCTGCGCATGGCCCTGAACTGCCGACCTCGCAGGGTGGAGCCAGGCAGGGGGTGTTGTCCCCGGAGCCGGGATGTGTGCCTTTACTGCGGAGGACCCTGCAACTGTGAGCTGCTGACAACTACCCTCCATGAGCTGGCGGGTTCACCCAGGATGGGAAAGATCACTGTGGAGAGACTGATGGTGCCCATCTGCGCCTGCGGACTGCGGTTAGACCGCACTGCTCCTTTACACCGATGGCTTGCGCGGTGTGAGGTCTGGCGCTAAATCACGGGTGTGTCCGCTGGACCCATGTGGCACCATTACACCCTCACCTACTTCTTACCAACGCTGCAACCAGATAGGCAGTCAAGGCAGAGCTGTCCCAGACAGGATCGAGTGTGACCATGGCACCGCCTTTGGCTCCCTGTGCTGGGAGTCGCACAGTGAGCAGGCAGCCCTGTGCCTTCTTCTTTGGTGGCCCATTGGGAGCCATCCCATGGCCTTGGCTTTCAAGTCACTCCCGTAGCCTGTGAGTGATGGCCCTGGTTATGTAAGCAGTCAGATGTCCCCTTCCATAGGGCTGGTGATTTGGGGCAGGTGCCCCTTAACGTTTCGCCGCATCTTGCAGGTCTACTGCGACCTGTGCCTGCTCCCCTATGGTCATCATTCCATGTGTGACCGGACCTCAACATTCTAACTCCTGGGCCCTGCGAGGAGCTGCGCATTTGCAGCTTTGTGTCGTGCATCAAGGCAGTCATCTGCAGTGCTTCTGCTACTTACCCTGTGGTTCACTTCAGTGTGTTCCTCAAGGTGCAGAGACTTGCCGCCATTAAGTGCTACTGCATTACCCATTTCGACCACCTAGAGCAGTAACAAACATACCCACTTAGATTTGACTGGCAGACCCAGTTCTCTTGGCTGCTTGCTGGCTTCCCCCAATGTCTTTCTGGTGCGAGAGACTCGCCTTGGCTGCCCCCGCCCTGGCCTATTCCTCGATCACCCCTCGGCTGGTCACTCTGCAGTCCAGTAGTTGAAGGGATGCACTGTTGTACTGTTGGGCGTGGATCCTAGGAGTTTTCCTTGCTGGGCACACAGCACTTCACCCTTATCCAGTGCCTGCTGGGGTATCCTGGACTGGCCCAGATCCCAGAGGACGAGCCTGCTCATGCCCCCTGGCACACTAATTCTTCAATGATGTGGCGGATCTCCGCTGAACAACACAGGGCGGCACCACACACCACTCGACGTTCATCTTTTGCAGACTCACACTTTTGCACTCTGGATGCTCTTGCCCGCAGCTTGGTGCACAACGTGTCCATCTTGCAGCTGGGAGACCCTGCTATGTGATCATCTTTATTGTTTGCGGTAGCAGTCCTCCTCATGGTGAAACACGAGGCCAAACAATCCAAACTCTCAGATAGCAGACCTCTTACCCACCAGGCAGAGCAAGGCGAGAGCACAGAACCATTTGCTGACTGCCCACCACTAGACTCAGACTCGCACACTTTATATTTCTACTCAGACTATATTGCACCCCACTGCAGCTTTTCAGAATGGTATTGGCTTCAGATCTGTGCTGTCTGCGGTGGAACATTCCCTATGCCTCCTGTATCCACCTTGCCTGGCAATGCCCAGGGGAGGAGGGGGAGGTGGGTCACATCCTTTTGGACAGTGGTGTTTGCCACCATCCATACAAACACAGGCCACTCACCCTTCTTCACCCCTTTAGTGGGTATGTTGGGTTACGTAAAAGACACACGCATATCTTGTCGCCTCAAAGCCATGGTACTCCTGTTGGCTAATTGCAGGGTCGCAATACACTGGGGCAGGAAGCCAGACCCCTATTAAGCAAGGCTTAATGATGTGACATACTGCCAAGCACAACTGTCTAAGTTCTAGGAACTTATGCCACTGCACTGGGATGTATGGGAGTCTTTTGCTGCTTTTCACTGCGCAAGAGATTCCAATTACTTAGTGGGGGCAACAGCCAGGAATAGTGCACAATGGGATGGGAATATATAAATGTTGGTTGCCTTATTGTATTACGTGCTGTATCGTAATGTGCTACTTGTTAACTATCCATGTTTCTGTTTGTGGCCCATCTATGCGCTCCAAATGCTCCTTTTACATTATGTCCATGTAAGACATATGTTACCGAACTACAAGTATCTCCTTCAAACATGGGAGAATATCTCAATTATATGACTAAGAGAGAGAATCCACTCAAGAAATGTGCTACTCTGGGAAACACAGGCTACTGATGTCTGGACATTAAAATGAAATAGTTTTACAACAAATAGCAGAATAGGTGACCTTTGTTGGCATTCTGATGGTATGGATAACCACTTCTGAAAACAGGTCTCAATGATTACAACACATATAGAAGGGGACCAATATAACGAGACAAAGCTTGCACTCAAGAGTATCTGTGAATGTCCGTAGAATGGCCTAAATGCATTTCCTGACTACACATCATGTCCTTCAGAAAGTTGCTCTATAACAGGAAATTCCATCTAAAGAGCTGGAGCTTCTTAAATCGAAGGGACAACTTCTTCCTGAGTCCTGACACCTTCACGTAGCTCATTTACACGAACTACAGCTAAATCTAAAAGTTCTTTAATGTTTTCACATAGCGCTCAACACAGGCTATTCATAAGATTGAAGAATTGGTATTTTTTGAAAATCATTACTTTTATATTTACGGTGGCCCAACTCTGGTAGGTGCACTCACTTATTTTAGTTATCCACTCGTAATAACATTTTTACAGCGCATGATACGGTTGCTCTAGTTTTCAATATGGTTATCATCCACAAAGGTATCTTATTTGACGATAACCACACCGAAAACTAGAGTAGAAATAATAATGATGAGCATTCAATACTATGTCACTTAGTTAATCTTACAGCACATAAAAGGCTTTTGAGCCCTATCCCATATCCCGGTATATACAGGTAGGCGCAACAGACACACCTTGTCAAGGTATCTTGGGACCAGTTGCTCAATCAGATTTGCAGTGTGTTCGCTGACCTCCGAGGGCTTCAACACTACGGCATTTCCTAGGACACAGAAAAAACAATGTTGCAGCACAGAGTTTTTTAACAATACTTTGCACAGTCCAGCATTATACGACAGTATTTCACATCGCCTGCTTACTCTACAGAAACCTTACAGAGGCTTGCTATGTCCTGCACTCATCTTCCAAAGTCTGCATCTGAGATGGTTTTACCCTACACGAATGGCCCACAGTTCAAGTGAAAAGTGGAGTAAGCCAATGACTGTATCTAATAATGCTTCTTATTGAATCATATTATAGGCAAGAAGCAGGGGATTCTGAAATACTTGGCGGAAGGTTCACAGTTTGTTTGCATTTTGTAATGCGACAAGAACAGAGAAAAATATTAAAAGGTAAGTAAGGCGTGGACGAAAACGAACGGTGACCCTGTGACCACTGAGAGTTTAATCTAATGCGTTTCAGATATGACAGAGACATTAAAGGCATCTTTACCATGAGTTCGGTGAACAAAGTCAGGAGAATGAGATACCTCGTCACTTTTACTGGTGAGATTTGTTTTTTGTTTTAAACTACCACAATAGGGGGGCAGGTCACACACTTTTCTGTAAGGCTGTGCCACGGACATGATCGAGCGAGTTAGTGGAATACACGTCAAAAAACAATAGTGTGGAGGCTGCATCTTTGTGTGCAGAGCACACAAAAATGATACCTAGATCTGGAGAAAAAAAATGGTGGACTTTTGGGAAATGCAATTAGAATACCAAATGGCAGATACCGAAACCTTATATACAGCTTAGACATGCGCGGAGGATGCGCGTAAGTCAGGGAGAACAAAATACCAGAGGCAGCTCCCCTTGAAGATAGAATACTGGCAGACTCAATATCGAATAAGGCAATATCGCAAATATATAAAAAAAATTATGAACAATGATCCAGACCCATTACTGGCCCTTAAGGAAAAGTGGGAAACAGATGTTGGGATACTAGAGGCCAATGACAGGATGGAAGTCACACAGGGACTCAGGGAGGTAGCTATTAGGGCGTGCTTCAGATTGATACAAATCAGAATAATACACAGATACTACACCACTAGAACACTACTCTATGCAATGGGTAAATGTGACTCAGACAAATGTGTGAGGGGTAGTGGGGAGATATGGACAATATGGACTTGCCCAAGAATGTGTAGATTCTGGAGGACAGTGGTAGCTGTGATGTCCTGAGTGATGGGGCCGGACGTTCCAATGGAGGCCTAATGGCACCTTCTTTGAGTTGTGGGAGAAATAGCTTGGCCAAGACACACCAGACTTTGGTTGATGCTAGCAGACAGTTGCAGAAAGGAATATTGCCAGAGCATGGGGGAAGCCACAGCCACCAATGGCGAGGGAATGGGAGCAAGATCTTGATTGGTGTTGTGCAGCGTAGAAAACAATTTATCAGGGTCGGGGCGGCACACGAAAATAAGACAAAATATGGGGAGCATGGGCTAAATATAGAGGATCGTAATCATGGGATGACAACCAGTTGTAAATCAAGAAGGAGAGGACGACTTGGGGAATGCATTGCAAGAATAACTGTTGATAACCACAGAACGGGGACACGCAAATGAGGGGGGGGGTAGTTGGGATTGCCTCCATCGGGAGGAACAAATGGCAAGGAATTCTGACCTGTATTTGAGTTAATGTACTATGCATGATTGTTTTTCTTGACAATAAAAATATATATTTTTTTTAAATTTCGAATTACTCATGTTCAAATGTGTTGGTTATAGGACTCAAAGGGTAAGGAAAATCCATAGTAAATGAGCACACGGGCATGACTGGGATTTTTCATGAAGTTTTAAACGCACATGTCACAGATACAAGTTAATGCGCAGGTAACTGAGTTACATCCTGTGGAAAAATCCATAAATTTCCCTCACTTTCTCAGGATGCATGAAGATGATCAATTCATGCAAATTATTAAGAAAAAAAAGTTATTCCGTAGAAAGATGAAGAATTTCACACATTTTCCAACTCTATGCAGAAAATATATGCAATGCACAGATCTTGCAAATGTTGGGTTTGAAAATACAACCTGCTAGACCTGGCATTTATTGGCGTGATTACCCCAGACTTTTTGCCACTACCTCCCCTATTTTTGAAGAACTTAGATGCTTCGGGTACTTTGCCACTGCTGATCAGTGTCAAAGTGCAAGTGCTCCCTGTATAAAGTATAATGGTAATTGGTTGTCCATGATTGGTATGTTTGCCTTACGAGTAAAGTCCCTAGTAAAATGCACTATGTGTGCCAGGGCTGGTAATGCAAATGCTACTAGTGGGCCTGCAGCACTACTTGTGCCACCCACAGCAGTAGCCTTAAAGAGGGAACTCAGGCCTGCCATTGCAGTGCCTGCACGCAGTTTGTTAAACTGCCATGTTGTTCTGACAAGTGCCCCCACTTGCCAGACCCTAATCTTCCCTTTGTATGCACATCAGACACCCCTATGGTAGGTCCAAGGTACCCCCTGGGCAGTGTGCATTGCATGTGAAAGGTAGGACATATAACAACAGGCTGACCTGCATCTGGAGTGTAGGGGGAGGAGTAGCTCCTAGAGGTGAGAGGCCTGGGTTGCTGCCATAAAACAATTGTCTCATCTCCTACCGAGTGATTGAGAATCCAGACCCCTACTAATCAAAGGAAGATGGTGTCACTGGCAGGGAGGCACCCAGAACTGGTTTGAACAGGGGTCAGTGCCCCCTGAACAAGAAGACTTCAAAGCCATTGAGGGGTATGACTATGAGAGCTGAAGCCCATGAACTTTGTATAATGGCTTGATCAAGACTGAACAAGACTGGAGCTACATCGTGGTCAAGAGGAACTTTTGCCAAGGAAGAATAAACTAAAGAGACTGAAGGAAAAGACTGACCCTTGCTGTGTGTTCTGGGGCTGGCTTGCAGTTTGCTGTTTTAACCAAGAAAAGGATGAAGGGATTTTGCTGTGTCCCCTTGCTTGAAAGGACTTTGCTGTGCTGTGTCCTGAAGAAACGTATCCCCAAGGGCCCCGAGGTGAGCTGGCTCCGTTGCGGAAACACAGGAACACAAAAGTTTCCAAGAGAGTCTAAGCGACGCTGTGTGCATGTGCTTTTGCAGCCTGAGACCCTCGTACGGAGTGCCCTGTGATTGCGGGCACCTGGAGTCCAAGCGAGGCTCAGCAACAATGTGTGCCTGTGCTTTTTGCAGCCTGAACCCTTTGTGAGGATCGTCCTGTTATCATGTGAACCGGAATCTCAGTGAGTCTCAGCGACATAGTGTGCGTGTGCTAGGTGCAGCCTGAGACCTTCGTGAGGATTGTCTTGTTAACGTGCACACCCGGAATCCAATTGAGTCTTAGCGACGGTGTATGCGTGTGCTCTGTGCAGACTGAGACCATCGTGAGGATTGCCTTGCTAACGTGCACACCTGGAATCAAAGTGAGTCTCAGCCACGCAGTGTCTGTGTGCTTGGTGCAACCTGAGACCTTTGTGAGGATTGCCTTGTTAACGTGCACACCCGGAATCCAAGTGAGTCTCAGCGACGCTGTGTGCGTGTGCTTTGTGCAGCCAGATACCTTTGTGAGGATTGCCTTGTTAACGTGCAGACCCGGAAACCAAGTGAGTTTCAGCGACGCTGTGTGGGTGTTTTTTGTGCAGCCTGAGAACTTTGTGAGGTGTGTGGTGTTCGTGCTCCCGAAGCACAAGGGAGTCTCAGCGACGCTGTGTGCGTGTGCCTTGTGGCAGTCTGAGATCTTCGTAGCCGTAGCGGCCCAGACCGGCAGCCCCGGAGGAGCTGAGCCGCCGGCCCGAGCCCGCCATTGCCAATTCCTAAAGATTGCATCGGAGGCCCAAGTCCTTGGAAGAGGAGAGGAGAGGGAGGTCGCACCCCCGATCTAACGTGCGTCGACGCCTGGGGTGGTGTGCCTGCTCAGAGGGAGACGCTCTCGGCCTCTCTCTCATTCCGGCAGCGCGAGCCTCTGCCTCGGCTCGTATCGCGGCCCGTACTGGCCAAGGGAGTGGCAGTACCGGGGCCGGTGTGCCGAGCTGCACTTTTGATTACACCATACTCGTGTTGGGGGCAACTGTTGACAGAGGCTAACTGAGAGTCAGCACGATTGGCGGAGTGACCGCCTAAGGCACCGTGATCGGTGCTGGAGGGTATTACGCATTACTCTATTTCTGCATAACTGAGTAGCTGATTAGCGTATTACACCTTGCATCATTTCTGCATAACGAACTACCTGATTAGCGTATTACGCATTGCATTATTCCTGCATAACGAACTACCTGATTAGTGTATTACTCATTGCATTATTTCTTCATAACGAAGTACCTGGGTGTTGCGTTACGCATTTCATTATTTTTACATTGCACAGTGCTCGATTGTTGTTTTACGCATTGTATTAGTTTTCCATTGCACAGTGCCTGATTCTGGAATTACAAACTGCACAACATGGTATTAGGACTACAGTGGAATGTTTAGAAGTGCTCATTAATATCACTAGAACTTAAAAGTGCTGGCCTAACAACCAGCCAGGTGGAATATTACACATACTCATATGTTGGATTTATATTGTTTGGTCTTATCATATATCTTTTTATATAAAATGTATACTCGTTTTTATAAAACGTGTGTGGAGTCCATTTGTGGTGTCATCATTGGGTTGCTGTGAGCATGGTTGCAAATACTTTACACATTTGCCCTGAAGATAAGCCTGGCTGCTCGTGCCAAGCTACCAAGGGGGTGAGCGGGTGTAGCCTAACGTACCTACCTCAGCCAACCAGGGATCCCGGGTCTAACACAACCATAATGTGTTGTCAAAACAAACATTTACATAGATATTGAAACTAAAACTACGCGCGCTTGGGAATGTTCTGAATCAGGTAAGAAATCATATTTTCCCGATGCACAGCTATATACTACATAAGCTGACATTTACATCATTTTTCCTGAGCGAGTTAGTGGATATTGTGCACATATGATGACCTATCATTGTTCTTGTACCCTTGATAGTAGGGAAGGTGTTGTTTAAAATTCCTTTGGGTGAACAACTGTTTTATGACAACCGCAATGTCATGAATGGGAACACTGCTCTCTGCTATTTATTCATATGCAATATTTAACTAATATACTCTCATATTCACAATATGGTTTTAGGAAAGGGAGAGGCACCACGGACTAGTGTCTAAACTTGCTTTTGCTTGCCAGGAAGTATACGATTGCGAAAAAAGGTACGCCTTATTTGGCATTTATCGATCTTTTGTCAGCCTTTGACCAAGTAAACAGATCCAAACTTTGGGGGTTGGTATTAAAATTAGGAGTGGACAAGAATATTGTAAATTTTCTGGCTGACCTACATCGGGAACCAACAGCTACAGTGAGATTTGATCAAGAGGGAAACTTTACGCAAGGCATCTGCATTATAAAAAGAGTCAGACAGGAATGCATATTAGCCCCACTATTATTTACTTTATACATTAACAATCTTGACTCGGCTCTAGTGGGAGGAAGCAGGGACATCCCACGTGTGAGGGAGTGGTTAATTCCGACTCTCCTATATGCGGTCGATGCCGCCCTACTAGCTAAAACAGTGATTGGTCTACAACTACCTTTGCCGATTTTATGAGATCATTGGATCTAGATGTCAATTTTTCTAAATCTCACACAATGATTATGGGCCTAAAGCCCCAAAAAACTAAAATGCATTATTGTGATGGAAATGTGATATCAAGGGTTACATCATTTACACACTTTGGTGTTTTATTCGATGAAAGGGGTACGTGGCTACTGCAAATGAAAGCAAAAATAAATGTAATGGCCAGATCCACCATGGCGGTCCTTGACTTGCACGTAGATTAGGGGCAAAGGTAATGCACGCAATGTTACATTTCTATAGGGCCAAATGCATTGCTATATCAAATTATGGCTCTCACATATGGGGATATAGAGAAGTCAGGGATATCAAAATAGTGGAAAATACATTTTCAAGAAATTTGCTATCTGGGCCACTATCAACATCTTCCCATAAGATCCACTAAGAAACCGGTATAGGTTTCATGTCTGATTTAATTGGAATGGCACCTTTACTCAAATGGATAGCAATTTGGATAAACCCTGAGCTAGGATTGAATCGCGAAATTATTCGCAACTGCCTAGCACTAGATCGAGCAAGTAGCATCCCCTGTTTGAGCTATCTGAAAAGGCTTGCAACGCAATTAGAAAGGCCTGAGTTATTTAACTCCCCAGATAAACTCTTGATGGTAGATATACTGTGGGCTAAGAACACATACCTGCAGTTGGCACTGATGGAAAGAGAGGCCAAAAAATTGATAACACCATCGGTACGAGCACATCAATTTGAGCACAATTGAACCCTATCTAAATCTAGTAAACAATCAGCATCAAAGTTTACTCTTTCCTTTAATAAGGTTTAGATTTAAACTGTTGCACTACTCGCCGAACCAAAGGGATGGAAAAAGATTGAGGACCTGGGTATTTGTACATGTCTTAATTTTGCTACCCAGGATTCGTTGCACTTTGTTTTAATCTGCGAGCATTTTTTGCATATTCGGAAATGGTTTATTTTACCAATTTTAAGGGGCAAAGGGTTTTTACAGGCAAGGCGTGCTTTGATATATTTACAAATGTTGACCAATGTCTGGGAAATTTTAACAGCAGCAGTCAGAATGAGGAAAAATAGAAGGATATTTATGAACTAGAACATGTTAATCATTTTTTTTAAATAGTTTTAATGAAGCACCTCATGAATTTTTTGTGTATTGGTGATTAAGATGTATGTTTATTTTATTTTGTTGGTATTTGTGCTACATCAGTGTCTTAAATTGCGTTTATGTAGTATACGGTTATGGTTTTAACACCTTCAGCGCGGCGCGAATTTTCGCGCTGTGCTGAAGGTTCTAAAAAACGGGCGTGGCCGTGACGGAACGGTTCCGTCATAAGCACAGCCCAACCGGCGCTCGTGACGGAACCGTTCCGTCACAAGCATCGAAGGGGTTAATAAACCGAAAAAAGTGAATTTGACTGACTGACTATGAAATATTTATTTTATAAAATGTTATTTATTGTACAACTGGTACATTTTAAAGTTGTAAGAAAGTGGTTTCATTTCTAAAATACTCAAATGAGGACTCAATTCATACTTCCTTTACACCCACTCTATTATAATGCCAGTGCTCTGGGGAGGACTAGGGGAGGGCACAAACTAGACACCTTTTCTCATGCTCATGAAATAGCCACACAGTGGAGGCCTCTGGCTGTTTGCCCGCTAGAAAGGATCATCCTATGCTCTACAGACTTGAAACCTTTAAGAGGTGGGAGGGAAATTGTAGGGACTCTAACTGAAGCAAGATGTATTTGAGCGTTTAGGCTGAACCTCACTTCCATTTACATGTTATAACATTTTGTAAGTATTGCTGCTTGGCGGGGTTTGGATGAGGGGCCTAGTTAAGATTCTGTGCATACACAATCTGGAGCCTTGCACGATCTACAAGACATTAAAGACACAGATTATCTTTACTGGATACACTGGAAGCGGTAGCATTTTAACAGTGAAAGGGTGGCTGCATTTTGTGAGCCCAAGGGGTTGCTATGCCCTTTTAACATTTGCAAGGAAGGGCACAGCTCTAGAAAGACTTTTAAAGAGTTCTCTTCATCCTTTTGACTGATAGAGGTTTCATATTTATTTCAAAATCGTTTAGTGGATATGTAATTCAGAGTACTATAGGCAAAAAAAATAACATTTATAAACACACAGTGGAGAACTGTGCTAAAGGTCTATGAGTAGAACGGTTTGGATTTCTCTAGGCTGTTAGTAACAGATATGGTGATGAAGAAGGTGATATTTTAGGGCCAATATATACATACACTTTTGTGACCAGCTTGATTTGACCAGGCCTTACTGCATGCAATGCTCCCAGTACGTCGTTTGGTGTGTGGTGACTATCCTGGCAAAGAAGTGAGACACTGGTGCCTCTTGTTTTAGCCTACCAAGACTCCAAGGTGCCACGCCTTCCTCCCGTCTCCTATTCCTTTGTCCTCTAGGGACATTCAACTCCAGTGCAGTCTCTTCAGGCAACAAGACCTTGTGCACATTCAAAAAGCTGAGGTCACATTCCCTGTCGCACGACAAGTTGTCCCTCTGCACACTTCCATTTCATGATGTTCCTACTCTTCTTTTGCTTTACTTTTCTCCATGACACTGCTCTTCTCCTTGATGCAGGTTTTCCATGTTGCATTATTACATTCATTTGCTTTTCACGAATGAGAAGCAACCTTCATGGATGAGTTGTTGGTTGGATTATAACTTTCACGCATTGGGTTTGAAGGTTAGCCTCAAAGATACATCCGTTTGAGAGTCCGGGTCTGTTTGGGCTATTTACTTATATTTTAGTGTATGCTGCTACTCCTTGAATTCAGTTGATACGCTCTTCCATCTTGGATTTTGGAGAATGAGTTCGAGATTTTCATGGACTACCTTGCTAATTCTGGCTTCTCTCATTTCTGCCTAGAAGGCCTCACTCTAAGTACATTGCACAAAATGTTTGCAACAACTACTACAGTTCCGTGACTTCTGGTTGGTACCCTCCCTTTCTGCTAACTTGTAAAGCCTGTTTTGAGGACGTGTTTGTGGGTAGTGCAGCTGTCTTCCTGGAACTGACGTCTGCCTTGAATGGGAATGACAGCAGTGATGCACTCAAATCTGCTGTTTCGAGATGACACGAGCTTTGATTACTTGGTGCAATCTGACATTGGTCTTGTGTATAGGGGTCATAAGAGGAGCAGTCAGCTTTTCATTCATTACAAAGATTAAAGCAGAAGGACCTCCGAGGGAAAGGGCACCCTGCAGCTGTAACTCCTTTGTAACAGATTTAGGTCTCACAACTGTTTTTAGTACTAAATCTGTTTTCATTGGCAGAAATCGAGCAAGGCAACCAACAGGGCAATGTTGCCTACAACCCAGCAGGCCGGCTAGAATTGGTCCATTCATGTTGGCACGACAAAGGTGAAGGTACTGTCCCACCAAGAATTAACACAGCATGTCGCCTACAACCCAAAAGGGCCGGCCGCGTATAAAAGGAGGGAGCACAGCAGACCGCTCGTACTGCGAAAGGATAAGCGGGCAGACCAGCGAGCCATGAGTGCAGATAGTCAGCCAGCCGCCTGTGGTCAATAGTAACTTAAGGGTATTCCGCTTGCAAACAAAGAACAGAATCAAAGAAAAATGCACAACTGTTTTTATACCCTAGGTCATGAAGGAAACTGTGTTGGAAAGCCCACTTCCTCAACGGTTGTGTTTCTCTCTAATTGGGTAACCTTCTTCCACCCAGTTTAGTGGTGTTAAACAGGGCTGTTGTATTGTCTGTCGAAATTCCTACCAACTTCCCACACACACAAGAGCAAGATAGTTGAGGGGATAATCGGACAGCACCAAATTGAAAACATTTTATGTCTATATAGCCCTTTCTTCTTGAGCAATTCATTCATACCCATTGACCCAACAACCCTGCACCCTGTCCTATTAGGCAGGAATCTACTATTACCGTAATCCCAGCGTGTACTGGAACAGTATAAATCACGGTAGATGGAGTTGTTCATCCACATCCCTAGTTACGTCCCTTTTGGCCTGGGATGAACAAGGTCCCACTGTCCTGTTACCAGTTCACGCTGTGGATCCGATCATTATAACCTGGCCACAATCAGACCCAGTAGTAAGGTCTGAGAGGAATACAAAACGACATTATACCCAAAATGGCTTTTTAAATGCATGAGTCACAAGTCTGTATCTTGGAGCAATTGGTCGCGTGCAGTAAAATTTAAATTCTGTCCAATGAGGCTCTAAGTACCATTAAGGATGTCCTGATCATGACTTGCAGAAATGATTTCAGCAGTGTTGGCTTTAAGGAAATTTCTCCTAAATTATACATTTCCACAAAGAAATTATATATCACACAAGGCTAGTTTAATTCCTACCTGCCAGGTCGTGTTAAAAAAAATGTTTGGAAGTCGGTAAAATTTCAGGGACAGCACAAGATAACTTCTTCCCGTTCCAAGGCCATGTATACAACCATGAGTTAAGAAAGGAGTTAAATATGAAGTTACTGTTAGGATGGCAGAGTCTCAAATGAGTCAGTATTCCAAATAATTATAGATCGGTGTTCTTCTATCTCAAGAGTGTCATAACTAAGGAATCAGACCTAGTGAAAACCTTAATTTGTTGTGCCCATTTAAACTTTAGGTAGATCCACCAGAACCTGTGGAGGTGTTATTCCAACATTTTCCAGCAACAAATAGATTGAAGATTGTTGTTAAAAATCAAAGTTTCAAGCGTGGTTTGACGATAGCACATTTTGGATGAATTTGTTCAATGTCACTGCTTCTTGGTTGATAGCGAACTATAATACCATGCCTCCTGCTGGGTTGCTGAGAGTAGATGGGGAGAGGCTGTTGAGTCAATGTTATTTAAGTGCTTGAATTCCAAGTTGATCGGAAAGGATTCTGAATCATGGTGCTGAAAGACTTGATGCTTGCCCCATGCTGTCAGAATTTACGACCACTTCTGTAACACCTACATTGCGGAAAAGATGTTGTGTCTTTAGGTGCCTGTGAAGGAAGGAAATAAGGTTTTCCTGAGATTACAGTGTTAGGTCATGTCCCGTCTATTGATGTCCGGCAAAACAGGAGCTCAAGAGGGAAAACTAAGATCAAAGGGATACCCTCCAGTCTAAGCCAGTACACAACAACAAAACTTTACCTTATCACGTGGATTTTTTCGAGTATGTGGGTGAGACCACACAAAATAAACAGGAGTAGTGTCAAACAGTGACCACCACTGGCATGTTAAATAGTTTTTCATCATATGTGGATGACCCATCCTAATTAAATATGTTTATAGGGTACATCTTACATATTTTTACTATTTTTGGGTCATCTATGGGAGGGAATGAAGAAAGAACGCTCATTTTATAGAGGACCTTCCCTTCTTTAATGAAGGCACAAATGCAGGCCTGGGCGTAGTTCGCAGAGTTTTGCTATGCGAAACTCGGTGAAGTTACAAAAAAACCTCCGCAAAGTTCCGCGAGTGGCGGAGTGAAGTGCGAACTGCAGTTTGTGCTGGTATTCCAGCCACGCGGGTAGAAATTCTACCAGAGCAGCAGCTCGCGCACTTACCGTTCGCTAGCGGGGGAAAACTCTGCTGCACATCAACTGGAACAACTGGAAATGCAATTGAAATGCAATTGGTCTCGCATTTGTTGGAGTTGGAGTTATTGGCATTATAAATGCCAATTTTTTTGTTTATACCTAGCCATGTTGCAGGGTGCAGTACCATATGTGGCCAAAAGAGGCCGCATGGGCCCTCTTTTAGCCACATATAGTACTGCACTCTGCAAAGTTGGAGTTATTGGCATTATAAATGCCAATGTTTAGGTCGAGTTTTGAGTCAGCACACATGCTCTGCTCTGGGAGACTTGTTGTGGTGAAGTATGGAATAGAATCCCCACCCACTCTTCTTTCGTGTTTGTCATTGGCTGGTCTCATTGTCCTTCGTAAATGCTGGTTTCTGATTCATTATTAGGCTTGTTAGTCCCTCCTTAGTACTGCCTTGTCTTCATCTGTCCCCTCCCATGGCGACTGGCCTTTTTACTTCGGTTGTTACACCGTACGCCTTCTTAAGCCTGTGAGTCCACAAACATGTTTGAGTCATTCAATGTTTTGGAGCACATGTTGCTCCAGGAGATAATCATGTTGCCAAAGTACAGACAAAAACAATATCCTTACTGTTTGCAAATCCTCCCTAAAGTCAGTAGCGCAAGTAGCGCAGTAAGCCGCATCTGTGTTGTATGTTTAAGGAGGAAAGACTTTTAGTGTATAGGAGCACATGATGCGCAGCGAAATACAGGCTTGTGGGTTAAATCCCACCATCCAAGGTCCATTCGATGTGCAAGAGGTGCTCTGTTTGGGCTGTTTAATTAGTCCCTCTACAGTGTCATAAGAAGAGAATAGGATCATCTTCAGTCGCGTGTGCAGGGGTGCCTGCGTTGGCACTACGCAGCTAGTTTTAGCAGCAGCACAGGGGAAAACACAGGCGTGCACTATATTGTTGTAAATAAAGCGCATCTCTACATTTTAGAAATGTCGGAGCATAGCGCAGCCAATTTTGGTGCAGCTCTCTGCTCAGATATTTTCTTATACATATGCCCCTTTGAGTCTCTCAATCAGACCACTACTTGCCAGACAAGCATTGATATGGAAATAGGTTGACCTTGGCATGCTGGTGCAAGGGTCGTTTCTTTTTCTTACATTCTTATGATGCAAGCATATGCTACAAGAATAAAAAATAAATTAAAAAACAGCACATAAATGTGGCTGCCATATGCTTGCAATGAAAAGGCTAAATAAAAAAATTAAACCATTCATTGATGTGGCTGTTTTATTAGTGATTTAAAAAACACACCCTTTCAGTTGTGCATTGCATTATGCCATTACATTTTATGAAGGCGAGAAAAAGAAACCTTCACCCAATGAAGCATTCGAATTACAGATAGCTACAATGTCATTTAAACACTTTTTAATAGCAACTTTTAAAAGGAAGAGGAAATAAATCACCATCTAACTGGGCAGTTGAATTGAATGCAAAAAAGTTAAACATTTTTAAAAGTGCACATTATAGAGCTTTGCCAATGAAGACACATGTGTAAGCATATTTCTAAATGGATATAAACAATGCGCAGAAGCTTTGGGCAGTTACTCAAAGGAGATGATGCCACTGGGTACAGTGGGAGGCCTGCTGTCACCTCAGGCTATATGTTGTAGTGGGCTGAACAAAATGCGAATGACAATTCAACAGACTAATGAATGAAGCCTGGTGACTGACGCCCTTCTATGTATATATAGTGTGCATTTTCTTTCTGTGGAAGGACAGTCGCCCTCTATTTTATGGACACAAAGACATAATAGTGCAGGGCCTCACACACTGAAGGTGAGAAAAAAATTGATCCCCAATAACGTAGTTTTCTTTATGACTGCACACTGAAGGCCCCACTCTGGTGTGCAGCTAAACTAGTAGACATACTACAGGCCATGGTGTTGCGTGGGCTCATGAGGGGGAATACCTGCTAGACTGAGGGAGGGTCTGGACATTAGCTGGCAGAAATGGTTTTGGCCTTTATTTCTATGGGGCTGGACTTTCATCTCTATGAGGGAGGGAAGCTGCACATCCAGTTTCTGGATTTGAATTCAAGCATACCCGGCATTGTCCTTAGAATGAAACCATATGTTTTGGCATGATGTAGATTCGCTGGTAAATATTTTAAAAACCGACGTGTCCTGCTATGGCGATGACCAGCGGTTTCTCTTGATAACATCAGCTAATAAAGAAAGCATAGCCAATGAAATAACAGAACTGTGCACAGCACACTGAACCAATGTATAGATATGTGTGAGTGTGGTATACGGTGAGACACTATAAGTTTCAAGGACACGAGGATGAGGCAGACTAGTTGAAAGTCATTCCATTAAATTTTGCTACCACAGGCAAGATTTAATAGCTTGAATAAACCAAGACATTTCGATAATTTCAATCAACGTTTTATCTATTTGGAATGATGAAAGGATGAGACTGGGATGCCAGGATTCGATTCTGATCTGCTGCTCCGCACAACTTCCAGCAGCATATTATTAAGAATTTGGACCTGCTTTACAGGTTTCCAAGAAGAGCTCTGGACAGAGCAGACACAGAACTCCCATTGAATTATTTAATACATGAATTATAGTCTTTAGGGTGGTATACATTCCATGCTGAAAAGGTCTCCGACTGACTAGAATGTATGCTCATACAAAAGGTGATTTACCTCCTTTGTTGGTGTTTTTTTTCTTGAAAGGGAGAAATCTGCCATTTATCAGCAAAGAATTATATTAATTGACATCACATTTGTAACATTTTCAAAGAGAACGATACATGCGAAGGCTGTTAAAACAAGTGAAGAAACGGCGGAAGGGAATGACAGGGTGGGAGGATGTGGCCTAACGGCCACAGCTGCTGACTTTGGAGCTGGTTAGAGTCACTGCGTCAGCTCAACATCCCGTGATTCTGGGCATACCACTTACTCTTTGTGCCTACTAAAAATGAATGTGTGATTTGGTAACGTAACTGGAGCTCATGTAAAGCTCTCCAATACTTCGGGTCCAGTTCTCACTATATAAAACTGCCCACAAAGCTAAATAAATAAAAAGACAGCACGAGGAGGGTTGAAGAAAGAATGGTGTTAACACTAACTATGTGGCGTGGTGAGAGACAGACAAACCACAGTAGGGAAACTAGTTTGAGGGGGTGAGTATATGGAGTGCGGGTAAGAACGAAATAGATGGGTATGGTTGTTTTTTCCTGGGTCTGAGATGTTAGTCTAGTGTTGGAAGCTCTGGTTGTCCCGAGTGCAGAGGAGGTCTCTCCCGCCCGCCACTAGAAGCATGCCAGCCCTGCTTGGAGAGCAGGGCAGCACCAAGCTATTAGATTTGTAACATTGAAGGTGGGAACTTTCAGAAGGTATCCACTGCCCAGAGGTACAACCGAGTGTATTGCAGCAGGTGGGCCACGTACGAAGATGGGGGGCTGCAGCGTCTCCATGCCCAAGGGGGGGATGACATTTGGGGGTAAGGGGGGTTTGGAGGCTCAGTGGACCCCAGGAGCAGATAGAGGAAGGTTGCAATTAATAGGCAGGACAGATCGAGGAGGGGGGATGGGGTTAACACCAACTGAATGTGGCGATAGAGAACAAACCACTCCTCACTCCTTCCTCTCGTAGCCTCGCCCTTAATTACCAAGCACGGCTGATACAAATTGCTCTCGCCGTCTTGCTCTGAGAGCATCTATGCAGCCAAACTCTCCGGAGAGAATGTCTCCACTACCGCCATGGCTCCAGAACAGGCTCTGCCTCTGACACCAGCAAGGTTGAAATGTTTGTACAGTTGGCTTATTCGCTATTTAAATGTGTGTTAGGAAAAACCTGATATCCTACAGCCTTTCAGTTCATACTTTGCACAGAGGGTCCGACAGTTCACTTTACAAAATACTGCAACTCTGCAGTCAGATAAGGAAAAGTAATTGTAAATTGACTTTTGACCTCTGTCTCCGAACACAGAGCAAATGTGACAAGATAAAAACAAGATTTAGAAACATCTTTATTGCACCTTTACTTTGACAGACAACTTGTCCTTGGTTAACTCACCAGAACGGCGAGTAGGTCCTAATTATAGCACAACCTGATAAAAGCTGACTTGCCATAGCTAGTGGGGGAACTAGATTTTTTTACGCCTGATTAATTAATGGTACAGAGCGTTGGTCCTTTATTCCTGTGATGGTACCTCAAAACAAATTTTATCTCGACTTAAGGAAGCACTTTCTGAAACCAATTTTTATTGCACACAATGTCAGGGATCATAATGCTGCAATGCATTTTCTGTGTATCATGGAGGCACCTGCAATATGTTTTAATATTGCTTTTCATATTTGGGAAGTGATATGTATTAGGAAAAACATTTTTTATCTATTGTAATACTGTCTTATGTCTGCACTATGTTTAGCTCTGAATGTGTATGTTAATGTTTTTAACGTGTTTTTATGATGTACTGTATTTTAAATAGTTGTCCTTTTATGGCCTATGTTGATAGTGCTGAATAGTATTAGTAGTCGGAGCATCTGAATCAATCAAATACTCACACCCAGTCAAAAGATCTGGGTTTAATCCATCACCGTTCTTTAGCCCACTCTGCCACCCCAGTTCAGACAGGGCTATATGCAAATCAGTCTGACCCTGTGCCTCATGGGAACAGTCCAGCTCGAACTGCCAAGCCATGTCTTCCCTGGACCGGAAACAAGCTTCCGAGGACCGGTTTCTGGCATTCCAGCCGTCTTCAGCCCGGCTTGCTTGTATCCAGTGGCAAAGTGAGCAAGGGACTCACGTCTGAGCATACACTGCCACACTTATGGCGGCTCACTTTGCCACTGGATTCAAGCAAGCCGGGCTGAAGACGTCTGTAATGCCAGTTCGGCTGGACTGTTCCCATGAGGCACAGGGTCAGACTGATTTGCATATAGCCATGTCTGAACTGGGGTGGCAGAGTGGGCTAAAGAACGGTGATGGTTTAAACCCAGATCTTTTGACTGGGTGTGAGTGTTTGATTGGTTCAGATGCTCCGTTCATCACCACCCCCTTTTGTACCGCTTTTAGACTACTTACCGGCACTAGGAAATTTTATCACATTTCTCCACATCTGAAAGCACTGAACTGGCTTCCTCTTGAGGCCAGATTACAACTTAAGCTAGCATGCATCACTCACAAAGCCCTACACTCAAACTCCCCTGCATATCTTGCACAGAAACTTGTGGTATCCGAAGGAATCAGAAACTCACGGTCTGCCAGTGACCTCCTACTCTAGCCTGCACGCTTTCGGAAGAAAAGACCTATAATCGGGCATTTGCTGGGGCTGCACCAAGAATATGGAACTCCTTCCCACCCGCCATCAGAAGAATCCCCTCTCTTGCACGTTTCAAAAAGGAGTCCAAATCCTTACTTATGGGTAAATTCCTCAGCTAAACCCCTTTCCCCCAACCACCACAGAGACTATTGCCTTCCTACGTTGACCTTCGGCCAGCCAAGAAACTGTAATAACTGTACTGTATACTTCCATCCCTCTTGTACTCAGTACCCCCATAATCTATGTTATACTCTTGTGATCCCATGCCTCTTGTACAACTCTATGACTCTGTAAAGCGCTCTGATACCCTGATCGGGTCAAGTTCGCGCTCTATAAAACACATAAATAAAATAAAGTACGATTTTTACACGTTGCATTTAAAAAATGTTCAAATCTTCTTGTCCATTTCTTCCACCTTTGAGCAACATTGTGCTGTTCTGAGAGATCAAAGGGCAGTGGTCTTCTGAATACAGTACTTGATATTTTTCCTATATTATTTTCCTCATCATGCATATCAGAACTTCTCTTTCTGCCATCATAACGGAGCTATATTTCTTTCTTTTGGTGTTTGTTTATTGTATTCCAACTGAGACACACCAAATGGTAACAAAATTGCATGTGTTGGCGCTTAAATAACAATTTTTCAGCTTTGTGAGTAATACATCAGTTTTTAATAACAC
Organism: Lissotriton helveticus; assembly: GCF_964261635.1. NCBI lineage: Eukaryota > Metazoa > Chordata > Amphibia > Caudata > Salamandridae > Lissotriton > Lissotriton helveticus. Next base: position 324,277,849 of record NC_136061.1, read on the forward strand.
TTTTCAAGTTTCGTGATTAAAAAAAAAATGTCCAGCTTTGTAAATAGTATAAAAGTGTAGTGTATATGTATTTGTTATAAGGATAATGAAATTCAGAGAGGGCTAGGTGGGAAAAAAAACAACTTGTAAGTGCACGTGTGCTCAAACACCTCCGATCGACTCTGTGGGGGGACATAGCGAAACCGACCAGGGCGTCATTGTTGGTGGGTGCTGAGGATCACCGCAGCCTTCCGTACTGCTCCTGTTGTTGCCGCTGGCAGCTGGCCTTCCTGTCTTCCTGCTGCCCGCTGACCCTGGACATTGTGGCACGGCGGCGGACCGGGGACTACACCCCCAGCGGCCTTTGCACCAGGAAGGCGCGCATGCCCTGTCCCGCCCCTGTAGGTGCCTTCAACAACACAGCGAGAGCCCCCGGGGAGCGGGCGACATAGCGAAACCGACCTGGGCGTCATTGTTGGTGGGTGCTGAGGATCACCGCAGCCTTCCGCGCTGCTCCTGTCGTTGCCGCTGGCAGCTGGCCTTCCTGTCTTCCTGCTGCCCGCTGCCCCTGGACATCGCGGCGCAGCGGCGGACCGGGGACTACATCCCCCAGCGGCCTTTGCGCCAGGAAGGAGCGCACGCCCTGCCCTGCCCCCGGAGGTGCCTTCAAGAACAGCGAGAGCCCCCGGGGGAGCGGGGGACATGGCGAAACCGACCTGGGCGTCATTGTTGGTGGGTGCTGAGGATCACCGCAGCCTTCCGCGCTGCTCCTGTTGTTGCCGCTGGCAGCTGGCCTTCCTGTCTTCCTGCTGCCCGCTGCCCCTGGACATAGCGGCGCGGCGGCGGACCGGGGACTACACCCCCCAGCGGCCTTCGCGCCAGGAAGGCGCGTACACCCTGTCCCGCCCCCGGAGGTGCCTTCAAGAACAGCGAGAACCCCCGCGTCGCGGGACGCGCGCAGGCGGCACCGGGCTAAGCCCGGGCAAAGGGCGGGCCATCTGTGGCCGTCCGGGGCCAGACGAGGCCGGGCCGGGCCACGGATTTTGCTTTTGCAGCAGTGGGCCCATATACCCCAAGTGAGACTTTTTGACTCTGGGCAGTGCCCTATTTTCAGTCAGTATTTTAGGTTATATGTTTGTAACCCTTGTACTAGGGTAATTTGTATTATCACGTCTGCTTGTTATTGAAACATTTGAATATTTTAGAATCCATTGAATGATTTGATCATGTCTAAAACTAAACCTGATAAAACTGCATCTGGGCTGGCCACCTTAGACAATTACTTAGTGAAAGTGGTCAACAAAATCAATAATGACCGAAGAGCCTCTCTAGGACGGGGGAGCCCCCCTGTTTTACATCCAGCCACTCCGATCCCACTGGTGGAACTACCAGTGGATGATAGCTTTGATTTGGGTAATCGGGTACCTGAACTGATTGAAGCGCAGGTGCACTCTGAGCTGTATCAGGATATCCCGGACACATCTATTGAGGTAACGGAGCAGTGTCCGCCAGTCCCCAGACCAGTGAGGGCTTGTAGGAAACTACAAACTAAACGAGGGGGTAATCATAGTAAAAAACAAGTAGACACAACTTACACACCCCATAATAGCCCCTCGGGTGGAATTGACCCACAGGAAGGACAAAGCGCTGCTAGTGTAAATATAAACCCTGAGCAATTTGAACTACTAATTTCTGCCATAGAAGCCAAGATAGAGGCTAAGATGGACGAGATGATTAAACCCCTAGTTCTCAAATTGGATACTGTTGCTCTAGAAGTTAACAGACTAGGAGGTTTGATAGCATCACATCTGGCCTCTGTTGAAAGGCCTAAGATTGCTGCTAAGGGTCCTGCTGGTGAGGGGCAGGGTACTAGTAAAAGTATTCCACATCAATCTACCCAGCTAATACCAGCAATTGAAACTGCTTTGCCTGATCCAACATTAACAGGGTGTCAGAATAAACAGGCTATTGCAGTACCAGAAGGTAAACTGGGTCTTAGAGAGGTGAGGAAAAGCCGCTTTATTAATCTTCCCCCTGACTGTGCACCTTATGTGGTTGTCCTAACCAATGTCCCGCCTACTGATCATTATCCTGCTCGACCCCATGAGGAATCTCACGAATCACTTAAAAATAAAACAGTGTCACGGCTGAAGAAGAGATGTGGCTTTCCAATTACTTACTCTGAGCAAATACTGTCCACCAGAAGAGAAAACTAGATTGGCCCGTCTAGAAAGTCATGTAGTGGGGATTGTGTTATCGTTATTTATTTATTTATTTCGTGTTTTTTATAGCGCGAACATGACCCTGTAAGGGGTATCAGAGCGCTTTACAGAGATGTCTCAATAATAGAACCATTAATAACCATAGATTGCAGAAAACAGACAAACTCTTTACAACAGTACATTTCGGGGAAGCGTATAACAGATATATCCGAAGCGCATTAAATCACCCCACCATATGTGTTACAGATGTACCCTCTCAAATGAGTGAAGAGAGATGCTCGCGTGTGATTGGAACAAATATGGAGAGATTATATCCAGAGTTACTGCTGTCAGGACTCATTGTAGAAATTTTTCCATATAGAACAATTTCGCTTCTTTTTTTAATGCTGCGGTGGATGGAATTCTTCTAATGCTAGGGAGGAGAGCGTTCCAAATTCGTGGTGCTGCCCCAGAGAACGCTCGGTCATAAGTTTTTTTCTTACAAAAACGAGCTGGTTTCAGAAGAAGATTGTCTTTGCTCCTGGTGCCTCTGTTTCCTCCTGACAGCGTGAGTTTCTGTGCAAGGTAAACCGGAGTTTTATGGTGCAATACATTATGGGTGATGCACGCTAACTTGAAGTGAATTCTTGCCTCGAAGGGTAGCCAGTTGAGTACTTTCAGATGGGGGGAGATGTGGTAGTACTTTTTTGATCCTGATATCAGTCTTGCGGCTGCATTAAGACATGCTTTCAAAGGGGCTGTTGTGATCTTAGGAAGCCCTGCCAGAGTAGTGCACCCGTATTCTATCCTTGAAATGACCAGTAACTGGACTGCTGTTTTCAAATCTGTTTTATTTAGGAATGGTTTTAGTTTCCGCAGGTAGCTTAGGTGGAAACGGGCGTTCTTTGCCATTGTGTTAATGTGTGCAGTCATGTTCAGATTTTTGCCAAGAGTAATTCCCAAGGATTTAGTTGAGTCGACAATCTTCGGGGTGCATTTTAGATCTGTGATAAAGTTGGACCACTCTGATGACTTGAGTTTACTTTTCTGAGGTGCAATCAGTAAGAATTCAGTTTTTTGCGGGTTTAGCTTCAGGTGATTCAGGGTTAGCCATTGGAGGGTACTCGTAAGGGCTTGGTTCATAGTTTTTATGTCTTCTGTTGATGTCACCTTGATGTACAGCTGCGTGTCATCAGCGTACATATGGAATGCAATGTTCGCATTTTGTAGTATAGCCGTTAGTGGTTCTACATAAAGATTTAAAATTGCCGGGGATAACGTAGAGCCTTGTGGAACTCCAATTGTGTTTCTGGTAGACCCTGACAGGGTTTGGTTGACAATGAGTTTTTGAGATCTATTCTCTAGGAAGGAGCTGAACCACTTAAGTACTAAACCATCTAGCCCCATTCTGTTTTTCAACCTATCCAAGATTCTGGCATGATTTACCGTATCGAACGCAGATGATAAATCCAACAGTATTAGGAGACATGTGTCATTGTGATCGAGAGCTCTTAATGAGTCATCTACTATTTGCAGGATTGCAGTTTCTGTACTATGGTTCGGTCTTAACCCTGATTGGTAATCATTTAGAAGATTGAAATCCGAGATGTGAAGACTCAGTTGTTGCTGGACACATTTTTCCACAACTTTAGCAAGGATAGGGATGTTAGTAACAGGTCTGAAGTTGTTTGGATCGGATAGGTTTTCAGTTGGTTTTTTTAGAAGAGGAGTGACTTGCCCAGTTTTTAGGCAGTCTGGGATTTCACCTTGTGATAAAGCATTTATGATCTTAGTCCACGATGGGATTAACAAGTGGTTAAGTGAGGACCAGCACTTTGCTGGAAGGGGGTCGTTATAATGGTTGTTAGGTTTAGTAGATGCAATGATCTTTGAAATGTCTAATTCGCTGATTGGCTTAAATCCTGACCATCGCGTGTTGTTTTTTGGATTGTCATCTTCTTGTTGGAATTGTGGTTCATCCGAGTAACCTTTCTCCCTTTCCAAGTCTTCCGCTGATTTTTTAAGTTCCCTTTCTAGTGCGTTAGCTTTGTTGTTAAAGAAGACTGAGAAATCCTCACTATTTAAGCTTGTTTTGGCGAAGATCGGTGCTGATTTGGCAGATTTATTCGACTGTTCTTTGAGTATATCGAATAGTTTCCTAGGTCTGTTTGTAGCATTGTCTAGTTCTTTCCTAAAGAAGTCTTTTTTTGATTTAAGGATGCTTTTGTTATAGGCTTTCCTGTATTGTCTCAGTTGGCCTAAGTTTGATGCAGTAGGGTATTGACGCCATTTACGCTCAGAGAGTGAACGTCTTTCTTCGTTTAGGGAACTATTGAACCATGGATTTTTGTCTTTGTCAGAGATCCTTTTAAGTTTTAGAGGGGCGACCTCCTCGATAATGCTTAAAATCGATTTATTATAGTGCAAAGTGAGGTCATTGACGTCAACCATGTTCTTCGGTGTCTGCAACTCATTTTCACAACTAGCTGCTATGTTTTCCATATTGATTCCTCTAGTGTCCCTGGTCCATTTTTTCGGCTTAACAGCTTGTGAGGTCGGTTTAGTTTTTCTCAGAGGAATTTCGAATGTAATTAAGTGGTCATCGGACCAATCGCATGGTGTGATTATAATGTTCTCAATTGCTTTTTCTTTGGCTATGATCCAGTCTAACGTTGAACCTTTGGAATGGGTGGGGAGATGACATCCCTGGACTAAGGATTGTTCTTCCAGGAAATTTTTAAAAAGTTTGATTTGATTGTCAGCCTGATTCTCCCGGTGAATATTGAAGTCACCTAGGAATATATCATTAGACTGGGGACTAGAGTTGACGGTAATGATTTCCATCAGTTGGTCTAGGAACTTAGTCTTTTGTGCCAGGCGGGTGGTAGAATGCAGTTTACAGTTTTGGTTGTCCGCAGATCTTAAAGACATGCCTAGATATTCACAAGACTCTAACGGGTCTGAATGAGTTTTGGTAATGGTAATGTCTGACCTGTGAATGCACGCAATGCCTCCCCCCAATCTGATTTGTCTGTCCAGTCTCAAAATCTGGTAGTTTAGGGGAACTAACATGTCCAGACAAGGGGAAGACGCGTCGGAAAGCCAAGTTTCGGTTAAAATGGTAACGTCAATTTCATGATTTAGTATGAGGTCGGCTAGTTTGCAAAGTGTGGAGAGGGTCATATGTGGATAGAATGGATGTCAACTCATTGTCTGTCAGGTAGTTTAGTTGCGTGCGTGGGTGGCATATTCTGTTTGACGTCGCTAAGGGAGTAGAGCGGCGATTATCATTTGTTGCAAGAGAGGAGGACTGAAGGGCCTTCATTTTTGCCAACCAATTTTCTAAAAAGCAAAGCAAGTTCGTCATGTCTCTAATGGCTGCAAGCATGGCTTTGTAGGTCTTATTTGATTGTGAATAGAGATGATTGAGATCAGGATCCTCTTTTGTATGAATGGATTTTGAGTGGAGGTTAAGGTTTTCTTCTCGGTTGTGGGGTTGGCTTTGCTCATCTCTGCGGGCACTGTGCTTTTTATAATTAGATCGGAACAGGAGTTCACTTGCAGGGGCTCAACATTAGAGGAAGTGTTTTTTAATGCCTCCTGACCCATCTTGTGTGATTCCTTCGTCCTACCATTTTCTATTTCATCAGCGTTCGGGGCGATGGGTTCCATAAGTAGCGATTGGGGTTCAACGTTGGGGTTTAGGTCACCTGACGCCCTGACCCATATATGCGATTGAGGTTCAACATTGTGGTTTATGTCACTTGACGCCCTGACCCTTACCTGACTATTATTATCCTGCCATATCCTGTCTACCTGATTCAAAGGCTCTTCCTTGGTGTTAATGTCATCCATTGATATTATTTGGTTTGACTGTTGGGGATCTTTCGCAATGCTTTCTTCGGATTCAGCCGTTAGGTTCCCCTGTGTGGCCATGACAAGAGAGTTCCGCTTAAGTTGGTTACTCCCTGCAGTGAGGTCGTTTTTTAATGTGTCGAAAAATTCGTCAAAGTGTTCGAGATCTTTGTTGGAAGCCTGGATGAGAACCGTGCCATTTTTATAACATGTTATATTTAATGTTGCTCTTAGTTTTCGGGAGGGTGTGATGAGCAATTTTGTTCCATAAGGAATGTTTTTAGTTTCCTGTACTTTCAGCGAGTTATTAAGAGTCTTTCTCCATTTAGCCATTTTTGTGGTGAAGATGATAAGGTCATTGATAATCATACCCTTTTTTGAGTTCATGGAGGGATCTAATGTTAGCATTTCAGGGTTAGATCTTAGTAGGTTTTGTTTAAAGGTTTTTGATGCATTTTTAGAAAGTCTGGGTGGGTAGATTATAGAAAATGAGTTACTTCCTTCAGCTTTAAAGTGATGCCCTGCCATGGTTTAGCAATCAAGGTAATTATTGTTAGCAAAGTACTGCCTCTAACAAGATGGCTGCCCCTATAGCTACAGAAGTGGAAGTAGTCCCTTGTCTCTGTTTGTGGACCCGATTCCTGATAGAGACAGTCCACTTTCTGTTTCCACTCAATTTGCTCTAGAGAAGACTTCTGTCCTATCTTAGTTTTTGCCCACCTCCATTTTGTAGTTTAGGCAGCTCCCCCAGTCAAAATGGTGTCATCCTTCCCATGGACCTGGAATAGACCCCAGATGGTACATAACTGGTTAATTCTGTGGTCGGTTAGCTCTGTGAAGTGGGAGAGATCAGAGAAAATAGTCCTCTCATTAGCCACTCCCCCTCAGACGGACCGACTAATACACCTCGATTATCCCTCAATTCGAAACTAAACTAAAATGGCTCACCGTTGGTTTTTGTAGTTAAACTCCAGGTCCAAAGTTATTACTGCCTGCTCCCCAGCGTTCTTCTGTGCCTCTTCTGTGCATTTTCGCTTCACTTCAGCAGAGGAGGAGGGGCGGGTCATACGGCGATCTCACTCCCAGGCTGTACGTTGTAGGCGCAGGCTAACCTCTGGATGAGCGCCGTCACTACCAGAGCCTCACGGTGCAATGGATGCACCCCCCTCTTGCTCCTCTCTATGTCCTCCAAATGAACAGGGCGCTCCGAAGACTCCTCGCTGCGGTAGCCGCCGCAGCCGCTCCGTCCTACGAACTCCCTCGCAGACGTAGATCCGGGCGCTTCCCGACCCTCGTTGTTCCAGTTATCAGCTCCACGGCAGAGAACTCGCTCCGCACTGCCCTCTGTCACCCCAAATGCACAGTCTGATGCGGGGGATGAAACAGCATGAAGGGACGCTCGTGGCACAGTGCTCCGCTCCCCTCCGATCGTGACGATTCACAGGGCGGCAAGCCGGGAGGTAGGTGATCTTTCCTAGAGTTCCAGCCAGGCTCCAGAGGTCAAGCAGGGACACAGATGATCCTTTCTCCGATTACCAGGGCGGCATGTAGGGGGGCCGATGATCTCTCCTTGAGGCTCCAGTGCTCCGTTCCTACTTCCAAACGTGAGTGGTTACAAACCTGTTTCTTTTCTTTGTTATCCAGTTTCTTTAGCTTTCATAATCACTCTGTTACTGGGGCTCAACTGGGATAAAATGCACAATGTAATCCCAAGCCTGCGGAGCTCACATCCCGAGCTCCTCTCCAGTCGCCATCTTGTCCTTCTTAATTTCGAACACCCGCAACATGTTGCAACGGTCTTGTTTAGAGCAGCCTCCTTAGTCTACGATGTGAATAGTATATGTGTACGACCTCTTGGATACTTCTACACTCATCTTATTAAAGCGTTTCCTGATCCTAGTAGAAGTAGACCATTCACACCTATTCACCGTGTTGCCCCTGAAGTAACACAATTTAACAATCCCGATAACTACTGCAGGAATGGGTTTAATATGGTGACGCAAAATAGATTTGACCTACTTTCAGGCTTAGAGGCGTGTGATTGACGTGAGGACTCTGCGGAACAGGGTAGGGAGATATTGACTGACCTGGGAGGCGTAGAAGCCACACGGGTAAAGAAGAGTAATAATAATGTAATTTCATGGAACATTGCGGGTTTGGGAGTTAAGAAGCAGGATTGCAATTGGATTAGGTATATAAAACAGTATCACATAATTTGTTTGCAGGAGACCTGGTCCATCTAATGCAATCATTTTTTAGAAGGTTATAAGGCATTCTACGTCCCCGCCATTGCAACCACCAGGGGAAGACCTAAGGGGGGGATGGTTACGTACATCTCGGTTGCATTGACTTGTAAAGTACGTAGAGTAACATCTGCCAACCATGGTATTATCGGTTTAATTTTAACTGGAAAAAACTGTATAGCTGTCCTGGTTAATTTTTATAATTCTGTTAATTTACGCTCAGAATCTAGCAATGTATCTGCGTTAAATGTTTTCATCAGCACATCGATGAAAGAGAGTGTACATAACCTTATGATTATGGGCGACTTTAATGTCCACCCCTGTGGTGACCCCCTTTCTAAATGTATTCTGGATTTGAACTTTGTACGATCTAATGGCCTACATTTTGAATATACGATTGAGGGGGAACTTTTTAATGACTTACTGAATAATCTGGACGTGACACCGACCATGGCCCTGATGAATCCTGTTAAGTGTTTTGAGATCCCGACTTTTAAGGGGCATGGGAGGGGAACTTTCATTGACTATATATTAATCTCATTATCAATGCAGTCCTTTGTGGACTCTTTTGCTATAGAAGACAGTGAATTTAGTGATCACAATCCGCTCACTGTGCACTTGTCGGCACCATGGATAGCCAAAGAAGGGCCGAATTATACCCAGGGTAGGGTGAGTACAACTGATGGGAGACGCCGACTGAGATGGTCTACGGTGACCCCAGATCTGCTGTACAGAGATATTAAAGTTACTTGTGCAGATGAAATTACTATCTGCACTCAAGAAGGCGTACAGCCGAGTAGGGTACTCTGTGCATTTCAAGGACTCTCGGATAAGGTCTCTAAGCTGCTGTCGGCACCAGTAAAAAATGTAGTCAATGTGGGACCAAAGTGGTTCAACCAGGACTGTTCTAAAGCAGCAAGTAATCTCAGGCTGGCTCTAGTAGCTAAACCAAGAATACAGGCGACTGTTCAACTTTGCCGAAAAGAATATAAATCTACTATTGCCAAACGCAAGGAACTCCTAAGGGAAGAGGCCTGGGATTAGATCCTTGATCCCACTGTTCTGAGGTGCAGCTCAAGATTTTGGGCTGTAATGAAAAAACCTTGGCTGGTAGAAGAGCCTGGTGATGACATAGAATGTTACATACAAAAGGGGGAGTGGGAAGCACACTTCAAGCAATTATATTGTTGCCCGATGGATGAAACTTCTAACCCATCGCCATGTACTACCGGGGTGCAGATTAGTATTGATAGGGGTGAAGTCATTGAGGGTATTATGGGATTAACAGCCGGGAAAGCACCCGGCCCGGATGGGATCCCTCCTGACTTATTCAAGTCTGCAACCAACCTTTTGGGCCCCTATACTAGAGTCTGTTTTCAACGCTGCAGTGAAAAGTGGTTGCCCACAATCGTGGGGGATCTCTACAAGTGTCCCGGTCTTTAAAAAGGGTGACAAGTGTAGTCCACACTGTTACAGACCTATTTCATTAATAGACGCTATGGTTAAGATATTGGGAAGGATACTACTGCAGAGACTCTCAGACTGGGTGGTGGAAAACAACATCATGTCCATCTCCCAGTACGGATTCTGCAGTGGTCGCTCAACAATAACCCAATGTCTTAACCTATTTTTAATCCTTAGCAAGTACGCAGTGGCACATAGGGGCACCGTCCAGCTCGCCTTCATGGACTTGTCCTCAGCTTTCGACTGTGTGAACAGGGGGAAGTTGTGGGAGTTCCTGAGGGCGAAGGGGGTGGACAGTGGTATTGTTGATTTTCTTACAGACCTTCACAGCAATACCAGAGCTAATGTTAGATCCGCCCAAGACTTGAGCGTAACAAATAACTGACATTAGAAAGGGTGTTCGCCAAGGATGCATTTTGGCCCCGTTCCTTTTTAATTTTTATATCAATGATCTTGATAGTGTTTTGCAGAAGGTACCGGCTGACTGCCCTAGAGTCGGCAGACGGGGAATTTCAGTACTTTTATATGAAGATGATGCAGTTTTAATATCTAGAACTGAAAGGGGCCTCCAAGCTTTATTAAATGCTTTTAAAATCTTCATAACAGATAGATAAGATAAGATAGATAAGATAGAGACCTTATGATTAATAACTCGAAATCATTTGTCATGCAAGTTGGGCAACAACCAAGTAGGAACTTTTTATTTAAAATTGATGAAGCAGTAATCCCGATATCAAAAACGTTCTCCTATCTTGGGGTTCTTTTTGATACTAAATTAAACTGGGGTCCGCATCTTGCTAAAAAGAAAGGAGAATTGGTCAGGGTGAATGCCTCCATCTTTAACTTTGCCTCGAAACTGGGGCAAAAAACCTACTGGTGCCATGCTGAAACTATACAACGCTAAATCTGTGGCAACAGCTACATACGGTAGTGAAATATGGGGGCATGTCGGTGGTGAGCAGCTGCAGATTGCTGAAAACTTTTTCATGAAACGTCTCCTGTGTGTCCCCGCAGGCACGTCCAATCTTGAAGTACACGAAGAATTGGGGATGCAATATTTATGTGACATTTTCTCCTTACGCCCGTTGACTTGCTGGATAAAACTGTGGCTGAATCCGGACATTCCTTTGACACATTTGATTGTGAGGGACTTTGTCCCAGGATAATGCATTGGGTATCCCATGGATAAAATACCTGAATTCCAGCTTTGCCAAGCTGGGGCGTTCTGATTTGTTTGAACATCCAAGCCGGATTGTCAAGGGGGAAAAGCTGGGGCGTTCTGATTTGTTTGAACATCCAAGCCGGATTGTCAAGGGGGATCTGGAGGTAATCAAACGGGCCTTCCTCTTGGACAGGAAGATGCAGATGGAAGGAGTGGAGCTCCAGAAACAAAGTGTGAGAAAATTTGTCATGTTGAAAACTTGTGTAACCACCGAACCATATTTATTGGGCTCCCTGACCTCTCATGAAAAGTTCCTGCTAACAAGGTTCAGGTTGAATCTTTTCCATCATCTGCTGGCTAGGCCAAAAACTGTTAATTTTAATAAGACTGCAGTACCTTGCGGCTGCGACGGGAAGTCTCCGCAGGATATTCTGCATTTTATATTTTTATGTAGGTTTTATGAATATCCCTGCAAGCGCTATCTGGTGACTCTTTTAAAAAAAACTCAATTTTACTCAGATCAGACCGGCGTGAATTTACTTACAACTTTTGCACAGTGATAGTATTCTCCAAATTACTGAATTTTTTAAATTATGTGTTAAACTGAGAATTTGTCTGGATCAGTAATGGATTCTTGTAATGAATTTTCTTAATCCTCTGACTTTTTATGTAACGTAGCTAGTACTCTTTTGCACTCTCTAGCACTTTATCAGATACGTTTCTATAACAAATGTATTTTTAATTGTGATATTATCATATATGTACTTTTATGGTTTGAACAAAACCGAAATAAAGTTTTCTGACTGACTGACTGACTGACTCTGTGGGAACAGCACAGCATACGGATCAGCACAATTTAACGGAAAAGTCAAAAGTCGCTCACCGTTACAGCTGCTTTCAGGGGAACTCACTCCAACAGAGTCATTCACCACCATTATTGTTGCCCTCAAGGGGGAACTTCAACGCAAACAGAGTCACTCTCACCGCATTCCTGCCAGAACTGGAGGCATACGCTCCTCGAAAAATGTTAACAGCCTCCGGGAGCATCACAACTTTCGTCTTTAGCTTCCTACAGTGCCGAGATCTCTACAGTACTTCCCCCAGGTTTCTCCAACTCGTTGCTAGTATAAATACTTGCTTAAGACATATGGTAAGTTCTTAAGTGATTTATTGGCATATGTATAAATTAACTTCCTGATGCTACCTGTCTCTAGTCATAACTGTAACTTGTAATCTATTGAAAGACCCCTAACCTTCTATATCAGAAAACTTCCCTCATGCCATTCCTAAACTACATCATAATGCATGCGCAAGCACGCACATCACATCATTACATTCAGCGGGGTTAGATTTCACATTAGGAATATCCTTATAAAAAACCCTTCTCAGCTCTTCAAACAAGCCAGTATGTATATATTTAAGATAGGGATTTCATCCTCACTAAGCCCCGCATATTTCTCCAAATACATTACAACAAGTCAATAGATCTGCATATATAATTTTTGGTTTGACATTACATTCGGCCATGAAACATAACAGTTATTTGTTACAAGAGGAGCCGGTACTATAGTTGTGCATAGATTGTTTTCTCGTCTCAAGGAACCACCCATCAGAGTCACTTCTAAAGAGTTGTGTCCACTATCTAATTGCATTGCCAGGGTCATATCAGCCAAACGTTACCATAATCTCAAATCAACAAGGGCATAATCGAGAACACTGGTGCAATCTCCTCTTTTGAATGTTGCTGCTCTGTTAGAGCATGCAACGGGCATACTGCTTCCGATTCTAAGGCCCCTGCCAATTGTTAAGGATGCTAATTGTAGTTCAAGGTTAGAGACATTTTTCTTTGATTGTCCTAATAGGGGAGGAATGCCCCATATTTCGTCTTACACTCTTGTGTTCTCATTTAAATAGGCAGAGGGTTCAAAAGAGGTATTAAAGTCTCCTGCTACTTCGGTTTTTGTCTTTGCTTGAACGGTGTCCACAACTTCTTCTAAGAGAGACAGTGTAGGTGAATTATCAGATCCCCTTAAAATTCTGACAGATATTAAAAATGGTTAAGCTAAATCCTGATGCGAAGGTCATAGTGATCACCATTAAATTAGGACTGTCAAATGGTCATTGGTGATAGTGGCGAATAAAGATTTTCTATCGAATCAACCAAAACTATACTAACACGTTTCATTGTTTGTTGAGCGGATAGAGCAACACTTGCTGACAGATCTATGTGAAAGATAGGAGTGTCGCAAAATAACCAAAAAATATCTGATAAATGATCTCATTACAGATGTGTACACAATCTGAGATGGGTGACAGCAATTAGCATGAGAGGTAAAGCAAAGGCGAAGCAGGAGGTCTCAAGGGTCACAGGTCAATCCTGCCATTAGTTTATTCCCAATGTAATGATAAACATGTTTATTTGGAAGGTGGGAGGAGTGTGCACAATGAAAAGGTCATGTGCTCGTGACTGAATGTTTCAGCAATAAACTCCTCGTAAGTGAACATTAGGACACTCCTGAAACCTATATGTACATATATATATACTTTCTTTCAACCAGCTGTACCATAAATTGAACCATTTCACAAACTACTGAATCATGGCTGTGTGAATATCCCATGAGGACTGCAGTTTAGAGCTTGTGCAGCAAAGCTGATCCCAAAGTCAGTATGTCATGCATGGGAAAGATAAGCGCTTAATCAAAAGAAAAACTTTGGCAAGGGATGGTGGCAGATATTGCGTAAGATAAAAAAAATAACACAACCAGCAATCAAAAAGGTAGAAAGCCTCTGTACCAGCCACAAACTGTATGCAGTGAGTGAAAGAGTCTGCCCACAGATAAGATATGAATGTTGAATGAGTGCCAGATGTGTCCTATGAACTACATACACACTGAACTCTTGCTTTGTTTTCACAATCTCGGGATAAAGCAACTTTCTGGGTGAAGTCCAGTGCAGAGAAAAGAGAATCAATAAAAGACTGCCTGGAAGCTTGCTGACTGAAGCACCTACTTCAGTCATTTTCCTGCTACCCTGTATAACAATTGGTTGCTATACGAGGTTTTACGGTCAAGGGGGTGGGGTGCGGGGGGGCGGGGGGGAGGAGGGGGTCCACAGTTGAGCCCATTCCATTTGGCACCAACAAACGTGCTAGTCTTCAAATTTGGCTAGTGCCAATCTTCTAACCCATAGCACATTCTCCTTACTCACCTGTTTTTCTACTTGTAAGATGTGTTTAATTGCCTTCATGTGGCCCAAATAGAGTCTATTTAATGTGAACCAACAGTTTGCAAAGAAGCCCTTGGTGAGCTTTCCCACCACGAAGCCTATGTCTTCTAGCTTTCGCACCACTGGACTAAGCAATGTGATTCCGATCAGAAAGCTCAAGCTGCGAGTGGACCAGTTTGAATCCAGCCTTGTTAAGTTGTGTGTAACACAGACAATCGGATGTGCATTATTATCCCTTTTCTAAACACACTAAGGTGTGCTGGCATCAATGCTACATTACTTAAGTCATAGGGAGTGGGAAAAACCCAAGCTTCACACTAAGAACAGGTGTAGGAGGTTGGCTTAGTATATGGTGCACGCTCATTTAAGTGAAACACATTGCCCTAATCCAGAAAAATCTAATTTGTATTTGAATCTGTTTTATTGAATTTTTAGTTAACAACCCACACATACACAGTGTAAACTACATTTTGTATCTGCCATTATTGGTTGGTTACTTGGCAGACAGTATATATTAAAACAAATGAAACCGTATCTGCGTCACCGACGGTGGCAAGCACGCAGTCGCAGCCGGCATGACTCACGGGTAGGAGGGTAGCGCCAAGTAAAAACTTCCCTTACCGGGTCCCACGCTGCCCCACTACTGGCCAGGTCCCACGTTTCCTGCTGCTTTAATGCTCTCCTGCCTCTGGCAGAAACAGGAAGAAGGCAGTCTCCCTCACCTCCTCTAAGCCAATCACAACGCTGCAAAGGCAGCGTAGTGATTGGTGAAGACAGAGCCCAGGAGGGGCAATTTTCTCTGTGTAGGCTCCATGCAGCCTACATAGAGAAAATCCAGAGTGTGCATGACTAGTTTGGTCGGCCCCAGAGGGCCGGCCAAACAGTCAGGGCCCACAGCATTGCCCAAGCCACTCTTTCCTGTCCCACCCACCCGCCTGCCCCCAACCAGGTATAAACTTCTGCTTTCTCGCAGTGCGAGAAGCAGAAACATAAAATGGTATTTAAAATACCATTTTAGGTTTCTGCTTCTCGCACTGTAAGAAGGCAGTGGGGGAAGGCTCCTCCGCCCTAATGGACGAGCCACCCCTGCAAGCACGTGTTCACACTAAACTTCTATACACCTCACATGTTAATCTGTGGTGTTATCTGCAGTCACTCAGTATCCAAGGGCATCCTATTTGTCAACCCAAGTGCTTACTGCTAATAGGGGAGGTGGGTAATAATGTAACGGGACAAAATAAAAACATACAGGTGGTTGTGTTTTTAGCTGGAGCACTTCCTGGTAACCCATGTCAATGCATCTCTTCTCCTTTCGTTTTGAGAATATTCTGGTGTATGCCCTGAAACCCGCATCAGGTGATGCGCGAGCGAGCCCACCAGCCATGGACCCTCTGCTACATCTGCATCAGGGCCTATATTACCCCCAGTGCTATCGTCCTTTTGGGGCAGCGTGGCTACATCGATGTTATGAGTGCTTTGCAGCTCACTCAGTATCGCATTCCAGTTTGTAGCAATTGTGGCCTTAAGAATGTCCAGTGTGTCCTCTGGATGTAGCGCAAGGCTCTCTGCTTTAGCCCATGTCAGCATTGAGTGCCTTCAAGACAATATGTAAGGGGGCTCAGGGGCCTTCCATTTCCTTGTGATCAGCCTCTTAGCAACTGCTAGTCCTAGAACTAGGAAGAGAGGGGTCACCTTGTGTTTTTTTACTTCTACAATAAAGATGTAGGATATAGGCCTCCTACTCGAAAGGAAGGGTACATTCCTTGCAGCTGGAGAGGGCATCTGCCAGTGGTCTTAGATAATCATAGAACGCTCTCTAAGTGGTAGCCGTGGCAAACAGCCTATATGCTTATCTTGAAGGAGTGTTAAGCAGCTTAGTTTTATCAGATCTAATGACATAGTGTAGGCTGAAAGAAAAGCAACTCAGTTTGTATATATTAAAATATTTCTATTCATTACACAACACTCACAAAAACCTTGGTATATCTCCTACCCGGAGATATAAACACAAATACACAATAATACTTCAATTATAACAGGTAGATAAGCACAAAATACATTGGTCCAACAAATGCACAGAAGCACATCAAAACACTGTTACTTTTATCCTCCTATAGTAGTGTGACACAAAAGAGAAACAGCTCCAATCAATGAAGTTCCATTACACCAGTTCCATTCACACTCTGTCAATGAGTAATCCACAGAAGTAGTTGTATCTGGTCCTTTGTATTTTATTCCATTAGAGACAACAAGCCTTGGCAACGGCAAGTCGAAAGTGCACAGTGGGTTTGGTCCCAGTGGTTCAGACGAGGGATACTGGCCTCAACATTGCAAAGAGGACAGATCAGGCCTCCAAGGAGCTGCAGAACCACCACCAATGTTGCTGAGCCTTTAGAAATCCGTGAGACGTCAGGAGCAGCAGACAAGTCAGTTTCGTTGCTGTGCCTGCAGATGCAGGAGAGTAACTCCTTCACTCCAAGGAAGATTACTACGGGTGTTCTTGATGTCCACAGGTCCGTTGAATATCCTGGAGGAAGCACAGACACAGACGATGAAGAAGACTTGCAGAATAGTGAGACCAGGTGCAGCTGGGGTCTTCCTTGATGCAATGTCCGTTCCAGGCGAAATACAGCGAAGTCCAAGTGTCCAGACAGTCGAAGAGTGATGTGGTTTCACTGGAGTCTTGTCAGTTTTCACATCTGAGGACCTACCTAAGGTAAGCCCTTATTTACACTAGTAAAGGGGTGAGGACGACTCAAGGGTCCCTCCCTGAGGAGGGGCTGGACAGAAGGGAGGATACTCCCATGTCCTTTGTCCAGTTTCACTCCAGAGCAGGAGCCAAGGGCTCCCTGAACTGTTTCAAACTGGAGTATGCAAGGAGGGCACCAACTATGTCCTTCAAAGCAGTCTGGTGGCGCTAGCGGGCGCCCCGCCCCAGCCCAATACACCAAGTCTTGTCTGGGGAGGTGGTCACACCTCCCTGCGACAGTAAACCTATTGTTCTACCTTCACCTGCTCGAGCTTGCTTCAGCAGGAAGAGGGCAGATTCAGGTCTATGGGTGGCAGCACATTAGCTTTCTGTCAGACCCTGAAAGGCTGTAACCGGGAGTACGGGGGGTACCACAAGGGAGCCCCCCAGTACATGGGATCATACTTCCAACAGTGGAATCTGTGTTGGGGTGTGATTCTAAGAGGTTTGACACCAAACATGACCGGGTTCGGGTTCGGTGTAGCCATATCGTAATGATGGAGGTGAACTACATGTACAATAATGGCTGGAGAATCGACTCTGGGGTTTGTAGGGTTGTCTTGCTCATGCAGGGACACCCTCACACTTATAACCAAGCACACCGGCTTCAGAACTGAAAGGCCTACCGGAGGGGTGACTAATAGGTTTTTTAAGTACAGTGACCTCAGATATAAGAATGCTTATATCTGCTGTGAGGGGTCTCTCATGCATGGCACAATACATGTTGCAGCCCATGGGAGACCCTTGGTTACCTATGCCCTGGGTACTTCAGTATCATATACTAGGGACGAACAAGGGTACACCAGTAGACAATTTTGGAGGCACAGAAGTACTTACCGAAGTCAATTTGGGGAGGAAGAACAGTGACCGGGAGCAATAGCAGCAGCATCAGCATAATGACTGATTGGGATCCTGCTAGTCATTCTAGTAAAAAAAAAAACAGACTGACACCAGCAAAAAGTCTGGGTAACCATGCTAGATTGATCCTACCTTCCCACAAAAAGTATAGCAAATAAGACAGTGTAACATTTTATCTTTGTGACGAGATAAAACAAAATGTAAAGGGATTTTGATTTCTCATTCACCTTCTGAACACCAGCACGGCTATTTTAATTCAGCACCCAACATCGTGCCCCTATGCACACATTTCTGCATGGTGATAGGAGCTACACCGCAAGGTGACTATAAGAGACGGTGAGATGAACCTTGAAACCTATATGTATAGGGGTCTTGGCACCACAATTTAGTCATGATTATCGAGAAAGAATACTATTTTTTTTAATTATTCAGAAACTCCTAGTAACATCCACCAGGGGTGTGGCGACCAGAACATATTGTTTGGAACCAAGGATAGCAAGTGCTCATGTTTATTTTGTCTTTAGGACAAGTAACCCCAGCCACCTGCAGCGCAAAACCTTTGGCTGCCAGTTTACAGAACCACATTATGGATCTGTGAAAGAGCATTTTTGGCAGTTAAGGTAAGATTTGTAACTTTATGTTCATGATATTGGAACTTCGATTTATGGTCCATTAATACAAAACCTTTATTATCAAGTTAAGTCAATAAATACTTTATTTCGGCCTAACAAGGCCATAAAAGCACAGTTAAAAACACAATTCAAGCAGTTCATAAGTTGGTAATGGTAATAATAATAATAATAATAATAATAATATTGATTAGAATTTCCTACGGGTTTACAAAATTTAGAAAGATATATAAAAGTGTACATTTGTGACACATAAGATGATTTAAAATCAGATGTGTAAAACAATCAATCACAGTGATGGAGTAGGGTGAGTTAATTTGGCACGCCCTGTCTTTAAAATAACTCGGCGTGCCCACCACATTTAAAACAGATAGCAATGTGCGTGCTAGTACCGTATTTTAATACCCTGAAAGCCTGTGCGCAATTAACTGTTCCGAGGTTTCTACAAAACTGCAGTAACCATCGGTGTCTCGCTTTCTTGTATGCTGGGCAGAAGAATAGTACATATTGGTCCGTCTCCCGTATATTGTTACATATCGGGCAGACCTCAGTTAAAGAGAATCCCCACCCCCAATTCTTTTGTAAAAGCACGTAGGGGTAGTGTGCCGTGCCTAAATTGAAGATATAACTTTCTAGCAAGGACTGGCTGTATGTCGTCAATGGCAGATTCTAGCCTATATTGGAGTTTTACTTCCAAAAAGGTTGCTATCAATATGCCAGTTGGGGAACTCCCCTGTGATAATGTGAGATTGTATTCCTTATAGTTCTTTAACAGGGCCTTCCTATATGTCTTATGCACTAGCCCATAAGTCAACCATTCCCATAGCAATTAGAGAGTTTTTAATATGGACCAAACATGGAATTTTACTTGCTCCTTGCAAGTTTAGCACTTACCTCAGTTCCTCTCTGTAAGCAGATCGTTCCGGGGTACTCCATAGGCGACGCAGTATAACAAAGGTCTAAGGGCAGCCTCTACTGCGATCGGGTCAACTCCAAGGTCCACTTGAAGCGGCGGGAGCTGTGTACTTTTAGGAAGACCCAAGATTTGTCTAGCAAAGGAATTTTCAATCTTCGAAAGATGGTCAGATGGCCGATGACCCAAGATTTCCGCCCCTTACAAAGCAGCCACTCTGGCTTGTGTCTTATAAATTTCTAACACCGGCCCAATTGTTTTATATGTACACTTCCTCTGCATCTTTGCGTTCCACAACCCCGCGCCCCCGTTGTCTGGACCCATTTTAAGCTTGCCCTCTTTTTTGTGCACCCCACTCCATTTTTTCGGTGAGTGACAATCCCAAAAATTCACAAACCTAGCCTTTCTCTAAAATTTCCCTGTCTAACTGGGGGATTGGGTAGTGTAGAGTACCCAGCAGTAAAAGCTATATATTTAGTTTTCTGAGTATTAATCTCCAGGCCCCTACTCTTGCAGAATGAGTGAAGTGTCCAGAGCCCTCTGTATTCCCATAGGGGACTTTGACAGCAGGAGAGTATCGTCGGCAAACATCAAGGCTGGTACCTTGCGGTTTGCCAACCTTGGGGCTTCTATATCCCTCCCTGCTGTCAAAGCCTCCACTAGACCATTGATAAATAAACAAAAGAGGGTCAGAGCCAATACGCACCCTTGTTTCCATACCAAATTTGGGCAAAATTATGTTCATTGGCAGCTTTTGGGGCTGGATGACTGTGGGTGCTGAGGAGCTGACCTTGCGGTTCTTGTGCTGCTTTTTAACAATTTATTTGTGTTCTGTTTTTTAATAATACATTTACCTGTGCTTTGCTCTGGAGGCACAGGGGGTGTTTTTGCATCCTCCCTCTCACTAGAAACTCCTGCTCTCCTCGATCTGCGGGGTCCGTCCGTGCGAGCGGACCCGCCATCTTGGGAGTAGCGGAGGTAGCAGTCTAGCTGCCCACGAGCTCCACGTCTCTGCTGCATTTAAATCCGGTGCTGGCGCGTGCGCAAACATCGGACGGGCGCGCCAAAGGCAGGCACTTCTGCGCCCGTCCGCGCCAAGGACGCAGTCAGCGCCAGTCATGCTGCCGCTTTTGTGGTTCCCTTGGGCCTAGGCAATGGGAGTGTTCCCAGAAGCTAATCCAGTGAAGAACTGTATTACATCAGAGAGCAGGGTGGTGATAAGGGGGCACTGTAGTTTGCTGATTCCGCCTCTCCACTGACTCACTTCTTGGTCAGTGGCCTTCTCGCATGCGGGCTCCTTAATGTGAGATCATTGCCTAAGCACAGTGTGGAAATACAGCTGGTGCTTGAATGTCATGAGCTTGATGCCTTGTTTATGACGGAGACCTGGACTCACCTTGATTGTGAGGTTGATCTAGGGTGGGCCTGTCCGCCTGGCTATAAAATCTGCCATAAACCTAGACTGAATGGGTGGGGTGGGTGTGATTTTTAAAGACACGTTGAACTAGGTAACCATCGACATTGATGTAGTTGCAGGATGTGAACTATTTGGGTTTGCTATTAAGAAAGCACAGGGTCATCTTCTAACTGGGATTAATTTTTATAGACCTCCTGGGATTTTTACTGCACTTCAGCAGCAACTTTTATTGGAAACTTTTACCAATATGGCCACTACCCACCGTAGACTGGTGATCCTGGTAGACTTTAGTCTTTGGCTGAATGGTTCCCTTGATGCAGGCTATTTTAATGTCCTTCATTCGTGCGAAGGTCTTGACCTTTTTCAGCAGGTGTCTAAGGCCGCTCATATAGGCGGGCACCTGCATGATTTAATTTTTTCAGAGGCCCATCTTCTTACTATTGGGGAAATTAACATTATTTGATTACATTTTTTGTGAACTCTGCCACTCACAATACTAGGGCATTTGGCCCTAAGAGGGAGTATGTCAGTAGAGACTGGAAGACTCATGTTCCAAAAAAAAGGTTCAGTTCCCTTGTTCCAGGTAGAAGACTGTTTTTCACCTGACAAGCAGGTAGATGAGAATTATGTTTCTCTCTGCTCGAAGATCACCTTGGTCTTAGACTCTCTCGCCCCTTTAAAAAAATCATAGGAGTAGGGGAAGACCTTCGGCCACTTGGTTTTTGGACAGTCTAAAGTACCTGAAACCAGAATGTAAACAGGCTGAGAGGAGGTAGAGACGAGGCTACCTGGACATGAACAAGCTCATTTGGAAATCTAAGATCGTGGGTTACAAAGAGGAAATTAACAGGGTTAAGGCGGAATACTTCTCTAAGATGATTCTCAATGCCCCTAACAGCTCCAGAAGTATTTTTTATATCCTGAACAGCCTTATCAGTCCTGACTGCTCTAAGAATGAGATACCCCCTCTCAAGAACTCTGAGAACCTGGCTAGGTTCTTCCATGATAAAATCAAAACCATCATTGATGACCTTGGGGGCGGGGGGGGGGGGGGGGGCAGCGACAGCCTGGGGCTGAATCGTCAGTGGTTATTGGCAGTGGGGACATTTTGGAGAAGGGCTTGGTGAATCCCGGTGCCATTTGTGAACAGGTGGGCGCTAAATATCTCTCTGAGTTTACGCCTCTGACAGAGGATTTTAGTAGGTTGGCACTTGGTATTCCGTCAGGGTCTCTGCTTGATCCGATCCCTCTAAAAATTTGTAAAGAGTTTGAGGCAGAGTTGTTTCCGTTGTTAAAAAAGCCCTCTCTCGACCCCGAGTGTTTGAAGAACTATAGGCCCATCTCTCTTTTGCCCTTTCCAGCTAAAATTGTGGAACGTGTGGTTGCTAGTACCCTCTCCAAGTATTTGGAACAGCATAAACTATTGGAGGAAGTTCAGTTTGGTTTCTGGCCGGCCCATGGCACCGAGATGGCCCTGGTGACCGTGATGGATGAGCTGAGGAGGCGGGCAGACAGGGGTCAGGCAGCTGTGCTGATTCCGCTTGACCTGTCTGCCGCCTTCGTCACGGTTAACCATGGGTCCTTGCTGAGAAGGCTGAGAGAGGTGAGGGTTATAGGTAGTGCTTTTAGTCCTTCTTCTGGATAGACAGCAAGCCGTGTTCCTTCCTCCTTTTCAATCCGCCTTTATAATATCTCGCCTGGCGTATCACAGGGCTCGGCAATCAGCCCTATCTTATTCAACATCTATATGAACCCATTGATTGCGGTCATCAAAGAACATAATATTGACATCGAAAATTATGCTGATGACACGCAGCTGATTCTCTCCCTTGAGGGAGATCATTCGACTTCACTTGAAGCGTTTCATAACTGCCTGCGAGATAAGGCGCTTTGGTTGAAGGCGAATTCTCTGCAATTTAATGCAGGTAAAACGGAGGTGCTTTATTGCCAAGGGACATGGTTCCTTCTGTGGTGCCTAGCAATTTTTTGCCTACTGACACCTCGCCTTCAGTTCAGTCAGTGAATACGGTTCGTAACCTGGGCGTAATGTTTAATAGCAAACTTACCATTGAAGCTCAGGTTTCGAAAACGGTGGCCTGCTGTTTTGCCATTATTAGATTACTCAGGAAATTCTTTCCTTAGTTGCCTCTTCCAGCCCGCTCAGTAGTGGTGTGCAGCACCTTGCTCAGTAGATTAGATTATTGCAATGCCCTTCTGCTCGAGTCCCCTAAATATCTTCTTGACAGACTACAGAGAATCCAGTCGGCAGCAGCCAAGTTAGCCCTTGGGTGGCCGAGGGATCGTCCTCCTCCATGGCTTTGGCACAGCTACACTGGCTCCCTCTGAGACAGAGAGTCCAGTTTGGTCTCTCTGTCTGGTGTTTAAGGCCCTTCATGGGCTGGGACCGGCTCCCATGCAAAGGAAGTTTGCGTGGTATGTTCCTGAGCGAAATCTTCGCTCCTCTTCGGCGAGACTGGTGAGGATACACAGGTTCAAGAAACTTAAGGCAGGGGGTAGATCCTTTGGTGTAGCTGCCGCTAAATTATGGAACAAACTTCCGTTGCAGCTCAGGCAAGTTACTGAACCTGGTTGTTCCCCTTGATTTAGTTGACGGTTAGTCTTGGTGTCATTTCAGTCTGTTGCTGCCAGCACCAGAATGCCTGTTAGGTGATTGTGTGCTTTATAAGTCATATAAATAAATAAATAAAATGAAGTCCTTTCAGATGGTGGCAGCGATTGGGGGGGGGCACCCAAGTCTATAAGATAGCCCATAATTTCTCCCTTGGACTAAATCGAATGCCGATTTTAAGTCCACAAAGATCATATAGAGGCTGCCCCCCTCCAAGATCACAGTCTTCCAGTGCAGTAATTGCAACCTGAAGATTTGGTCGATAGTGGACATTTTTGCTCTAAAACCGGCCTGATATGGACTGAGAATGGTATGTTCCTTCATCCAGCTCTGTAATCGGTCCAGCAGCACTCGTGCATATATCTTCTGAGTAACATCAATGAGGCTGATGGGCCTATAGTTTGCAGTATGGAGAGGTGAGTCCTTTTTAGGTCTCGTGACCTATCAATGCGCATGCGCATTGAGAGAAGCGAGACTATAGGGCTTTAAACAAAGTTTACCTAACTGTGGCGATTTGGTGCTGTGCCTGTGGCTTTTAGGCCATTGACCTAAAATGCGCGTGCACATCACCAAATCGCCGTCTGTTCCCTCAGCCGCACTCCTCCCACACCTTTGAAGTGAAGCTTAGCTTCACTTCAAAGGCCCCGGCTGCTTCACACCCTCATGCCGCTCTCCCCGCTCCGCCCCCTCCCCTGCCCGCCGTGTGCATTTCTCCTCCCCCCCCCTCCCCACAGCAATGCCCTCGGTCTTGTTTCCTTTCTTGTTTTTCTTTCAGGTGAGATATCTTTTCCATCATTTGCGATAATACAGTTCTCATATGCATTTTTTAATTATTAGCAGCATATACACAGGCGCCCCTTCGGCGCTTTTGCTCTCAACCCTACTATCCTGTCAGCCGCATCTCTATAAGTTACTCGAAGCATGGCCTGACATGTGCACAGCTTATTCCGGCCAGACGCTTCTGCTTTGTTCGCCCACCGCATGGCCCTATTTGTGCACATTTTACTTTCATGCATACCCTTACCCACAGCCTCTCCTTCCCCACTTCTGCCTTTTCGGGTCTCGCGCTCACCGCAGACCCCTTCACATGGCTCACACCCACCTTTTTTTCAGGTTACCATGCCATTCCCCACCTATCCCCCAGTCATTTCCGGGTAGGACGCGTGCACCCAGTGGACTCTCGGCCTTGGCCCGCTTATTCTGCCAGCCGCTTCTGCTTTGGTCGCCCACCGCATGGCCCCATTTGTGCACATTCACTTTCGTGCACACCCTTACCCGCAGCCTCTCCTTCCCGACATCTGCCTTTTCGGGTCTCACACTCACCGCAGACCCCTTCACATGGCTCACACCCACATTTTTTTCAGGTTACCATGCCAGGTTACCTCACTCACCCTCAACCCCACACCCTCACTCACCCTCAACCCCTCGCCCTCACCCTCACTCACCCTCACTCACCCTCAACCCCTCACCCTCAACCCCTCACCCTCACCCTCACTCACCCTCACCCTCACTCACCCCCTCACCCTCACTCACCCTCACCCTCACTCACCCTCACCCTCACTCACCCTCACCCTCACTCACCCTCACTCACCCTCACCCTCACTCACCCTCACCCTCACCCTCACTCACCCTCAACCCCTCACCCTCACTCACCCTCAACCCCTCACCCTCACTCACCCTCAACCCCTCACCCTCAACCCCTCTCACCCTCACTCACCCTCACTCACCCTCACTCACCCTCACTCACCCTCGCCCTCACTCACCTTCAACCCCTCACCCTCACCCTCACCCTCCCTCAACCCCTCACCCTCACTCACCCTCAACCCCTCACCCTCACTCACCCTCACTCACCCTCACCCTCACCCTCACTCACCCTCACTCACCCTCACCCTCACTCACCCTCACTCACCCTCACCCCCTCACCCTCACTCACCCTCACTCACCCTCACTCACCCTCAACCCCTCACCCTCACTCACCCTCAACCCCTCACCCTCACTCACCCTCAACCCCTCACTCACCCTCACCCTCACTCACCCTCAACCCCTCACCCTCACTCACCCTCACCCTCACTCACCCTCACCCTCACCCTCACTCACCCTCAACCCCTCACCCTCACTCACCCTCAACCCCTCACCCTCACTTACCCTCAACCCCTCACCCTCACTCACCCTCAACCCCTCACCCTCACTCACCCTCAACCCCTCACCCTCACTCACCCTCAACCCCTCACCCTCATTCACCCTCACTCACCCTCACCCTCACTCACCCTCAACCCCTCACCCTCACCCACCCTCACCCTCACTCTCAACCCCTCACCCTCACTCACCCTCAACCCCTCACCCTCACTCACCCTCAACCCCTCACCCTCACTCACCCTCAACCCCTCACCCTCACTCACCCTCACCCTCACTCACCCTCACCCTCACTCACCCTCACCCTCCCTCACCCTCACCCTCACTCACCCTCACTCACCCTCACTCACCCTCACTCACCCTCACTCACCCTCACTCACCCTCACCCTCACTCACCCTCACCCTCACTCACCCTCACCCTCACTCACCCTCACTCACCCTCACCCTCACTCACCCTCACTCACCCACCCTCACCCTCACTCACCCTCAACCCCTCACCCTCACTCACCCTCACTCACCCACCCTCACTCACCCTCAACCCCTCACCCTCACTCACCCTCACTCCCCCTCAACCCCTCACCCTCACTCACCCTCACCCACCCTCACCCTCACTCACCCTCAACCCCTCACCCACCCTCACTCACCCTCAACCCCTCACCCTCACTCACGCTCCCCCACCCTCACCCTCACTCACCCTCAACCCCTCACCCTCACCCACCCTCACCCTCAACCCCTCACCCTCACTCACCCTCAACCCCTCACCCTCAACCCCTCACTCACCCTCACTCACCCTCAACCCCTCACTCACCCTCAACCCCTCACCCTCACTCACCCTCACTCACCCTCACTCACCCTCAACCCCTCACCCTCACTCACCCTCACCCTCACCCTCACTCACCCTCAACCCCTCACCCTCAACCCCTCACCCTCACTCACCCTCAACCCCTCACCCTCACTCACCCTCAACCCCTCACCCTCAACCCCTCACCCTCACTCACCCTCACCCTCACTCACCCTCACTCACCCTCACCCTCACTCACCCTCAACCCCTCACCCTCAACCCCTCACCCTCACCCTCACTCACCCTCAACCCCTCACTCACCCTCACCCTCACTCACCCTCAACCCCTCACCCTCACTCACCCTCACTCACCCTCACTCAACCCCTCACCCTCACTCACCCTCACCCACCTTCACCCACCCTCACCCTCACTCACCCTCAACCCCTCACCCTCACTCACCCTCAACCCCTCACCCACCCTCAACCCCTCACCCTCACTCACCCTCACTCACCCTCACTCACCCTCACTCACCCTCACCCCCTCACCCTCACTCACCCTCAACCCCTCACTCACGCTCACTCACCCTCAACCCCTCACCCTCACTCACGCTCACTCACCCTCAACCCCTCACCCTCACTCACTCTCAACCCCTCTCACCCTCACTCACCCTCACCCACCCTCACCCACCCTCACCCTCACTCACCCTCACCCTCACTCACCCTCACCCTCACTCACCCTCAACCCCTCACCCTCAACCCCTCACCCTCACTCACCCTCAACCCTCACTCACCCTCAACCCCTCACCCTCAACCCCTCACTCACCCTCACTCACCCTCACTCACCCTCAACCCCTCACCCTCACTCACCCTCACCCACCCTCAACCCCTCACCCCCACTCACCCTCACCCTCAACCCCTCACCCTCACCCTCACTCACCCTCAACCCCTCACCCTCACTCACCCTCAACCCCTCACTTACCCTCAACCCCTCACCCTCACTCACCCTCACCCTCACTCACCCTCAACCCCTCACCCTCACTCACCCTCACTCACCCTCAACCCCTCACTCACCCTCAACCCCTCACTCACCCTCAACCCCTCACCCTCACAACACATTGTGTTACAATAGGTGTCACATTTGCGAAAGATAAAACTATTGGCATTGTAAATAACAAAGCTATTAATTTCGCTATTTTCAAAACAAGCACATAAATAAAAAATGTGTCCTTTACAATACCAATAGCTCAAACTTTCCTAATGCGAGACCTATTGCATTGCTGTGCTTCTCTCCCCTGCTGCACTCTCCTGCTCTCTAGAGATGTGGCCTAACGACCAGAGCTGCCATCTAAGTGACGTAAATACAAAACATGTTGCATTCCAAATGCTATAGGTGTCACATTCGCGAAAGTTATAACTATTGGCATTGTAAATGACAAAGCCATCAATTTAGCAATTTTAAAAACCAACAAATAAATAAAATATGTCATTTACAAGACCAATAACTCCAACTTTTCTAATGCGAGACCTATTGCATTTCCAATGCTGGTTATAGATTGGGATGATTTCCACCCCAAAACAAGTCGTGGGGATTGCCATTCACTGGAGTATAGCGTTAAATAGAATCCATAAGTACGGGGCCCAGACGCTGGGTTCAGTGCGAAAAAGATCAACAGCGGATCTTATCTAGACCTGGGGCCTTTGCAGGAATTACCCGGCTTAAAGCATCCGTTCTCTTTTAGGGAAATATCTGGAGGGTCGGAGCAAGATAACTGGGGGTGGAAGCATTCATTTATTATTAAGTTGGGTGCTCTAAAGGAATACTGCGTGCTTCATATGCTTTACTTACAGTTGTTCTAGTATAAAAATGAATACACACGTTTGTAAAGTTTTTCATAATGAGGCTACCTATAATGCACTCAGAATTCGCTCTGCTTGGATGCAACTATTTGCAGAAGCTTGAAAGCAAGATGGAGGATTCAAAATAAAATTTACATAAAAAAAAGCAACTAAAAGAAAATATTTGCTAAACTGCTATGCAAATTTAGGTACCATTTAATTGAAACACAATTTAGTAAAACATGTTTGACACAAGCTAGTATTTTCCAAAAGTATTAATAATGGAAAATCAGTGTAAAGCCAGTTTCGGCAAGATTATGGTGAATATATATTTTTAAAACAAGCATTGGCAAAGCCAAAATCCAGGCGTTGGTTGTCAGCTTTTTGTTTTGGCATGGTTTTTCTAAAACATGATGTGGGAGTTCCTCACCAATATAACAAAAATCCTGGTTAAAGCAAAAATATATTTTGGGTCTCAAAAACCCAAAAAACAAACAAAAGAAACCACACATTAGTGCCATAGTAGTCCCTGGCACTGAAGGATACTACTTTGTGTGCCGGTGTGCCCCTTGAACACCAAGACCCTACTAGTTCTTAAAGTCACAAAAGTGTAACAATGGTAGCATATGCCCTTGCATTAGCGAAGATTTACAATTTTCAAAAACTCAATAGATATTACAGAGGTTGATCTGGAAACCATAATCCTAGAAGTTTTTGAACTGCATTTTAGCCGTAACAAATAAGCATGTATGTGTACATTTGCTCATGGGAAAATCTCCTAGTGATTGCACGTTCACTATCCCTACAAACCCCTTTTACCCACCTTGCAAAACGTTTTACTTCTGCCCTTGTAGGGAGTAAAGATCCAGCCTCTCCTGGTTGGTTTGAGAAAAGGTGAGAAGAGTTGGTGAAAATCCTTAAACATGCAAGTTAGTAAATGTGCACAGACTCAAAAGAGTATTCCAACCCCGGATATACTGCTTCCCTCTACTACCAGCGCTATTATGTAGCACTGCGGAACAATGGCAAAACCAGGGCATTGCTAGAATCTAAACCCTCTATAATGTTAGCCCTTGCATAATAAGAGAGGCTGTTATCAGAGCTCTCATATAATGAGAGCATTGCAATAATTAGTCACCTCATTGGTGAATCCCATCCCAAGGACAAGCAGATATTTTATAAAATTCCACACCTCTGTCAACATCACCATAATTTAGAAAGTCTCAGTCAGTGGAATTTTTATAAAACATCCTAAGAATTTAAGAATAAATGGCCCCAGTGACATTAGTGTAAGGACATTCTGAAATTACAAAGTAAATTATGTTGATGTTGCCATTGAATCTAATCTGCTACCTTTAATCCAGTGCCACCAAGAAAGGAATGCTTAAGAGGGCTCTTCTCACAGTGGTCATAAGCAAAAAATAGCACAGTTGCTTCCAGAGGCCCAAAGAGTTCACAACAATATTTGGTAAAGAAGAAAGAGAAAATTATATACAGAACCATAATATCCAAGCTTATAACATGTAGAGTTGACGCACCTGAATATCTGCAACGTTTACATACTTCATGCATTTAAAATTCCATGTTTATTCAGTGTTAAGATTTATGAGAAAAAAAGACAGATATTAAGAACAGTTTGGAAAAGCTCTGAAAATTAGCCGAAAAACAAAAGTTAAGTCTAGTAAGCCCTACCAGCTGCTATGGCACCAATTAATGGCTGGAGAAGAAGGACAAAGGGGTAGTTCCAGGCGCCAATAATCAGGACTACGCCCAGCGGCTCGTAATGGATGTAGACGTCATCTGTCAAGGTCATCAGGTTCTTCTGCACAGGTTCTGGAGCTATCCACTTTGGGAGATTTTCAAGAGTGTTGTTCACCTCCTCAATAACCCCAAAAATCTCATAAGTGTAAGCAGTGTTTTCATTCTATCAAAACAAACACAAAATGAACAATTGAATTTTATTCAGAGCTGCGAGAATCTACAAAATATTTCATATTTCCCCTTGATTTTACTTTCAATTTAAATTTGTTATGATAACGGGAAATTAAACTGCTAATAATAAAGGTTTTGCTGATCGAATTTATATGCTGAGCCGCTGCACTCCTACAAACAAAGAGGCTTGAATTGCCAACACCTCAACATGTACATGGCCAAACAGAACAAAACAGTGGCCTGCCCATTTTGTGGTTTTAGAATTCTAGCATTTTTGGGGGGGGGAAGCAGATTTCCACAGGATTTTCAAGTTTAGGGCTCAGACCTGACAAACAGCACACATCTGCATAAATGAACAAACGTTTGTATGTAGCAGAGCAGATCAGTAGCGTAACGAAAGAGGAAGTGAAATAATTACATTTCAGAGCTTAACTTCAAGTCTAATGATGATGTTAAGGCAACACCTGAACCTAACAGATAGAGACAGACACTGCACTTCACGCCTCATTGTCTGTAATAAAATCTTACATTGCCTAAGAAAAATCCCTATTTACAAGCATTTTTCCTGCCCTAAAATTCCTTGGCAAATCGGAGCTCCCATTTATGGCCGGAGCCAACTCCTACCAAAAAAACGTCAAAGCGTTCTATAGACAGAGGAAGACGTGCCAGGGAAGACACAATCAATTAGGCAGATGCTAAAAATCTAATCAGACTACACCTCGCCCAGCCCTTATCACACTATCTCAGAATGAAACTGGCTAAAGGGTGGGCATTAAGGGACGCACCTCAGAAGTAAGCTGCTGGAATTATGTGGGTTTAATAAACCTGTCAAAAGAAAATGAAGTCAGATTATACATGCTATAATAATAAAGGCTAAGGAACACTGGGTCCTCTGACATTCTGTGCATGAATTCATGATAAATTGGACAGAGCACTGAAGATTCATAATGACAAGGGTAAAAGGTGAGTTATAGGTACAGACTCCTCCAACATGCCGATTTCTTAAAAAACTGTTTCCGTCAAAGACGCCTGACTCGTTTCGAAGTCCTTATCTTCTTCAGAGGCTAGGACGGAAAAAAAGAAAGTGCAAGTTCTGGTCACAGTTCTCCCATTCAAATACTGCTTAAATTGCACACCCCAGATGGGCAGCTTCAACAAATATATACATATATATTTTCATACATACACAGTTAGTAATTGTAACTCCTTTCTTCTAAATTTAATTTATTTCTTTACTTACCCACCTTACACTTATCCACCCTAGACCCTATAAACACCTTTACCCGAATACCTGTACACACCCTAAATACACTCTTGCCACCCCAAAAACATCCTTACCACCCTATACTCCTATCCACCTCTAAACCCTAAAAATACCCATACCTCTCTATACTCCTACTCCAGCTCACCCCTAAAAATACCCTAATCTTTCTATACTCCTACTTACCCCATAAACCTTAAAATACTCTTACCAAATTTATAAATATATACACACACACACACACACCCATCTAAAATACACATAACTTGCGTTGTAAAGCAATGCATGCCAAAGGTACATGCGTAGTAAAGACGTAACGTGGTAAATTATGTGTGGTAATGCCTGGCTGTAAAGGCTGTTTCTCATCAACATAACTAGACCCAGCTTTGAACGACATACCAAAATGTTTATTCCACAAAGAAAATGGCTTTTTTCATATCTTAATAATTTCTCGCTAAAGGTACTACCTCTCGCTGCATTACTGCAAACCGAATACAACAAAAATGAAACGATAATCTGGGTTTTATTAAAATAAAAGCTAAACTGATTGAGTAAGTGCTAATCAGAACCTCTGTTGTGCGTACTGCGTGTTGCGTGCTGCGTGATCCCGTGACCGAAGGAGCAGGGCAGAGACGAGAGAGACGCGAGAGGCGCGAGAGGCGCGAGTCCCGTGACCCTGACTCGCCATCCAACTCCTTGACTTCCGGCTCGTGAAGCCCGCAAAACCTGGCTGACTGAGAAACCTAAAGAAATCGTAAATCAGAAGGAAAAAGATCCGCCAGCCGGTCTGCGGCCCCCGGCCCCCCTTGCCGCGATAGCCGGCACCCGGAAGCTGCACTAAGCAAACTGGAGAAAGACGGATGAACTGACCCATCACCAGCACCGTGACCCCCGGTCCCCCCCTCCCCCCGGGCCTGTGACTTATTGCACCAGCAATAAGCGGAGAAGCAGGGAGAGACACCCAAAGCTTGAAGGGCGTGAATGAGACAGAAGAACTGCGAATTAAATGTGCTGAACTGCAAAAATTTGCTGCAAAGAGGAATTCCCTCCTCTAGAAGGTTCCTCAAGGTACAAAATAGAGAAGAGCACAGCGCAGGTACACGCACACGCTTAAAGCACAACAGAGGTAAGTGGGAATAAGGGAGGCTTTCCCTTTTTTCCCTTTTCTTTTATCTCCTTTGCCTTTATTTTAATACCTTAACTGGTCACTCCTGTCCTGAGGACTGTGTTTGGAATTAAGGGGTTGGTCCAGCTGGGGTATAGAGAGGCTGTGAAATTTTAAGTGTAAAGAGCAAGGAAGAACAAAAGCACACTAGGACAGACAAAGGTACTAAAAGACCCCCCAATGGACCAAAATGCATCGGGAGGAAGCCCTGTGTGCCCAGGGACAAAAACATAATCTAAACGTATACAGAAGAAAAAAGAGAAAATACCCAAGGAGCCACTGCAAGTGGGAGAAAAGGGGGGTATAGCATCAAACGCCCTGAAAGACTTTGTGGGAAAGCACTTCAAAAGGGTCTTTTCACCAGCTAAGCCCCCCAGCACCTGACCTTGAAAAAGCCAGGGAAGAACCATGGAAGGGAGGTTCCTCCCTTATTTTTGATGAACAAATGATGTATTCTGCAAACTTAATTAACCAATCCATACAGTCTTTAACAGCCTCTAATGGCCCTGCAATGACACCTCGACTATCCTCGTCACCAAGGCTGTCCTTACTTCATGGCCCTGCGGAAATAAATAGCGAAGACCTAAGGCAAGAGGAGGAAGATGGTTCTGCCTTGGATGGAAGTGTGAAGGGACACAAAGTGGATGAGGAGCATAGTACAGGGTCTAAGGGCACTAATGACAGTAATTAAGCGTTGCAGCCTGACTTAGAATCTTCCACAACTCCGGCCTCTTCAATGCTGGAATTAATGTTACTGCTGCAAAAAGGACTCCAGGGGATCCTGGAAGTTTCAATGTTAAATCATGATATTTTAAAAACACAGAATTCGTACCTTTCTAAAATCCAGGGGGAACTACAAGGAATAAGGGGCCAAATGCCTTTAATGTTAAGACCTGTTCCAGACCCCGAACATATAACCCTAGCTGAGAGGGGACTGGGACTATAGAAACCCCATTGACCAACCGCAATGTATACATCTCAAAATGGACAATGTTGGTTAAAAGAAGGGGTGGTTATAACAGATATGTTAGAAAAGGTGCGCAAAGAAAGGGAATAAGTAGAGGGGTAGGCAAAGGAAAAGAGATGCAAAAATTGCCAGTGGAACAAGTGCTGAAATTATAGACTCCAAAAGTTACGAGAGAGAATGTGAGTAGAATAAATATAGGAAACACAGAGAAACCAGGAAAGTGCCAAGCTAAAAAAGGTACTTGTAGTGATGAACAAAATTACAAGGAGAAATTGACTAGATGCACACAATATGTCCCAGGCAATATAATCAGAAAACCTGCTACAACTGTTGCCATTAAAGAGCGGCATTATTTGGGCAATATATCAGAGGCTGGGGCTAATATACAACAGCCACAAAGGGGGTCAAAATCAATAGGAATGGAGGCTAAAGGAAACCAGTGGCTGTACTTCGAACAAGGGAAAATGGGAAGAGGCGGGGAAAAAAACAAAGAAGGGATCGTATTTAAACAGATAACTTCTCCTTAATTTATTCGCCCATTGCCCTAACCTAAAAGGAATCGGCACTAAAGATCTCCGACAAGTGGTTTTATAACAAACCTTGATGGAAAAGAGCTAACTAAGGTACAAGTCTACTCAGATCTGGTAAAAATTGCCATAGAGAAAGCAGAGGGTGAGATACAAAAAGCAGGGATTCGGCTAGTACCCATTGAAGAAGTTAGGGAACAATATAACAACCAGCAAGAAAAAGCTTTCCTAAAGTACCAATGCAGGCCTTGGAAAAAGGCACGTGAGACTATTAGAAAAAGATGCGAGTCCTTGCCTGGGAAATCTTAATATAGTCATAAATAATTCTGCTCCTGAGGATTCTTGGAAGAATTGGAGCCTTAGTACCGGTTCCCCAGGGCCTTCTCAGCGCTACTTTGAGGATTCCAACAGGTTTGGGCCCCTTAGTGACGTAGAATAGGTAACGGGGCAGACACATGGCTTAAAAATGGCCTCCTGGAATATAAATGGATTAGGAAATCAAATAAAACTTGAATGGATAAAAGAACTGGCGTAAAATAGCGAGATCATTTGTATTCAGGAGACCTGGCTATGTGGGAGAGCCCGGTAGTGGATGGGTTTCGTCAAGTCCAAAGCCCGGCAGTAAAATCTAGAGCTGGCCGCCCTGCAGTGTTGAAAATAGCAATGTGTATGTACATAAGCGGCGTTCATTTGTGTTCACTGTACCTCTTGTCATAAGCAGAATGGACATTGCAGAACACAGACTGTGTTATCCCGCCAGCATAGACCCATACACACATATATACAACAGCCATTTTAGGTACCGTAGTCACTCTGTTTGCGATCGATCACCAGCGCCCTTCCCTGACCCTGCAAGCTTCCCCCATGCACCCCGACCGTCCCCGCTCTCACATGCACAAGTCATGAGCCCTCCCCTCCCGCATGACTCTGTCTCTGAGAATCGCACCCCGCGCCTGACCAACACCTCCTTTCCCTCCATGAATACCCCTCCTTTGATGACCTCTTCCTCTGAACCTAATTGTCTACATGGACCGCTGGTCATCCCTTAGCCTGAGGATACAGTTTATTGCCCACTACTGTATGCACTCGCCTCTCTTGAAAAGAGCCACTATTGATCATGACCTCCCCACCCCCTGAGATTCGATCAGGAGCACACATTCTAAAGGAATCAGCAGAACACTCAGCTGCGTGACAGCCCCCTCCTATTGTATGGAGGATAAGGGCCCCTACTGTAGCCACGTGTTGGAATATCTTCGTACTTCACAATGTCTTGATTGTAATAAAGGATGCCTGTGTGCCACAAACCTGTGTATAAAAGACGAAGCCTCAGAGAAACTTGTTAGAGCACCTCCTGAAGACACTATGAGAGTGTCCGAAATGACATGCTCTCCTCATGAGAAATAAACTCTGTTCTTGTTTTCCTGCCTTCAGCGCCAGTCTCTTTATTTGGTAATTATTCAAGATGGGAACTAAGAGTCGCCCTGCACCAGCAGCCTCGGCATCAGGTGCAATATGGGCTGACTTTTCCACAATTGGCGCCCAACGTGGGGCCATCAGCGACATAAGGTCCGGTAAGAGAGGTCCAGACGATGGGGTGAACATCTAAATGATTGGAGTATACCTGCCTTGAGAGGGCCCTCGTCCGGCTGCCGATTGAATGAACTTCACTGATTCCGAACGGACCTCTCTCAAGTGACCTATTGTCCTGACTGGAATCCCACAGGAATGCTGCGGTAAACATGGAGAAAAGAGAACGATCGGGCGCTGGAAAAAGGAAGGCGAAGAACTGTCCACCCGGTCCGGTCCGGGTAAGGTTAAGTAGGACGTCTTTACGTCTGATTGGTAGGATGGCTTTATCCATCTGATTGATTGATTGATTGTTGATATTGGAAACGGTATTTAGATACTGGTATTGTTCATTGATTGGTTCATTTAGCCTTGGGTGCTACTTGAAGTATTGGTTCTCTTGGAGACATTCTCTGTTTGCAAACAGCGACAGATAGGAACGTCTCTCTCTCTTTGCAAATAGTGAAGGATAGGTAATGCGGACTTTTGTCCCCCATTGTAATCCGTCATGCCTATCTTTTCTCCCCATTGATTGTTTGTTATCGGTTTTTTATCGATTATTGCTCTTTGAGACATTCGCTGTCCACAAACGGGGAAGAATAGGAATATTCTGTCTCCCTTTGCAGATAGTGAAGGATAGGTAATGCAGACTTTTGTCCCCATTGTAATCCGTCATACCTATTTTTCTCCCCATTGATTGATTGTTTGATCGAACATTGAATTGTTCGAAGTTGGTTCTCTTAAGGATCTTCTCTGCCTACAAACGGGGAAGAATAGGAATATTCTCTCTCCCTTTGCAGATAGTGAAGGGTAGGTAACGCAGGCTTTTGCCCCCATTGTAACCCGTCGTGCCTATTTCGTTCCTCATTGATTGATTGGTTGTCCGAACATTGACGGTTTGGAATTGTTCTTTTTGGAGGTATTCTCTGTTTGCAAATAACATAGAAAAGAAATACTCTGTCTAGTCTTTGCAAGTAGTGAAGGGTAGGTAATGCGGACCTTTGTCCCCCGTTGTAATCTGTCATGCCTATCTACTCCCCACTGATTGATAAACCAGTTCCACCCGGACCATTTACTAGAGGTAGGTCATCTGGCCCGACCAGATAGCACCCCTAGTGAAAAAGGACATATGCAATAATAACGAAGTGATCACTATATCCTGTTAACAGAAACTTTAACACGAAACAAACTAGAAAAGAAAGGAATAGGAAACCGAAATCAGTAGGCCACTGATGAAATTTTTATTAAATAACGAATAAGGAAACGATAACAATACTTAACGATAAAACATATGATTGTCCTAGAAACAAGAAACGTTAGAAATAAGCCCGTAATAAGAAACATGAAAATGATAAGAGAAGCCAAGCTTGACATTGCGACGGCCACGAGGCAACGAAGCTTCATCGCCCCTCACTGCTCCAAACATGTCTGTCCCACCGCCTGCCACGCCCCAAATAACGGCAACCTGGGAAAGATACAAGTCAGCAGACATCCGCCCCCATTCTGGAAACTCCCAAAGTGCAACAGGTTTGCGGCTCCGCCCAGGCGGAAGCAACACATGTAGGGCGGGTCCTGCTGCCAGCCGTCGGCCGGAGATCATCACATGAGGTGGGCCTGAGGAGAGGCCGAGGCCGATGGGATCCGGCCGCGGTGACGGCTGCGACAACGCTGGAGAGTTGCAGGGGGGGGGATGTCCATGTCCTCGACCCCCCCCTCTCTCAGACAGTCTGGACCAGCTTCCCTAAGAGGCCTGGGGGTGGAGAGGCCACTACACGAATAGCCCGAAGGCGCCACCGCGCACCAAGGTCTGTCCCCAGGATGAACCAAGGGACCCGTTCCTGGGGCCGTGGCGAAGAGCGTCCGGCCGCCATCAACCGGAGGCCCGGCCCGAAACGTACTAGGCGCCACTTCTTCTATAATGGCTGCGACAACACTGGGGGGGGATGTCTTGCACATGCCTCCGACCCCCCCCCCCTCGTCCTCATCGCCTGGTCCGGCCATAACAAATGT
The DNA here is from genome assembly GCF_964261635.1 of Lissotriton helveticus. Lineage (NCBI taxonomy): Eukaryota > Metazoa > Chordata > Amphibia > Caudata > Salamandridae > Lissotriton > Lissotriton helveticus. Next base: position 324,315,350 of record NC_136061.1, read on the forward strand.
CAAGCGAGACGCCGTAGGGTGCACCGGGAGGGAGAGGCGGCGCGAACGAGCCTCTCCCACCTCCCCAGGTGGAGGCTCCCCAGCTGCACCCTCAACGCTCCTCGCACCCGGCAAAGGGTTCATCCACTGTGGCGATGCTGCGACGCCTCGTCCGGCAGGTTGGAGCCCGTCCGCCCATTTGACCCCGCGATTGCCGGTAGCTGCCGAACTCTCAAAATGGTGGTCGACCTTGCAAGAGCGGGCCCAGCATGAAGGAATGGCCCGGTCACTTGTTGACTCCACTATCATAAAAATTCTCCACGACCTTGAAGATTCTATGGGAGCCGCGGGGGGGCCTCCGACCCCGCAGATACCCCCGATGGGGAATGACTGCCATGATTGCCCACGGAACGATGGAAATATAGCCGCAGGACGTCGGCGCTCCCATGCTGTCGCCAGCCTCGGTTTGAATGACTAGAATCCTGCAGACTGCAGTTTGGAACAGTTCCAGTGAAAACCCCAGTATGACCCGGTAGGAAAAGTGTTGCCTCCCTCCCCCTTTTGACTGATGGTTCAGACCACCGATCCTTTCTCTTTTGCCCTTTAACGGACTTTTGGACTGCCGAAAGAGGCTCTGGGCCAACCACAAGTTAGTGGAGATTTAGACTATGCCTGGATCTGCCTGACTGCACCCAAAATGGCGCCGATGCGAATGAAACTCTCAACTCCTTATTGTACCCCGATTGCTCAGCGTTGGTGTCATGGGATATGTATGAAGTTTTTTTTTAAACATATAGATTGTTATAGGATGTGTACTGATTATATGTTCGGACAATGGATTGATATAGGATGTATACTGTCAGCTCGGACAATGAATTGATATGAGATGGGTACTGATTATGTGTTCGGACAATGAAGGACAATGAATTGACATGAGATGGGTACCAATTGAACATTCGGACAATGAATTGTTGTTAAGTTTTGGCGCATCATGATTATTGAAAGTTCGAATTTCAATGCTTATGATACTCGCTCACACTAAAAGATTCGATATGATTTTTATTGCACTTGGCGCACTTTTTATGAAATTAACAACCACCGACTCCATTAAGTTTTCCACTAATAATGTATCCCCACATCTACAGTTCCAGCCTGCTCCGTGGCCGGCCCACGGGGTTGTAGGCCCGTATTTGTGCACCGACATTCTTATTAAAGATTTTTGGAAAAAAGCTAACGTAGTTGTCACGCGTACATTAATAAGTTTCAAATAAATGATCACTATTTCCGATATAACTAAAATGCAGATGAAATGACTCAGCTCGATTAGATAAGGGTTAAAAGGTATAATATATAGAGATATTGCAGATATGGAGGGTACAAGTTTTAGTTGTGTATTTTTCCCTTTTGTACAGCCAAAAGCAACCGCTAAAGATCCTGGTATTTAGCCTATACTTTATATGCTACCTGTATAAGAAGAGTCACACTAACGGTCCACCTGGGCTTGAACGCCCAATTGGCAGGGACTGCATCCCGTGGAGATAGGCCGAGTATGCAGTAAGTAAAAGCCTTTCTGGGTTTATGCACGCTGATGTGTCTATCAATGTAGCCCCTGCCCCCCCCCCTTCTTTTTCCCTCTCTCTGCAGGTCACATCGAAATGTCGATTAATGTATGAAAACAGTGATCTAGCGGACGAAGAGACGGGAAAAAGGGTTTGATTATGGTATCTAACCGCGACAAACCCCGAATAATGCTACCAAAAAAAAAAAACGATGTACAATAATGAATACATTCCCACGTTTAACTAAATAGGGAAAGTTTAAGGAATAATCCGAGGTAAGGTTTTAAACAAGTACCCTCCGTCGGGAGGATTAGGAATATTGCCAATATTTAAAAACCTACTACCTCCTTTTTCACGTCCTCGTAGACATGTAACTCCAAGCTGCCCCATTGTTCTCCAACTGACACCAACTGTTGTCTCAGCCTGGAAACACATTTGCTAAAAATGACTCGAAAACACCACCGTGAGCATTAACCCGATCAGGTTAGTTCATGACCAATTGCCAAAGGCGTAAGTGTGTACAATCAAAGCCACCAGTAAAGGCAGCCGACGGTTAAAAGAGAAGAAAAAGGTAAAAAGAGCTTAGGATGCTAAGGATGCACAGCATATAGAAAAAGATAATTTTGGCAACTAGCTGTTTTATGTTTTGTCTTGGATTTTTTGTACTTAATACATGTATTGTCTCCCCCGTCTGAGTTTGTGTATACGTGATGCATGGATCTACGTCATCCCTCTGCCTGTGTTCCGTATTTCTTAACCCCTGCTGTTTTGTGTTGTGCGCGCACTGAATGGCCCATTATTGTACCTCTCTCTCTCTCTCTCTCTCTCCCCCCCCCCCCCCCCAAAGGCCCCTGTTCCCTCTTTCCTTGTATGGTGACGTTGTGCCCCCTCCCCCCCCCCCCGGCACAAAACTTAATTGGGTCTCCTCGAACACAAAGGTGTTCGGCAAAAATTGACAGGAACTAAAATGACTGTGACTTGCCATATTACTACCTCTCCTTTCTGCAAAACAATAGGACCCGAGTTGGTCATGAAAGAAAGGACGGGTCAGACGACTAACGTCCCCTAATCTGGCTTTTATAGGGGGACTATAACGTCAATGGCCTTCTGTTTCTCGGTTCGCTAGAAATGCAATTCCCAATGCACAGATTACTTCGCTCCTCTACACTTAAGTGCGGATGTCCAGAGTACCCCACTTCTCCCGATCGACCCCAGCTCCCTGTCCAAAGCGTCCCCGTTTCCCCCGATTAACCCCAGCTTCATGTCATCTACCCTCGAAAGCGAAATTGATGACCTTGATTAACGGCCACTCCCCAAGAAAAGCATGTTTAACATCTGTCCCCCTCCCCCTTCTTCATGGCGATAACGCCCCCGCTCTACAAGAGTTAGCCGACCCCGAAGGGAAATATAAGATTGTCGACACTTGGGTTAAAGGGAAGGGCGATCTCTACATAAGAACTCGATTTTGAGTTTTTATATACACTGTGTATAAAGGTCCAAATTTCTCTCCACGTACGTCACGAATGAGCGCCAAACAAGGTTATGAATTCCATGGCAATGCACTCCTACAGACTCCATACGTGACGACTTCTGACTGTGACCGATGAACTTTTCCCCCACCTACATAGGATTGGGGACGGAATTGAAATGTATAAATGTCTTCTCCTACCAGTTTTCTAAAACTTGTTTTTTTGTACTCATTTAAAGATACAATCATCGGAGGAGAGGAGCTGGACGTGGCGCACAGCCTGGCCACAGATCATGAAGCACATGTGACCGCAACCAAAGGTGGAGCCGCAGAGCAACGAGACGCGGGACGAGGCACAACTTTCAAACTCGGCAGATGAAGGAATGAAGGGCTGCCTTGAAGCCCTCGACTTGCTGACCCACTCGTGCCTGAAGTCCCCGTCCCCTTTTGAGTCCGACTGATGGGCCTGCCTGCTCGTTGTCCTTTGCTCCCTTGGTGTGTTCAAAGATCTGGCCCCACTCCGCCCTCTCTTCCCTTGATTATTCAACAAACTCACCCTTTTCGCACAAACTTTGACTATAGAATTAGGTTTTGCCACGGAAGAAGAAAGACACGCAGGTGCCCAGCATAAGGCACCCCTAAGAAGATCAGTTAGGAAACAGGACTGTGATCTAACAGCAGAGGACTGATCGCACCCTGCAACGCGTAAGGATGATTCCGAGCTGGACTTATAGCTCCACCGCCGGTGCTCAAAAGCGCCAACGAAAAGAATACGGACTACCAGAGTCTACCAGTGGTGGATCGTCGTTGAAAAGACATTTTCACTAAGACCCCCCCTTCCTGAACTTTCTACCCACCCCTTGACTAGTTGCTTACATTTAACTGAATTCCTCCCTCAACTATTTTTATTGCTTTCAAAAATGTTTCATCGGTCACTCAAGTCCAAAAGTCTCATATAGCACTTTTTACTGTATGTTGATGTCATCGGAGAAAAAGTCAGAACCTGATTCCTTGGTTGACCCCGACTAAGTGTTATGCCGATCTCTAGATTTGTATGAATAACGCAACGAATGTAAATTCATATGTACCGCATTCCGCCAATTGTATCGACTGCATATGGTTACACGCAATTTACTAGCATTTGACGAACGTTATTTCATTGGCCACGCATGACTATACGCACACCCCGTCAGTTAGGGTAAACACAAAAGAACTAGCTTACGTTAAAAAGCGGCGACTGTTGAAAATAGCAATGTGTATGTACATAAGCGGCGTTCATTTGTGTTCACTGTACCTCTTGTCGTAAGCAGAATGGACATTGCAGAACACAGACTGTGTTATCCCGCCAGCATAGACCCATACACACATATATACAACAGCCATTTTAGGTACCGTAGTCACTCTGTTTGCGATCGATCACCAGCGCCCTTCCCTGACCCTGCAAGCTTCCCCCATGCACCCTGACCGCCCCCGCTCTCACATGCACAAGTCATGAGCCCTCCCCTCCCGCATGACTCTGTCTCTGAGAATCGCACCCCGCGCCTGACCAACACCTCCTTTCCCTCCATGAATACCCCTCCTTTGATGACCTCTTCCTCTGAACCTAATTGTCTACATGGACCGCTGGTCATCCCTTAGCCTGAGGATACAGTTTATTGCCCACTACTGTATGCACTCGCCTCTCTTGAAAAGAGCCACTTTTGATCATGACCTCCCCACCCCCTGAGATTCGATCAGGAGCACACATTCTAAAGGAATCAGCAGAACACTCAGCTGCGTGACAGCCCCCTCCTATTGTATGGAGGATAAGGGCCCCTACTGTAGCCACGTGTTGGAATATCTTCGTACTTCACAATGTCTTGATTGTAATAAAGGATGCCTGTGTGCCACAAACCTGTGTATAAAAGACGAAGCCTCAGAGAAACTTGTTAGAGCACCTCCTGAAGACACTATGAGAGTGTCCGAAATGACATGCTCTCCTCATGAGAAATAAACTCTGTTCTTGTTTTCCTGCCTTCAGCGCCCGTCTCTTTATTTGGTAATTATTCAAGATGGGAACTAAGAGTCGCCCTGCACCAGCAGCCTGGGCATCAGGTGCAATATGGGCTGACTTTTCCACAGCAGGTGGTTTGCTGATATTACTATCTACACATTTATTAAAAAAGGTATCCCAGCTCACTGTATCATGCAAATGGCTGCTTTGCTGTAGAATAACCCTAATCGCTGCCGGCAATAAGATAGAAAGTATGTTGATCCTAAATGTATATATGCAATGGGGCACTCAGGAGGAATATCGTGTAGAAATGGGATATTTAAAGAATGATTTAGATTTATTGTGTGAAATGTACGATTCTGATTTGATTCTGTTGGCAGGGGATTTTAACCATAAACTTAACCCAAGGCGGCAAGATCTTATGTTTTTTCAAATTTTGGAGTCCTATGATATAAACCATGCAAAGTTTCCTGAAAGTCTCTGCTCAATGCAACGTAAGTTTGGGAAATTATTTAGTAACCAAAAGTCTTTTTTGCTTGAACGGGAGGCTTCCCCAAGATTGTCCGGCAAAGAAAACGTTCAAACAAGGGACACAAAATTGCCCCATAGATTATGGAATTTTAACTTCATAAAGGGCTTTAGAGTAAACCATACAGAAAGTAGTGACCATAATATTTTAGAGCTGGAGCTGGTGTACCTCCATCAGTCTGCCTGTGAGAAAGTAATCATACAACAGATGGATTACCCAAGGCGTATTTCAACACGGTTAACAGAAAAATATATAGAAAAGTTAACCAAGCTACAACAAAACATTATTCTAGGAACTGTAGACGGATCAAACTTGACTTGGTACATTGAAAAAAATAAATCAAGTGGTACAAAGTAGCAAGGTTGAACTTAGAATAGATGAAAAGGCCAGCAAGAGTAAACAAATTTCACAGGCCAAGCAAGGTAACTGGTTTAATATACACTGTTTAAACAAGAAAAGAGAACTAAGGAAAGAACAGCGCAGCTTGAGTAAAAAATTTGATAAAACTAGGGCAGAAAACCTAGCCAAATTAAAGAAAGAATATACTACACTTCTTTACAGCACAAAAAGAATCCATAAGGAAACCTTCTGGGGGAAACTGTTGGAGGCGATCGAATCAAAGAACATTCGACTGTTCTGGAAGCTAGTACAACCAGCAACAGAGCTTCCTGTCGCCTCCATGAATTGTGTAGTACAAGAGGGGGCCTGGGAGGATTACCTGAAGTAACTGTATTCCTCCGGGAGAGGAATTGAAGAGGAAGTATTAGGGGACTGGAGTGGTCTGGTAGATGATCTAAAACCAGACTTTTCAAGAGAAAATGTTTTAATTACGATAAAAACCCTAAACTTAACGAGAGCTGCGGGCCCAGATAACTTGCCAGCTTTAATAATAAGGTCACGGACATCATGGTGAGATGAATTTTTCTCCCTAATGTTCTTAGTAATCCTTGACACAGGGATGATCCCGATCAATTGGAAGGGTGCGATAATTAGGCCAATTCATAAAAAAGGGGACATCTACGCACCCAAGAATTATAGATTAATTAACCTACTTGATATTGGTGAAAAGATATTTGCTAAAATAATATTAGGTAGGTTAAAGACTTGGATAGAAGAGGGATCAATCATCCCAGTTGAACAAGGCGGATTTAAAGAAGGCCATTCTACACTAGATCATTGTTTTTACCTATGGGCCTTAGTCCGGAAATCAATAGAGCAAAATGGGAAGTTACACTGTTGCTGTTGCTTTGTCGATTTTTGGGCAGCATTTGTTTCTGTGGACCGTAGTAGACTCTGGGAAGACATGATAAGATGTAAAATCCCGGATGGCCTATTTATGATCTTAAAAGAGTTACATAGTGGGAATTGGGCCAAGATAATCAGAGATACCCAGGGCTCACTAACTCATAAGATAACTGTCGGGAATAGGCCTAAGACAGGGGTGTGTTTTGGCACCCCTGTTATTTTCAATTTTCTTGGCAGATCTCCCTACGACATTAGAAGTCGAAAGAAGTGCAAGCCAAAAATGAGCGGTCGCAAAGTGTCTTGTCTCCTATACGCAAATGATTTCATGATGGTGGATCAAACAGAAGTAGGACTCCAAAGGAAACTAAATGTTTTCAAACATTACTGCGATAGGAAATTATTGACCGTAAATATTGAAAAAACTAAGGTCTTATGTTTTGGGAAGAGTAGAAAGAAGTTGAATTGGTACCTAGGTCACGACAAACTAGAAGCAGTTAAAGAATATAAATACTTAGGCCTCGGCTAAAATGGCGCACCCACTTGGAGGCACAAAAAGCAAAAGCCTTTTCGTCAATATGTGGGCTAAAAAAGTTTAATAAAGAATATGGCAATATGACACAGGCCAATGCTAAAGGCATTTGAAGCAATGATTCCTCCGCAAGTATTGTATGGGGCAGAGGTATTATACTTGAGTGGTAAGCAGGGGTGGGAATGGGAAGAAGGAAAAATGTTAAAAATATTAATGTCTCTACCTAGCGCACAATGGTCCAAGCAATCAGAATGGAACTAGCGATAACTTCCTGGACAGTGCAGGCTCAAATGGCATTGCTAAGGTTTTGGAAACGTCAGGACCCTGGAGTTGCACAGAAGGTCTCACAATGGTGTAGAGAGGAGATCCAATCAAGTCGACTTGGTTGGGCAAAGGATGTGGGAAGAACCCTCCAGAAAGTAGCAGGGAGCCTTAATGTGAGACTCTCTCAGCACTCCTTGGTGGCCGATTTTACAAAAAGAATGTTTAGAGAACAAGGTCAGGCTTCCTCAAGGGCCCAGGACCTTGACTATATGTCATTGAAAAAAATCGGTCCAGTGGTTAAAGAGCTCATGGGAAAATGAATCCTGCTTTCCGTATCTGGATATATTGCCTAACCAAGGGTTAAGACATGAGATCTTAAGGACCCGAGTCGGGATCAATCCTTGGAAGATAGACGGAAAAATAAAGTCTGTATTGATTGGCCCAGATGGTATATGTAACTGTGGGATAGGTTTAAGAAATGATATGTTGCACATATTGCTTGATTGCACATTTGTCCTTGCCATACGGAAACAGTTTTTACGGCCAATATTTTTATCACATAAGATAAATTCACGTGCCCACGCGGCTTGCCTACTTACAGATATGCCATCGCTGGAAATTGCAGTATGTTTGAGAAAATTCCAGTAGTCTATAAAAGAATTTGTAAGGGAAAAACTATAGAAGGGGCAATGATTTGAATTGTTTATAGGATACCTATAAAATGTGAATTCTTCTTCTTTTTGAAATTTAGAGTGTTCTGTAAATTGTGTTTAATGAACTGTAGGTCCTGAGGGTCTTACCTTCTTTTAATATGCATTGTATTTTAAAATATTTATTATGTAGTAGAAATTAGATTGTTTACACTATATGATCTTGATTGTGTTTTGTACTGTTTAAAAGGCTGTGGTCTAAATAAACAAAGTTTCTCTCTCCAAAAAAAAACTGATTGCCTGACAAAGAAACATACTGACAAGTCAGGTAAAACCTAGACTGAGAAGAATTTAATATAATAACTTTCACGAAGCAGACTGCGTCATCATCCGAGAGAAGATTTACGAATGAAAAGGAATTCTAGGTAAGCGTCTTCTCAATCCCGAAATATATTCACAAATACTGCAAAAAAACAAGCAAGGTCACCCTCAGTTAACAATGGTGGGTAAAACAAGCAAAACAACAAAGATTAGATGCGGAAAATCCACTCCAATTAAACCAAACCACCTTAAAGACCATACTCACTCAATTAAAATAAGAGAACTCTGATGAGGAAAAACAGTAGCTACTTTGTTTCTATTAAGCACGGTAGAGTGCAATTTATACATGATTTGCTAAAACCTAGACATCAACAAAGAAATTTGAAGAGAGCCTGTGACACAATGGAGAGAAGAAGTCAGCCTACTGGATACGTACAAGAAAAGATATGGTACACAGAAGAGCATATAAAAGACAACCCATACAAGTTTGAAGGAAGACAAGAATACAATATTTTAAAAACCTGCCTACTCCTACAATAGTCCTACTTTTACATGAATGCTGAGCTCATACCCAATTAACCTTTAAGATAAAAACATGGGCTATAGAAGGGCTTTTTTCTAAGTAGAAAAAAACAAACAGAAACATGATAATCAAAGTATCTCCGATGTGAAATCAAACTCAGAACTGTACAGCAAACGTTTTTCTCTACCTTTTCCATTGTATAACGTTGCATCATCATGTAAAAGAACACAGCCTTCTGTCCAGCAGTGAACAAATGTTTACTTAAGCCTGAAAACATACATATGTTCTTTACTCTAAACAGATCTGTGCTAAGTAGGTTATCTATTCTATGCAGTATAAAGTCCCAAATGGAGAAGAAAATGCCAGCTGTCCTAGCCCAGCGACATCAGTACCAACACACTGTATGGTGCAGTCCTTTGCTACGGACAAATCACTTGTTCATACAAGCTATGCTAAATCTCAGACTCATATTAATTGTTCCTGGTATCAATGAATCTAAGCACACAGGCTGTGCTGGAAAAAAGTTATTCCTTCAAGAAGGGCATCACGATATTTGCAAGTAAATGTGTATAGGGATTATGCAGAATACAGGAGTGATGAAAATGAGCAATATAGTTAGTAACTCATCTTTTTAGGAGATTCAGCAAAAGTAACCTTTCAGAAGAAAGGCGATGATCTTGATCGAGCAAGACAAATCAATTGTGTTCTAGATCATTTGGCAAATGTCAAAATAATCTGGGATATTCAGATTACAACTCCAAACCTGGCATACAGCAATGGAGCAAAGTTGAAAAAGATACATTCTCATGCATAAACATGCAAAGTTTGTGCAAATACAGCATTGCGGCACACCTAATCTACAATATTGAACGGAAGACCCATCCTCATAACACCTTATGTGGAACTGGCGCACTAACATGAAAGGACATATAACAAATTGGGAAAAGCAGGTAATAATACAACCCACAAGCACACATCAATGAACAATGCACCGAAAATAATGGTCAGTGCTGTTCATGCAATTCAGAGTTTGCTTCGCATCTTTACACTTTGATCCTTACAACTTCAGAGGAAGGAAACAATTGTAGCTCTTTTTGGCTGCCCCACTGTAGACTTTGCTTACCTTGGCAGTAATGATCAGCGATTATTATCTCCGGTCATATAGAAAATAGACCAGAATTGATGGTAGAAACTGACGTTTATCGCTTACCACAAGAGCTCCTATTTACACTCAATAAGCATTAAAAGGTTCAAAGAAATGCCATGTCCACACACGTGAGGACTAGGCAGTGAAGTAGGCTCCAGTTGCAGGACAGACTGGTAGAGTTACATTACTCTCTCCAAAATTGAAAGGAAATTCACCAAAACGAAAGCGGTAGAAGAACACAACTTTTTGTAATTTCAAGAACTTCTAAACAGAAAAGGCCATCAGATCAGATTCAAAGTACAGACATGACCATGAATAGTGGATCTTGAAATCCCTCAACACCTTGGCAAAAAACTATGCTAATAAAAGCTGTAGTTACTGCCAAGCAATTTTCTCCCTTTAGTGACATATGAGCGGTAATATGGGTCAACTCCTTCATTTTACAATAACTATTCACACAAACGATATCTAGCTTAGAATATCCCTATAGCCACTAAACCAAGTATGTAGTTTGTAAAAGGTGAAATTCCCTTCGATTATATATTTATATGCTATGGGTCATGACTATAGAGTATGCTTACGCTGAAAGTGAAACAAGACCAGAGAGGAAAAAAAGTCATGTAAGAAAAATGAATGGTTAAACAAGCATTGGCATAGCCAATAAATAGGTCTCGCTTTTGGGACCTTATAAGTATTTAGTTATGCAGCACAATATCCTTGGTGCAACAATATCACCTGTTGCATGGCTAAACACTTATAAGGTCCCATAGGCGAGACCTATTGGTTATGCCAATGCTTGTTTTTCTTTGTCATGTTGGCAACTCCTTCCTGCCTGTTATAATGTTTGTTTGTTATTGGGTTTTTTTTGTTATGGGGTGGGTGGGGACATAAACAATGGGATGGTGGAAATTGGGAAATAGTACCTGAATTACCACACAAGCAGCTGACAGATTTTAGGGAGAATTAACAGATACCAGATACCAAGGGCAGACTGAGGTGGTAGTGTGCTGATGTGAGGGTGATGCTGAGGTGAGGGTGATGCTGAGGTGGTGGTGTGCTGTTGCTGAGGTGGTAATGTGCTGATGCGGAGTTGATGCTTAATGATACTTCGCTGGAGCGGAGTGATGCTGTAGTGCTGAGTCATGCTGAGGATGTGGTGCTGCACTGGTTCTCAGGTGGTACCTAGTAATGCTGAGATGGTGCTGTGCTGATGCTGAAGTGCTGCTGCATTAGTGCTGAATTGCTGCTGAGGTGGGGTTTTGCTTTTGGTGGAGTTGCGCTGGAGCTAAGGTGGCGCAGCAGTGGTGCTGAGGTGGTGCAGCAGTGGTGCTGAGGTGGTGCAGCAGTGGTGCTGAGGTGGTGTGCGTTGAGGCGGTGGTGTGGCGTTGGCACCATGTGGTGCTGAAAGCGCAACTAAATGACATCCCAGTTATAAATTTGACCTGCATGGAATAATAGTACCACAAACTAAATTTGAATGTGCAGTGGAACATAAAAGCCAAGGAGTGAAAATTACCCAGTAATGTCACAAACCCAGAGAGTAGTCAAAAAATGCAGTAGCCCCTTTTTATATAAAGGGCAAAAGAAAATATAGTTGTGAAAAGGGTAATGTTTTACAGCAATTACTGTGTCCACTAGAAACAGATAGGTAAATGGCACACTAATTAGTTAATCGTGACCCTTCAAAAACATGTATTTATCATAACCCTGAAACAAGAAGGCCATAATTTGAATAATCTCAGCCTGCAGCAGTAACTCTGGCTGAAAGCAGCCAAGCCTTGTATACTGTTTCAAAAGTGTGTACTATTTTAAGTGTAATAAGGAGCAGCCCAGCAGCCAAAGAAGTATGCAGCCTGGTGAAGAGGAAGGCAGTTCATGTAAAGAACACAGATTGTCCGGGATCCAGAAGAAAATTGGTGTGTGCATGAGGTGCAGACCTGATACACATGGCACAAGTGTTCATTTCGTGCGGTGCCTGGAGAAGCCACCCACTGTAGCATCACTGCAGTGTATAGTTGGTTATAAAAGAATCCATGCCAGTGTCAAGCTGTTTTTAGAAAGAGAGAGTATGTTCTCCAAGTTAAAGTACTATTTTGAGGTTGAATCCCGTAATCATTGGTTCAAGTTTCCACTTAAGAAATAGGATCGATCCAATTTTTTGAAAAAGTAGATTTTTATTGGTGCAGAGACAAAGACAGCCTGTAGCTTTTCCAGGGATAAACATGCCATTGCTATAATTAAGCACCCTATCTTCAAAAGAATGAAAGGAACTACTACTGTTTTATAAAAACAAGAGCAGTCTGATCAGAAGTAGACAGCACTAAAAACATCTGTCCATCACATTACGTTACAGCAAATGGTCACAGTATAGACAGCTGTGCCAGTGAGTGCAATATTTATTTTGCTTTTACTGAAGAATGTGTCAGCAGTAGGCATTTACGAGCAAAGGTACTTTCTAAGCAAAAGGCCTTATTTACATTGTCCCAGGAAGTGTATGCCAGGGGGATGCTTGACATGGCTGAGTTATTTTAAAGACAGAACAAAACAAAACGGGATACTCTATACAACACAATTGCTGCAATTAAATCACTCAACCGTGACAAAACAATAAACGCTAAACCTTTCCCAGTTTGCGTCCTGGAGCTTACTTCAACGACAGAGGTTTTAAATGGCTGGTCGTTGAACAGAGCATCATGGTACAATGTGAGAAATGCACGGGAGAGGAGCACACATACATCTTGGACTCCAGCTATTTTGTTGTAAGAATGCAGAAACAGCAGCAACGGAAAATGGGGATTTTTACATACCTACCTTCGAAAAGTTCAGGAGCTGACAGCAAACAAGAAATTCAAAGGAAACTGGTGTTGTGGGCAGTGCCTATCCAGTTATCAAAGGGGTCACGTGCCAACGTTGGACATGACACCACCAAGTGTGTAAACAATCAGCACTTTAGCTGAGCTCATGTACAGCGCTGCAATGCCTTTGGGCTGAGTTCGCTCTATAATACACTTCTAAAAAAGGAAAAGTTGTGAATCACCCAAATCAAATTTAAAAAAACGTATGTGCAGGGAGTCTGGGTTGGTGTTGTAAAGAGAAGCTTACCGGTCTCAGTGTATGTGAAGGCTAGCAGGTCATCCAGTATCTGGATTTAGGTGTTTCTGGGTCGCCGCTCCTGCAAGTTCGTAAGGCGCTTGAGCAGCATCTCGAGATGCGCTTGCCCCATGTCTGAGCCGAGGTCTGGAACTCTTTTAGGTCAGCGACGCCAGAGTAGGCAGGGACCCAGATCAGCGGTGAATGTAGGAGGAAAACCACTTTCACTTCACTGAGGCAGGTACTGCTGCGCGGGCACGGCTGAGAATCGGAGGGGGTGCGGGTAGAAATAAGCAGAAAAAGTACTGAGGGAGGTTTTGAAATTGTGATCGGTTTACAATCCTCCCTCACTCTGCCCATTAAGACGTGCAGTTGACAAACCAATGCACGCATGAGAGAGGAAAGTGGCAAGATATGGAGAAAAGCACAGGGCTGAATGACGGCGGGGAAACGTGCAAGCGCTCTGTGGTGGGGGAGGGGGCATGCGTTGAGGCATGGGAGAGCAAGAGGAATGCCAGATGGCGGCTGCGCGTGCACGCGCGCATAACCTCAAGCTTGAGGCCAGCAAAAGCGTTTGGTCGGACTTTTAAAAGCCCAGTTACTAAATGTCTCGCAGAGCAACGCATGCGCTGGCTCAGGCGAGACCTAAAAAAAGGAGCAGCGTACTATCAAACTCTTTTAAGCTGCGCATCTCATTCATTTAAATGAAAGCAGCTTCACCCACCTGCTCGGGGACAAGAATTCTTTCAAAGATGCACATTAACTAAAAAGATAATATAATTTAATTTACTTTTAAAAGAAGGCTACCTGCTGCTCGGCCTTGTCTCTCATACCCCTCTCACTGTGCAAGATAGTCTTTTTTTGTTTATTTTTATGCTATATGGGATGTACATATATGAAATCTTCCGTAAACTGATGGCCGAAAATGACAATGTTTGTATTTACAATTGTTTTTTTTACTCTTTCCAAATAAAATATAAAAAATAAATAGAAGGCTACCCAATTCATACGTGCTTGCATAGCACACCCAAGACCATCAAAAATAGATTAAGAAAGTTTTCCTTTTTCAGTGGCAAAGTTATAAAAGCCACAGTAAGTTAGAAATTAAAAACCAGATTGTCCATCTTGCCAGTCAATTTATTTAGAGGGGCAGCAAATACACCCAAACTAGCCCATTTCATTTTATAGCGAGGCTAATCATAAAAACGTTAGAGTTCTTTCAATTGCTTCCCCGAAAGGTCTGATTTTGAAGTATTCATACATCATCAGGCGCGCGGTTCCACTCGTTTACTTGCAATGCCAGCAGGTGCCAATACTGGTAATTCCCATCTTAAACATTTTATGGGTTACCCTAAGCTTTCCATAAAATAGTGAAAGTATACATAGGGCTCTTGGTGAGGATTTTGTTTTCATATCTAAAGGAAGAATAAGTTCGTTTAGAATGGATTTCCAAGGTGTGGTAATCAATCTGTTCTGTGTTGCTTAACAAGGAGTTAAGAATGGGCACCGTTAAATAAATAAACGAGGCTGCTTTTGCTTTTGAAATAAAGGGGCATAAAGTATTAATGATCTTAGGCAGTTTTAAATGTAAAAAAGAAATACAATTCGATGTTTCGGTCTCCTTGCAACTGTGTAAGTGATACAGATACCCGTTTTTACATACATCCTATAATCTAAATTGTCCGGCTTCATTCCAAATCACTCAACTTGAAGGACGACCGACAAATTTATTGAACTATTGCTCTATAATACAACAAACATAGCATCATGAAACCAAACTCAGCTTTTGGGTCTCTTAGAAGAATTGCTTCTGCTATGTCTTAAAATAATTTTGAAAATTGCTTTCCAATGTGTGGTTCATTTACATAAATGGAGAGCAGAGTAATGGGGTGTAAAGTCAGTCCTTACTGCTAGACATACATGATGGGAAGATGGAGAGTTCAAAAACTACCAGGACCGTTTAGGTGGTAGACAAGCAATCTGGTTATTAAATAAATTATCTTGTTTTAATCACTCTCAATCTCTATTTAACCTCTGTTTTCCAAACAAGATTCTCAGCTTCTCTTTCCAACCAGAGGAACGTATTCGTTCATTACCCCACAGATTTGTGAAAGTCGCTTGGGAGTCGCTGTGGCAACAGTAATTACATCATTAATGAAGGTTGTTAATATTTTGGGTGCCTTTACACACCCCACACGGTCCGGAGATCATTTTTATAGTAACATATCTTTTCTAGCATCATGCCTGCATTCACGGATACAGAGACTGACATGATATGATGATCATAAATGAACATCGCAGATACTTCACATTGTTTTACTTCCATCTAAGACCTGTGCTTCCATCGTTATAAAGGCATTGGATGCTGTACAACACCTTCTTTCAACAAGAAAGAAAAAAAAAAAAAGGACATGCTCTTAAGCGTTTTTTTGTGCAGGCTTGCAAAACGCTTTGGCTAGACCGTCATGATCTGGTTATTTTCTCCCGGGTAGTTTCTCTATCACTAAAGTAATTTATTTTTCAACTAGTGACATATTTAATGGGTTTTTTTCAGGAGATAGTTCAGGAAGAGTTAATGTAAAATACACTACAAATTAGGGGTGGATAATTCTTTGTAGAAATATGCAAATATTTATTTTCTTGTCTCGTTTTTATAGTGTTCATGTAGGATCTCTTATTTCTGTTTTTAGGAAACTGGCTGCAAATCTTCAAGCTCTGTTCAGACTGCAGAAACTCTTGACATTTTGTAATCATACTGGAAAAACCTGCTTCACAACTTGCTAATACCCATGTTCATCTATTAAAGCACAATGCAAGACACATACATTTTGAAAGAACCTATTTATCGGCAAAAATTGAAAAGGTTTGGCACTGAAAAAATTGGAACTAAAACTTTTGTATTAGAGTAGTACACTGAAAAGGATCGAGGCCATAAGCCGAGAGATCACATGTGCCTTAAACATGGCGTGTCTCAATGGAATATATGATAAACTTGTAGGACTAAAATTACCTAATAAAAAGCATCTACAGGACGACATCATAGGGGTAATTGTTATGCTGAAGGTGAATATAGCAAAATCAAACAAAGGAGAGTGGCATTTATTTGCAAGTCTCTGGCTTTGGGCTACAGTTATTATTTGACAATGTCAGCCTCGCTGTCCTCCACCAGAAATTGTCTGAAGGAATTAGCATCTTCAAAAGAATGCAAGCTCCCTTAAAATTAGCCAACATTCTTGAAGGTCCTGTGAACCCATTTTGGATTTAATCTCCCTCATACTTGTTCTTGTTGATATAAAGACTTTCCTCTTCTTTGGTAGGTCTATCCCAATGTCCTGGGTAAAGACGATCCCATTCAGTGCTGGGTCTGCTCCTTGCCTTTGGGAGTATCAAAGATGGGTGTCAAAAGCACTATTCTTAATATAGTGAGTAGGCATTATGTGATCGCTCTCAGAGTGTTAGTCTCTAGGCTTAGGAGAACCCATCATTTTCAGAATCCAGGCTTCTCACAAAAACTTAGTAAGTAGTAGCATCATTCGCATCCTTGCACCAGAACAAAAGTTTTGATTATTGCCTCTTCTGTTGGAGTTATCAAGTCCGTAATATTGTTTGACACACTCTGTGTCTGGAGGTTGTGTTCTTTATATTTCTTGTCTCTTGAGATGTTAGAGTCCCCCAGATTACTAGTCCTTGTTTTAGTTTAATTCTCCCTGACGCCCAGCTTCCTCATTTCCTGACAAATTGCAGCAATTGAG
The DNA here is from genome assembly GCF_964261635.1 of Lissotriton helveticus. Taxonomy (NCBI): domain Eukaryota; kingdom Metazoa; phylum Chordata; class Amphibia; order Caudata; family Salamandridae; genus Lissotriton; species Lissotriton helveticus. Next base: position 324,332,399 of record NC_136061.1, read on the forward strand.
TAAGATCTGTATTTGTTTTTGCTGTTTATCAAGTCAAATTCTTTCGAATTCCCATCAATACTCTGCCACATCCGTTTTGCCTAAATTGGAGACTGAGGTATCAGAGGGTCGGCTTTTCGACTTTTTAAGCACCAAATTATATTGCTGTAGAACCACCTTCCTCCATTTTTATGACTTTTTCACAGGGGAGTTCATAACAGGAGAGTTTACCTTATCAATAGTTCATCTCTGATTTGGCAATATTAACAGATTATTTTCACCTTGACTCATTCTTCACCTCGACTCACAGGTTGCAAGATAGTTTGATCCAAGATGCAATACTAAACCTCTATGCCTCCATGTTTTCAATACTAATGTTTTAAATTGTTTTAGTGCTGAAAATATAATTGCATGTCTCTCATCGACTCTAAATATGAAAAGCACAGAGCACTTTCTGCATGTGTTGATCTTTATTTACACATAGGAGTTCTTTCCACATACTTCGGCAAGGCTGCCAAGCTTAAAACTCACTTTGCTGCTCATTTGTTCAAAGTGATCAAGCTAGACCAGAAACAATCCACTAAACAATACCAGACTCACCAACACCCATGAATTACTTGGGCAGGTGATGAGAAGTAGAGGATGAGATGTTCTGCAGTACCGGTGGCAGTCACAGCTGCTCCAGAAACCCAGATTAGGTTATGGGAAACAAGGGTTGCTTGCAGGTTCTGCCATCCTGCATTGCTTTCACTTAATGTTACAGTAGAATATGGTAAAGTAGTGTGTACCTCTACCACGAGTGCCCAACTGCATGTGCAACTGATACACTGACTTTGTTTGGCCCGCACTGTAAACTAATCTAGCAGAGGCCTAGGCCTGTCCAAAGTAATGTGAGGTCCAAAACCTGCTCTATAACCTGAAGGGGCACACTAAGCATGCACTCAAAGTGGACATTGGAATTGCTTTGGGTGCATTATATTAAATGGAGGTGGCAGTGTCTCAAGTTTTGTGAATGTTTAGTGTGAACAGGCCCTTTTCACAGTATCCTAGAAAGCATGGTCTTCAGACCACTCTCATTTTAAGTTCTGCTGTTATGTAAGCAGTCAGAATCTTGCTTGGACATCCAGTGTGCCTCGAGTACACGCAGTGAATGGGTAGCATATGTGTGGTATTAGGACAGGAGTGGTATGAGTTTAAGTACTGGAGACAGTGGGAACCATTTAGATGCCCTTCATGGTACAAGGTGGAGGAGGACAGTTTCCCCAGCCAGAAGAGTAGTGACTGCATAGCTGTGGCTTGAGGATGGAAACACAGACACTGAAGTGAGGGAGGATGGAAACAATACTTCCCTTAGAAAGTCAATCAGGAACTTGTTAGCAAAGGGATTCGGATCAGTTCTTCCCGAGCAGTGTCATTTCGTAGATGGTAGGAGTGAGAGACTGTAACTACAGTTTTGGTTGTTCAAGGTGAGGTGGTTTCTAGGCAGGACCTGCCCTTTTGTCGGTCCCCAATTGTCCCTACAGGAAGGCTGATGCCAGCCAGGTGCAGAGATCGCACATGTCATTGTGCCCTTGTTTTGAATACAGCTGCTTAGAGGTAGTCATTGTATTACCTGTTAAACTACCACCTTGCGCAAAGGCAGGGTCTGAGAAGAAGCAGAAAATAACATTTGAAAGAGAACCAACCAAATCTCACGTCTGGAAATTGTGTTTAAATATAGGATCCAAACCATCCTACTTAGTTCCATATTCAAGCTCGTACTGACCATGGGAGAAAGTGCTCTACAGAGTTCTCTTTTGAAGAGTTTGTGTGTGACCAGGGCTGGTTGGTGTCTGCCTTACAGCTAGTCTCCCAAAGGTAAGAGGATATCGCCTGAAGCCTGCACTTTCTGCTGGAGAGTATAGGGTTTGCTCAGTGCCCAGAAGCTCATCTACATGCTAAGAGAGCAAAGTAGAGTGTAGTCCTGCAGGAGGAGAGACTAACCAAGAGGCAAAGCCCAGCATGATCCTGGTATGGGAAACACCCAGAGACAGCAAAGCCAGCAGCAACCGATTCTGTGAGGGGATCTTCCAGTTTCTCTGCACTGTTCTGCTGAAATATTCACCAAGTCTTTGTGAGAACAACCATCACTGTGCAGTACGGCAATCTGTAAAGATGCAGGTGGCTGCTGCTGCCAATGTCAGAAAGTCGCAACACTAGAAACTTTGTTTAGCCAGAGACCACAACTGCCAAAGTCACACCAACCCTGGGGACTCAACCCAGAAGCCACAACTGTTGTGGCTGTGCACCAGGCCAGAAAGGTCACAAGTGCAGAAGACAAGTGCCGATGCACAAGCCTGCCACGCGGATTCCATCTAGTGGTCCCAATAAAATTAGGGTTAACCCGAGTAGAACCCTTTACACCTAAAAGAAAAGAAACCCTTTCCATTGAAAAGGATACCTAGCTGGAGGTGTCTCTCACTACTACTCCTTTAGTGAATTCTGCTCTATCTGATGAGGAGTGTTGTGTCAGAAAAAAACAGTTCAAGAATCTCTTATCTTCATATTATAACGTGAGCCCCGCTCTTCTACCCCAAATCTGTACACACGTGTATACACACACACACGTCGGTATTTTACTATCATATGATTATTTATTTTTAGTATTTATCTACAAATGGTGTGAATCAGAATTATGAGTATTACAAAATCAGCATATAATATCAAGATCAAAGAGAATGTTAGATAAGCCCAATCAGTACTTCACACATACCTGACCAGGTCGCTTATTCAGACAGCGTTGAGCAGGGAATAGATTAAATCATTGGGCCACATTGGCTGTGGAAGACGGCTGCACACTCTGCAAACCACATGTTCAAAATCTAGTACTGGGGCAAGCAGTCTATTTTAATCCATAGACTATGAAATTAATAGGGGTATGAGTAACACCGATCTTTTAGAGTCCTGGAATTCCGCTTGACTGAAGTAGCTCGCACTATATAAAAATAGATTTAATATATTTCTTTGTACTGTTTTTACAAAATAGCTGCACTGCCATTTAAATCAAGATACTCATGATACAGTAACACTTATTTTAAGAGCCAGGAACTCACAATGGCTCAGTTTTCAATTTCAACTATTGGACAACTTCTATTCCCACACCCCCAGGTACTCTAAGTGGTTACAGTGGCAGCGTGAGTGAGCAACTGCTGTGTCCCAAAAACAGCACTAAGAGGCCGGAAGTAGCAGTTAATGTGGACCCATTCCTATCACTGTGCCCATTACCAGTGAACCAGCAGCATCAATGATCACCCGAAATGTTTAAGAGAACTACAGTTGATGTACTCTGGTTAAAAAGTTACAAATCGAGTAGAAAATCGTATAGCTGTTTGAACAAGCATAGCATACTCAAATACAAAAACCTATGAATCAAGAATTTCCACTATAAAACATAAACCACAACTAACACAACTAAAACACAATCATAAAAAAAATGAACAAAATATTAGTAACCCCAAAAATATGGTTTGCACTACGTAAAAATAATAATGTTAAAATGTAGATCTTTGGCAAGAGAACGTTTTGTACATTTGCTTGCTTTCCTACATCCTTTCCTTAGTCAACAAGAATTGGCAAACCCAACATGTCTGGCCTTTAATAGCAGACTACAGAGCTACTGGTTTTACCAATGGAGGCAGCAATCTGAAAAGGTTTTCTCCATTCTTTATTACTAATGAACTATAGCAAAAACTATTGGAAAAAAAACCCAGATAAAGATGGTTGCCAGTGCAAGCGCATATTTGGGGGTCCATCTTTGAATGTTTTTCAAGTACTTTATCTTTCCAAGATGGCCAACGCAATGCCTTCAACTAATGCACTTCTAAAGACAACAGTCCACTAACAAAAAATGAATTACAGTCATTCTGGATACAAAAAACAGTTCCATAAACATAGTCAATGATCAAAGTTTTCAATTTGATTACAATTCAAACAGAAATGTTATTTACTCCAACCGGAATAATTTGAAAAACCAAAGATCAAGGGAGCAAAAATACAATGAACTGAAACACACAATGGTTTTATCAGGTTGAGCTATCTTTAGAACCTACTGCTTCACGAGTAAACTGGAGTTCGAAAGGAACACGTGTTTTGTTTATTCAGAAAGTGAATGTCTTCCTTTCACTCAACTCTCCCTTGCTGAATACTCGAAACTGGCTCACTGATAACCACCTCATGCACAACACTTCCAAAACGGAATTCCTCCACATCGCTACTCCTAATCACACTCCCAAGATAGACCTCTGGATGAAGCATCTAACAGCCTTTAACTGTTCTCCACACATTGAGTCCGCTAAATCCCTTGTAATGACACTAGACAAGCACTTAAAAATGCAGAATCAGATCAGCAATGCCACCAAGGGAGCTCAATACCAGATGAGTATTCTAAGGAAACTCAAACCCTTCATACCACAGCATTTTAAGCTGGCAGTCCAAGCTCTTGCATTGCCGCGGCTAAACTATGGAAGCTTTGCGGTCTTCTCAAATATAACTTGGCCCCACTAAGGGCCTCCCTTTATGCCGCAGAAAGACTGGTACCCGGTACAAAAAGAAAATAAATCACATATCCCCAGCCCTAAAAACCCTAAACTGGCTGCCATACAAAGCAAGAATACAGCTAAAGATTGCCTGCATGACTCCTAAAGCCCTACATTTCAAAACACCCATATATCTGTCAAAAAAGCTAGAATTATCAGGGGGAGGAAGACCCTCACGATGTGCAAGTTCACTGCTTATGAAACCACATATTTTCCTCAAAAAAGAGAACGAGTAACAGAGCCTTCTCGGGCATTGCCCCAAAGATTTAGAACTCTCTGCCACCGGGTGTACGTTGAATCTGATCTAATGCTTAATTAAAAAAAGAAATGAAAACAATACTAATGATCAAGTTTCTGCCCTAAAATACATTGGCTCTACTGTTTACTTACCTGCCCTCTATTCTGATGCCCTGACTGACCACTATATTGTTGTGCAACCGTGAACTTTAGCTTGCCATGCTATTGCCATATGTAATGATAGTTATTTTCCTACAACTGTATCCCACCTACCTTATAATGTGAAGTGCTCCGATACCCTCCAGGGTCATGTCAGTACTATACAAAACATTATAAATAATTAGCATAAAACCAATAACGTACATTATTGTTTTTTTGTTTATTACTTTTTACTCTTTTTTTTTTTTTACTCTTTGTCAGTTCACTGTGTTTTTTGCTCTCCTGATCTTGGGTTTTTAAAATAGTTGACCCTAGAATTTCTTAAGTATCTTTGGTCCCTTATGATCTTTGGGTTTCTCTTGTGTACATACACTACTTCAACTAATGTACTGGTATAGCCAATTAGTCTGGAATTTCGTAAGTGAAAATGCTTTTTCAATCAGAGGCAAGTCAGTGTGTATGGGTTCATGTCAATGGTCAATGAACAAGCAGATAGACAATTGGGTAGTGACTAAATGCAAGAATGAGTCAATGGTTTAAAGACTGCAAGGGAGTGCACAGTTGGGTGGATGAGGGATTGGTGTATGAAGCAGGGACGATTCCTCCGCTAAGGCAGAGGAGCGTCGCCCCATTGCTCTATGAGCCTATGAGCAGCTGAAAAAGGAAAAATAAAATGATAATAGCGAACGTCTGTGTCTCAGCTAGTTAGGGGCTGGACGTCAAAGTAACAGTGGTGGCACTCTTCAGTGCCCATGAATGTTTGGCCAGTCCCCAGTCATCTCATGCCGGTCAAACAGTCATGCCCACTGTGCATGTTCTCCACCCAGGCTGTATCACAGTCTCTCTCTGAACGGCAAACCACCGTTTCCACCCCCGGGACATTGCAGTTTGCAATGGCTTGGAGGCGCGGGCGATGTTTGGTCCCAAAAAGCCATAGTAAACACTGCTCTGCTTTTCAGTAAGCAAGAGCATGTAAAATGCTTACTTGAAGCAGAGTAGACTTTCTCCCTCTGTCCAAAAGCAATGCCGGCTCCCTTAGGGGGGCGGGGAGCCTTTAGCTCCCCCCACAGTTCCCAACGTGACAATACTGGGTCCCCTAGGTGGGAATAGGACACCCAGTACTGTGGCCAGGCCCTGGGGGATGCTCCCCCCTTCCTTTATTTTTTTTAAAAAAAATAAAGAAACAAAAAGCCTGGGTCTTGGAGGATGGGGTCCTTCACAGATGCACACACCAACAGCAATGCGAGAAAGTTGTGGCTGACATTTTGTGAGTCAGGACATGGTTTCCAGGGATGCGGGGGTGATAAAGTAGAAATAGGATATAAGGAGTTGGGATAGAGATATGGGATGAATGGAATGGTCTGTGAGGGACCCTTCATGGGGAAAAAATTGTGGGAAAAGATTTTGGAGTGCGAGAAGATCCTCTGATCCACGGTGGCACTCAGCATGGCCCTCTGTGTCAGTCTGTAGCAAATCCAAACATAGATACGCCAAATACAAAAACACATACGCCCACATATACACTCAAACTCGCTCCCACACACGGCCACTAACACACCCATACACTCACTCACACATCCACTCAGAGACCCAGAGAACCACTCACACACCCACTCACAGGCCCCAGCCACAGGCACTCCAACACACCCACTCACACAGCCACATACACACCTACTCACAGACCCACATTGCCACTTTCACATCCACTCAACCACCACACTCACACTGCCTTACATTCACACAACCACCTCAGAGACCGCGTAAACCAGTCACACATCCATACAGATACTAACACACCTATTCAGACATCCATACAGACATCCATACAGCTAGTAACACACCCACAGAGTAACCGATACATCCACTCAGAGACCCACTCACACACCCATGTACACACTCATACAGCAACTCACACACCCAGTCACACATCTACTCACACACCCAGTCCCCCATACAGTCACAGATACAATCATTCAAAGACCCAGAGAACCGTTCACACACCCACTCACAGGCCCACACAGGCACTCATGCACCTACTTACAGATCCACACAACCACTCACAGACCCAGAAGACCACTCATACATCCACTCACAGACTCACAAAGGCACTCACACACCCACATACATACTCATACAGCCAGTGACACACCCACTCATAGAACCACTTACACACCCGGGGGCCTGCAGCTTGGTTGCTTTTGGGGATGTTGGCCAAAGGTTCTGGCCGCACTGCACATGGCCAAAGATCATACACAGCATTGGGTTGGTTCCATGTGGGGGGGGGTTGTTCCTCAGGTTAGGCCCAGCGGTCAACCCCCTGCCGTGCACAGCCAATGGCAGTTAGATGAAAGTATGGTATTAACTCCAACTGCTGAATTTCTATGGGTTTGTTTATGTAAAATCTGAAACTAACTAGGACGTCCCTGTAACCTTTTTTTCAGTATATATACATATATACATACACACACATATATACACACACACACTTATATTTATATTACCTACTGGCTGTCGCCAGTGAGTAGTTCTAGTTAGGACCATGTTTCCGTAGTAAAACGTTTTTGACCTGCCTAGATCTTTGCCACCATTTTGTGAATCTTCACAAGATGTTTAAAAAAAAGTGTCACGTTGAGTCTGGTTGTGCATGGAAAGTTTTGGGACGATCCATCAAGCAGGGACCGAGAAAAAGAGCGGGTCCAAGAAAGTGTGTTTCCCATGTTAATTCTCATAGGAATTTTGAACACGACCACAGCCCGAAACATCGTTTGTGCCTATTGCGCCAAAAGATGCCACCGAATTTTTTTGTGATATGGTGATAGAAGATTTGAAACAACTCAACAAATCTACCAGAAACAAACACTAGAGAATGAAACAAACAGTTACAATATTATAATCTGATGCAAAAACTAAAAGGCAAAAAAGATTTGATTATAAATGAAGCAGACAAAGGTGGAAACATTGTCATCTGGCCACAAGATTTATACTTGACTGAGGCTATGGTTCACCCGAATGACTCTGTTTGTTACAAAGAGGCTTCATTTGCAGACCTTAATAAAAACTAAAGATATGGTGCATAAAGAACTCTTCCAATGGAAAAGAGAAGGCCTCATCAGTAAAAAATAGTTTCTGTACCTGAAAAAAGATCACCCTATCACACCTACCATGTACTTTATTCCCAAAGGATTCAATAGATCTCAAAGGATTCAATTGGAGGATTCAACTGGAGGACTGCATATCAAATCTGGGTACCCTGAAGTGTGGAGTCCCTCAGGGATCTGCCCTGTCCCCACTCCTTTTTAATCTTTATTTGCAGCCTCTAATTGACTCTTTAGTTAGCATGGGCTGTAAAACCTTTAACTATGCTGATGATACTCAGTTGTTATTTAGCATCGAGAACACTGCATCCGCACAGACCCATGCTCAAACAATACTTAGTCATACGCTGAATTGGATGACAGCAAATTCGCTGAAGATCAATCCTGAAAAACTGAGGTCCTGATGGTTTTATCTGAAGCATCCCCTTGGGGTGATTTGTTTTGGCCGCAAGAGCTTGGCTCGACCCCTAAACCCTGCTCCAACGTAAAAAGTCTTGGCATTAAGATCAACCATGAGCTGTCAATGGTCAGCCAGATCTCCTCCGTGGTTGGGACTTGTACTAACTTAATCAGACAGTTACGCAAGTTAGTCCCCTTGCTTTCCCCCTCTACGCTCCGGACAATTGTCTCAGCTACAATCACTTCGAGACTAGACCACGGGAATGCCCTGTATTTGGGTCTCCCTAAAACTCTGATAAATAGACTGCAAGTAGTCCTGAACGATGCAGCTAGGCTGATCTTTCGACTACCTAGACGCACCCATGCATCGCCGCTGTTATGTAAGCTACATTGGCTCCCCATAAAACAACGGGTAGAGTTCAAGAGTTTGTGCATTGCCCATAAGGCTATCTATGGCCAAGCACCGGCTTACATTAAAGAACGCATTGGAGTCTATAGACCGACACGATCATTAAGGTCTTCTAACACTGAATTGCTGTCAAGTCCTCGCTATAAACTAGCTATGAAAGGTGGCAGATCTTTCTCGGTTGTTGCCCCACAAGTTTGGAACAAACTTCCTGAATCCCTTCGCAAAGAATCCAACTTGCTGCAGTTGGGAAATCTTTAAAAACACTCTTGTTTAGAGAAGCTTTAAGCCTTACTTAGTGGTATAGCTTCATGTATCTGTTCCTTTGTTAGCTTAGCTTCTTCTGTCAAAAGCGCCTTGAGACCGGTAGGTGATTTGGCGCTATATAAGCTGCAGTTAACAATAACAAAGTGCACAAACAGACTGTCCCTATTCCCGGCAGACCAATCATTTCAGCTCAGAACAGTTTGTTGGAATCTATATCAAAATGTGTTGATTGTTTTTTACAGGAACACATGAGCAATTCAACATCGTTTTTAAAGGACACTGGGGACTTTCTTAAAAAAATTTAAAATGTACGAAGGAAGAGTGATTATTTGCTTGTAGTAATGGACATTACGTCCTTATATACTATTATTAATCATGATGATGGAATGAATGCGGTTTCATACTATTCGGGACAACGTGGCTGTGGAGAAATAGAACACAACAAAATGTTGTTGTCTATGATTAGGATTTGACTTACTAATAACTTTTTTTTATTTAACAAAAAGTTATCAGTAGCTTCGGGACGTGGCCATGGAGGCGTACTTTTTCCCCAGCTATGCATGTTTACATGTAGGCTGGTGGGAGAAGCACGTCCTCATGGGTAGGCACGAAAGTCTGTTTGATGAACATGTTTGCCATGGGTGGCGATTTATCGATGAGGTTTGTTTTATATGGAAAGGTTCTAGTCCATCTGCCTTGAAATTTGTTGACATCATTAATACCAATAATCTAAATTTGCAATTTACCGTCACTGTAAGTGCTTGACAGGTTGAATTTTTAGATGTCACAGTATATGTTAGTGAGGACACATTGCACACAATATAACATCGCAAGGAGACGGTTGGGAACTCTGTTCTTCATGCAACCAGTTCCCATCCTAAACATTTGATCCACACTATCCCTTATGGGGAATTTCAGCAGATTCGCCGCATTTGCAGCAATGAGTCCGACCTTGCAGTCTGTCAAGAGTAGGCATATGTAAAATTTCGGATTAGAGGCTACAATAGCATAGACCTCACTCCGGCACATGATAAAGCCAATGCTTTGGTCTATGAGATTAGTGAAGGTAGCACAAGTTCTTGTACTGAGACATCTATTGAAACCAGCAATTCAACTAAAACACAATCTGTAAGGCTCATCACAACATATTTTAAACATAGACAGATTAGACGAATAATAAAGAAAAATTGGCCTATTATTCAGACAGACTTAACACTTTCTCAGTTATTACCGAAAGCACATGTATTAACTTTTAGAAAGTCACAGGTCATGAGTGACAGTTTGGTGAGAAATAGTAATGATTTCTAGCTCTTGGCTAACACAAAAATGGATTTGTAAAATGCAATTCTTGGCAGGCCTGTAAGTTTGGAACCAGCACAACTGAAGATTTGACCCCCTTTTGCTACACTCCAACTAAAATCGATGGCTTTTATACATGTCGCACGGAGTATGCGGTTTATGTATTACGCTGCACCTGTAATTTAAGGTATGTGGGCAGCACTAAACTTCAAGTGTATAACGACATACACCAAGATCTTAGGGGAGTGGTCAATTCGGATCCAAGATACCCTGTGGCTTGGCATCTCAAGTTAACACATAATTTAAAAGATCTGGACTATTTTATAATAGGTGCGGTTCCCAAAAGCAATCGAGGAGGCAACCATGAGCGTCAACTCAGACAATTGAAAGTAGGTTCATTCTAGAGCTCGACAGGGGCCTTGCCAGACGAGCTCTCCATGATGGCTTTGATAACCTCTTGATAACTAAAGGTTATATCTAGAGGAAATGCGCTTAAGTCATCAGGTTTGGTTAGGCCTATCGTACTGTCGTTAAAAGTGGTCAAACAATGCCCATCAGTTGCTCTATTATAAAGCTGTTTAAAATGGGTCACCCATGTGTCCCCTGGAATGGCTACGTCTATAAAGTCCTCCGCTTTGCAGGTATGGGGCGTTGATTACTTTCCAGAATGCTGTGTTGTCTCGTTGTTCCGAGGCCTTGCGCAGAGACGCCCAGGCCTCCCTCTTTAGGGTGGCTTTACTGGTTTTAATAATTAGTTTGTAATCTCTCCTCGCTTGGCGGATTAAATCTTGATTTTTGGGTTTATTCTGTAATGCCTTTTTTAAGGATATTAATGCTTTAGTGCATTTGTGGTCAAACCACCCTTGGGCTTTATTTGCAACTAATCTGCGTTCTCTATGTAGAAGATTCTTCACCGCTAGTTGAATGTTTGAGAAGAAAGCCATAACTTTGTCAGGCTCTTCGTCATCTGTCAGACATATCAAGATGTCTTCGAGGGACGCCGTTATTAGATTTTTTAAGAACCCGACGGGCTCGACCTTCTCCAATTTGATGACATGGCCGTTAGTTGCAATTAGTTTGACCTTTGGTGTGTAGTTAGCTTCCTTTTTGTTTGGTCTTGACTCCCCCTTTTTTCTTACTGAAAAGGATATGGGATAATGATAACCGAAAAGATGCCTGTTTCCCAAGTGATCACAGATCCTGCATGAGCTGAGGACATTAAAGTAAAATCGATAGTGGAGTTGCACCCCCGTCCATTAAAGGTTGGTTGGAAAGGGACAGTTGGGCTGCATAGCTCATTCACAAAGGACAGATTAAGGTGTAAGATCATGTTGTTGATAATATTACCTAATTTTGAGTGGACAAAATGGGTTGGGCAGTCTTCCCTATAATACGCCAGGCCGCACAAACCAGTAGCAGAACAAGGGCAGACAATACAGTTAAAATCACCAACCCAAATTATCGCCGTGTCTCCTGCTAGCTGATCTCTTAAAGATATTAAACTATTCAGGAGACTGTGAAAAGTAGGCTCGAACAAATTAAGGGGTACGTTGTTGTAGAAATTTATTAAAATTAGATTAGGTAAGTGTCTCCCTCTAAGAACCAGTATCTGGTAAAACACTGTAGGAGCTTGCTAACTTTTATATCAGCTGTAATTGCGACATAGGTGCAGAGACCCCCTTTGTTCCGACCCTGTTTGCTGGCAAGTGCTGGTGCATGAAAGGTTTGGAAACCTATAATATGAGTTTCTTCGGTCATCCAAGTTTCCTGTAAGCAAACTATGGTGTGTTTCGTAACAACCTCAAGCCATGAAGGCTGGGCGGCCTTAGATGACAGGCCCGCTACGTTCCAAGTAAGCAGACTATAGAAGTGAATACCCAACTTGATCCCAGTAGATTTCACTAAAGAGCCTACTCTTGTGCCACTTTCCTTAAATAGAAGGTGGTCCGTTGGTGTCTGAGCGAAGAGTGAGAGGTTGCCATGCTCCCTATTTGGTGTACTCGGGTGGTAAATGTCCTCTACTTCTACTACTGGTTCCACCGCTGTTTTGCTGCTAGCGGCAGATTCATTTGGTTCGTATAGGTCCTCTGAACTACCATATTTATCATAGTAATTAGGCTGAGGTGGCGGTGTGATTATGGGGGTTACTGGACTCATTAGATACTCCCCGGGGGTTTCATTGCCTGTCAGTCTAGGTCATCCAGTCCCGAGAATACGTTAAAACTGTTTCTCAAGGGGATAGACCAATGTAAGTTGTGTGGGGTGTGTGGCGCGCTCTGTAGTCTTCCACCCCCAAGATTCCTCCTACGGTCATTGTGTATCGTTTCCCGTTGATTCATATGTGCATTCCTAAGGAAAGGGGCATGGACGGCTTTGGATCTATTAGGAGTATCTCGTCTACCCCAGGATGACACTAGAGGTTGTGGGTAAAAATAGCTCAAATCCCTGGTCGAAATGCCGCTACCTCCCCGTTCTAGGTACCAATCAGTTATATAAGTAGGGACTCTGAAGTTAATAATTATAACATCTCCTGATAAGTCCTTGGGTCTCTGTCCCAGCCAAGCCAGTCTTCTCACGTGTAGTATCAGCCCGACCAGGTTGGGGGGCAATGGCCTGTTGTCACTGAGCCAAAAAGTGGCTTTGTTCTTTAAATCGTGATAACCTTCCCTCTTCCCTTCCGGGAGCTCGGGCACCCCTGTGAGAATGATGACATACGGGGCCGCTTCCGAGGGTAGGTCTATGTGGCGCGTTATACTTTTTGAGACTCTCTCTGAGGGATGCGCCTTGTCCATGTTTAGAGCTTTCTCAGTCTCCATGGGGGCTGGGTGTAGATTGACTGTGATATCATCTGGCCCTCTACTCTTTATCGACTTATCCCCTAACTCTTTGGTTTGACCTTGTTTTGTTATAATGGGAGTTTTTGTTGCGCCTACGTTTGCCTTCTTGGGAACAGTGTGAGCTCTCATTCCAACAACTGATACTTTCTCAGCTGTCTTGCTAAGTAAGGTGTGGCATGGGGGTGTAGGTGTGTCCCCGTTTAGAGTGCCCTCAGTGTGGCTCAAGCTAGATCTGGTATTCATATTGGCCTTTATAAGTGTTGATAGGTCTTTTAACACTTTGGTGTTGAGGCAGTGGTTTCCACAAGGCTGGTTATATCACTGCCGTCTCTCTTTACCCTCTCTATTAGGGGAAGAAGTAGGGACCTAACTAGGAACTCCATCTTGTCAATAGTGACGTCCTGTTGGGCTTCTAGAGAATGAGGTTTAAATGGATGTGTGCTGTCCTGTGTGTTTAGCTTTGTCCTTGGTCGTGTCTCTTTTACTGGTATGTCCCCGCCCACTTTTGCTGCCTTAGGTCTCCTCCCACGTTGGACTGTTCCCCCTCTCTTCCTCTTCTGTGATGTTCCCGCAGATGTCCCGCAGATGTCTTAGTTGGAGATGGTTTACTCCTTATACGCTTAGGCGTTGGATTTGGGAGCTGTAGAAGAGAAGGTTCTTCCAGGGAAAAGTCTAAGGTGGGGTCCAGATTAACCGCTTCAACAGAGCCCCCACTAGATATCTGTGAGCGCCGGTGATCTTGAAATAAAAGGGGGATGCCAGTGTCTAAAGTGGAAACATTATGAATATTTTGCGTGCTGTGTATAGGTGGGGACCTTGATAGCTGTATTGAGCCCAATGAGGATCTTTTATTTTTCTGAAACTCAAGGGACAAGCGATTCTCAGCGACAGAGATTTCGCGATCTAAGGTCGAGACCGCTTTAGTTAGGTAGGCATCTAAGGTCCCTCTAAGCCCCCCTCCCGTCTGAGGTTTTAAGGCTTTGCTTGTTGTAGGGTACATTGTCTATCTTATACCCTCAAGCTAATCAGAGTCCAGACCACAAGTTGTAATTAACCCCAGGTGAGGCACAGGGAGAGTCTAATCAAATGGCGAAAATAAGGAGAATTATGATACAAAAACCAGAACAGAGATAATAACAGAAGTTGCTTACAGTCAATCGTTCAATCTGATGAGGAGATAAAGATGGGTGGCCCAGCCCAGTCTTATCCTGTCTTTGACGGGCTTAGACGGGCCCGCCCTTGGCCCGGGCTTCGCCCAACGCGTCCCGCGAAGCGGAGATGTGCGCTTCTTAATGCACCGTCTGGCGCTGCTGGGGTGTCACAGGAACGCTGAGGATGCCGGGAGATGGAGTCCCGGGGCGGCGGCGCGATTATTGGCGGTGTCTGGTGGCGGCAAGGAACTCCACGGGGCAAGTGCAGCGAAGCGCGGTGACCAACTGCTGGCGGTAAGGTTCTCCTTTACTTTTGCGAGGCTCCCACTCTTTTTTAACTTGTTCTTAGGGGATTTAATCCCTATTTTAAATAGCTTTAATTCCCATGCACCTAAATTAGGATAGCTCCTATCACCGTGTCTCCTCTACGCAGACGATATAGTCTTAATTAGCCACACAAAAGTTGGGCTTCAACAACTCGTAGACACAACACAGGGATATTCTGACTTAAATGATCTGACAGTAAATCTAGAAAAAACAAAGACGATGACAATTAGCAATAAACTTATCAAGTCACACAGCTGGTTCTGGAAAAAAACTTGCATCGAGTATACATCAGTATATAAGTATCTGGGTGGCAAAATTGACAACAGTGGCCTGTTTACTGCACAGAAAACTAGTATCAGGGGCAAGGGTGTCGCCTCGGCACTCGTTCTGAAAGCACCTAATAGCAAACTTACGGGCCCCATCTCTTCTGCCTCTGACCCAAGTAATAAGAGCTAAACTGTTACCGACAATAACATACGGGAGTGAAGTATTGAGAGGCAGAGATGCTAAGACTCTGGACAAAACTGTAATAGCTGCGTATAGGATAATACTTAGCCTGCCCAAACAAACTTCACTGGCCCAAATCAGGCTTGAATTTGACATCCAGAAACAGACCCTGGTAAGACAAGGCATGTATATAGTAGCGTGGGACAAAACGGGAAAAAGCAAACAAGGAACCCTGAATAACCATCTATGGGAAGAGCTAGAACTACACCCAGCCTCACCAGCCGCAAAGTACCTCAAAAGGAGCCTGTTGAATCTTGGTTTACAACAGCTTTGGGATACCCCGACAAGCCATATAACGCTGAAATGATTGGTCAAGAAAACAATAAAGTATCTCTCATGGATTGAAGACAAGGCATCACTCACAAAGAGGTCACATTGCTGGATGATCCAGAACTCATATACCACCCAGGCACCGCAGAACTATCTTGAACTAGGTTATTCATAAACAACAAAAATGAAGTTCTTAAAGTACAGGCTGGGTCTGTTACCTTGCATCCGCCACTTCCCACACTGGTTAAAAGAACAGGCGGTCCTCCTCTGTCGGTTATGCGGCTCGGCGCCTGAGGACATGCCGCACTTGCTGTGCTCTTGTGACAAATTGCTGGAAGAACGTAAGCACCTGCTAAAATCCTATTTTAACGCACGAGGAATCCACTCATGGAGACAGGCAGTTCTTGCCTGCCTTACACCCCAGGATCCCCAGTTGAACTATACATTTGTGAGGTTTATGATGGCAGTGGAAAAGAAAATGATAAAAGCTGACTCTTAATTGCCTTAAGACATTTTTTGCACTTGTGAAGCTCAGTAAGAAACCAGCACTAGAAAAGAAACCATTATGACATACTCTTAACTGTCTTTTAAATAATTTTGGTATTTCCTGACTTTCAGCAGAACAGTAGTCTTGTGAAACTTTTGAAGGTTGAGGGAAAGAATTTGACTAAAACCAGTTTTTAACTGTTTTTAGTTTTTTTTTATGGATCTATATTATTTATTGCAAACTAAATCGTGAGATTTCATGACTTTTCTTGGGAAGGAAAATTTGTGAGTTGATATACTGTTATCTCCTTTGTATAGAGAGGCAATTTAAATGTTTCTATTTGTCACACTGTTTATTTTAAAACTTTGTATTGCAATGGTTTTAAGTAACTATGCAAATAATAAATTACTTACTTACTTACCTTGAGCAGTAGAATTAGGCTTGGCTCAAGCAGATGTTTTGAAAGTTTTGCCGAGGCGACCTCCAGCAACAATGCTTTAGCCTTAACTGCGTCCTTTTGCTTAGTAAAGGAACTTCTGGAGTCGAGGAGGATTCCCAGGTACTTAAAGTATTTATAGCCTCAAACTTATCACTGACAAAACGGAAGTTCTCATCTTCAGGTTATCACTTCCCCACCGTGACAACACTTAGTGGACAGCAGAACTAGGCCTCTCCAAAACACCCTCAGAACACACCAGGAACCTCTGCATCATACTTTACAGCAGGCTCGCTGTTAAAGCAAAATAAGCTCAGTATCCTTAGCTTTCTTCCTATCCTACCCATGCTACGGAAAGTCTTCGAGTGGATACCCATCAGCTCCAGATGCACCTTTACCCAAACCCTCATCACCAGCCGTCTGGACTATGGCAACACCCTCTACATAAGGATCACCACCCAGCTTTTAAACAGACTACAAACCATCCAGACTGCAGCAGCCAGATCATCTACGACCACCCGTGGAGAGCCCATATCACCCTTTGCCTTAGATCCTTCTACTGGCTCCCCATATTCAAGAGATGTCAGTTCAAAATGCTGCCCATGCCTACAATGCCCTTCACAACATGGGACCAGCCTACCTCAACCCCCAGGCTTAACTTTCACCAACTCAACAGAAACTACGATCTGCTGCCCTCACCCACACTCCTCATTACCGCCACAACAGTATAGGTGGCCGCTCCTTCTACCCGACTGCCAAACCTGGGACAGCCTCCCCTTCAGGACTTCTCCCACACTGCAAGAATTCATAAACGGCCTTAAGACTTGGCTGTTTGACTGACAACATCCAAAAACAAACCCCCCCCCTCCACCGTGCCTGATAAGCAGTGCTTTAAAAATCCTGATTGATTGCCAATAGATATCTTACCTGGGAAGGGAAATTAACCTTGGCCACCACCCTATGGAATTCGGAGAGACTTGGGAGCTTGTGGAAGTCTAAGGGATTTGACAAGTGGGATCTTATTGGGATCACTCAGATCAAAGGGTAAACATCACTTACAACGAAACTTTTACAACGCACTACCATTACAACGCGGTCATTACAACGCAAACTATTACAACGCATTGCGCTGGGGGGCGCTCTAGGATAGGGAATAGGTTAATTTACTATCCAATAACCTTCCCTAGTGTCCACGGGGACTGGAGTTGGAATAGTAAATTAAACTATTCACTATCCAGCACCCAAAAGCGCTATGCGTTGTAATGGTATGCGATGTAAAAACCACGTTGTAAAGGCAGGCGTTGTAATAGCCTGCGTTGTAACGTCATACATCCAGATCAAAGACGTTTGGGGTGTGGACACAATACACACATTCGACTCTCTCAAACAGCAGTATAGCCTACATGACAGTGAGTATTATCGCTACCTCCAGGTTAGACATGCACTCCTCACACACATACCCATAGGCACCACGCTTCCAGAAGCCTCTCGTCTCGAAGATAGAGTACTAGACGGGTATATCCCTGAGAAGACCATCTCTTTAATATATAAAAAGCTTATTAACAATATGGAGGACCCACTAGGCCATATCCGGACACAGTGGACGGCTGACTGGATGGAGCTAATTGACGAGGACTGGACAGAGGCGGTCTCTTCCCCGAGGGTGGTTGCGATCCAGATAAGACAGACTTGTGCAACTAAAGATGTTGTATAAATCGTACATCACAGGGCCTCGCCTGGTACGAATGGGTCGCAGTGAGAGTGGAGATTGCCGAAGGGGGTGTGGAGAGCTTGCCACATTTATGCATACTCTGTGGCATTGCATGGAAGTACAAGAATATTGAACAAAGGTCCATGTTGAGATGAGCGGCGCTCTGGGGGTGGAGATACTACCGGAGGCCCGGAGGTGTATATTGAATGTGTGGGAACCCACAGACTTGAATGTGTAGGGGAAACAGTGTATGGTAGCAAAGCGAAATATTGCTCATCTGTGGGGAGCCAGTTCGTCACCGCGGGTCACCAAATGGGTGGAGGAAATGTACTGGTGTATGTTCTGGGAGAAGTCAGTATATGTTGCCAGGGGTTGTCCCGAGAAGTGGGGGAAGATATGGGGCGCCTGGAATAGCCATCGCGAAAGATTTGTGCGCCCCCGGCGCCGCAAGCTTTAGCGGAAGCGCAAGAATCCCCATGATCCATAATGTATGTATTGTTATGATTCTATATGAGTGACACTTTATTTTCTTGACCAATGAGGAACTGTTAACCCACCTGATGTTTTTCTTTTCTTTGCCAATCTGTTAATAAAAAGATTTATAAAAAAAAGAAAATCCTGTTTGATTGACGATATCACGGATTTGTGGATGAAGATGCTCGAGGAACAATCAAATTGGTGAAAATGCATGCGTGCCTTGTGATCCTTTACGCAGCTGCAGTGTGGAATATGCACAGGACATTTACCCAATGAGTTAGCACTTACTAATTAAGCAAATGAAAGTACTACAGTTGGGTAGGCATTTTTGGTAAAACTGGGGACTCTTCTTGGAAAAAATTGTTTGGTGCTGGAGTGGATTTTACAGAAATTAAACCTCAACTGGAAGCACTTACGAATATAAACATAGCAGGTGCCCCAGCAGAAGCTCGACTTCAGTAAAGCACAAACGATCCTAACTTGTTGGGCTTGGGGAAGGCAAAGCAAGTGTGTTTCCTCTTGTATTCCACATTGAAAAACGACATAAAATGCTTAACGGAGGTAAATTCATCGTTGATCTGTTGGAGCTCAATCTGATGTATAGTGACTATGATGAGTGGCTTCTTTCTTGGTATCTCCAGGTGAGAGCAGAGTCCATGGTTCTCGCTTTTAAATACCCAAAATAATCCAAATGTCCCAAATGCATTACACCACTCACACACTCACTCGCAGAAATACACAGGCACTCACAGACCCGCTCAGACCCACACAGGCTCTCACACCCATTGAGACACTCGCATGCACTCACAGACCCACACAGGCACTCACAGACATTCACACAAAGGCACTCACAGATCCACACAGCCACTCACACACTCTCAAAGGTGACGGGTTACAGTTACCATTAAAAATGTTAAAAAACTGTCGAAATTTACTGAAAAAATGAACGTTACAGGAACATTATATTTCGGCTCGGATTTCGCTCATACAAACCATTGAAATTCAGCATAAATAGTTACCCGAGCCAACTATAACTTATGCCCCAGAATGCACTGCTTATGACCTCACATATTACATCACTCACGACGTGGTCAGTGGCGATGACATCAGCTACAGAAACACTCACACCCACATATAACCTCTCATACGGTCACTCACACAACCATTCACATCCCCATTCAATGACACACACCCACTCACTCATGCAGCTGCTAACACAGCCAAATCGCCTATCAAAAAGCCACTTACACACCCACTCACTCACCCATAAAGCCATATACACACCTACTCATTTATACAGCCACTCACAATGGCATTTACTCACCCATGCTGCTATGTACACAGCCCCTCACTTACCTATACACTCACACATTTGTTAACTAAACCAGTTAACCACTTACATACCCATTCACACATCCTTACAAGCAATTACACACCCACTCACTCACCTATACAGCAAGTCACTTGGACACATACTGTGCAAACCAGTCACTAACACACACTCACTTACCCATACATCCATTCAAACAGCCACTAACTTACCACTACAGACTTTATCACTCACACTCACCCATCCATAAACCCACTCGCATAGACAGTCACCAAACAGCCACTCACACACTCCTCCACCAACATAGCCACGAAGGCAGCCACTCACCCATGCAGCCAATCACACACCTATACAGCTACTCATACACACCCTTATTCACCTATACATCCACTCTCTCACACACACACACACGCACACACACACACACACACCACTCAGACACCCACTCCCATACTGATAGACACATACCCACTTAGATTACATATGTTAGGAACAATATCACTCAGCACTAGTTTAGAAAGAATATTGACTTAACTTATGCAGTTGCTTACTATGTATAATCTCAGAAACATTTATGAAACACTTTCACTCACTGGATGATGTCATCGGTGAGGTCATTTGAGATGTCATCAGTGATGTCACTGACCATTCAATGAGTGATGTAATATGTGAGGTCATTTATTTATTTATTTATTTATACTGAGTTTATAGAGCGCCTGGTTACACTAGCCAGTGTGTCCCCGTGCTATTTAGTGGCCTAAGTGACCCCCCAATACAGCTCACAAAGCTAATGCAGTTTAGCATTTTGGGAACAAGTGTGTTTTAAGTTCCTTGCGGAAGACTTTTTCCAAAGGCTCCCTCCGGAGTCTAAGAGGGAGAGTGTTCCAGCTCCGGGCCGCCAAAAGGCGGAAGGATCTGCCGCCCATCCTGGCCCTACTGGTCTTCGGGATGCACATTAACCCAGTACCCTCAGACCGGAGCAGCCGTGTGGGTTTATACAGTGTGAGCAGATTCCGCAGGAAGCTGGGGCCCTTCCCATGAGCGATCCGATGGCCTACACAGAGGATTTTAAACTGGACACGCTCCTTAATCGGCAGCCAATGTAGCATCCCCAAGGCCTTTTTGGAAGAAGATCTTTTAGACAGCGTCAATACTAGGCGTGCGGCAGCATTTTGAATATGGTGCAATCGCTGGAGACATCTCGCATTGGCTCCCAAATATAAGGCATTCCCGTAGTCCAGCCTGGAAGTAACCAGGGCATGGACCAGGGCCCTCCTAGCTGACACCGGGAGCAAATCAAGCGTCTTTCTCAAACAGCGGAGGATGCCGAAACATGTTCCGGCTACACGTCTAGTATGATACTCGAAAGAAAGTTTCGAGTCCATCCAGATACCTAGATTCCTGACCTGATCTTTAGGTTGGGGTAAAGGACCCAGGGTCTGGGGCCACCATGCGGATGTCCAAACAGACGGAGACTTACCTACAATAAGCACCTCCGTCTTGTCCCCGTTTAATCTGAGACAGTTATTCGACATCCAATTGGCCAGGTCCTGGAGGCAAGATGCAAATTGACTGGCTGCCTGCTCAGTCGGCTGTGAAAGAGCCACAACCAGCTGAGTGTCGTCAGCGTAGGTCACCACATCAACCCCATGTTTCCCCGTGATTAATGCCACTGGAGCAACATAGAGGTTGAATAAGGTGGGGCTCAGGCTGGAGCCTTGCGGGACTCCCTGGGTCAGGGCAATAGCCCTAGACCTATGGGCCCTCCGTTCCACGCAAAAACTGCGTCCATGGAGGAAGGACTCCAGCCATTGCCACGCTTTACCAACGACTCCCCCCTCCCTCAGGCGCTGAAGCAGAGTGTGATGTGCCACCGTGTCAAACGCGGCACTGAGATCAAGAAGAATCAGTGCCGCAGTTTGACCTTCATCCACATGTTTCCGCAGCATCTCCGTGGAGTAGAGTAGCGCTGACTCCGTAGAATGGAGAGCGCGGAAGCCTGCCAGAGTGGGATGTAAAAGTTGTTGCGTTTTGATGTAAGCCGAAAGTCGTTGGTTAACCAATTTTTCCGCTATTTTGGAGATATAGGGGAGGAGTGAAATAGGCCATAGGTTGCTCATTTGAGTGATACTGATCTGTGGTTTCTTCTTAAGTGGGAGTACCACCGCCTGTTTCCACACCGTCGGAACCCTACCAGAGTCAAACGACAGTGTCAAAAGATGCCTGACATACGGTGCTAACGCCTCCATGTTGCCTCTTAGAATTTTGGCTGGGGCCGGGTCTCTAGGAGAACCAGATTTCACACTCCTGGCCACCTTTATTAGTTGGTCTATATCCGGGCCGAAAAAGCACACAGATTGTCTGTGGCCAAAAGTCAATTGACAATTTGTTTGTTCTTCATTAACTGTAAAGTGATCAAAAAGGAAAATATTTTTTGTAATAAATTCTGTTTTTGTATGATTTTAAATGAAAATGTTTTTATAATTGTGATTCACTGAATTAGAAATGATGTACATTATGACCTCAGTAGTATACGGATATTTTAATAACAAATTTTTAATAAATGCTTGAATTTTAAGCTTATGGGTGTTAAGGTGCTCTTACTAAAGAACGGTTTCAAAGAAGTCTGTACATTTGGTAACTCTAGCATTGACTCTACTTATGGTTGCTGGGGAGGGCGCAAGAAACTATAAGGACCCATTAGGGTTATCATCCTTGTTAAAATGTGGAAAAGGGAAATTTGCTGTTGTTCACGTTTAAAATGTCACATTAAAATGCCTTCGAAATTCAGTTTTTAAAATTGCATTAAATCAGTGATCGAGTGTAGGAAATCACCTCAGCCACCAAGCGAGCGCGGGAGGAAGCTGCCACCAACCCCCTTTGCTCACAGCGCAGTCGCAGGACCAAGCGATATTTATGGCCGAGTCTCCCTCTGCAGCTAGAACGCTGACCCACCAAACCGGAAGTGCCTGACTCTACCCACCACGCCCTTCGCGCAACTGTACTAGTTACCGCGTCGGACCGGGGCGGGTGGGAAAGGTCACTGAGTGCAGTCAAGCCCCTTCAGGTAAGGCGAGCGCTAAGGAGCGCAAATACAGTTGTAATCACCGCAAATGCACACGTTTAAAATGTCACATTAAAATGCCTTCGAAATTCATAAGCAGTCATAAGCAGTGCATTGCGGGGGCATATGTTATAGTTAGCTCAGGTAACTATAAATGTTAAACCTAACACAGGTCCACAGAAATGACCTATATTGCGGAGGGGCATTCAATTCCAGACATCAATCAGGGTGCAAAGTCTAAAAAATGTTTCCTATCATTTAGCCACTAACCTTTGGTTCTAGAGTAGCATGCTGCCTGTGTAAAAAAACTTCAATGCCTCCTTAGGGGTAGAAAGCCCTAAATAAATGCAATTGCAATTTCTAGAAGTCATTGCTTTCTTTGTCAATAGCCGTCATGGATGTATTTTGCCACTCCCTGTTGTGCGGCGCAAGGTTTTGAACATTTGATTATGTACTCCACCTGATTAGACCAGATCTTCAAAGGAAGCCAGGATTGCAAGCATGCATGATCCACAAACAGTTTGGGGGGGGGACAGATCTCAAGTATCACCACAAGGTCTGCAAATATGAAAGGTGAATGTGGGTGGGCTGGTGGTCTCATCCGAATGTAAATAAAAGAAGGCAGCAGATGCGTAGGCTTTAAATACTTAAAATATTGTTCATTCATATAGCGCCTATCGTAAACTAAATTCTCCTAAAAAATATTCAAAGACAAATATTAAGCAACTAAACGTATGGACCACTTAGGTACTCCCTGTGGAAGATGTGTTTTGATTCTCGAACTTTTTTCTGATGGACAATAGTGGTATTTTAGCTCTGCTCATTGAGAAACCACTCAATGGTTTCTCAGAACATATTCAGTTTCTCATCCACAGGCACACAAGCTGCCACTTCTTTGAAGGAGAGCGGTTCTCGGATGGGTTTCCCTTTGCAGGGCCTCAGAGGGATCTGCAGAGGAGGAAATGGGAAAGATAAGAGCTACTTTCTTAGAAAGCCTACTAGGAGATAAGAAAGGGATGTCATTCAGTGAATCTTCAAAAGAACTTGCACTGATGGGATGACAGGAAGAGACGTGTATTTTCAGCCTGCCCTCCACTGAAGACCAAAATTAGAGGTTACCAAACCAGTGTAGTCAGACCAGCCTCTTTATTCAATAGAAGTTTTAGTATTCAGCCCAGGTAGGTTTCAGTTGAGAACCTGTCTTGGTATTCAATGCACAAGAGCAGCCCAGTAACTTGAAAAAAAAAGCTTGAACTGACCATTAATTTAGCAGGATCTTTGCTGCAAAGGAGAAACTGATGTGCTTAGTAGGCGAGGGGAATTACAATAGGGTGTTTACCCCCATGTCTCGTTTCTCTATTTCGTGGGATTCAGAGAGAAGGATTGGATTAGACTGGACTGGAGACAGGCGTGGAGTGGCTGCCTGTCATTCACCGGAGAGCCTTGGAAAAGCAGACCCTCTGAAGTGGGGGAGTGAAGGGTTGTGTAGTGCTGGACAGCTCCTGAGACCCGACTGAGACACATCTGGAAGTCGGAGGCGACAGAAAGGGACACAGGCAGGTTTGTGTGATGTAGGTCCTTGGAGCGGATCAAATCTGTTTGTATTGTGGGTGGGAGTGTGACTCACCCAGACCAAGACTTGTGTGTTTTGTTTGGCAACCACCAAAGAGCATCCAATGACTCTTCTTTTGAAGCAGACCAGTCAATTTGTTGTAACTGGTCTGGCACTTGACTCGTTGGGAGATTCATTTTTTGAAACTGGAAAGTTAATGACAAATTTATCGAACACTTACCATATACTGCTATCTGGGAAGGTGACTCTCCACATGACTTTGGGTTCACCGCCAAGGACTGGGAGCTGAGAAGGAGACGAGGGGAGGGGAAGAAGGTGTTGTCTACTGGCTTAGTTACATCCGAAAAGATTAGAGAGACTCTGTCTGCCATGGAGACAAGGTGAGATACCCCTACAGGAACTCTGAAGTTCGAAAGATATGAACGGTGAATGCCTGCACTAGACAACTGACTTTTATCCAGTCCCTCTGGCCTGATGGAACAATAGAGGCAACCTAGAGATGCGAGTCATGCTGTGCAACTGAAGAGAGAACGAGCCTCTGATGGCCATTTGTGAAAACTGCGCAGGAACTCATATGGAATGTCCATGATGAATGGAAAAGCCATGTGGAATAGAAATGTCACTTTAGGAGCTATAGCTTTCAAGTGACTGATCCAACTTTGGTCCCTTTGGCTTCATTTTAATCGTAAAATAAGTTTTCATTTTACTGTTTTAGTCTGGAGCATTACAGAGTTGATTCTTGAGGCAAGGGTTGGGATGGTACTGTTAATCTTGAATACACATTCTCTGTAGGTGCCTTTCACTTTGGACCTGTACTACTAAGGGACAGACAAGGTTGTCTTGGAGAAACAGTGTTTGCCTTACTAGGAACTAGATTTACACATAGTTGGAGACTTGCCCCATTGGGCAACCTAGTTTGCTACAACATCACACATCACTTGTACCTAGAGGTCATAGAGGTGCAGATTCAGAGCAAACTGTGAACAATGTAGGAACCGAACATCAGCAACTAGGGCACCACGGAGGATAACTATCATGTAACTGCAAAGACATCAGAATGAAAACCGAACGAAAACGGATTCGCTGTGTGCACCATATCATGCAGAGCTACGGAGTCACCGTGCTACCAGAGACCGCAGCATCCCAGAGCCCAGAGAAGCCATGGCATCACTGAGCCACCTGAGCCAATGGTAGCTGGAGCACACCAGTTATGGTATCACAGTCACTTAACCCTGTGGTAGATCCAGCCAAGCTGTCAAAACCACCAATCAGAAGGTGGCTGGTCACACAGGGCTTACTGAGATCAACCATGAGGGTTGAGGCCTTTTTACTCCAGATGTCCCGGGCACCGACCTACAATGGAACTTGAGCAACTGGGCCAATTATCCCTTCAGCATTTGATTCTCAGTAGTAGCGTGGGACAAGCAGTCCAAGACTTATGTAGGGTAGGTAGATACAGAGGGGTTGAACACAGCCTCAAAACACACATATCAGAAGCAATAAAAGATTTACCAGTCAGATACCTGCTTTTATGAAGAAGAAAAAAAGCAGTATTTATTTTACAGCTATAACCACAAAGGGAAATACAAGATTCCTAAACAACTTCCACAGACTCCTGAGTGTCTAAGGTGGTTCCAGGAGTCTCACTCCCTCCTAGCTCCAGCAGTTGTCGATATTCCCCATTCACTATATGCAACATTCAGGTGAAGCCCCACTAGTAGTTTGAGTCTCAGGAGTCTCACTTATACTTTGTATCAAATTCAAAAGTGTTCCAGTGCCTTAACGCATTCTGGCAAGCAAATTCCCCTGGGGCCAACTGGCCCAGATCAGTCTTACCCACACCTGCAGGATCAGAGAAACCAGAGTCTCTGAGAGCACCCCTCCAGAGGCATAGGAGCTGCAGCAGTTGTCTCCCATAAGTTCCAGGGGGACTGTGCTCAGTAGTCCTCAAGTTCCCCGTACACAGTCATGCAGCTGCAGCAACCGGATGTTCTTTGAGGCTCCTCCAACCTGATTAAGTTCTTTGCTCCTTCCCACTGTTGGGTGAGAGGGGAGTGTTAAAGTCCTGACGCCGGTTCTCAGTCACAGTGCAGGCCCATAGGGGCCACCACAGAAGGCTCTCCTTCAGTGACTATTACAACCAGGCCACACTTCGTGCTTGGTACCAGTGGCCCCCTCTGGCATACGGGATCACCATCTCTCCACTACAGATGGGCTTTGACCTGATCAGTGCAGTGGTTTCTTCACAGCAGCCCCTCATAGCTTATGGTGTCTCTGGCTCACCATAGCATATAGGCTATGGACCACTCAGTAGGGCAATCTCTTCACTGTAGCCCCTGCTGGCATACAGGGTCGTCAGTACCTCACTGCACACGGGTGATGATCCGTTCGGTGCAGCAATGATCATGACTCACTTCAAGGCGGCCTTCCTCCAGCATAGGAGGGTCGCCAACTTTCCCTGCCCATGGGCAATGACCCTATTGACTCCTCACACCATGCTAAGGAAATTCACTCAACAGGATTACCCATTGGATCTCGCTCACTCCAACGATTTCCACTTCCTCACAGGGAACAAAGGTCTTGGCAAGCAGGTAGGCGCTGGCGCGCCAGGCTAGGAGGTTTTCGATTGCCTTGGTGATGACCCTGAATCCAGCTGGGAGACTAATATGCCTTGGCCCGGAGTCCTGGTCACAGGCATAAGTCTTTAAAAGTTTCTCCTCCTTGCACAGCCCGACTGGCCGCTTTACAGATGGCAATTTTTCTAGTCTCAAGCTTCCCCTTTTCTAGTACATTTGCAGACACCAAATGTGATTTAGAGTCCGAGTCTTTGAAGGTTATGCTGGGGGTCTGTTTCCTATTGAAGTGCCGATTCCACTGCCATCTCTTTCTCCAGAAAGAGGTGTGTCAAGGCAGGAGCAACTCCAAAGCTGATAGCCCCTTAGCACAGTTCACTGCCTAGAGCTCACACCTGGATGTCAGCCACACTATCTTCTTTCAGAGATGTGCCCAGGCCCGTTCCTTGTGACCTTTCTCTGAATCAAAGAGCACCCTTTAAAGGGTGTTGGGGGAAACCTAGCTCACCAAGCTTGCAGGAATGCAACAATACATAAATCAGCTGAAATTCCCTTACCTCCTCTCGTTTCACTATGCAGCTGTGGGTCTTCCCAAAGTGGAACCCAGTCTCTGCTGTGCATTGTGCCATTAGCAGAAAACATACATCCAGCACATGAATATAACACACACACACTTCGCAGCACTACATCCTTCATGTATTGTACCACTCACATACACAAACACCACACCCAGCACATGCAAATAACATGTGTGCACTACATTATCACTGTAGTGCACATGAACAGGCATACACACATACATACATACATAGACACACCCAGGATGCTTGCTTTCCGGTCCAGGGAGGACCTGGCCTGGCAGTTCGGGTTAGACTATTCCCATGGGCAGCAGGGTCAAAACTGATTTGCCCATGGCTGGTTCCAAACTGGGGACGCAGGTCAGCAAAAAAATTATTAATTTAACCCAGATCTGTGAGGTGAATGTTTGACAATGTTCAGCATTTCGTCTAACATCTTTTTGTGTTGCTACACAAACACCCAGCACATTCAGACTACACATACAAGGCGCAGCGCTACACACTAAACCGATGCAAGCGAAAGTTGAGTTAGGAACAAAGCAGCAGAACTTTAACTGAGTGAGCCTGTAGGCCTCACGCCAGTGAAACAGATTAAACGGACCTGTTCACTCTTACTGATCACTACAAGGTATGCTTCCACCACCGCGCTAGTGCTGCTCATCTCCTGGTAAAGGTAGTAGCCTTTCACTACTATGAGGGCAGTACTTTGAATGTCTGTTCTGGTTCAACAAGACCACTATCTGTGAGACAGGCCGAAGTAATCATGGCGCACACACACAAGATCCATGTAGGACTACATCAACAAAAATCAGCACCAGTGATCCTGACATCAGTAGAATTGGCTCACGCAGGGCAAGGGTGTACAACCATCACCATGTGGAGGAGTTTTCTGTCCCAACACAAATACAGTCACGGAGCCACTTCAGCCTGTGGTAGCCCAGACTGCAGCAGAGGCATGTGTCATGGAATCACCGGAGCCCACGGAAGAGCAGCACGCAGCACAACCACTGGGCCACTTGAACATGTGATAGTTAAAACTACAGCAGAGTCACCCATCATGGAGTTACCACAGCACATGGCAGAGAAGAACTCAGCGTAACCACGGAGCTACAGAGACAGTAGCAGCGCAGGAGCTGGCTAGCACCAGTAAAGGTTATAAAAAAATATATATATTTCTTTTTTTTTTATAAGACACAAGTGCGTGAGTAAAACAGTCCAACTAAAGCAGGCACTTGCGTAGGACTGCCATTGAATGTTGTTGTGTTGAGAGGAAACCCCTCTCAACAGATAGGATTTCTGCACATTTAGCACTCTGATCGATGCACTAGGCAATGTTACTGCTGCATTACCAAGAGTTTCCATTAACAAGCCATTGCGTCATAATATCTTGAAGCGCTGGGCATGTTAGACGCTCCAGCAGCCAACAGGAGTGCAACCAAAGCAATATTTTATTTGTAATCAGATGAACCAACATCTGGGATGAGCCACAGCCCCGCTCCCTGTAGTACTCTTGAAAGCTCTTTTTAGGCTGATCCAGGGCTTTAAGTGGGCCGGGACTTGCCGGTGCTGAGCACCCGCAATTCTTAAAAGGAAATGCTGAAACGGGTCCCTATCGGACTCTCCATTTCTGCCCCCACCGTCAGGTTGGAAAAGAAAATCTGAACTCTGCAGCATTTTACTGCTCAAATACTTTTTATTTTTTTAGTATTTTATTTTTCCTTTTGACCAGCAATTACATAGCAATTAGTATAATAAATATAGCAGAATAGTGAATACAGTTGACACATTAGCGATTGCAATACAAGTCATATACAGACACATTAATGTTTGCAATACAACAATTCCCATTGACAGTAGAGCATGACCATGTGACCACATATTTCACTGCAGTGGCATCGCCACGTGCATCACACCTCATCCAGATCGGTTTATGGAACACTCCCCCAAGCACCACATCCCCACATCATCGCCACGCATTGGTTCTGGTCATTTATTCAGTAGTATCCTGTAAGTATTGCACAAGTGGTTCCCAGAAGTCTCTGGGTCTTGAGGCTAGTGAGATGTCCTCCATATAGGTCTCTAAGGTTTCTTTGCAATAGGTCATGTCTTTTATCCAATCCTTTAGTCTGGGCAGCCTTTGCTCCCCCATCTAATCGCCACTTGTCGCTTTGCAAGTAGTAGAGCTACCGCCAAGAATTTCCTACGTCTAGCGTATTTGAGTTTCTTAGCTCCCAGTATACATGTCAGGGGGCTGTTTGGAATTTGTTCTGATAACATAGTAGTAAGTGCGGTGGTGACTGCGTTCCAGTATGACCAAGAGACATGTAAAAAGCCTGCGCCTGATATATTACATCTAAGACAGGTATCAGCTTCTCTAAGCCCCAGTTTGTATAATTTAGCCGGTGTATAATATAATTGGTGAATAAATTTAAAGTGTATAAAGCGTAAATCGCAATTAGACGTAAGAAGCGCGAGTTGTGTACAGCTGTAGTGCCAGTCTTGGTCTTCAATTGAGAAACCCAATGACCTTTCCCATCTACTCCGCGCTGCTACGGGTTTATCTGCCTGTTCATCTTGGGCTGCTGAGTATAGTCGTGTTACTAAATTCTTGCGATTAGGAGCCGTTAACAATGTTTGTAGTGTAGACAATTGTTCGGGCACAGTTGGAAATGTGGTGTATAGTGATCTCATAGCCGTGTGTAGCCATTGGAGTCTGATGTGCACATAAAGAGGGATATGTCCACTTAATAAATGTATTATGGGGGAACAAATGGCCCATGGTGGTTAGACCCATCTCTGCAAGTAATGTCTGTATGTTCTGTTCCTGAGTGACAGTAAGGTGAGGGTGCTTGGCCGTGGGCAATGCACGGGCATATATAGTGGTAGTTTGTCGGCTCTATGTGCCAACGCACGCCACGCTCTCGAAGTGCATTTAGCCGTGTGCATCACGTCTCCTGTCGTGTATCGAATTGGGTCGGCTAGCAACGCTGTCAGCGGCGTAGGGGAAACACTATCTGTTTCCACTGCAATATGCGGTTTCTATTGTGTCCGCTAGTGTCAGTCATGAGCATTCCTGCCTTCCTATTACTGGTCAGAGTTTTCTGTCTACCCAATGCCCCCCTCCCACTCCACCCCCCCAGAACTAGTGGAGACATCCCATTCAACAATAAATCAACATAGTCCCTTAAAAGAATCAAAATGAAGAAGAATACAACAGTAAGTGCGGTTCACACGCAGGGGCTAGAGCTGCCTACACTTTGCTTGTGACCTAGGCCACATGGGTATGTGCCCACCCTTTCATAGCATCACTTCAACAATTAACAATGATACCCCTCAATGTACACGAAACCGTGTGGGTATCTACGGGAATTTGTCTGCTTCAAGCAACCCTCAAGGCCCTTGTAACCTAACATAATCCATAACCAGTACAGTATTATCTTATCGGCTCCCAACTTATCCGACGTTGTATATCAGCAGTAATTTTATAGGTGAGTCTTAGACAGCTTCCGACATCCGGGCAAGAGTTCATTTCAGTGTGTGGGCTGGTTTCATCACTGCGTCCATAGCGTTTCCATTTTCCAAAAATTATTCGACATCTGACTTGTGGATTGTTCTCCATGTTCACTTTGTGGCGATTTTCTCCGTGTGCCCAATTTCCTTTCTGTTGCAGGAATTTCTGTAGTTCTGATGATTCACTGAAAATCCGCGATTTGCCGTCGACGGTGATTCTGCGTCTGGCCGGGTATAGCATAGCGTATGGTATGTTTAGCTCCCTCAATTTTTTCTTTGCGGTGTCAAATTTCTTGCGTGCTTCCTGCACCACCGAGGTAAAGTCCGGGTATATGGAGATGTCCATGCCATCATGGGACAATTTTCCCAGTTCTCTGGCTTTGCGCAGCGTTGCATCACAGTCTCTATAATTCAGAATTTTGGCAATAATCGGTAGCGGTCTGGACCCAGTTGGTGGTTTAGGCGCCAGAGATCTATGGGCTCTCTCGACAAACACTTCCGAAAAAGTGTCCCTTCCTAGCATAGATATTAGCAGCCTTTCGACATTGTTCCATTGGGCCCGTACTTGTTGTTTCCGAGATTCCCATCAGGGGTTTGTTGCTTCTTCGAGAACGGCCTTCCAAAACCTCTGTCTTTGACGTCATCGCCTCCAGTATTTTCTCCATCTTCATATGCTTCGCTTGCAGTTGTACTTGAGAATCTTCAGCCTCAGATATTCTTCGCTCCGCCATATCAATGCGTTCTGGATGTGTGTCCAGTCGTTCGGACATCCTGTCCACTCTAAGTCAGGGAGTCTATCTTTCCGTCAATGTTGGTTAGTGCAGCTTGGATTGTACTAAACATGGATTGTATGTCATCATTCGTAATCCCACCTGTAGCTCCCTGTGCAGGTTGAGGTGGAACTTGTTCCTCAGTAGTCGCCTCTTGTTTTTTAGCCTGATCAAGGTTTATTTTCGGTTGGGTGCGATCGGGCTTCCCCATATTGCAGCAGTAGAAAGGGCTGATTCGTAGCTTTAAGTATGGTGTAGGCGCCGGATATTCAGAATTGCGGACCTTGGCACACTTGCAGGACGGGGTCCCGGAAGAGCAATGAGTTTATAACCTCGTCTAGGCGATGAGGGTCTACTGGTATTGCATCACGTCTACTCCAGGTTTGTCTACAGGCGCTCTTCGCTGGTTTGCTCTGTGCGGTGCGCTGTATCCCCGTCGCCTCGCAGTCCTTTGTTTGTGCCACAGATCCGTACCCAACCAGAGAATTCCAGCGTGGCCTCATAAGTCCAGACTCCGTAGGCCCCCAGGGCATAGCATCGCAGTCCCAGCGTCACCAATTCAGGGCACTATATCAGATCATGTAGTGTTCAGTGCCTTTTAGGTAAATGGGGGGGCGGGGGGGCAGGGCTGGTGTTTATTGGTATTCTTAGTGGGTAGGAACGTAATTTTAGGTGGATCCCACCCCCCTGCCCCAGTACACCCAAATAGTGTGTGGTCTTATCTGTTGCTCAGTGGGTTGCCTCTTCCTGTTTGGCTGATTTGGGCCCAAATGCTGTAGAAGTCTCGTCCGTGACCTCACTCCTCAGCACTATGATGGCAGGACAATTTAGGTCCCTCCGTTATCTAGCCCCCTGAGGCACTTCATATGCGTGCTTGGCCGCCAGTGACTCACCCCTCTGTGTGAGGCCTCAGGCAGAGCTGCACTCCACCTTTGATATGAGCGCCGATTAATTGACAGTCCTCGGGGGGGCCCAGTGTTGAGAAGCAGGAGAAGCGTGGCGCCGCAGGGGGGTAAGCCGCACAATTGATATGTCCCCTGCAGGTCTCCGAGTTACGGCCGTCCACTTGTTCCGTTGCTCCCCGACTTCTAATCTTCGCTCCCGCCGGTCAGGATGGACGTTCTTTACTCCCTCTGGCTTCCAGACACAGACAGTGTCCCGGGGGACCGAGTCCTGTCGCAGTCAAGGAGCAGCCGGGTTCGCCCTGCCAGTCCTCCGCGGTGCGTGCCTGTGGTATACTGTTATGCATTCTCGTGCTGCTACCAGCACGAGAATGCATTCTTCTCCCCTCGTTCTGTTCTGGCGTATCAGCACGAGTGTACATTCTTTTCCCCTTGTTCTGTTCTGGCGTTCTGGGTAACGTTTGTCAGTTGCCCGGAGTCCTAGAGCAGAAGAGCTGTCAACCTGTGGGTGTCTCCGATATATAAATATAATAAAGAAGATTAATAATTTACCTTCGTGACTCACGCATCCTTACTTCATTTGGCAACGAGGAGCCGAACCCACTGAAGACACCCACCAGGAGGATACTCGGCAGACACTCGGCTCATCCCTTCTGCAGCAGCTCTCGTTCATTCTCACGATTTGGATCAGTCACACCCCTGGGAGGTTCGTGTGTTTATGCATCGGGGACTTTGATTTTGGTTTTCGGCCTCTTGTTGATGCACGGTGACGTCAGTCATAAACGGTCCAAGCCTGAGTGTTCCAAGACACACGTCTGCGAGGTATGAAGATTCTCTTGTAAAGCTGACACGAGACGACGCTCTGACATCATCACGTTAGCGTTAGCGGCCATTTTGAAGGTCGCTTAGCAACATCACACGGAGCACTCAATTCACGAAGCAGACCCTGTTTTTACTCGAGCTTTCTTCTCTCATTCACCGGATGACTGATTTTTAAAGCGATTTTAGAGAAGAAGGTATGGTTTTCTTTTCTCAATGACAGACACACCATAGTCAGGATAAATTTTCGTTTAAAAAAAAAAAAAAATACTTTGCATTAACAATTGATTAAAACGGATTTGTTCCGTACTTAATAATATAATTTATCCTTGACTTGATATGGCTTCCCCACAACAATTTGCACAGCCCCCACCATTTCTTCAACTTCCGGGCAAACCAGCTATTCCATGGCGTCAGTGGGTTAGAGCATTTGCTAACCATATTATTGCTATTGATGCTGTGAAGTTTAGCCCAGAGAGAAAAGTAGCTATATTATATGGCTGTTTAGGTGTTGCTGCGCAAAACGTTTTTGAAAATCTTCCCAGGTCCCCTGCCCCTACAGGCGAGGCAGGTGACCACTGGGATGAATATAAGGAAGCCTTATCTCGCCTGGCCAGGCATTATGGTGAGGAACCTAACGAAATGCTAGAAAGACATAATTTCTTTAAAAGGAAACAACGAGAAGATGAAACTGTAGAAGAATATATCGCACAGCTAAGAATTTTGGCGTCAACTTGTGAGTTTGAGTCAAACCCTGATATTTACATCCGAGATCAATTTGTTTTTTCTTGCTATTCCAAAAAAATCCAACAACGATTATTAAGTTGCAAAAAGCCTACACTTCAAGAGACCATTGACATTGCTAAGAGTATCGAGAGATCCATCACAACGTCTAATGCTCTTAATAATGATCAACCTTGCAACTCTTAAGTCTTTTCCACGTGATAATTCAAATATCAATGTAGTAAATGTTAACAGACCTTTTAAGCAATTCCCTACGAAACCAAATTCAAATTCTTTTTGTTTCAGATGCGGCTCAAAGTCTCATCTTGGTCATAGTCCAACGTGTCCTGCTCTGGGCAGAAAATGTGTTTTATGCAAAAAGATCGGACATTTTCAGAATTTATGTAGGTCTGTTAAAAAACCTTTCAGACCATCGGTTAATACAGTTGAATGTTCTGAGCTTGATGAATGTGTGGATGAGTTTCAGGATATAGTTGTTTCTATTCAATGCAATTATATTCAAACTCCGAAATTGGTCAAAGGTCCTGTGGGCACTGCACTATTCGGGGAGGTTGAAATCTCCATTATGGCGGATTCTGGTTCCCCAATAACTATATTGTCAGATGTTACATGTCATGAAAAATGGCTGAATTCTATCGCCTTATATGGAGTCTGATGTCAGTCCTAAGGCATTTGGTGAATCTGACATTATCATGCTTGGTTTTTTCAACTACAGATTAGAGTGTTTAGGTAGGTCAATTATTACAAAAATATATGTTGCTGTTAAAGGTCGCAACATAATTGGGTGGCAAGATCTTGCGAAAATGGGTCTATATTTGGTGCTGGGTTCTGATAACCCATTGAGAATAGGTGAACCACCTGAAGATTATTCTCCTGCTCCACCTTTTATTTCTGAATGTTTGATTGTCAATAACCAAGAGTCTGATATTAAACAAGTTTTGGATAAATTTCCAAAAGTATTTTCAAAAAAGCCAGGTACTGTTAAAGGATTCCAACATGAGATCAAATTAAAAGCCTGTGCTCAACCTGTTATCCACAAGGTTCGACCAGTTCCCATTAGTGCGAGGGAGGAACTTAAATCTGTTATCACTTCACTACAAGATGATGGTATTATTGCATCCTCAGATTCATCTGAATGGGTTTCGCCCATCGTTATAGTACGAAAAAAAAATGGCGAGGTTAGGTTGTGCACCGATTTACGCACTTTAAACAAGAATATTTTGGTAGACTGTCATCCCCTTCCCAAAATTCAAGACCTCCTTGCCAACTTAGGAGAGGCAAAATACTTTTCCATTATTGATTTACGTTCCGCTTACCATCAGGTTCCCCTCACTAAGGCTTCCCAAGAACTAACCACATTTGTAACTCCATTAGGAGTTTTCAAATATTTGAAACTTCCTTTTGGCCTGGCCTCCGCCGCCAGCGTGTTCCAAAAAATTATGGATCATCTTTTTCATAACATGCCAGGTGTGCAGGCCTATCAAGATGATATTTTAATTTTTTCAGTTGATTGGGAAACACATTTGTCACATCTTACTTCAGTTTTGAATAAACTCAATGATGCAGGCATGACGGTCAGAGCCGATAAATGTAAATTTGGAACTCAATCTTTAGAGTATTTAGGACACACATTGACTCCAGAAGGAATCAAACCTAAATCTTCTCTCATTGATGCCACTCCCCCCAAGGACAAAGACGCTCTGCGTTCTTTCCTTGGATTGGCAGAGTATTAGGCTCGCTTCGTGAAAGGTTATGCACCGATTGTAGAACCCCTTCGTGCTTTATTACGCAAAGGTTCAAAATTTGAGTGGTCAGAAAACATTGATGCATCTTTTACTCAGGTTAAAAACATGATTATTGGTGCACCTGCTTTACATCCTTTTCAAGATTCTGCTAGATGTTTTTTAATGGTTGATGCGAGTTTGACTGGTTTGGGTGCTGTTTTGGGGCAGTGGGTTTCAGGAAGAGAACACACAGTTGCTTTTTCTTCAAGAAAACTTAAAGAATCAGAAACACATTATAGTGCTATAGAACGTGAATCCTTAGCGTGTGTTTGGGCCATAGAAAAGTTTAAAAATTATATCTGGGGACGTGAGTTTGATTTGTTCACGGACCACAAACCCCTCACTCAACTTCTTAATGGAGATGGTCTTGGAAAAGCCTCGTCAAGACTTGTCAGACTGTTATCTAAGTTACATGAATTTCACTTTTGTATTAAACACATTTCGGGTGGCAAAAACTTTAGGGCTGACTGTTTGTCACGAATGACTTTTAATAGTTCATCTGATTTAGAAGACTTTGATGATGTTGAATGTGTAGTTGCTGCTCTTGATGCTGTTAAGTTATGTCCTTGCATTACTGAAGAATCGTGGTCCAAAGCTTATGATAATGATCATAACTTAAAATTAGTGGCACAGTACATCACCAAAGGTTGGCCTGAGACTAGGAAACTTTCAAATGAATTAAAAGCTTTTGCTATGATTTCCTCTGAATTGTCATTGGTCAACAATCTAATTATGAGACATGATGTTTTTGTTCCTCCTTCTGATATTCGAAACGATATCATTAGATTCGCACATCAAGGTCATCTTGGTATTACTAAAACATCTCAACTTATCAAATCCCATTACTGGTGGCCTTCATCGAATCTCAGGTTAAGTTTTTCATAGATTCTTGTAGTGAATGTTTACTTTCAGATAAGAAGTGGAAATTGATGAACACTCCTCTTCACCAGGTTCCTTTTCCAGTCAAACCTTGGGAAAAAGTCGGGTTGGATTTTTCTGGCCCTTTTGAGTTACTACCCCATGATATGAAATATATCATTTTGTTGATTGACTATCACTCAAAGTGGGTATATCACATGTTTTGTGACTCTCCTTCTGCAAACAATGCTCTAAAGTTTTTGAAGTATGTTTTTATGATTGAGGGGTGTCCTTCCATTGTGGCTACTGACAATGGTTCTCATTTCACTGCTGAGAAGTTTATCATTTCTGATTGAACATGATGTTGTTCATTTTAAAGTAGCTTTATATTCACCTACTTCAAATGGTTTAGTAGAGCGTGCTAATAGACTATTGAAAGATGCTATTCAAACTGCAATTGCCTCTCACTGTGATATAAAAAAATTCCTGGAAAATAAGTTGTGGTCCTACAACATTTCTCCTCATAATACCACAGGTTTATCTCCTTTTTCGTTGTTAAGAAATAGAAATGTTCATACTAAACTATGTCCCAATTGGCTATGTCAAAAGAGTCTTGAGTCCAAAAAAGAAATTTCTATTCCCCATGATTGTAACATGTCTAGTAGAGTTTTACAGAAACAGAATGTAATGAAAGAAAAACATGATTTTGGAAGACGTTTTTCCTCTGTTGATCTGAAGATTGGTGATTGGGTTCTTATTAAGAATCCAAAGAAAGTTTTGAAAGGTCTCTCCAAATTTTCCACTCCTGTTCAAGTAACTTCCGTTAGTAAGGCTTCAGCTTTGCTTGGTAGTAGGGGATGGTGGAGTAAGAGAGCTTTGGTACATTTGACTTATTCCCAAGCACGTTCGTTACTCAGCTTGACCAAGAAACAGTTTGATCAATGTGATTGGTCATTTTGGATAAATGCCCCTAATTCTCAGACCTTCTCCACTTCGAATGATACATCCATTCATTCAGATTTAGGTTCTTCCTCTAATACCACAGTTTCTCCCTTTTCCTCTTCTCCAATGGAAGTAGAGGGTGAAACTCGTCAATCTTCAGGTTCGACTGTGAGGTGTAGGAGGTTACCAGTCAGGTTTAATGATTATATTCTGGATTAGAAATTGCCATTTAGTTTGTGGAAACTGCTTTATAGTTTTTTTTTTTTTTTTATGTATGTTTTTAGTTCCTTCATTGTGAAGAGGGAGAAGTTGTGGTATACTGTTATGCATTCTCGTGCTGCTACCAGCACGAGAATGCATTCTTCTCCCCTCGTTCTGTTCTGGCGTATCAGCACGAGTGTACATTCTTTTCCCCTTGTTCTGTTCTGGCGTTCTGGGTAACGTTTGTCAGTTGCCCGGAGTCCTAGAGCAGAAGAGCTGTCAACCTGTGGGTGTCTCTGATATATAAATATAATAAAGAAGATTAATAATTTACCTTCGTGACTCACGCATCCTTACTTCAGTGCCTTACGTCATGGGATGACAGCTCACTGTGGCTCGGGGATCCGCTTTCGTCCACAGGGCCTCAGATGTTCGGAGGGCTGCGCTGCTCTGCAGGGCATCTGTTGGGGAAATGTAATGGCCCACGGCTTGGAACGATGACTTCTCCACGGCTCCAGTATGTATGCTGTACATCTCTAGTCGAAGTGAAGGATGGTGCTGAAGGATTTTATGGGCGCAGGTGAGGAGCTCGCTTAGTTAGCGGCCATCTCGCTTGCCGGCTAGCTCCGCCTCCCTGCTCAAAGTCTTTGATGCAACTTCAGAGACTCGTTTTAGTTCTTGCACAGTCTTATTTTAGAACTGAAGCATTTTCCATATTATATACAGCAAAGCCTTAGTTTTTGCTTGTTTATTATATGCAACTAACAACAATTGACAAAGCAAATAGCCCTGGCTTGTTGTAGGCGTATGTTACTTGCTGTATTATATATCTGGATGTAGAAGTTCAGCAGACCTAAAATGTGTGTTCCGAATATGTTTACCTGTGCAAAACTGCTAGGTGTTATATGACAAAAGGAAGACTATGGAGAATAGATGGCACAGCAGCAATTGTCAAGCAATCAAGCTAATAAAAAAAGGCGTCTGTTCAAAAAGAATCACACTTTTAAAAGCGAAAAGTTACGATGCCGTATGAAATGCCAACTACTAACAGGGCATAAGAGGAGAAAGTAATCCCACTCCAAGCCACAGCGACGTAAATAATAGAGCACTAATTGTAAAGAGCATAAGCCTGCGAGCTGTATCCTTTACTTTTAGGTTTGAAACGTGCATTACAAATACAATTGGCAATGATATACTGCAGATACTGCCAAAGACTAGCAAAGCCTGGCGGCAGAATCTGTAAATAATTGACATGGTGTTTTAAAATCAGCGGCCATAGGGGGGAAAGTGTTGGGGAGTTGAGAGAAATGCCTGCTCTGCTCCCCTTCTTCCGATGCGTTATCAGAAAGGGAGGGGGGAGAGAGAAGAGAGAGAATTCAGCAGTGTAACTTCAGGGTGAATGTTTGGGGTGTGACACCACCCCATAATAATAAGGGTGTTTTCAGTTCTACAGTCGGGTGTGGCACTGTGTCGGACTTCCACAGGGATTAGCAGCACTCGCAGCACAAACATGTCCACGAAAGTTGGAACAGCTTGTAAATGGAACTCCTCCTCCCCGCCCTCACACAGAACAAGCCAGGATTAGCATGGGACATAAGCGTCATCCCAGGGCAGCCTTCTGGGGGCCCCAGGGGGAGCGCAGCACGAGCAGTCTCCCCCTGGGGTTTTTGCCTCAATAGAACAGGCCAGGTGTAGGGATTAGAGGCGCGTGCTGTCAGCGTTCTAAACTGAACGCTGAAGCGCGAGAAAGATTCTGTGGAGCTCGGAAGGGAGGCGGGAGTGTTTTGTAGGCGGCGAAATTTTCCTTGGTAAAATACTTTTTCTTCAGAGTGTGCTGCCTCTGTGGTCAGCATGGCACTGAAGGCAGAGTTACTGGAGGCTTTGAGGGTTATTCAGGAGGCGGGTAGAGAAGACCTGCTGTCTGCGGGAGCAAGGCAAATGGCAGACGCCCCTCAGAGGCTGCCTAGGCGCTTGGCTGCCAGAGGAGTGCAGCGTGCAGTGGAGGCATGTTTACCTCAGCATGCGGCTAGAGGTCGTGGGTCAGAGCTCTTTCAGAGGAGTAGACCACATAGTGTTGGTGCTCGCACCGGTGCAACGCGACGGACGACGACATGGAGGGTGTAGTCTTTGGCCCCTGACAGGCCGGTGGGGCCCCCTCCCCAGGTCCCACAAGCCCTTGGTGAGTGTTTTACTGCTGATGATAGGGGCGGGCCTGGGAGGGATGGTGGTAGTGTTTTGCTGTTGTGTGCCCAGTCGTCAGCCAGGAGCAGGCTCCGTAGTAGGAGGGGCCGGGGGTGTGACAGGGCCATGCTTTTATCAGTGACTGATATACAAAGTGTGCACAGAAAAGAATTGTGCAGTTTGCCTGAGGGGAGCAACAGTGTGAGCAGCAAGGAGGGTGCGCCTGAGAGAGTGGTTTCACAGCTGACTCCACTGGGTAATTACTTCAGTGACAGCGAAGAGGACGCGAGTTTCCTCAGAATGTCAACCCCCACCCCACAACACACAATGGAAAGTGTGGTTTTTGATAATGCTTCGGTTATTACACATGATTCCAGTGTGGGCCACAGGTTCAACTTCATGGCTATGGACAGCAGGTCAGGTGGTTTAGGGCCACAGCCACAATGTGTCGGAGGCCATGAAGATTTTGAAGGTGCCCTAGAATTTACTTTAGATGTAGAAGAGGCGGGTGTCCCCCAACAGGTGAGGCGTATAGACGTTGGACGGCAGGTAATGGTTAGTGGGCGGGCGACAAGCCGTTTCAATACCGAATACATATTCCAGCGGGCTCGCACACCTCCGAGCCACCTTCACCCTCCAATGGTTCATGGTGGGAGTGAGGCTGAAGGGCAATGGGTGTGGGTGGATCATGCCAACAGCGTGAGTTGAGAAGTATGTGGGCAGTAAGAAGAATATGAAGAAGAAAAAGCACATTCAGCGGTTGCAAGTCTCTTCTGGTTCGAGCGACCGGAAGATGCAAGCTGGTGTGGATCAAGGATCTGCTATTGGATTACATTTGGCACGTACAGCGGCACAATTAGTGGTTGCCAAAAATTTTATTTCAGTTACTGACGGGTCTACTGCGGATTCTAGAGGTGCTGACAGGCCTGTAGAGCATGGGTCTGTCATTAATTGGCAATACTTTGATGGAGGAGCAGGAGATGGTGAGTGTCCGAGTAGTAGTAATGTACAATATGGTGCTTGTGGCACCGAGGAAGGTGGGGAAGAAGGATTTGTTGAAATAGAGGCGGGTGAAATTTGCGAAAGGCCGGTCACAGAGAGCTGGTTTGATGAGATGGAAGGGGGGGATGGATGTTGGGGCGGGACAGGGGCAACCTCCTATTTTAAATCGTTGCAGAAGTCAAGAGGGGACCCGGCAACTACAAGGAAGAGGACACAAAACAGAGAACAAGTGAAGACAGTTCGCTCGGAATTTCAAGACAGAGCCGATCATCAGCTCACATGCGGTAAGCAGAAGTGGTGGGGAGCATGGGAATCTAATGATACATGTTTTGGAAATATTGGTGAAGGTGAAGGTGAGTATTTACACAGACATGTTAATAAGCGGGTTAGGGAGGAAGATTCTGGGCGGACTGATGCAGAGGTCGGGGTAGTGTGCGCAGTAGGCAAAGGTGAAAAGGAGTATCAGGCCAAGCCTAGTGACAAAGATAAAGAAGGAAGGGTGGGGTCAGGATTGCACAAACTACTTCCATATTTGGGGTTGGCTATGCCATTGGGTTCTCATTTATCAGTGATAACAAAGCGACGAATTTGGGACCATGATTTTGTTGATGTTTTTAAATTAATACATAGGGAAGTGCAGGCAAGGGAAGGGTCGAAAGAGGAGGGAAGGGTCGAAAGAGGAAGAGTGGGAATTGGCGAGGCGCCCAAGAGTTTCTCACAACATTGAAAAGTGGACATCGGCCTTCCTCATTTTTGCGAGTATATATGCTGAAAGATATCCTGACAGGGCGGTTGCTCTTTTTAAGTATATGGACATAGTGAGGATGGCTCAGAGGCACTTCGGGAGGTATTCATGGATTTATTATGATGAGGAATTTCGAGCCAGGATGAGTATATGGAATGAGAAACCGGGGGGTGGGGGGGGAGGGTTTGGTCGATGCGGAGTTGCGGCTGCAATGGATGTAGTCAACACAGCCACCGGCGACAATGCACACGGCAAATGGCCTACCTTTAGTATATCGGCCCTTTCTGCAGCGTCCCGCTCAACAAGGGGCGGGTGGAACAGGTAGAGGTCAGGCGGCTGGATGGGGAGCGTGCTGGAACTTTAATCAGGGATTTTCTGTGATAGACCAGCATGTCGTTTCCGACATGAATGTTAGCAATGTGGGGGACGACATGCCATTCTCCAATGTTTGTCAGGGGCTCCAGGGGCAGGAGGACAAAGACCACAAGAGCAAGGCTTTAATGCCAGAGGACGTGGGGCACCATTCCCTCTTATGGCAAAAAGCTCATACCCCAATTAAGTTAGAGGCATTGGCCCACTGATTGAAAGGCTATCCTGACAGGCAAACAGCAAGTAAATTGCTTTGGTGATTTAAAGAAGGGTTTAAGATCAGTTACCAGGGTCCCAGAGTTAGACGTTGGGCAGATAATCTCCGATCAGCTAAGGAATTACCGCAGATTGTGAGGGCTAAATTAGCGGAAGAGGTAGCTCTAGGTAGAACAGTAGGCCCCTTTTTACATTGCCCTTTGCCTAACTTGATTGTCTCTCCTTTGGGGGTCATTCCAAAAAAGACGACCTGGGGATTTCAGAATGATCCAGCACTTGTCCTGGCCGGAAGGCAACTCAATCAATTATTTCATTTCTTCTATACATACGGCGGTGTCATACACGTCTGTGGATGATGCATTACGAATGATACATTTCCTGGGCGAGGGCACAGAATTAGCCAAAGGCGATAAAAAAGTCGGCATTTCGGCTTTTACCAATTCATCCGACTGACTTTGAACTTTTGGGCATGTTTTTTGAGTGAGCCTATTACGTAGACAGAGTACTCCTCATGGGATGTGCTGTGTCATGTGCACTATTCGAGACCTTTAGCTCGTTTTTGCATTGGGTTTTTTCTCAAGTCTGCACGTCAGCTTGGGCCTATCACTATTTGGATGATTTTTTGTTTATGTGGCAAGCCAGGACACAGCAATGCCAGCGGGCTTTGGTTACATTTCAGAATTTGGCTCAGGAATTCGGTGTGCCATTGGCACCGGAAAAAACAGTAGGCCCCAGCTCCCAGATAGTCTTTTTGGGCATTGAAATTGATACCAGCACTATGATGGCCCGACTACCACAGGATAAGTTGCAGGAGATACAGGATTGTGTTGTAGGGGCTTTGGACAAAGTAAAGCTGGAGCTACGCTAGGTGCAGCGTTTACTTGGATATCTCAATTTTGCGTGTAGAGTCATTAGAGCAGGGTGCACATTTTGTAGATCATTAGGCATGGCGATGTCTGGAGCTAAGTTGTCACATCATAGAGTGCGCATTTCTAAGCAGGTAAAAGAGGACCTGAAAGTGTGGCTCATGTTTTTGAAAGATTTCAATGGAGTCCCTTTACATTTCATAGTAGAACCATTGGTGTGGCAGCTGCAAATATATTCTGATGCGGCTGGTTCTAAAGGTTTTGGGAAGGACGCTGGTGTGCGGAAAGCTGGCCGGAGACCTGGTTGAAGCAAGGGCAGAGTATTGATTTTCTCGAGCTTTTTCCCTTGATTGTGGCACTGTGGGTGTGGGGCAATGAATTTCCGAATAGGACAGTTCTTTTTAACATAGACAATATGACGGTGGTGAACCTGATCAATCACCAGAAAGCTAGGGATGTGAAAGTTTTAAGCTTGCTTCGTGCGTTCATGCTGTTAAGCCTG
The DNA here is from genome assembly GCF_964261635.1 of Lissotriton helveticus. NCBI lineage: Eukaryota > Metazoa > Chordata > Amphibia > Caudata > Salamandridae > Lissotriton > Lissotriton helveticus. Next base: position 324,376,546 of record NC_136061.1, read on the forward strand.
AGGCTTAACATTGTCTTTCAAACAAAGCATATTCCAGGAAGGAATAATTGTATCGCTGATGCACTTTCACGTTTCCATTGGCAGCGTTTTCAGGAGTTGGCGCCTGGAGCAGAAGCCAGCAAGACGCCCATTCCGTCAAGCGTTTGGGCCCTAGGGGATTGAGAATTGCGCAGCTTATAGAAAATTCCTTAGCTGAATCTACCAGGCGGACGTACAGACAAGCATGGTTGGAATTTTTATGTTACGGAAAGGTTTTTCATTGCAAAAGAAATATGCAAGCTATCACCCCTTTGATTTTAGAATTTGTACTGTTTTTGGCTAACAAAGGTTTGTCGCACTCTACAATAGGGGGGAAAACTGTCGGGGTGTCCTTCTATGGCCAGCTATTTTGGGGTGTTGACCCGGTTGACAAAACCCTTGTTAAGAAAATGTTGAAGGGTTTTTTTTGTTGTTTTTTTTTGTTTTTTTAAAAACCTTTATTGTACAGAAGGCGCGCACAGATACGGGCCTACAACCCACCGGGCCGGCCACCACAATAAAGAAACATACGAGGCAATACAGGAGAGACAACAGGATTTCTAAATAGCTCATATGAAAGGCAAAGGCAACAAGTCTTTGAGTCGCCATCACGGACTGGATAAAAGTAGGTTAATTTTATAATAGAAAAAAGGGTGTCACAGGATAATGTCAATCTGTAAAGTCCAGAGGGCCGTGGTGGGCCGTGAGCAAGCCGAAGTCTCGAATACAGGAAAAGATCAACAGAACAATACATTTTGGCAAAGGCAGAACGTGAGTCCCACATCAAGAACAATCACAGTCGCTGCTCAGCACCCACCCACCACTATCAGGGCACATAATAATAAAACAGCGAAAAATAAGTTTACAAAACTAAAAGCCCTCCGTTACAACAACCCAAGGGAGAAAAAGAAAATGGGGTGGGGAAAAGGAAAAAAGGGGAGGAAGAGGACATCAAAAAAAGGGGAGGGGGAAAGTAAGGGCGCAGCGTCAGTGCACGCCCCCCACGGCTAACAAAGCACCCAATACTAATTCGGCACATGGAACTAGTGGCAACAGGAGAAATGAATGCGTAGTAAACCGTGACAGCAGACATACCAAAAGGGCCATGCCAGCACAAACACCCCGGGGGGCTACGTGCCGACACCGCGCCACGAAATTAGGGGATACATAAGAGCCATAGAACCAAAAAGAGGAACAGGGAAAGATACAATAAACAGACTCCCCCACCACCCCGCACAGCCCACCCTGCACCCCTGCAGAAGGCTATGGCCTACCCCCCAGCAGCGTGCCTGTCGCCCTAATTAGAACCCGAAATATAGAGAAATATAAGAAAGAAAGAATCACTTAGATTAAAAAAGGGGGGGAAGGGGAAACAGGGAAAAAACAGCGGGAGAGGAGCCACATAATCAAAACCCCTTCAGCTCCCACCCCCCCCGCCCGAAAATACTCAGAGCCCACGGGAAGATAATAAACACACGGATAAGCTCCAGGAACGTAAAGACGTATCAAACATAATCATACAATTATGAACGGATCACCCAACCATACCACAAAATAACAGTCCACAGAGGCAAGATCAGCTCAACCCTGTCCTCGTTTTTCGCAAACTGTAATCGTCCAGCGCACCAGGAACCAGATCACATAAAACAGGAGGTGAATAACAGGGAGTCGAATCAAAAATACACTCAAGTTGTAGCGATCGTGACCCGGATGATCCAGAAAGTACAATAACCACTTCAGGCAAAGCAGGCAAAGTTCCGATGAGAATACGGAGAAAGCCGGTCCAGCGGCACCGTCACAGGATCTTCGTACGGCCATGTGAGGCAAAAGAGGAAAAGGAGACCCATCGAGGTCGGTCCAGACGGGATCCAGCCGGGGAACCTCCGGAGCAGAAGGAGGCACAGGACGAAGAAGGGCAGCGGACCCCCGCACATCCACACCATCAGCAGCCTCCAGGTCCACGACCCCAAGGAAAGTTCCAGCAGCATACAACAGAGATGAAGCCGCACAAACCGAGGGGGGTCCGGCAGGCCCAACAAAGGGACCCCCCTCCAGGATAGCGGTTGGTGCGGTCATGGGTGCCCCCCAGGAGCGCAGGGCGGCGAGGATGTCGCGGAGCGTAGGCTCACCTTTACAGTATTCAGCAAACGTGCCGCGCGGCAGACTCGCATCGCCGGTCCCCGCAAGGCCGAGAATCATGGGGCCGGCCGCCATCTTAGAAGCCCGGCGGGGCCGCTGCAAACACCGACCCCCGCCCGGATATCAGCGAGGCAAAACAGGACACCGGCAACCACCAGCGGAAGTGCCACCAGGGCAGGAAGGGGAGCCACCAGAAGAAGGCGATGCACCGGCACCCCACACGCCGCCGGCACCGTTCTCCGAGTCCGGGCGGAGGAACTCAAAATGGCCAGGCCGGAGAACAAAGGGGAGACGAGCCAGATGTACGGTTAACCCCGTCCAAGGAAGTCAGCTCCCCAACACCAGGCCGCAGGATCGCCGGACCAGGCCCGGGAGGCCACAATCGGTCTATTAGCACATCGGCCCCTCCGACCGACTCCACACCACCACCAAGGGCCGGCCACCGCGCCTCGTCCAGCCCGGGCGCCGCCAAGGAGTGCCAGGCCCGGCCGCTCCGGAGGCCCCGAAGCAGACAGGGGCGTAACTCAGGATCCGTGACACCCAGGAATCACCGGAGCAAACGGTAAGCGCCTGTGAGTTATCGTCGTTCCACTGCACATCGTGGAATACTTCCCGGGGCAGGATAAAGTACAGGATATTTGTTGCAGACAGGAGAGTGATCGGAGCCGAGCTAAAACGCGGCCATCTCGGACGCGAGCTTGGCTCCTCCCCCATGTTGAAGGGTTTAAGCAGGGAAATGGCCATGGTGTTGCATCCACGTGCTCCTATCACTTTTCAACTCTTGCAAAGAATTTTACTTCAGTCGCCTGTCTTTTGTTACAGTGAAGCAGAAGTGGCCAGCTTCAGATTATGCATGATATGGTTGTTTTTTGGAGCATTTAGGATCTCCAAAGTTTTGGGTTTGAGGGACTAGGAGGGCCTTTGTCACAAGGATGTTTTCTTAATAGATAATAAAATTAGGATCTGGTTAAAAAGGTCCAAAACAGACCAGCTGGGGAGAGGTGTTTGGGTTTTTCTTAAAAGTAGTGGTGTTAAACATTGCTGCCCAGTATGAGTGGGCACACTTCATTTCAGTGTCCAAATCTCAGCAAGGTGCCATTTTCGTGCATGGATCAGGTCATAAGATTACCAACTCCCAGTTGTTCACGGTTTTAAGGAAGACATTGCTTTTGCTTGGGGAAAATCCTAAAGCTTTTGCAACACATTCCTTTAGAATTGGGGCAGCCACGGAGGCGGCAAGATTGGGGATGGGTTGGGAAGCTATCCGAAAGATAGGAAGATGGAAATCCAGTTGCTGTGCCAGATATGTGCGAAAATAATGATTGTGTTTTTCCTTTGAGCTGTTATTTTGTTGCTAATTGTTTTTTCCTATTTAGGTGACATTCGTGCTAATTGCCTGGGGAAACAGCAGGTGTGGATAGTGGGACATTCTTTTGTCAAGTGGGCAGCCCTCTTTGCTGAGAAACAGATTTATGGACGAGCCCTTGGCGTACCCAGTGCTAGACATGAATTGAGGTGGTGTGGCAAGGGAGGAATGAGGTTGGACGAGCTATTTCTGACCATTGACAAAATGAGGTATGACAGATCGCCACCAGAGCTGTTGGTAATACACTTTGGCGAGAACGATTTAGTGCCTCTATCGGGTTTAACATTGATTAAGTGTATGCAGCTCGATTTGGCGGTTATAAAGAATAACTGGTTGGGCACCCGCATTGCATGGACGGAATCTATTTACAGGCAGCAGTGGAGGCACGCACGAGATCAGTCAGCAATGGACAAAGCTCGCAGAAAGCTCAACAGGGCGATGAAAGTTTTTTGTTCAGCCATGGGTATCAGTTACATATCACATGAGAATATCACTAGCAAAGAAGGCCACTTATTCCGGAGCGATGGTGTGCACCTCTCTCAATTGGGACTTGCATATTATTTATTGGATCTGCGTGATTTCTTGGCTATGGAGCTTAATGTGAACTTGTGGTGCAGTGTACAACACATATAACAATGTGCAAATTTGTTTTAGAGGACGGGTGGGGTCCAGGAAAACTTGTTGGTTTTCCTGGGTGGCGATTTTGGGGGTGGGTAATTCTGGAGCAGGCTGACCCATCCTTTTGGATACAAGCTGAAAGAAAGGTAATAAAACTAGGGTTTTGGAAAAAGCTACAAAATGTATATTATATTGATGGTTTTGGTCAGAAAGTTCAACATTTTAAGTAAGAAGTGAAAGGTTTTGGCAATTTACCAAATTGTGTATACGTAATGAAATAAAGAGGATTTATATTTCAGAGAGTTACCTGATCTAAATAAAGTGGCCTTTTTTGCTACAGTAATAATGTTGTGGTCTGTTTATTTTGGGCGATGGTTCTCACAGGGAGATCGAGCAGAAGATTAAGACAAAAGTGCAACACAATCTTGCTTGTATTTATGTTGTATAAGGGAAGAATTAGGGAATTAGTACACTGACATATAAACATATATATTAAGAATTGGTAGAGTTACTTTTCCAGCTTGACAATAGTGACTTTCAGGCCCAGGTTCGGTTCCAAGATTTGTTATCTGGGAGGGCCATGAAAAAGAATGCGTGTGTCTAAAAGATGAGTGGGGTTGTCCAAAGACTCCCAGGGTCTGACAGCTGGGTCTAGGAATGCTGGGTGTTCTTGAACGGATGTGAGCTGCCTACCCTATCCACTGCCAGGTTCCTGTCTACTAGTTTAACTGGGTATTACTAGAGGTTTAAACCTTTGGGCTTGATCTTTTCTGCTCACTCTTCTTTCTCTGCATCACCTTCCTCTCTCCTGATTTCATCCTCTTTTCTCACCGCTCACCCTCTGCTTCCTTTCACCTCACACCCTACTCTTTCTCCGCCTTATCCCGTGCTGGGTCCTTCTCTTTCTCCACTTCTCCCTCATATTACTCTCACCACCCCCTCCTCTCTTCCCCTTTATCCTACTTTCTCTCTCCAGACCTCGCCATCCTCTCACTGTGCGTTAACTTACTCTTGCTGCACTTCGCCCTGCTCTTCCTTGCCCTTCTCTTCCTTGCCCTTCTCTCTCTCCCTCCCCCTCTTCTGTCCCTCATCCTCCCCTCACCCTTGGTCACCCTCCTGTCTCTCGGACACACCCTCCTCTCCAGCTCACTGTCCTCCTTTCTTTGCTCACTATCCTCCCTTCTGCCTCAGCCTCCTCTGATTACCCTTCATCCATCTCCTTCATCTTCCCCTATCCCCACCTCACCCTTCTCTTGCTGATTAGGTTTGGATCCATGGGGTAATAACAGCACTATAATGAGGGCCACCGGGATCATGCAATACAGAAATACCACATTATGCAGCAGGGATGACTAATTTTTTTAGTATTACTTTATTATTGTTTCCTTTTTTTCACATGTTAATACGATCTATAAAAATGTTTTACTTCATTGGGCGTGTTCTCGCCAGCGGCAAGATGGCTGTGTTATGTTTATTTATAATGTACTGTTATCCTGTGTTGAGCATGCGCGCTAGTTCTCTGCACGCGCTACCTGCCAGTGCATTGTGACGTCAGGATGTTCTACCTGACCACTGGCAGGTTGACAGTTATTATTGTCAGTTGCTAGTCAGCTGCGATAGCCTGTAGACGTACCTTGGTGTCAGGTCTTGACTTAAATAAATACTTCACTACTTACCTGCGTTCTGGTCATCTTTACAAGTGGCGACGATGCGGAGAGCCTGACACCACGAAGAACCCACCAGAAGCCACCTATTCTGCTGTTGGGTACGTCAACGGAGTTGCGCGAAGAGAACTTCGTGGGAAAAAGAATCGCTAAAAACAGCTGTCCATCCGTGCGGAATTTGTGTGAGTTTAGCGGGTCGTTTATTGACTGAGCGGCGTTTTCAACATCTTTTGAGGCGCTACGCTGAACACTGCAACTCAAAGGGTGAGTCATATTTGCCCAGCTGTTTATGAAAGCCCTGCATGCTGTCAGGATTGTTGCGGCGTTTCTTCTCGCATGCGCTGACTGAGTAAATTAGGAGGGAGTTTAAAGCAGAAGAAATGTATTGGTTATACCACGGAAAGGCGTAACGACTCTTGTCTCTGCCGACTGTTATGGTTCCGGTTGTCTCCCTCATTTCCTAACTTATTGCTGTTCTGCGGATGTGACTTGGCAGGATTAGAAAAAGGAAGTACTGCTTTCGCCTACCATGTGTTGACGGCTGTGTGATCAGTGCTGATCGGTGTGGAGAAAGTTGCTGTCTTGAGGAGGAACGACGTGTGTGGAGTTGAGGTTCAGCCGCCTTCCTGCGCATCCACGCGACGGTTCGTGATGAAAAATTCCTGTCAGGCTTAGCGGTGACGTCAGTGGAACGCAGCGTTCAACGACGTCTGGCGGCCATTTTGTGAAATTCGGAAAAATTATTGTGCTTGTCATTTTACGGTGATACGCACACCATACTTCTTTAAAAAAAAAAAACGGATCGTATTTACATAACTTCCCTGATCTAAATACAATAATTTACGTTTTCAATTTACAGTTGAGTACTCGCGTGTGTGGAGAACGGTGACACGCACACCTTAGAAGGATTATTACGAAAGGATAATACAACTAAAATAAAACGCTTACAGTTTTTTCACAATATGTAAAAGTAAAGAATAACTTTGGTTGCATTTTTAATAAGTCTGACATATTCTATTGTCAATAATTCTGGCATATTTCAAGATATAAATATTTATATTGGTCAGTTTTATTTTTTTACAATTTCTAATTCATAGCATAGGAGAATTGGGAATGGCTTCAGGAAATGTTTGGAATTTGTCACCACCCTTACCTTTCATGCCCTCTACAGGTGATGATGCTCTTAAATGGGAAGAGTGGAAAGAGTACTTTGAGAATTATTTATCCACTTTTGAGGGGGACGAAGAGTTAACCCCAGAAAAGAAAAAGAAAATTCTTCTTCATTGTTTGGGTGCAAAGGCTATGAAAATTTATAATCAAATCAACAAGAAAACTAGACCAGGTGATGTGTACACAATTGCATTGGAAGATTTGACTATGTATTTCAAACCTACAATTTCTATTTCTGTCAACAGATTTAAATTTTTTCAACGCAAGCAAGCACATGAAGAGTCAATAGAAGACTACGTTGCTGCATTGAAAAACTTGGCACTAACTTGTAGATTTGGGGCATTACATGATGAGCTGGTGCGTGACCAGGTCTTTATGAGATCCTCAAATAAGCATGTCCAAGAGAAACTATGGGCTAAAGGTGAATTACCTTTGGAAGAAGTAGTAGAAATAGTTAAGTGTACTGAATTAACTGGAAGGTGTGCCAAGGCAGTGTTACTAGAAGAAAAATCCTCCGTTGAGGACAAGTCTATGGTGGCTAAAGTTATTAGTTCTAGAAAGAGTAATGTAAAACCTAATTCAGGATATGTACAGAAAAGGGTTTCTAGCCATAAAGCTAAGCTTTCTGATGACAGGAAATGTTATAGATGTGGCAGTAGATACCATTTAGCCAACGACAGATCGTGTCCAGCTGTGAGACAAAAATGTTCTAATTGTAGTATGGTAGGACATTTCAGTGCCATGTGTCCAAAGAAACAAAAAGGGTTTAGTAATGTAAAAGCTGTAATTCCAGAAGAAGATGAAAGAATTACATCTTCAGATGAAGATGATATGAACTTATTTGTGTTGAATGTGGAAGATGGCTTAAACAAAAAAAAGAAACCTATATGTGACATGAACATAGGCGGTGTAGACATGTCAATTGTGGCTGATTCAGGCTCACCTTGGACTATAGTAAATGAGGAGGTTTGGTTAGAGAAATTTGTTCCTGTCATTGGGAGAAAATTAAAAAAAACATATTAAATCATTCAATTATGAACCAATTGAAATGTTAGGTTACAGGGAACTTCAGTTCCAATTTAAGTCCCGCCAAACGGTTGGAAAATTGTATATCTCCAAGGTTGGTCCATCTGTGTTAGGGTGGATTGATCAGGGAGAGTTAGGGATAATTCTGGATCCCAACAGTCCGGATCCAGTGCTCATCTTACAAACGGAGGAAGAATGTAACAGCTTCTTTAAAAAAAGATATCCTCAAGTATTTTCAGAGAAGATTGGAAAACTAAAAGGTTTTGTTCAGGAAATTAAATTTAAAAAAAATGCTGTGCCTTGCATACACAAGTCAAGGAACATACCGTTTTCTATTATTGGTGAAGTGGAAAGTGAACTAAAAAAATTACAGAAGGAGGGCATCATTGAGCCGGTTGAATCAGCAGAGTGGGTTTCGCCTTTGGTTGTCGCGAAGAAGCCAAATGGCAAGCTTCGTCTATGTATTGATCTACGTGATCTAAATAAAAATATTCTGGTAGATCAATTCCCTTTGCCAAGGATAAGTGAGATGCTGTCCCTTACGAATGGTGCGAAATGGTTTTCAACCATTGATTTGAGCTCTGCCTATCACCAGGTAGTTTTACATCCAAATAGCAGAAGTCTTACCACATTTGTAACACCGCTGGGGTGTTTTAGGTTCAAGAGAGTACCTTTTGGACTGGCTTCTGCTGCGGCCATGTTTCAGAGGTTGATGAGTGAAATTTTCAAAAAAGAGAAAAATCTCTTAATTTTCCAAGACGACATCATGGTAACAGGCAAAAGCAGAGGTGAACATGATGCCAAACTCAACAGAGTCCTAGGGTTGCTAGAACACCATGGGCTTACAGCAGACCTGCGTAAATGCAAATTTGCAGCAAATAATGTCACCTATTTGGGGCACGAAATTGATGGGAATGGTATTAAACCTAAAAGAGTTGTTGGCGGCTATTAGGGAAGCCCCCTCACCTAATAATAAGGAAGAAGTCAGAGCATTCCTAGGCTTATCTGAATTTTATGCAAAATTCGTAAAAAAATTCTCTTAAAAAACCATGAACTTAAGAGAACTCATAAAACAAAAGAATAAATTTGAGTGGACTGCTACTTGTGAAGAAGCATTTAACAGAATCAAAGAGGAAATTTGTGATGCCCCACCCCTTCAAGGATTTAACCCTTCTTTAAAAAGCATAGTGACCACAGATGCTAGCAACAAAGGGTTGGGAGCGGTACTCTCACAGGTTAATGGGGAAGGAAGGGAGGTCACCATTGCCTTTGCATCACGAGCTATCACGCCCACAGAAGTTAGATATTCTGTGATTGAGAAGGAGGCACTTGCATGTGCATGGGCTTTGAACCATTTCAGACAATACATTTGGGGGTACAAATTCACCCTTAGAAGCGACCACAAACCTTTAGTAAAGGTGCTTTCCACGAAGGGTCTTCAAGTTGCTTCCCCCCCGATTGTCACGTATTTCAATGAAATTGTTAGAATATAACTATGAGGTTGAATACCTTCCTGGTGTAAAAAACAAGGTGGCGGATTGTCTAAGCCGATTACCTCTACCAAACAATGAAGAGCAGGTTTCAGACATCGACACTTTCTGCATTGCCAATGTCATAGAAGAGATGCCGTGTATATCTGAGGCAGAGTGGTCAGAAAATATGGGAAAAGATGATGTTCTACAGGCAGTAAAGAAACACATAGGAGCAGGCTGGCCTGATAAAAAAAAGTTAGCTGCTCTATTACGCCCTTTTTGGGAACTTAGAGACGAATTGTCCATCGAAGGCGATTTGATTTTGAGGAATGGAAAAGTTGTTCCACCCACAGGTTTACGGTCCAAACTCTTTGATATTTGCCACAAGGGGCACCTCGGTATAGGTAAAACCAAGAGTAGAGTAAGGAATTCATATTGGTGGCCTGGATATGACCTAGAAATTGAAAGAAGTGTTAGGAATTGTACAGCATGTGAAAACTCTGACAAGACTAAACATACCTTAAGACCACCTCTTCAACCCCTGTCTTGTCCTAACATGCCTTGGGTGAGATTAGGTATTGATATTTGTGGGCCAATTCGCGAACATGGAGAATTGTTAAATCTTATTGTTTTGGTAGGTCATTTCTCAAAATGGCCAGAGGTTGAAGTGGTACAAGATACGGATGCTAAAAGTATTGTTAATTTTTTGCGCAAATTGTTCCTGAGGGAGGGCCTACCTAAATGCATTGTATCAGACAATGGCCCTCAGTTCACTTCAAAATTGTTTAAAGATTTTCTAATGAAAAACGGGATAGAACACAAAACAACATCGGTTTACCATCCTGCAGGTAATGGTGCAGTTGAAAGGTTTAATCGGGTTGTCAAAGGAATAATCCAACTGGCTAATCAAAATGAATTGTCATGGAAAAAGCAACTATTCAAAACTCTTTGGTCTTTTCGGGTTACGCCATGTGTATCCACAGGTACCAGTCCCTTTGTAATCTTGAGAGGGAGGTCTCCAATTACGAAAGATAATGTAGGTTGGGCTACCCCTGAAAGAGTGATGTGGTCTCCTGAGGAGATAAAAGAGAATGTGTGTAGGTCACAAACCATAGGTAAGAAATACTATGACAATAGGCATGCATGTAAATTAGTTAATATCAAAGCAGGTGACTATGTAAGAGTCAAAAATGCAAGAATCACCAGCAAAGGAAAAAACCACTACTTCCAACCAATGGAAGTAAGGAAAGTATTTTGTAATTCAGCTCTGTTGAGTGATGGGAAAAGTTGGCAGTTTTCTGCCCTATCCTTGTGCAAGGAAGGGAAAGGAATGTGTGATTTCCAATCTACTCCTAGAAATAATGAGGTTCCTTGTTCTCAGGACTATGATTGGATTCTGGACCGTGATGGAACTGGGGAGTCTCGTCCAGGTGGTACTAACATTGTATCGTTAGGTACTAATGAAGTATTTTCTGAGAGTGAGAACACTTCAGGTACCTCGCGGTTGGAAGACGATGGTAGTGGTCAGAATAAGGGAACATCTGAAGAATACAGCTATCAGACCAACAGTGATATGGATTCCGACTCTGATGATTCAGTGTATGAAGATGTTACGTCACAGGACGTCAGTTGTGAGGAAGAACTTACCGTAAGCAGATATGGTAGAGTAGTCAAACCCCCAGCTAAGTTACAGGATTTCATTTGTGATTAACGAGGTTCCCCCCCCCCATCTTTAAACTACAGTCGGATATCCATGATTCCTTTGGTTGCTTTGGGAAGGGAGATTTGTTATGTTTATTTATAATGTACTGTTATCCTGTGTTGAGCATGCGCGCTAGTTCTCTGCACGCGCTACCTGCCAGTGCATTGTGACGTCAGGATGTTCTACCTGACCACTGGCAGGTTGACAGTTATTATTGTCAGTTGCTAGTCAGCTGCGATAGCCTGTAGACGTACCTTGGTGTCAGGTCTCGACTTAAATAAATACTTCACTACTTACCTGCGTTCTGGTCATCTTTACAGGCTGCCCGCTGCGCGAGCTCTGCAGGCCGAACCATTGCATCAGGCATCTGTGGGAAATATTTAGCCATGAAAAAACGCCCTGTTACCTTGAACCATCTCTGGGGCGCCAGAGGGCCGGGAAGAATCAACATCAGGGAAGCTTTTCACGCTGAGGCCTGACTGCCTGTCTGCCTGTCTGCCCGTCCTGCGAGGTCCCGGGGCCTGCTGGGGCCTGTCCTGCCTCATGGGGATTCCTCCGTTTGTGTCTTGTGGGGATGGCAGCCCGGTGGGAATCCGGTCTTGACCTGCCCGGTGACCCGCTGTAGTACCCGCCTGGCTCCGTGGCGGTGATACTCTGCCCAGACCTGCGTCTGACAGAGTGCTGCGGCCTGGAGGCAGATGGGGCCTGCCTCAGATCCGAAGCTAGGCGGGGATCCCGGGTGGCCCGCTCACCTGACCTACTGCCGGATCCGTCATGGAGGCCGCCCGGTCGAAGCTGCTGCTGTGCCAGGTTCTCCAAAAGGATCAAAAGTTCCTAAAACCCTAGTGACATGTGTTGCTGCGTAGACGAAGGCCCTTCGCAAAGGTTGACTAATCACCTTTCAGTTTCCTATTCCTATATTTTGATGTTAAACTGGTACTAATGCAGTGTAGCTTTTGCCATGACAGTGTTAAAGTATAGACATTTGAAAATAAAAAAGTAACAATCACAAAATGTGTCGCATTACGCAGTGTAATGTACCTTTTCTTACCACATAATTTAGACAATTCTGCAGCATAATTTGATTTTCCCGAGCCACATAATTCCAGCAATAAATTAGGAATAGTCATAGCAAAAATAACATTTGAATATCTATATCCTGCTTGTATTCACATTTCCACTTTTCTTGAAATGGCAAAAAAATAAACACTATTTCTGCCATAAAACTGGTTTAATCTCCGACAGTGTCACAGGAGCTTTCGGGCTCGATATAGTAGGGTGTCTCACACAGTCCTATTTACACTTGCACAGTAATAGCAATCACCCCTGTGACCTCACCCCTGTTCCCAGGCACTTATGGTAGCCCAAGGCATTGGCACTATACATGAAAACGGCATATTTAGGCTTTGATAGCGAGGTTGCAAAGCTGTGTTATTTGTTCTATCAAGTAAAAGAATTTATTGTTTTCCCTTTATAAATGGGCCTTGGTGGGCAATAGGGCTATTTTGGCCGGGCCTGGCCCACCTGGCCTACCATTTTTACTATAAACTTGTGACTGCTGCTTCTAGAAGTCTTGAACACGTGGAGTCCCTATGAAAGATTTTCACGTACTACGGAAGATATGCATAGACTACAAACCTTGTTTAGGTCGGCGCGCAGCGCTTTCTTGATTGCATCCTCATTTTCTACAAGCATCCTCTTCACAGCTTTTAACTGCTGCATTCGGAACTCCAGATGCCGGGTTTTGCCAGTGCGATAGGCTGCCCTTGCACGATCGACAATTTGCTTCATATTTGCCATGGCTGGGATGGACACAGAGGAAGAGAGCAGGTCAGTACAACTTCAACAAATGTTTTTTTGAACACCTTCCATCAATTTACCAAGTATTGAAAATTACTAAGCCAATACTGTCCGTACAACAGTCTGCACTGCACACTTCACTTCAACGGTAATCAATACAGATCATGGAGGACAACCACTGATTAAAACATAATTCATCCTGTTAAAAGTGGTAGAGGATCTCTTGCATTTTATCTTATCTTTTCCTTCCCTTAAAAATAAAAATGCAAAATGCTATTTGAATTTTAGGTACATACTTTTCTTACTATGTTCCTCCTCTTGGTGTATTTTTCATTCACCTTCGCTCTACCGTATTAGTTATTGACCAAATTATATATTCAGTTGCTCATTTAATGCTTCTTGTTGTAGTTGCATGGATGTATATTGTACCAATGTCTTTAAATCCTTTAATAAAGCTCTTAAACAAAAAAAAAACTGGTAGAGGATGGGGTGTACGGTGCAAGTGCGATGGGATTCTTAGGTGATGCTAAGCGAATTGGACCCCGTAGTGAGCATGGCATGAGAACAGGAAAACGAATGCAACTTAGATTTGCTAGATTGCAAATGTTCACTTTTACAAAAAAAACAAAAAACATTTTGAACACATTTCACTCATTATTTCGGGTTAGCTTGTTTCTGAGCACTACTAATTTTTAGCAGATAAGGAACCAGAAAAACATGAGAAAGTGGCTTATTCATGATTATACAAATCTGCCAACTGACTAAGCCAGGGTCTCGGAGTCCAACATTTGAGAAGCAGGTAACTAGACCAAATGCTATCCCACTAAAATGATTAGCTAAACTACACGAACAAATAAACACATTAAAATTACGTGGCAACACTAAATAAACGGTGAACTTGAGAAGACTTGTTCCGAAAAGACTGACAAAATTACCGGGGAAAACAAAAATCCGGAGGAGGAGGGATCTGCATGTATTATATTAAAGTAACGTTTTTCGGCCAACAGGGTACATTTATATGTTCACTGACCACAAGAAAGCGAGATGAAGTCTTACACCTTTTCTAATTGGCTGCATCACACTACAGACTTGGAATATTTTTTTATATTTACAATATACGGTCTAAAGGAAAAGTCTAGTTGGGACAGATCAGAAGTCGGCCACATCTCAAAGAGGATCCTATTACAACTTTGGCTTTGTGGAAAAATCCGTCAGGAGTCCCCAGCATCCAGAGATCACTTGTGAGGTACAGTACGCTACACAACAGCTTTACTCATTCTCACTACATGAAACATAGTTAAACCAAGATGGCAGGGAAAATCAGTTCTGTGCTCTCATAGCCTGAAACTTCTGAGCCCTACCCTGTGCGGATATTACTGTTCTGTTGGCGTGAGCAATATCATAATGGATAATCCTCACTCACTAATCTAGTTTCACATGAATCTCCTATTCAGAAACCTTAGTTGATTCCTGATGTGCAACGGTGCAAGTGTATATAATAAAGGCAAATCACATTCCTCAGCAGACTTGTAAGACTGATACCCAGATATTATTTTCAACAAAAACAATAAAAAAGGCATGCATTTTCAATAGCACCGAATTCGCATATTTCTCGCTCGCTTCACTCTGTAAAACAGGCAGTGGGGTCATGGCATTAGAACAAATACTAAAATAAAAAGTCCCAGCTAAAGAATTATCGATATGATAATTAGTGAGTGTTAAAAAGGTCTTAATACTACTATTATCCATTTTTCACCAAGGGCATCTAGCTACAGCTCAGACGATAATTAAGGTCCACTGAGCCCTCAGTATTGAGTCCCACAATTCAAGACTGCTCCAAGAGGTGTAAGAAGGGTCAACTGTAAAAACTTATGCTAAAGAATAAATGTTCCATTAGCTAGAAGGCACACAAGGGCTTTAGAGATTTCAATCCACCCTATTCCATAGCAGCGAAAGTAACAAACACCTAAAGACTACCTTGGCAGTACACAGACCTACCATCATGGCAGCATAAAAAGTGTCTGCCCTCCATTGTACACGCACCCCATTGAAGACATATCCTGGGTCTCGCCTCATCTCACTGAAAGGATAAGAGACGGAACTTGGCGGCATTAACTTTGAGAGGGAGCTGAAGTTTCCTGGGATATGCACCAGCTGCAGGGGGACCCAACTGATGTCTTTAATATATACCAATTGGTCATCTGCATGTAATGATATCGTATGTGCACTGTCTTTCAATGTAATGCCTTTGTTTATCTTAGTGCGGATTGCTCTGCTAGTGGTTCTATGGCTAGTGAGAAGAGGAGGGGGGGGGGGGGGGATAAAAGGCATCCTCGCCTGGTTCCTCTTCGCACCAAAACTGGGTCGGATATATATGGGCCTTCTCTTACTCAAACCGCTGTTTCAGTGTAAAGCATGTGTATGAGCGTGTCGAACAGGTTGTATCTCCTCAATGCGGCGAATGGAAATCCCCATTCCAAGGAAGTAGAATGCTTTATTGATGTCCAATATTAAGCAGCCTGAGTGTGGCCAGCGAGGCACGGAATACTTACAGACTCTGAAGAGGCAACTTAGATTTAAAGAGGTACTTCGGGAGGGCATGAACCCGTTTTGGTCTGCGTGGACCAGGGTTGGGCTACCTGCACAAGCCAGTCAGCTAGGATCTTCGTTAATATCTTGTAATCGACATTAAGAAGAGCTAGTGGCCTGTAGGAGCCCAAGTCTGTAGTATTTTTGTCAGGCTTGAGTAATGACACTAGACTTGCCTTCGCATAGACGGTGGAAGTCTGTAGTGTAAAGTGTGTGCCGTCTGGTTGTGGTATATGCCTTATAATATTCTGCCGCAGACCCGTATGGTCCAGGAGTTTTCCCTGTTGCTAACACTGCTATCTCATCTGCTTTGGTGTTGCCCCTGGCAGGCGCACAGTCTTTAGAAAAGTAGTTAGATTTTGTTTGTCGCATTGCTCAGAGGATTGGTAGAGTGTGGTGTAATGGAGTGTCCCGGCTGCGTGCATTTCATGCTGTGTATATAGCATTCTTTGGGTTATATCCATAAGTACAAGCCTTGCATTTGGGACATTTACTGAAGCCTTTCTTTTTGTTCATAAGCCAATTTGCAGAATTCCCCTTCAGCATAATCTCTGGTGTTAGGTAACTTTTCGTGAGGTCAACTAGGAAGGCTGATTTCCTGTAGGTGATTCTTGGAAACTCCAAGAGTATAGCTCCTAGATCCTTGTACATTTTTTAAAGTTTCCAAGTCTCTCATAACAGTTCTCTTACTTTCTGATTAGATATATGTCAACATATGCAATGTATCTGAGTACTTTTATTTCATTATCAGACTTGACTTTTTTTTTTTTATTTGCCACCAACATTTCTCGTTTTTTTGGTCCCAGCTATACTTATGGCATCCCCTAAAATCATGTCTGGATATCCTCCGATTTGGAATTTTTTATACATTTCTTTAGATTGCAGTTTAAAATCAGATTCTTCTGAGCAAATGCGTCTAGCTCTCAAAAATTCACCAAATGCTACACTCCATTTCAAAGATTAGGGTTGCCCACTGTTCGCATGTAATATGCTGTTGGTACTTATGGGTTTTCTATAAAGTTTTGTACAGGTTTTTCAGGACTATTTGATCCATGCTCATTTTGTTTTGTTCATTCCATGCCATCTCTGCTTCCCACCATCCCATTAGAAGGTTTGCGTACGTGGGCGAAAATGACATGCCCATTGTAGTTCCCTGAACCTGTATAAAATACTTGTTGCATACAGAAACATTATGATGAAGGCACAAATTGATCATCACTAACAGCGCGCTTGAGATTATATATATATCAAGGTTGCTGCAACACACCACCTTTCGTCTCCTCAGTAAGCAGACACGGACCCAGTATCAGTGCCAAAACTTTAGTTTATTCCTCGTCGGCCATTACGCGTTTCACCACCTCAGTGGCTTGATCACATGTAGATATCCATCCACAGCTGAGCAGTGCACCGCAATTGCCTTTCCCCTTTCACTCACGACGGCGTTCCACGGCGAGGTGGCGAGCCTCACTACATGAACCAACGCTGAATTCCTTCTTCAGAAACACACAGCATGCCGTGGACACAAATTGGTTGCTTCAAAAGCGGTGTTTTTTTAACACAGGTTAGATCACCTCTACGCATTTCGGGAAAACAATCCCTTGTTCACGCGTATACATATATGACTGCTCCTATGACTGCTCCTACCACCTTTGCCTGTGCACTCACGGGCAGGTGCCGTTTCGTCACAGGGGTGTACCCATGTTTATAAAATTATAAAGAATTTACAAGAGTATCCCCCTTGCCAATATTTAATTCTTATTGCAATACTCCATTCACTCACTCATCATTCCTCCATCATTCTATAAACCCATTATACTGAACCCAAATGTATGCGAAAATGTGTGTTGTTTATTAAATTATAATAGTATATATAGAAAATCACATACAGTATTCATTAAGACATTGTTTTTCTAAAAGTGACATAGGTGTTTGTATTTTCTTTATACACCTCCTTTGACTTCATATGTCAATATACTTCATGCATCCAGAGTCATAAGTATAAAATCTCATTTTAAAAACCAATAGAAAAAGATCTTGACCTGAACCGCTGCTTAAAGAACTATTTATTTATTTATTTATTTATTTGGCATACTTATATAGCGCTAATCTGTCACCCAAAGGGCATCCTGGCGCTTTGACTAGATCAGCCACAACTATCGAAACGGAAGTAGGCTGCGCTTCAGAAAAACAGATGCAAAGTTAGGCTATTCTGGGAAATAGATGGGTTTTCAGCCCTTTTTTAAAGGCTAGGAATTCACCCTGGCTTCTTAACGAGAGCGGGAGAGAGTTCCAGAGTTTGGCGGCCGCAAAACTAAACGACAGTCCACCCATCCTTACTCTCTGCACTCTAGGAACTGACACCAAGTACGCCGACGAGGAGCGCAGGCTCCGAGATGTGGTATACCAGGAGAAAAGGTTCTGTAACAGCACTGGGCCCTGTCTATGTAAGGCTCTAGCGACAAGACAGGATGCTTTGAAAAGGATCCGCTGGTGAACCGGCAGCCAATGTAGATCTTGTAATGCCAGAGTAGAAGAGGCAGCACGTGGTCGAGATAGTGCCAGCTTGGCTGCCATGTTCTGGACCCGCTGCAGCCTGCCCACCAGCATTTTAGGCGCCTCCAGAAGTAGTGCGTTGCAATAGTCCAATCTGCTTAGGATCAGACCCCGCACTACCTCTGGCCTAGCCTGCGCTGGAAGAAGTGGTAAGACCTTCCGCAGCATCCGAAGCAGCATCATGCAAGTGGCCACGGACTTATTTACAAAAAGATCCAGTTGAAGGTTGGGGCCAAACAGGACCCCCAGATAGCGGGCAGACTCTGCGGCCGTCACCGTCCCAGAGAAAGAAGGAGGCCAGAACTCATCCGGTAGAGCGCGTGGTACACGGTCATTGGAACAGTAGAGAACCTCCGTCTTAGATCCGTTGAACTGGAGGGAGTTGGAACGCAGCCAGTTTGAAGTGGCAGTCGGGCAGCGATGGAAAGTCTCTAAAGAGACGGCATCTTTGCCCTCCAATGAAAAAAACAACTGAGTGTCGTCGGCGTAGTTAAACACCGAAATGCCGAAAGATTTTATCAGTTGGATCAGAGGGCGGAGATGCAGGTTGAAAAGTATGGGGCTGATGGCCGAGCCCTGTGGTACCCCCTGCCCAACTTTCCTCACATCCGACTTAAAAGGTGGCAGAGCCACTACCTGCTGTCTGTTATCAAGATAGGAAACTAACCAATCCCTGGCCAGCCCCGTAACACCGCTCTCCTCCAGTCTCCTGATAAGGGTGGAGTGGCACACCGTGTCGAACGCGGCCGACATGTCGAGCAGCACTAGAAAGGCTGCCCGACCTGTGTCGACCCGCGCACGAAGATTGTCTAACACGGCTACCAGCGCCGATTCTGTCCCATGGGCTGGCCGGAACCCAAACTGGGCCACATCCAACCATTCGTTATCCTCGAGAAAACTAGATAAGGAGCGGGTGACCAGCTTCTCCAGAATTTTGGCCGGAAAAGGGAGCAGGGAGATCGGTCTATAGTTAGACAGACAGGTGGGATCGAGTGAGGGTTTTTTCAGGAGGGGAGAGACTACCGCTAACTTCCAGCTCTCCGGGACGGTTGCAGTATCCAGCGACTGCTGGCAGATGCAATACAGCGGGTGGAAAAGTTCATCCTGGAGGGCTTTCCAGATCTTATGTGGAAGGGGATCTAGCGGCGAACCTGAAGATACAGTCTGTGCCAATTTACAAAACTCCTCAAAAGAGGGCAAGGGAAAACGACTTAATTGAAGATGATTAAGAGAGTCAGCCGAAGATCCCCGACGAAGATGGCTACAGCTAGTAGGTTCCTCCGGAGCTCCCTGACTGAGATACCGAAGACTCTCCCGGGGTCGACTGGAAGACTCTTCCAGGGCTCTCACAACGAGAAAAGTATTTCTCGAGGAGGGTCGACCGGAAGACTCAACCGGAGCTCCCGGGCCAAGAGAAGGGTTGCTCATCTGGGGTCGACTGGAGGTCACCTCCGGATCTTCCAGGCCAAGAAGCAGATGACTTAACCGAGGTCGGCTGGAGGGTTCTTCCGAAGTTCCCAGGTCGAGAGTCGAGACACTCGGCTGGGGTCGACTGGAAGATTCTGTCGTATTTTCCAAGGTGGAATGACTGGATAAACAGTCCAAGGGAGACGATAGAGATAGAGGCTCCTCCGCAAGTCCATTTAAAATCGTGGAGATCTTATCCTCAAAGAAAACTGCCAAGGAATCACATAGAATCTGTGAGACTGGGATAGTATTTGAGGCACCAACCGGATGGGAAAGATCATTCACAATCTTAAATAAAGATTGAGATTTATTAGTTGACTGATTTAGCGTATCCTCCAGATAAAGTGCCTTAGCACACTTAATCTGTGCTTTATATTCCTGTAGTGTCGATTTGAAAACAGTTTTATCCGCTTCTAGATAATGCCTCCTCCACACCCTCTCTGCCCGCCTGCATCTCAACCGTAGCTGCAAAAGGTCAGGGGTGTACCAGGGCATAGCAAGGTTCTGTCTGTTCTCCAATCGGCGCAGTGGAATCGCCTTAGCCAGGGTATCAGACATCTGCCGACATAAACTAGCATAGCTTTCGTCGACATTGTTTCCCAGTGCAAAACCCTCAGGAAGGAGGATGGGCGCGGCCGAGGATCTAAAAAGTCGGGACCAAGGTCTACCTATTTTAGTATTGCTCTTACCAAGCTCACCCGTGGCTACCGGGATGCAAAGATGAAATAGAACCAGCGCATGATCCGTCCAGCATTGGGGCAAGATGTCATTCACCACTACATGTTGGACGTCAGCAAACACCAGGTCCAAAGCATGGCCTTTCTGATGGGTCGCAGAGCGGACCAACTGCTGCAGCTGGATGTTCTTATAGGCCTGACAGAGGTCGTGGTAGGCAGAGTCCAAAGGCCCATTTGGCCACAAATTAAAATCTCCCAAAACAATCAGTCTATTATGAGAGTTGGAAAGATCATAGATAAGATCAATGAAAGTCGGAAGAGTAGCGGGGGCCTTGCCCGGTGGTCTATAGCAAAGCACCCCTGAGTACAGCGTTTTCTCCTGTCCTTTAAGGGAAAAACCCATAAGCTCAAAACCCTGCACCTCCTTAATATGCAGCTGAGATAGAGCCAACGATTCCCTAAAAATAAAACCTATACCACCACCTCGGTTATTCACACGAGGGGTGTGCCTGATTTTATAGCCCCGAGGGCATGCCAGACCCAATTCTACCTCACAGTCCGCACGAGTCCATGTTTCCGTGCGGAAGAGCACGTCGAGCCCACAGGACTCAATGAGGATAGCAATCTCCATGTGGTGCTTACATAGAGAGCGGACGTTCAGTAGACCACATAGCAGTTGCTCTGGTTTAGTCACAGGAGCAGCCTGCTGAGGTCTGAGCTGCAGGAGATCATTCCTAGAGAATACTATACGTGGGCTGGGCGACAAAACAGAGTGAGCGGTCCTAGGCGCGTCCGTTGCGCGAATGGGCGCAAACAGGCTTACCTCTGGCGAACCTCCGGCGCGCCTACGTCGCGCCCGCTGCGCGCAAAGGAGGTGGCCATCTTATTCACCAAGGTGTCGCGAGATTCCTGTGAGGGCAAGCCACTGGCCCCTCGCGCAAGATGGCGCCTAAAGATAGTAATGATCTTTCGTGGTCCCAACCCAATATGGCGGCCAAAAGCGGCGAAATCCTGAAGAGTCCCCTGCTGTCCCTCTTTCCCAGCAAATGTGGGTGCCAGCCAATTAGTATGCGGGTAAGTCCTGACTAAATAGTCCCCCGCACAAGAAGAGAGCAATGGCGTTCTAACGCTGACCAGCGCGAGCGCAATCAAATGAATGCCAAAAAGGTACTAGACTACAAACTAATATAGCAGGTAATTTAAAATGTTAAAAACAATAGCAGATAGCAACAGCATACATCGCGCATCGCGTAGCAGGCAAATAAGTCTCAAATTGTTGGACTGCAATTCGGAAGGCCTACTTTTCTCGTGTTGCACTGCCGCTCTCCGACTGCTGAAGGACAGCTGGACTTAAAGCGATCTCCAAGGGCTTTTTGGCTTGTTGCTGGAGACTCAGGGAAATCAAAGTCTCAATCCCGGCTCCTGTGCCTGGCTCACTGGAAGTGGCTGAGATACTTGCAACACAGATTTTGAAGCATCTCTTGTCTGCATGTAGCAGAACCGCCGCATTCACCCAGTTTCAGGAGTAAAATCAGCGCTTTGCATCAGGAACAGCGATTTGGCTTCAGAGCTCGAAGCACCGGCCAATGTATTGCTGCTGCTGCAGCTTGGTGGGATCAACACATCCCCTCCACTGTGTGGCAGAATCCAGTGCATAGCTCAATGTCAATCAATCAATCATTTGTAAAGCGCACTACATACCCGCGAAGGTCTCAAGGTGCTAGAGGGGAGGGTGGGGAGGGGGCGCTACTGATCGAACAGCCAGGTCTTGAGTATCCTCCTGAAGGTAAGCAGGTCTTGGGTCGGTCGTAGGCTCAGTGGAAGGCTGTTCCATGTCTTGGCGGCGAGGTGGGAGAAGTATCTCCCACCGGTGGTTGTTCTTCGGATGCGCGGGACGGTGGCGAGTGAGAGGTCGGCGGAGCTTAGCTGGCGGTTGGGGATGTAGAAGGAGAGCCGTCTGTTGAGGTTGGCTGGGTCAGTCTTGTGGAGTGCCTTGTGTGCTTGGGTGAGGGGCTTGAAGGATATCCTTTTGTTGACGGGGAGCCAGTGCAGGTTTCTCAGGTGGGGGGGTGATGTGGCCGAGGCGTGGTCCGTCGAGGATCAGTCGTGCCGAGGCGTTTTGGATGCGTTGTAGTCGTTTGATGAGCTTGGTCGGGGCTCCCGCGTAGAGGGTGTTTCCGTAGTCAAGTCTGCTGCTGACGAGAGCCTGGGTGACTGTCTTTCTTGTATCTGTCGGGATCCATCTGTAGATCTTGCAGAGCATGCAGAGGGTGTTGAAGCAGGAGGAGGAGAGGAAGTTGACTTGCTTGGTCATTGAGAGCGTTAAGTTGAGGATGAGTACCAGGTTGCTTGCGTGGTCGGTGCTGCCCCCAGTGCCGTCGGCCAACAGGAGTCGTCCCAGGCTGAAGGGTTGGAGCCTAGGATGAGGACCTCCGTCTTCTCCGAGTTCAGCTTCAGACGGCTGGTCTTCATCCAGTCGGCGACGGCCTGCTTTGGCGGTGATGGGGTCCTTGGTGAGGGAGAGGATCAGCTGAGTGTCGTCGGCGTAGGAGATTATGTTGAGGTCGTGCTGTAGTGTAGTTCCTATTATCCCAATAGGCTCTGTGCATTGGAATAATACCTTCAATAGTATAGGCCTAGACCAGACGTTAACTAGGTCTACTACTGTCGATATTAGACTTAAAGTTTTGGGTTTGCCAGCTAGCTCAGAGTTCACTAGAAACTTTCTCGAATAGGCAAGGAGGAGTTGAACCTCCCTGGATAGACAAGAAGGGATTTAGTTTCTGACAACCATAGAACATGACAACTTTGCTCTCCCCTAATCAAGAGTGTATCTCTAGAGTTGTGTGAAAACAAAAGACGACTTATTTTACTCAGTCAGTACGTGCATTCTTAGTCTCACCAGATTGTAGAGAAAAGGAAGAGACGGGCGTGTTCAATAAAAGATGTTATTTATTGATCAGTCTCTTTTCTCATACAAGAGAAATGGATCGATATTATTGCAATACTTATGGTTAAGTAAAGTGCATACATTAAAAGCAGAAGTATAAAATAATACTGTAAAAACATTGATATGGTTTCTAAGCCATATGATGGTTTAAAATGAATAAAATGAATACATACACATATACATTTGACTAATCGTACTCAACTGGTGTTTCTAACTACGCCTACCCCGTGTACCTGACCTAAGCCTAATACGTGGGCGGGAATAGAAAGTTACAGTTTAAGTTGAGTTTGTTTTGCCAAGTGACTGACTAAAGAATTCTCTGCAAGGGGTTATTCAGTTCTGTACCTGGAATCTAGGATGAATGAGGGATGGTATCTCTCGTCTCTGGTCTCGATATTCCAGGCTGCCTGCGAGGGCTACCCGGAAGCGCCGGAGCTGGATTTCTCGGCAGGAGAAAGCAGCGTCTCGTTCTCAGCGCGTCAGGAAGGCGGGGCTGCGCCAGCGGGGTCTGCTCTGGGCTTCGGCAAGTCTGGCTGCTCCGATCTCGTCACCACCGCGTGTGTTTGCATAGGGCAATATCGGTAATATTTATACCTTTAAGGTGCCGAGATTGACGTAAGGATAGATATAGATACGTCAATAAGGATGTCATACGACCTGGTCGTTAGCACATTTTGCTGAAGTTCTCGGTGAAATCAAAACAATGGCCGCAGGGTTTTTCCCAGGTCTGTCATAGGTTTGATTTGTTTTGAGAACTCCGTATGCCTTATCAGGGGCTGGAGGAATATCGCTTGTCTAATTAGATGGCAAGCGTTATGACCTAATCAGATAACACGTTCCTGTGCCGTAGTGTGGCTTAATCAGATAACGGTTCCTGCATCATGGGGGCTTTCTGCATCACGGGATGGCTGCTAGTTAACTTGTTAACCAGAATAGGGTCAGGAATAGGGGGATCGATACAGAACCTATAGGAATACATCACACCCACTCCACGCTAACTATGGACATATTTATGAATCTATGCATAGTAAAACATACTGTAGAGTATCGTGTATACCTTACCACCCCAAAATACATAAATGCATTTTGAAATTATCAAATATATGGAAAAAACAGTCACATGTAATATATGCACTCAAGCTGTAGAGTAATGCTAAAGTAATTACGCATATCTATACATTATCACTAATTTGTATATGAGAATTTACACATGAAATGGCTCTTAATACAGAAAAAGTTCGAGACCATTCCATCACAGAATAAAATAATTATGAACATACCAGCGGGCAGCTAATGTCTGTAAACTATCTAAAATTAGAAATTTTAGTTCTCTAAGAATAGTTCTTACTTTAAGCAGAAGATAGTGTCCCGAAAAATATGCAAAAATATTTTGGGGCGGCTGAAAAAATTGCTGTCCGTGAACAGGAGGGAAAAGTGTTCATGGTATTTCGCTTTTCTAGTTGAAGGCCAAATTCAGGGAATGCCGTGTGCGAGCTTGCTCAAAAGTCTCTATTTCTGCTCTGGTGAGAACATCATATCATTTAGACTGTCGAAAAAGCTGTCAACAGCTTCCTGGGAGAGTTCCACTAACTCGGAAAAAGATGTAACCATGCATTCGTGCGCATGATTGTCTCCATTGACATTTTGATTAGTATTGCTGACAGAAGGTCGTACCTGATCAATGCTGCTTTCATCTTGAACTTCACTACCCCTTAATCGTAGTGGTGAAGCTTCCACGAATGCCGTCATCAGGATTGGTAGCCGTTGAGGGCAGCACAAAGCATGAGCCTTTATCGGACTCAACAATGTTTCTGCATCCATTGGCGCATCTGATTGGAGCGTCAGACAGGTGTCTAACACGCATTCTTCTCAGCATAGCAAGCACCTTAATAAAGGTAAAACACATCGATGCCACATTGGTCGAAATGAAAGAAACCAAGTCATGTTCAGGTCTCTAAGCCGGGATAGTCCCAGGATTTTTGATATCCGGTCCCGGTATCCAATGGCTAGGATTGTTTCTTCCCTTGTCGCAGGTGTTTTGTCTGTGACATGGTTTGCCATAACGAAATATAAGGACTAAGAATAGGATTCCTGCAATTAGTCCCAAAATGAGGGGAAGTCCGCCAAAAATCGAATGGACGAAATCTGGAAAAATACCCAGTATGGCTTTGAATGGTGTTAATGCCATCGAAAATACTGTCTTAAATACTTTTGAGACTCCACTGGTATCAGAAATATTTAAGATTTCATTCAGGATTTCTGCGAAATGTATGGGGGAATTAGTTGATAATAAGGAGTGAATCTCTGCAGTCGTCCTTGAGACTAGGAGATCATATGTTTCTTTTGATGACGTGAGCCTGGTCGGCGTCTGAAGAAGCACTGTTTTCATTCTGCTTAAAGTATCTATTCGAATAGAAGTAATTTTCAAGTTGGGCCATGCCCTTGCCTCCCTGTCTGGAAGGGAGCTGGGGAACAATAAGCGTCCACAGCACTTGACCTTCGCAGTCGTAGTTACGAGATAAGGAGTCCCGGGCATAAGACTACAACATCTGCGGTCCACAATTAGGATGTAACTCCCATTATAGAGTCTTTGAAAGAATGGTTCTATCTCTGTTGCAGGTGTGCCTAGCTGGTGACATGAAAGGTTATTTGAGTTCCCTTCACAGGCTCCATGCAAACTAATTCCGTTACACAGAAGTGTACCGCTTAGTGACATTGCACAATTATTGCCACTAAGAAACACTTTCTGTCCTTTATTACTGACACATGCATGTGAATAGGGCAGGTTCCATGTTGTTTTAATGTACCCCTTTCCCAATTTTTCGTACATGCCAGCCTGTATATATTTTTGGCAGTATTGAAACCTGAAGGTTGATATTGGAATATTAATTATCCCATGTATTATCCATTCACTGACAGGTCGTTCTGACATTGTCACTGGTAATCTATCGAGTTTCTCAATGCTCAGGATTGTATAATCAGCACCCTTTTGTGCCATACTGATTTGTTTATCAGTAAGGTTAAAGATATTGAATAGTGACGTTGTGTTGATTAAACGCCAAGGCACATAGCCTGAACGCAGATTTTGTAACGTCCAGCCAAGCTGTACAATAGAACGCAATTGAGACTGACCGTGTTGTAACAACAGTAAGTCTTGCGATAATATGTCGATTGCTGAAGACACAATGCTGTCCAGAGAAAAAATTCTGGAGGACAGAGTCATTAACCCATTGTCCACTACAGAAAGTGATTTTTCCAAATTAATACGGTCAATTTCCCGTATTCTTTCTGCTGTCTCAATTTGAGTCACCTTCCAGGCCTCGTTGTATGCTGCATATACAGAGGCTGCTATGAAACGTTTCTGACGCTGTTTGCGCGGTCCCATAATGAAATCACGCAAGTCAGCACCATCAGTAAGTAAAGTTAGGTGTTGCTTAATTTCTGCCAGTGTGGAAGTTTGTAGCCACTGAAGGCATAATTTGTAGGTGGTTATTATCCCTGGGTGTTGTCTTTGGGAATATCTAGGGTCTGGCCTGGTCATTTTGAACCCCTGTGTTTTGTTCAGGAATCTGTCTTGACAGTTATTAGTATCTGTGGGCCAGATCAACCACTTTTTCCAATCAGGATGTGTTCTGTTTTAATACATAATTTACGTCTATCTCTTCATCTGTAGAGCTATTGCTGTTCATTGTTGGTTTTGGAATAGACGGTTTATTTAAGTCTTTGATTTTGGCTAAGCCAAGACAGGTAGTTTGTTGAACAGTGTCATTTAAAAATATAATTTGTTCTGGGATCATGCAGGCTCTAAACAAAGATTCTATACCCTGTACTTGCCATTCTTTTGTACCCCAAACACTCTTTACTTCAACAATTTTGTCCCAATAATCAAAACCAAAAGTATTCATTTGTTCAAAGAATGAGTCTGAATATATCAATTTCGTGTTTGTTATCATGGTCTTTGTCCCTGTCTTATTTGACAATTTGAAATAAAATGTTTCAGCATTACTTATGTTAAAACCTGAGAAGTATGAATATTTGTCATAAACGGTTCTTGAGCTTCCTTTTGGAGGGGTTGCACAATGTTCCCATTGATTATAATTTAAAACATTTCTAGGTTGTGCAGATCTATGTAGAAAATGGTTACCATAGTGCAAATAATCATGTTTTGTAAATTTAGCAGACATCACTAAGTCAGACATCATATTATTTATACTTTCAAAGTCCCAATCATCAGCAAATGAGCTTGCTTTTACAAAGTCACTCAACGAGATCTTAATTTGGTGTGGATATTTCAGAATTTCAACCGGACCATAAATTTCGTAGTCAGTGTTGTCCCATGCTACCCCACCCGGTATAGGATTGGCTGTGAAGTTGACTGAAGAAAGTTCTCTTTTCTCGACGTGTGAAGATGTGTGTGGTTTGAGGATCAAGTTGATTTTCTGACTTGCTGTGTCCATTTTAGCATATTTTCCCTCAATGAAGCGTCCCAAAGTTAGTACCATGATGAGCCAAAGTATGAGGATAAATGCACCAAAACCCACCCAAAATTCAATCCATGGAGAAATCAGATATGTTTCTTTCAGTTGTTTCAAAAGTACTTTAACTTTATCTTTAAAGGTTTTTGTTGATGGCTGTGTTTTTGATTCACTTAGGTCTTCAGAGGAATCATCGAAGTTTATGAAGTAGCCGGATGCAGTTCTGTCAATTGTTCCAATTGCTTCAGGATGACTGTTTCTTGCATAGTCGTTTGTTACTTCATTATAGATTGGTGTGTCTCTGCTAAATGTTTTTATTTGGGTTTTCAGAGGTCTAAGTTCCATTGCATTGTTGCATAGTCCTTGTTGTAGTTCTGTAGGCGTTTCGAATGTGATTAGCCTCTTAGATTGAACCTCTGTGTTTGTAGCAAATCTTGGTGTTCTACTACTTATCGGGAGTCCACTTGGCCTACTATTTGTTATCGGCCACATGATTGTGGTTTTACCAGGTCGATGGATACAACTCGGTTCTCCTTTTTACCAGCAAGCGGCGGTAGTACAACTGATCTTGTCCCGTTGATGGACAAGACAGGAACTGCTTTTCTGTAAGAAGGCCCAAATTCCTTCTTTACCGCGATCTTTTCTCTGACTAGATCCCCGACTTTTGGAATCCAGACAGGTCTTGCTGGGACAGGTGGTGGTTCTTCAGTGGTTGTTGGCTGCTGTTTCAACTTTATGTTGCTCAGGTCTTTTCTTGTTTCGTTTAAGTCCTGCAAAATAGCCAAACGATCTTTGATATCAAAGCATTTTTCCTTCACCACTGAAGTCTGACTGTCGAGGTCTAAGACTAACATCCTAGTTCCAAATAATAATTCGTACGGACTGAATCCCTTCAGAGAATTTCTTGGCAGGTTATTTAGACTACGTTGGACACTTATTAGATGTTTGACCCACCCAGCTCCCGAACCTAATATCCTTTCTGTTATAGATAGCTTTATGCCTTGGTTTTTTCTTTACACCATCCCGTATCCCTCAGGAAGGAAGTGAGAAGATTCCCGCCGTGCTATGCTCATTTGGCCATGTTTCCACTCAGGCTGGAGGGCTAGAGTGAGAACAATGGTCAAACGTAGCATGCTCTTAGCGTATATGCCATTTAGACTCGCAAATCTTTGTATAACAGTCCAGACGTCAGCCGAGTGCTGGTGATCTACATTATAAGTGGAAACTAGCCTGTATATGTTAATCGGACGCTTTGCTTTTTACTGTTGATTCTTTCTGGAGTGAAACGACACGGTATTACACCGTTTCTCTCACCACTGCGATTTCTGTTACAGTTTGGGCAGTTCTTTACAAACATGGTATGATGCAGGCTCATGCCTGGCCACCAGTACCTTGATTGTAATTCTTCCAGAGAATCTTTTAGTTTGAGGTGTCTGAGACCCTCGCCCATATGTGCGTCTGCTATTAACAAGGTTCTCCTGTCCATGTTTGGAATCACTCTATCCCCCACTCCAGGGATTCGAGCAAAAGGGACGGAGTTTGCATCGATTATGTATGTATAATTGAGTGGATAGTTGATCGGTAGCGCTGAGCAGTCGCCTTTTGATGACGTTTTCACCGCCAGCACTGTTTCACCGTCAATATACTTCACTGTACGCTTTTTTCGAGCTACGGAAGCCGATTTAGTTGCTACCGCTGTGGCTGTCTCAGCCAATGAATTCCCTGCAACGTGAACGCCATCACGCTGATGACTCAGTGTATGTATCACGTGAGTCTTTGGTAGTTCTTTTTGTAACAGAACTATTTGTTCCCAAAGCAGTTTTTGCTTTATTGTTGCACCTGTGTCATCTTTGTAACCGTTTTGAATCCATGTCTGCAAATCGTTGTTATATGATTTGACGCAGTAATATGAATCGGACACTATAAGTGTCGGGAATTCGCGATCCGCATTATCTAGCGCCATTTTCAATGCCATTATTTCAGTCTGTTGTTCTGAATTAGTTTCTACTGAATGTGTTTTTGTTAATAGAGGTCTTAGTTTACCTCCGCGCCACACTTCTTTTGTAATCTCACATGTTGGGTTGTATGCTTGTTCTCCCCAAACGGAGGGTTGAGCATGTCCGTCTGTATAGATTACACAAGCGTATTGTCGTAAGGGCAGAATGTCGATTGGCAGAGGGAATGTTCTTCTTTCATATTCTAGATTTTTCAATTCCTTTAGTTCTGGATCAAAGTAGTAGTATACTTTGTCCGTTGTAATTGAATTCACCCATTGTATCCATTCCGGATTTAATGTTGTTGTTGGTAAATTACACGGTGTTGTTAATGCCTCAAAGGCTGATTCTGCTGTTCTGACTGTGATGTGTCTACCGTCCGCTTGATCTTTTTCTCTAGCTATTGCGGTTTGAACTGCATGAACAATGTTTTCTTTAATGCTGAATTTCTTTCCAGCTTCTGTGTACAAGTGTGATTTGAATGCAATTGGTACCTTTTCTCCCTCATTAGAGGTCAGGTATGTGAATCCGCATCTTCCTGGGATGACTCGAATCACAAGATTGCGTGTGTTATCACGTGTTTCTAATTTTGTTTTAATTAACATGTCTGTTTGTAAGGATCTCAAAATTTCTGTGTGTATTTGAGTCCAATTGGTTCTTTTAAAATCTGGTTTTATTAGATCATAAAGGGGTTTGACCCTTTCTGCGTAATTTGCAATGTATGTTCTTCCGAAATTTAGGAAGCCTAGAATTGACTGTAGGTTTTTTAGTGTTCTAGGTGCTTGGAGTACGGCACATTTCTCTAGGAAATTGTCAGCCAGGCTTTTGCCTTCACTTGATAATTCGTATCCTAAGAACAGGACTGTTAGATGGGCAATTCTAGATTTTTTAAAGTTGAATTTGTAACTCTCTGCTGCGAACCCAAGTATTATGGTGTTCACTCTCTTCAAGTGAGTATCCAAGTCATCATCTGTTAGGTATAAGTCGTCGACATAAGATAATGCTTCGTCATCGTATGTTTGTAGTAATTCTGTTACTCTCGCTGAGAATACCCCTGGGCTATTCTTGTACCCCTGGGCTAACCGACAGAATTGTTTTTGAGTGCCATTTATTGAGAACGCAGACAAATATCTGCTCTCTGGTGCTATGTTTTGACAAAAGAATCCATTAGAGATGTCTAATGTTGTTTTGTATTTTTTGCGCACTATGTTATTCATTAGTGCAGCACTATGCGAGTTTTGCACTGCAAAAGTTTTGCAACATGAGTTAAGGTGTCGGTAATCCAAAACTAGACGATATGAATTGTCTGGTTTGGAGACCGGAAACAAAGGGTTGTTCATTTGTGAGGTGCAAGTTTCAATCTCCCCCTGGTATTCTAATTGATCTAGGATTTCTTTTACCTGTTTTTTAGCTTCTTGCTTAATTGGGTACTGTCTTTGTGCAGTAGGTTGTGATTTTAACTGGATTTTGTGAGGAGGAGAGTCCTCATCCTACATGATTTTTATATAAAGCAGGAGCTAGAGCTACTGCCCACTTTCTGGCAAGTGTGTATTTTTTATGAATTGGGATATGATTTGAGAAGGCAGGCATAATTATTTCTTCGCCATGAGGGCACTCCCTGACAAACTCTGGTGGCCAGTCTTTTTCAGCTAGAAGGATGTCATAGCCCTTGGAGAGATTATCCCAAAATAGTCCCCTCATTTTTCTAGTCTTATCCCCTTCTATACGTAAAGTTATTTCATATATTTTGTGAGGTTTGCTAACTCTGGTGTCTGCAGTTTCCACTTGAAGATATTCATTCGTGTCCACTGTCTCCAGATGATTCATAAGGACTTTGCGAGCTATGCTCACTTCTGCTGCGCTGTCTAGCATTGTCTGAGCCTATTCTCCGTTTTTCAGTTGTGTCCTCAGTATTCTCGGCATTGTTTACTACCTTGATACTGGCTACCTTCTTTTTTGGAAATTATAGTTTTTTTAGATGAGCAGATTCCTTGTCTTTGGACTTGGCGTGCTCTTCTCTTTGTTCTGATCGTCCTCTTCTTTCCGATTTCTGCGAGGAAGTCTGAAAAGATTGAGAGGGACGTGTATCAATGTCTTGATATCTATCAGGCTTCTTTATATTATCCCTATTTCTAAGGTTATATCTTTTCCCAGAGGGGTCACTTTGGGGTGACCTGTGTCTCTGGTTCGGAGATTTTTCTCTCCGCCTGGGAGACCTTCCTCTGGACTGGAATTCTTTAGGATTGGATTGTTTGTTTCCATTCCAGCTCTTTTTTTGTGCTGTTGAATTATTATTAAAAACTATTTTTTCAGGACTTTCAATCAGTTGTGGTTTTACTGGTATTCCACCTAAACTATCTCTACCTAGTTCCTCATAGGACTTTTCTATAATTCTGGCAATTTCAGCTGGTTGGTCTGCTATATCTGTCTCCTTTAACCTCTGGCGGATCGCCACGTTTGCTGCTTCTCCCTTTATGTTGGCTAATAATATAGCCGAGACCTGTTTGAAGTCTTTTAGTAATTTCATACCAAGAGTTAAAGCAGGTTCTGGACCGTATTCGTCTTGAATTTGTTTTAGCACATCTGGTATTACCGAAATGGATGGAACACCGTGCGTTTTTGTGTAGATGGAAGCAAAGACTGTACCCCAAGTGTCACAGTCCTCCACGTGTGGTGCGATTCCCATTGGAAGACAGATAGTCAGAATCCTGTGTTTTTCTAACGGGGTGGTGTCTGGAAACACCGCCTCTATTTGGGTGATTTTTTGTGCTAACCAGAATGGTATTTGTTCCCGTTTAGCTGGTACTTTACCTAGGCAGGATTGTATGTTTTGTGGTGTAATTTTATTTGTGTTCCCCTGGTGAGGGGTCAGCTGTGGAATTTTAATTGCTGGTTGAATTGTTGAAGTCCGCATCACATATTGGACTAATTGTCTATGTAATTTTATTAATTGTTTTAGCTGTGTTAAAAGCTCTGCTGCAGACATCCCATCGATGTCTGGATGTGGTGTGTATCCGGCTAGAACCGGCCACGTTGCTCCTGGTCTACCTAATGGACCGAGCCTGGTGATGTGATTATTATGTTTTAGGGCGCCATTAAATAAGAGCAGATGCTCTTGAAATTTAAGTGGTACTTCCACCTCCTCGAAAGGAGTGTACTCATTAGGAGGTTCCTCTGTTTTGTAATAGTGGAAGACCTTTGTTACAGCATTTGCTGCTGGAAAGTGTATCCATGAATAGAATACCTCTGTCTGCCGATATTCGTGTGCCTCTATTACGAATATGACTGTGCCACCTCTAGGTGTCAGTCCATTTTCTATAAGTTTCAGGGTTATAGATCTCCTTTTGATGACCGGGATGAGTATTATATCCGGGTCAGCGTCTTGCAGTGCATTATCAGCTGCTGCGAGTTCAGTTGCTATCCTAACTGCCTCTCTTTCTCCTTCAGTGTCTGACATTGTACTGTCCAGAAGGTTATTTAGTTTGTTTGCAGATCAGGTTCTTATGGAAACAAAGATTAGATGCACAATATTTTGGAACAGTGTATCCTTCAACGTTGACTAAACCAAGAACCATACATAGGAGTTTCCTCCTGCGAGGTTTGGCGGATATTACCTTTCACCCACTCCAGACGTCTTTGGAGTATTATGGGAAAAAAGGGGTCTGAGTGAAAAAGCACGACTGAGTTACTCTAAATGTCTTACGTTAGTTTTATCGCCCTTCCAAACGCGTTGGGCGCCATGTAGTGTAGTTCCTATTATCCCAATAGGCTCTGCGCATTGGAATAATACCTTCAATAG
Organism: Lissotriton helveticus; assembly: GCF_964261635.1. Lineage (NCBI taxonomy): Eukaryota > Metazoa > Chordata > Amphibia > Caudata > Salamandridae > Lissotriton > Lissotriton helveticus. Next base: position 324,410,025 of record NC_136061.1, read on the forward strand.
TATAGGCCTAGACCAGACGTTAACTAGGTCTACTACTGTCGATATTAGACTTAAAGTTTTGGGTTTGCCAGCTAGCTCAGAGTTCACTAGAAACTTTCTCGAATAGGCAAGGAGGAGTTGAACCTCCCTGGATAGACAAGAAGGGATTTAGTTTCTGACAACCATAGAACATGACAACTTTGCTCTCCCCTAATCAAGAGTGTATCTCTAGAGTTGTGTGAAAACAAAAGACGACTTATTTTACTCAGTCAGTACGTGCATTCTTAGTCTCACCAGATTGTAGAGAAAAGGAATAGACGGGCGTGTTCAATAAAAGATGTTATTTATTGATCAGTCTCTTTTCTCATACAAGAGAAATGGATCGATATTATTGCAATACTTATGGTTAAGTAAAGTGCATACATTAAAAGCAGAAGTATAAAATAATACTGTAAAAACATTGATATGGTTTCTAAGCCATATGATGGTTTAAAATGAATAAAATGAATACATACACATATACATTTGACTAATCGTACTCAACTGGTGTTTCTAACTACGCCTACCCCGTGTACCTGACCTAAGCCTAATACGTGGGCGGGAATAGAAAGTTACAGTTTAAGTTGAGTTTGTTTTGCCAAGTGACTGACTAAAGAATTCTCTGCAAGGGGTTATTCAGTTCTGTACCTGGAATCTAGGATGAATGAGGGATGGTATCTCTCGTCTCTGGTCTCGATATTCCAGGCTGCCTGCGAGGGCTACCCGGAAGCGCCGGAGCTGGATTTCTCGGCAGGAGAAAGCAGCGTCTCGTTCTCAGCGCGTCAGGAAGGCGGGGCTGCGCCAGCGGGGTCTGCTCTGCTCTGGGCTTCGGCAAGTCTGGCTGCTCCGATCTCGTCACCACCGCGTGTGTTTGCATAGGGCAATATCGGTAATATTTATACCTTTAAGGTGCCGAGATTGACGTAAGGATGGACATAGATACGTCAATAAGGATGTCATACGACCTGGTCGTTAGCACATTCTTTTGCTGAAGTTCTCGGTGAAATCAAAACAATGGCCGCAGGGTTTTTCCCAGGTCTGTCATAGGTTTGATTTGTTTTGAGAACTCCGTATGCCTTATCAGGGGCTGGAGGAATATCGCTTGTCTAATTAGATGGCAAGCGTTATGACCTAATCAGATAACACGTTCCTGTGCCGTAGTGTGCCTTAATCAGATAACGGTTCCTGCATCATGGGGGCTTTCTGCATCACGGGATGGCTGCTAGTTAACTTGTTAACCAGAATAGGGTCAGGAATAGGGGGATCGATACAGAACCTATAGGAATACATCACAGTGCTATCAGGCTACGTGTGCGAGCGGGGCCATGTAAATGTTGAACAGCGTCGGCTGAGGGAGGTACCCTGGGTACGCCGCAGATAATCTCGGAGGCTTTGGAACAGAATGGGGGAGGCGGATGCTCTGGGTTCTGCAACAGAGGAAGGAGGTGGTCCAATCCAGATCCTTGTCTCGGATCCCTGCGGCGTGGAGGCGTGCGCATAGTGTGCGGTGGCAGACTGTGTCGAAGGCGGCAGAGAGGTTTCGAGGATGAGTGCTGCGGTCTCGCCATTGTCCAGCAGGGTCCTGATGTCATCAGTGGTGGCGATGATGGCAGTCTCGGTGCTGTGGTTGCTGCAGAACCCTGACTGGGAAGGGTCCAGGATTCTGTTTCCTTCGAGGTATCGGGTTAGCTGTCTGTTGACGGTTTTCTCGATGACCTTGGCCAGGAAGGGGAGCAGAGAGATGGGCTAGAAGTTCTTGAGATCTCTTGGGTCTGCCTTAGGTTTTTTGAGTAGGGCTTTGATCTCGGCGTGTTTCCAAATCTCTGGAAAGGTCGCAGTCTCGAAGGAGAGATTGATAACGTTGCACAGGTGGGGTGTGATGGAGCTGCTTGCTCTGTTGAAGACGTGGTGCGGGAATGGGTCTGACGGAGAGCCGGAGTGGATTGAGCACATGGTCTTGATGGTGTCATCGATGCTCACGCTGGCCCAGGCTAGCAGGGGGTCCTGGTCGATGGTGTACGGAGGGTCTGTTGTGTTGCTATCTGTTGGGGCTGTCTGGGAGCTAAAGCTGTTGTGGATGTCTGCTATCTTGCGGTGGAATAAGGTGGCGAGGGAGTCGCACAGGGCTGTCGTTGGTGGGGTTCGAGAGTTCCCTCATGATGTTTAAGAGCTCCTTGCTATTGTGTTCGTTGTTGTGGAGGCGGTCTTTGAAGGAGGTTCTCTTGGCCGCCCTGATGAGGTGGTGGTGGTTGCGGATGGCGTCCTTGTGTGCTACGTGGCTGTCCAGAGTTTGTTCAATGTTCTGGGGTGAACCAGCTGGCCCTCTTGCTGGTGTATCTGTGGGTGGGGGGGTTCTCCAGCAGGGCAAGGGTGTTGGCGCAGTTCTCGATCCAGCGTCTGAGGCTGTGGTCAGCATAGTCTGTGTTGAGGGTTTGGTGGGTGGGCTGAGAGCGAGGTTTGCATGTAGTTGGTCTTTTGTGATTTTGCTCCAGCAGCGGCGGTGGATCTGTTGGGTGCGGTGTTGTGTGGTGGGTTTCTGGAAGGCGAAGTGGATGCATCGGTGGTCAGTCCAGAGGAGTTCAGTGGTGTGGCTGATGGAGACATACGGGCTTGAGGAGGAGAAGACTGGGTTGTGGAGTTATTGTCGTTGTTGTTCTCAAGGTGAAAGTTCAGGTCTCAGAGGGGGATGTAGTCGGTGGAGGTCAGGGCCTGCGTGCTGATCAAGTCGGCGATGGAGTCGCTGAATTGGGGGTGGGGTGCGGGCTGTCGGTAGAAGAGGGTGCCTCTGAGGGTGGAATTAGGGTCTGTGTGGATCTGGAAATGCATGTGTTCGGCGGTGCTGAGCGCGCCGTCGGTGCTAGTCGAGACACTGATGCTGTTCTTGTGGACGATGGCGATTCCTCCTCCGACTCTGTTGGTGCGGTCTTTGCGGGTGATCTTGTAGCCGCCTGGGATGGCTATGCCGATGTCTGGTGCGGAGAAGTCGTTAAACCAGGTCTCTGTCAGGAAGGCGAAGTCCGGGGATGTTGTGTCGAGCAGGTCCCAGAGCTCGACGGCATGATTGCGTGCGGAGCGGGTGTTCAGTAGTATGCATCAATCAGAGGTGGTTGGGGTCTTTCTTGGCGGGTGGTTCGTCGGCTCCGAGGCTGGTGTAGCGGCAGTTCCGGCAGGTGAAGGGGCTGTGTGTGTGTGTCAGGGTCCCCTTGAAGCAGGTGTGGCTCCATCCGGAGTTGAGAGCATGCAGAGTGCTGGCGTTGTAGTGGCGGCGGTCGTCGTGGCAGTGCAGGGGCCAGTGGTTCTGGTGCTGGGCGCGGTCCAGGCGTGGACGGGTGCAGACTGGCTCACCTTAAGCGCAGCCGTGCAGTGGATGGCATATATGGGGAGGTGGGAGGGAGGAGCAGCTGGGAGGCGGGAGGAGCGAATGGGCAGTCAGGGGGGGGCAGGGCCGCAGGGGGGGCACTGGCGAAGGCGGTGAGGGACAACAAAGGTAACAGAAGGAAAAGGGGCACAAAAACGAGGGCAAACGAGTGGCACTGAGGGCAGGAGGGGACAAAAAAACGAGTGGAACAGAAGGTAGAAGGGCACAAAACGAGGGAGAAACGAGTGGCACAGAGGGCAGAAGGGCACAAAAAACAAATGGAATAGATGGCAAAAGTGGGACAAAAACGAGGGGAAAACGAATGGCACCAAGGGCAAAAAGGGCACAAAACTACCGGAAAAACCAGTGGCATAGAGGCAAAATACAGAATACAGAATATAGAAATACAGGGGCAGCTAAGAACAGAAGGCAGAACGTGCAGAGAGGCACGGGGGCAGCGACGGGAACAGAAGGGAAAACCGTGCAGAGACACGGGGCAGCGAGGGGTACAGAAGGAAAGATATGGCAGAGAGCCCGGGGTCAGTGAGGGGAACAAAGGGAAGAAAAAGGGGCACGTACCACGTACAGGCAGCGAGGATAACAGACAACAGCAGTCACAGACACAACAATGAAAATATAGGCAATACAATAAAAGCAATAAAGCGGAAGAAGAACAAACCTACCTACGGCCTACCACTGGCCACCAGGGATGAGGCGCAGGTGGTAGCCTGCGGGTGGTGGAGGGCCTCGAACGTCCTCAGCAGCGGCAGCTGGGGCAGGGAGGCACAGGCCGTGCTGTGTGGATGGGGAGCGACCTACCTGGTGGGGTCAAGGGTCGCTCGACTTCCAATTCCACCCAATTCCAGAACGGACGGACACATCTCGTTTACTGCATGGAGAAGAGTGACTCATCTAGCTGCAACCAGAAAATGTACTTTGCTTACCAGGTACTACTCAAGGTCCTGTAGCCAGCCGGTGCTTCCACTAGGTCAGGCCAAACTAGGACTTTGTCCTGGTCCAGCGCGACCTAAAGCAACCTTTTTAGCGCTACTTGCTTTTAAGCACTTTACTGCATTTATTCTTTTAAAGTTCAATATTTCAACTTCTATACCTTGGATTTTTTTTATCTTGGTCTTGATTTGTTTTGTAATAAAATCTATTTTTCTAAACTTGTGTGAAGCCTTGTTGAGGTGTATTCATTGTGTTACTGTGCAAGTGTGTCACAAAAATACTTTACACATTGCCTCTTCAGCCTGACTGCTCTGTGCCAAGCAACCAGAGGCTGAGCACAGATAAACTTTTAGTGTGCATCTTACTTACCCTGACTAGGATTCTGTCTTCTGATAGGACAGGGTGCGTACCTTTGACAACCAGAAACCCAATTTCTAACACTACGTTTTAACTGCCTAAAACTGGGGTACCTGTCTAACCGGTTTCATGCCCATTGCTAAGAATATGAAAATATGTTGCGGTAATAAGGTCAGTACAGAAACCAGTGCCAGTGTGATTGACCTGTTTGGCATATGCAGTTTCACCGTTCTGAGAGCGGTTGCTGTGCTTCATTAGTCAGTGATTGAATATGTTTTTGTTCTGAGTCGTGGGTGGGTGGTAGAGAACAACCTCAAGGACTCCACAATTCCATACTTTTCTCCTGGCAAAATTATGTGGATTGGGGGGGGAGGGGAAGGAGAGGGAGAGGGCGATGGATTAAGGGCTATCATTTGTGATTGAAGACTGTATTTTTCTTTTCTGCATATGCAAGTATGTACATTACATTATTATAACGCAAACCTAGCCAAATCCAATGGAGCACTGTATGTGGTCAAACATGAGCATAAATATAACAAGTAATAGGAGGAGAAGCTGGACATTAGATAAGCATTAGGCAGTCCTGATGGAAACGTACATGTTCTTTGAGATCTGGGGTGCATAGGATAAGGTCTGCTGCCTTGTTTTTTTCTCTTTTCCATTTCTTAGTCAGCAGTCTGATGATGTCCTGGCTGCAGGTATGCCAAGAACCATCAGAGTTTGTCTACAAGATAAGCGGGAGTGCTGGCCGTGATGGCTTTGTAAATGATGCAGCTGGTTTTGAAGACAGTGCAGGCCGGCATGGGGAACCAACAGAGTTCCATCAGGATAAGGGAAAAGTAATCACGTTTCTGCATGAGATGCGCTGCAACATACAAGATGCCCTGGAGGGGTGCCAGTTTGGGGTCTGTGAGGCCATGGAGTAGGGCTTTGTCACTATCCAGACGCAAGAGTAAAATAGCTTGACAGCAGTTCTGAAGTTGCTTTCTGGAAGAAACAGGATGACTCTTTAGAAAAGAGAGCAGGTAGAAGGCTGTCAGTTTTTCTGACAATGTGTTTTTTGAAGGTGAGGTGGTTATCAAGGGTGAATCCAAGTAACTTGGCATTCGATGAAAGTTGGGGTTGGCAGCCATTACGTTTCTTGTCATTGAGCCAGGTTTGTCCCGCATCTTTATTTTCTTCCTTTTGACTTGCTGTTTCCCTTTCTCCAGTGTACAGATCAACATGTAGATCTTAATATTCCTGCTTAGAGGATTCGAGTATCAGAGTGTGATAAAGAATTATTAAATTACATGTCCTGCCCATTGCCCTGATTGTACCACATGCCTTTCTGTATTGGATGGACAAGGGTTTGATAAAGTTAACCCTATTTAGTTTACTAATCTTAGCCCTTGTAAGACCATACTTTTATCAAGTATGAGTGCTTCGATGCAAATCTCATCACTGAACAGTAGAGACTGAACAGAATAAAGACATTATTGCAGCAAACTGCAGGGGGACAAGGTACTATTGCTTTAGAATCTAAAGTATCAATTCAAGATTCACTCTCGATGAGATCATTTTAAGTTAATTGCACACAAGTGTTAAAATACATTAGATTATCATGTTCCGATAAAACTTTTTTTTAAAGAATGCAACTTATTGTGAATTCCAATTACCCAGATTTTTCAAACACAGTTAATAGAAAATTGAGCAAATTAACTGACTGACTGACTACACATTTGTATAGCGCATGGCTACCCGTGAGCATCCCAGCGCTTCAGATAAACCCAGCCAGTCCTCATCGGCTTATGAGAACAAAAATGTTTTCAGCAGCTTTCTAAACTTCAGATGGTTCGCTTCCAGCCGTAAGGAGTCAGGAAGCTGGTTCCAGAATTTTGCTGTTTGTAGGGAGAATCGTCTGCCATGTGAGCAGGTTCTTTTTATCTTAGGTACCATAAGAAGATTTCTACTGCTGGACCTCAAGGACCTCGGGGTCTGGTAGGGTTGGAACAGGGGTTGCAGTACGATAGGTCCAGATGTTATCATCGCTTTGTGTGCAATTGTCATTCCTTGAACCATATCCTTTGTTGCACCGGTAACCAATGCAGTTGACGCACTGCCACTTTAGCAGAGCTCCTCCGGGGCAAGTCCAGCAGCAGCCTAGCTGCGCAGTTTTGAACCGTCTGCAGGATCTTAATCGTTCCCCGTGGAGCCCCCAGATAGATTGCATTTGCATAATCTAGCCGGGATAAAATCAAAGCCTGCACCAGGAGGCGCCTGGCTTCGAATGGGAGGAGCTTGAGGATCTTTCTTACCACTCTCATTAGGGCATAGTAGGTGGCTGCTACCTTACGCACCTGCACCCGAAAGCTAAGTGTGGGGCCCAGCCAGACTCCCAGGCTTTTAATTTGTTCCTTGGGCAGAGGGGGCTGGCCAAGATTATTAGGCCACCAGGCGTTAACTGACAAGGGAGGGTTGTATCCCAGCATCATAACCTCTGTCTTTGTGCCATTCAGTTTCAGGAAAGAGGTATTCATCCAATTACACACCTCCACTAGGCAGGAGGAGAGATTTTCACTGGTGGATTCCTGGCCCGGGAGTGACATTATTAACTGGGTGTCATCGGCATAGGTGACCAGATGTACTCCCCAGGGCAACACCACCTCAGCCAAAGGTCTCATGTAGATGTTAAACATGGTAGGGCTGAGGGAGGAGCCTTGGGGGACACCGCACTGTAGAGGGACTTGGGTTGAAATAGCATCCTCCTCAAAGACAGCAAAAGTTCTGCCAGTGATGAAGGAGTCCAGCCCTCTAAGTGCCACACCATCCACGCCTACGTCACTCAGTATTTGCTTCAGAATGGAGTGATTAACAGTGTCAAAGGCTGCGCTCAGATCTAATAGCACAATAGCAGAACAACTTCCTCCATCTACTATTTTCCTTGCTTCTTCGATCACTGCAATCAGGGCGGTCTCTGTACCCTGTTTCTGCCTGAAGCCCGTCTGGGTAGGGTGTAAGATGTTATTATTTTCCAAAAAGGAGGACAGTGCGGTATTTACATGTTTCTCCGCTACTAATTCCTGGTAGCAAGGAGATTGGCCGATAGTTTGCCCAGTCCTCTGAGTCCAGGTTCGTTTTTTTCAGTAAGGCCTTCACTCTCGCTTGTTTCCAGGAGGGAGGAACAATACCTGCTGCTAGGGAGGAGTTAATCAACTCCGTGATAACTGGGATCACTGTCTCTGATACCTTCATAAGGATGGTGGGAGGGGCAGGGTCGGCGGGAGAGCCGGACTTAATGCCACTGAGAAGTTGCTGCACCATCTGGTAGTCAAGGGGATTAAACTCCTCGAGTCTGGCATTCCCTACAGGCCGAAACAAAGGTGGTGGTATATCGGTCTGTTGAAAAAGGGAATAGATGTTTATAATTTTGGATGCAAAGAATTTTGCTAGTTCATCGCATCGTTTTTGTGCGAGGAGCGAGTCCCTAAGTGGACTGGGGGGGGTAAGAGTTTTAAAAAAAAAAAAAATTTCCCGCGGTGAATTTGCAGCTGAAGCTATCTTCTCTTGATAGTAGCTGGACTGCGTTGCTTTTATTTGGTTTTTGTAAGTCCGGAGTGTGGCTCTGTAGTGTTCTTTACTATCCACAGAGTAGTCTTTCCTCCAGTTCCTTTCCAGCTTTTTACAATGTAGTTTGAGTGCCTGAAGTTCAGGTGTATACCAGGCCTTTTTATTCATGCCATTATGGTGACAGATTTCCACTTTAGGTAAAGCAGCGTCAAGTAAAGTCTCCAACCATTTGTTAACAAGGGAGTCTGCTACCTCTGGGTCTCTGCTATTGGCTGGCACTGTTTTCTTCAGGTTCATACTCCATTCCTCAGTCGATAGCTTGGACCAGATACGGGCTGCTCTCTTGTTAATAGTTGCTGGGGTTACCTGCTCCCTGGGCGCCCATAGAAAAGATAGTAGCGTGTGGTCTGAACAAGGGACCATTACAGATTCATCGAATTTAAGATTGACCAAATTCGTGAAGAAATGGTCAAGGGTGTGTCCTGCTATGTGAGTAGGGCCTTTTACAATGTATACTAACTGAATTACCTCCAGTCCTGACGTTATATTCTGACTTGCTGGTATATCTGGAATATCCACATGGATATTGAAGTCCCAAAGGACTGAGAAATTAGGGGAGCGACTAGCATAGTTCATAGCAATATTAGGAAGTTCACAAAATGTAGTATGGGCTCCTGCCTACTGGTGTCCACCTAATAATGGGGAGGATGAGGTATTTTTCCCAAAGACAAAATTCTGTTATTTAGTTGTAAATTTCGTCAATCTAAGACACATATAAAAAAAGGTTAAATCTATACACTCCCAGTATAAGACTAGCGGATATTGCACAACTTAACCAAAAAAATGTAGGTTTAATTCAACACCAAAGTCATTTAAGAACTTATTATATTTTGGTTGATGGGGCTCACTTTGCACTAAAGGATGTGTGATAAAATAGAATGAATGTTAGTGTCAAAACACATCTGTGTTTTCAATTCTTTTTCCAAAATTAGTAATTCCCCCTCACTCTAAACTTTGAAGAATGACAACGTTCTATTGGATGCATCAATACTCTGCACCATTAAGAAACTTCACAGTCAACAGCTTAACAGATTTTTTCAAATGGGGCACAACAAACATACTCTTGTGAGTTTCAGAAATCTTTAGATGAAGGCATTTGCAGTAAAAGTCCTCAGGCACAATAATAATGAACTTTTATTTGTTTTCTTAAAAATTGTAAAGACAACATCAAATATCCGGGCTAGTTCTCACCATAGCAGACTAAGAAAATTCTAATGAAGTAGCAGTCGTTGCCCAAAAGCTTAGTTCTTACTGCTCTCAGGACTATTCACAAAATATCTTTCAACTCTCATCACTTTCATATTTATCGCATGACCACCAATAGTGTATGTTATGCCCTGCTTTGCTTGTTTTGAAAGACCTTTATGAGTCAAGTTTGAGACAATGGCACTAGTGTATCACCACAAAACTGTCTGTCTTCAAAAATGCACAGTGGTCAGTCAGTTAATCGAGCCACCGCAGATTTAGCTTACATTCAACTATACCCAAAGGCTTTTTGCCAACATTTTAGAATCTAGATTAAACATAGATAGGATGGTTAAATACTAATCTAATCGATCCCTGCCTGGCTTCAGCTGTGCCATTATTATTGCTCAGAGATAGTAGAGGGCAGTGAATTGACGTCTCTAGATGCCAAAAATCCCTCCAACAACCAAGGTGCAATTATATCATTAGAAGCAGCGTAAAACTCTTGTGGCAATCCATCGCTTCCGAGGGTTTTTCACACAGCTATTCCCTCCATTGCGATTTTCACCTCCTCACTCTTTAATGGGGAGTCCATAAGTGACCACTAATCAGTTGTTAGTCTCTTTAGCTGGGTATAATGTACATACTCCAGGTGGATCACTCTAATCTGTGTTCCGGTTTGCTTATACAGGGCAGAATTATAAGTATACAGCATTTAATTTATATCAACTTGAGTGTTAACTATAGTATCTGCTGCGCGTAATGTAGTAATTGGTGTCTGTACTCATCAGCCAAGCCCTAATTCTGGCCACTTTGTCACTATTGCTATATTGGTTTAAGTAATGTATGCCATATAAAGGTCAATGTTCTCCCACCTGGTGGCTAAGACCAGGAACCACCTTCCCCAGCACCTCAGAGCCTCACTATTGCTCTAGCAGTTCAAGAAGGATATCAAGACTTGGATGTTCAACCAACGGGAGATTAGACACCTCGTTCTCCCAGGGCCTCAAAACTTCACGGGTGATGCAGCCACGCTATGCAAATCAGATTGAAAGATTAATGGCTTCCAACTTGATAGTCGGGTCTGTGGCAATTCCTGCCTGGTCCTAAACAAACTATGTAAGTGTGGCTCGATGTGGGGCAATTAGGATCTACCACCCATTTTCTGATCCTGGCCTTGACAAAGTCTAGGCCCTTTTAGAGTAAAATCTAGATTAAAGGTGTGTGTTCCAATCTCACTATAATGGTATTTGTCCACAAGAAATTTCCAAACTTCTAAATGGCTCAACATGCTGCAACCTCCTTTTCAATTACAGAGTAGTCAAATTAATTCCGTTAAAGACCGCGAGAAGGACAGCAATAGTCTTTTACATTGTGTCAGCAACTTGTATTAGGACTACTCTTAGGGCCAGATGTAGGAGCCCAAATACCGGTCGGTAACGGCCGATTTCGGCCGTTACCGACCGGTATTTAGGATTTGGCATGTAGGGGCCATCTCATTTACAGAATCGGTAAATTTACCGATTCTGTAAATGAGATGTAGATGGCACTTCACAGAGTGCCACAGGCCCTTAAGAGTCGGTATTTTACCACCCATTCCTATTGGGTGGTAAAATACCGAATACAGGTGTGCCATGTGACACACAGACATGCCCTTAGGGCATGAATGTGTGCCACATGTTACACGTGCCTGTATTTGGGGTGCTAGAGGGTATCAATGTGACACCCCCTACACCCTTGCAGGATACGGTATTTACTGAATCGGTAAATACCAATTCGGTATTGCTCATAGATTACTATGGGCTTCAAGGCCCATAGGAATCAATGGGCAATACCGAATCGGTATTTACCGATTCGGTAAATACCGATTTTTACAGATTCGGTAAATCAAAAAAAGATTTTACCTACATCTCCCACCTTCTAATTTACCGATTCATAAATACCGAAATCGGTAAAATTCGGTATTTATGAATCGGTAAATTACAATTACCTACATCTAGCCCCTAGTCCTTTGCAACTGGCATCAGTCACCACCACTATCTTTCCCATATATGAATGGCAGCAAATCAAGAAGAACAGATCATGGAAGGAATGCTGAACAATGCAAATAATCACCACCAGTCAACACATCTGGATTTAATCCATTTTATTTTTGCCCACCACGACAACCCCGTTTGGACCCAACCATATACAAATCAGTCCTGACCCTGCTCCTCGTGGAATCACTCAAATCGGAACTGCCAAGCCAGGTCCTCCCTGGACAAGAAGCAAGCACCCTGGGACCTGTTCTGGAGTATCAACCTTCATCAGACAGGCTAGCTTGAATCCAGTGAGCACGGGACCCACGTCTGAGCATACCCTTCCCACTTAGGACGACAAAAGCAAAAAGAACAGATGAAGGACGGAATGCTGAGCAATGCAAACATTCACCCGCAGTCAACAGATCTGGGTTTCATCTAAATTTTGTGCCCACCCCGCCACTCCAGTTTGGACCCAACAAATTAAGAACAGACTTCTGTCCTGAATTTCTCAACTCAAATTCCTTGTTACATGCCTCACTCAGTCCAGTAATAACCTTGCCAATTTCCTACACAAAGTTCTCATACAAGTGGCTTTGTCAGCTAAATTGTTGCGAGAATGGCATAAAAATCCCACCATTCTTAAAAAGAGATCGCCTCCACTGTAGACTCCAAAACTTTCAATTGTTCATTGAATTGTACTCACTCACAGGAGTGTGGAATTCAATAAAATATCTACTTGTTCATGGGCAGGTTGCTTCATAAATCTACTGGTCCTGTAACAAAATCCACTTGTCCCTTTGGTGCCATGTAGTGAGGCGACAAATTATGGCAGCAATCTCATTATATAAGAACTCAGATTTGGCCTCTCTGATTATGTTAATGTTAAAATAAATGTGTTAATGTTAAAATAAATTTATTAAGCGCTCGTACGCCCAAGGGCTTCATGGCGCTGTAGGAAGGAGCGTAACAGAACAATCCCGGTAGAAATGAGACGGTTCAGTAATGCGCCTGTGAGAAGAGCCAGGTTTTCAGAGAGCGTCTAAAACTGAGGATGTTATCATTCAGTTTAAGATCAAGGGGGAGAGAGTTCCAGAAGGCAGCTGCAAGGTGGTCAAAGCAGCTGCCTCCGAGACGTTTCCTCTTATAGGAAGGGACGATCAAAAGGGATTTGTGGATGGACCGGAGATTCCGGGAAGGGCTGTATCTTTTGAATAGATCTCTAATGAATAGGGGACCAGAGTCATGTAGAGACTTAAATAAGATGCACCCTGCTTTAAAAGCAACGCGTTGCTCAACAGGCAACCAGTGTAGCTGCTTCAAGCCAAGTCTGACAGACTGCCTCTTGGAGAGATTCAGAAGGAGTCTGGCTTCCTGGTTCTGAACGAGCTGGAGGCGTTTAAGCTCTCCAATTTGAAGGCCAAAATAAAGGCTGTTAGAGAAATCTAGTCTGGAAAGAACCAGGGAGATGACGATCTGTGTGAGAGCAGCCAGAGAGAAGAAACAGGCAATTTTCTTCAGTTGGAAAAAGCTGGATGACACAACTGCTCCTACCTGTTTTTTTTTAGAGAGAGATCCTCACTAATGAAAATTCCCAGGCTCTTAACCGAGGATGACTTAGATGGGGGGCACCCATGCTAGAAGGCCAGAAGCTAGGGTTCCAACTAAGTGCACTCTGTCCAGGCAAGACCAATTCGGTCTTGCCTGGATTAAGTTTCAGATGATTGCAGCTCATCCAGCTCATAATGTGGGACATGGTGTTTTGAAATTCTACCACTGAGTCCTTGGTGTTCAAAGGGAAGATGAGCTGCAAATCATCTGCATAGTTGAGGATGGTGACTTTCGCATTCCTGAGGGAGTATAAAAGGGGACGTAGATACAGATTAAAAAGCAAGGGTGATAAAGATGAGCCCTGAGGTACCCCACAGATGGTAGATATAGTAGGGGCAGTGAAGGAACCCAGTCTAACTGATTGAGTGCGGCCAGTGATAAATGAGCGGATCCAGCTCAGCGCAGGGCCCCTAAGACCTGCCTGCTCGACACGGTCGACCAAGATGGCGTAGTCGACCGTGTCGAACGCAGCAGAGAGGTCAAGTAGCACCAGAGCCTGGTGGATCCCTGCATCAGCGTTCCGCCTCAAAGTGTTCTGCACCGAGAGAATGACTCCCTCAGTAGAGTGACAAGGGCGGAAGCCAGCCTGATTGGGTGCAAGATACTTTGATTCCTCCAGAAATTTGGAGATGCTGTCACATACATGAGCCTCCAAAAGTTTGGCGCAGTAAGGCAGCAGGGATATAGGCCTATAATTGAGTGGATCTAGCGGATTGGCTCCTGCCTTTTTTTAAAGGGGAATGAGGAGGGCCTTTTTAAAATTATTTGGGACTTTGCCCTGTGTGACCGATCCATTCAGCATAGAAAGTAGGCCCGCGGAGATGCTAGTTCCTACTTCAATTATGCCAGGGCTCATACCATAGTAGTGTATGAATACTTGCAATTCCCTTATGTTGCCACATTTCCACAGATGTACATACTGGGGTTGAAGGCAGAAGTAAGCAATAGTTCCAGGGTTTAGAAAGTCCTTTTGAGTCGGTGCAAACCTACTAACTTGAATGTTCTAAGGGTTTTCAACAACTCTTCCCTAATCGTTTCCCATACTGAGAAATGTTGGAAATTTACTCCTAACAATGGCAGAGAAAAACCTTCTTCCAGAGTTGTGAAAAAAGCGGTTGGAGGGAAAGTGAACTTGCAAACACTCAAATTTTCGCATGAGCAAATCTACACATGCATATTTGCTCATGCTAAAATGCAGTTCACATATATTTTCTAGGAGTAATATTTCTTGTCCTACTTCTGTAAATTCTTGGGAATTGACGAAAGCCGTATAGCTGCCCTTAAAACAAGGACATATAGCATGGGTGCACTTTTGAGACTTTATTTAATAATTAGGCCCCTAATTTGGTTTGGCGTGGACCATGACCTTTTCTGTTTATTAGAATTCATTCATTCTCTCTCATTCTCTCTCATTCTCTCTCATTCTCTCGCTCTCTCTCTCTCACTGTGAATGACAGCATTCTGCTCTTTCACAAAGAGCATATCCGCAAACAAAGTAGTTTTCTTCAGTGCCAGTTACTACTGTGTCAGTATGTACTTTTTGAGAACAAAAAATATGTTTGCTTTTGCCAATGTTCTAATGGTGAAGATCCTGCAGCTCCCACACCAATAGAGATTTACAAAAACCAAACCAAAACAATTCACACATTGATAAAACTAAAAAGCTGACCACTAATTTCAGACCTACTGGGTTTGCCAATGCTTGTTTATTTTCAGTTATCCATAATCTTATTGAAACTGGTTACACCGATTTTCCATTATGAATAGGTTGGAGAAATACTAGCATGTATCAACACACGTTACTAAATGATGCTGCAAAGAAATGGTACCTGAAATTTCACAGTAGTTTAGCGAAAAGTTTTTTTTCCTGCAAAGATTCATCAATCTTGCTTTCAAGCTTCTGCAAATATTTGCAGCAAATCAGAGAGCTTTCTGAGAACATTATACATAGCCTCCTATTGCTAAACTTTGGAAACGTCAGTAGTGCAGTCAGAGCTAACAACATTTACTTGGAGCGCTCACCCGAATAATAAAGGCTTTCAATTAATGAACCATTAATTCAAGTTTCAACAGCGTTAACATATGGACAAACATATTAACTTAACCGCCGACAAAAGAAGGCATTTCCTCTTCCCCCTCCCAAAAATGTTTCTATGTTCAGAGTCAAACCAGTATCCTGCAGTTTCATTACACTTCACATGCTGGTAAGTTTTGTTCCCTCTAGGTAGAAACAAAGACTAAGACAGTCTTGGAAACACCTTATACCAGCCATGTTGTTGTAGCTACAACATGAGGCGGAGACTTCATTCATGTATAGGCTTTATTAAAACAACAACAACAAGACATCAGCGCGCCCGCCGTCTTCAGCCAGCTGGTAAGAACTGACAGGTCAGCGTGCGGCGGCGCTCAACTTCGAACGTTTGGAATACCAACATTCTACCGTGGCGCGCGGAGAGGAGCCACGGTGTCAATCAAGTCATAACACACCTCCCTTTCCTCTACACGCAGGTAGAGAGTAAACAGAAGGAAGGACAATAGTAAGGTAAAGCAACAGGAAGCAGGAACAAGGAACATAACTGGAAGTTATCACACAATGAAATCATGCAAATGTTGTGGCGGTCTCCTGGCCCGTAAGGGTCTTTGATGAGGTTGAGCTCTATGGTGATCGTGAGACTCATTATTAGTGTCAATAGCCCTTTGCCCAGTGCTCAAGTTATCCCCGCCAGGACCAGGTGCCCTCACTTCTGCACCTGTGCGAGCACTGTTGAGCAATTGTCGATCAGGGGCTAACATGTAACCAGAACATGAATTCTTGGAGTCAGCATTACTTATGAATGTTCTAGGAACACTGTCGCGTGAGCAATACTTTGCTACCCTACGTCGGTTCCATTTTTCTCCATTTTCTAACACCACATAGAAAGGGTATACCTCCTTCACCTTGAAGGGTCCTCGAAATTTACACAAGCCTCTGACCCCACCTCGTCACCAAGAACATGTTGTAGCTACAACATGAGGTGGAGACTTCATTCATGTATAGGCTTTATTAAAACAACAACAAGACATCAGCGCGCGCGCCGTCTTCAGCCAGCTGGTAAGAATTGACAGGTCAGCGTGCGGCGGCGCTCAACTTCGAACGTTTGGAATACCAACATTCTACTGTGGCGCGCGGAGCGGAGCCACGGTGTCAATCAAGTCATAACACATGTTCACCAGAACTGAGCATAATTTCTGAAAAACTGAACAGCAGTAGACACCAATCCAAATGGCATTCTCAAAAATGTAAAGGCTCCTATGGGTGTGACAAATGAAGTCAGCTTGAAAGCCAGGGTGAAGGCGGATCTGAAGATATGCTGACAGTGGTGGTGAACAACCTCCCACCTGACAAGGTCAAGACAATCTCAACGCTATTGGCAAGGGGAAATTTGTCTACAACTGCCTTCTTTTTTAGTGTTATAAGACCTACACAGTGCCCAATTGCCCCACTTGCCACAGGGTCCCAGGGAGACCTCTGGGGCCAGGAGCTCCACTGCAGGTGATAACTGCTAGACTGCTTATATTTCGCAATCACATCCTACAGGTGGGGCAAGCACATGGGCCTTGCTGTTTCAAGGGGTGCTCAATAAATATATAGGGTGACTACACAAACTCTGTACTGGAAACATGCACTATGCTTACCGACAAAAATGAAGGTGACTGCTTGTGAAAAATCATACCTTTTCACAACAGCGGAGGCAGTATGTGACTGGCAGGAGAGCTCATGGCACCCAATGCCAGAAGACCACAAACTGAGTCAATCCACAAGCTTACAAGTGCAGACATCAAAGTACCAAACCCCCAATACCGGAGGCTGTCCATCTCCAAAGACCTATCCCTAGCAGAGAGGGCGAGAGTAGTGAAGGCGGTACAGAGCGGTTGCCCTTGGATAGCCGGAACAGGTGGTGACCACGAATTGTGAACTCTGGAGAGTCTGGAGAAGGTATAGAGAACTTTGGCGAGGAGACAGAAAAACTGAGAATGTTGGTGGGCACCCCAATGACAGCAGACTATTTAGCCTGAGGAATAGCGTGACTCTAGGCGCCACACAGACTTGAGAGGCCTAAAGGGCTGCTATAGCTTTGCAATTAGTGGCGGCTGCTGGTATTACTTAGTGCACAGATGCATGATGACTGACTCACTGTTTGTATGTGTTTTGAAGACAGCATGTGTGCAGGACTGTATGGGTGGATGAGTGTGTGTATGGGTGTGTTAGTGAGTGAATGACTGCCTCAATAGTGTCTTTATGAGTAAGTACATATGTTTTAAAGTAGTATATGTGAGTATTGATGTATATAAGTAAGGATATATGACAGTGACAGATTGGAAGAGTTCCTGTATAAATAAGTATGTGTTTCTATAACTAATTGTTTAAAAGAGTAAGTATCTGTACGTTTCTGTAGAAATAAGTGAAGTGGTGTGTGTAGAGCTGTATGTGCAAGTAAATGGATGTTTGATAGTTTATTTGCATGTGTGAGTATATGTGTGAATAACTCTATGTATAAGTGTAGGTGTGTAACAGGATGTATAGGTGTATGAGTACATATGATGAGTGAAAATTTGTATGAGTGACTATATAGAATTATTTGTGAATGAGTAGATGTGTATGTAGATTTTGGAATTACTGAATAGGTTGTTCTAACTGGTATTGGTATCTCCATTTTTTTGAAAATGTTAGGTTCTATTTTTGAATGTGTGTATCAAAGGTTATATTAGGGTGAGAGGAGGTCTGCCACTCTTTCACAAGGATGATGTCATCAGTGATGTCATGAGTGATGTCACTGACCATGTCATGAGTGATGTAATATGTGACGTCATCAGCAGTGCATTGCGGGCGCGCAAGTTATAGTTAGCTGAACTAACTATAACGGGGGAATTTCAATGGTTTTGTATGAGTGAAATGCCCAGCTAACTATAACATGTGTGAAACCTATGGATTTTTCAGTGAATTTCTAAGGTTTTTTAAAAGCTAATTCCTAACTATAACGTGGCTGAAACCTATGGTTTCATCAGTGAATTTCAAAGGTTTTTTAAATGCTAATTCCTAACTATAATGTGGCTGAAACCTATGGTTTCATCAGTGAATTTCAAAGGTTTTGCAAATGATCATTTTTAATGTATTAATGGTTATTTTTTATACTAATTTACCAAATTGTTTTAAAGTATTTATTTTTAGATATTTTATTTTTTAAATTACATTACATATTTTTAATATACATTGAAAAAAAATTTTAATATTGAAATTGTACTTTTTTTATTTCATATTTTTTTAATTTTTATATATCTTATATAGCAGGCAATGATATCTTATGGAAGGAAATTCAAGTTACTAGTAAGTACAGTTAAATTTACTTTTCAGGAATAGTAGTGAGCTGAAAGATGCAGCACAGAGGTATCTCCTGATAACAGGTGAGTAAATTGGAATTCGTAGTTCGACTGATTTTTGAGGAATTTTTTTAAGTTCCAAAACTCCACACTTAGAAGAATTTCCAAGTGAAACCAATCAATGTTAGCCTATGGAAGGAAATTCAAGTTACAGTAACTACGATTAGAATTACTTTTCAGGATCAGTACTGGGCTGAAAGAAGCAGCACTGATGTCTCTCCTGATAACAGGTGAGTAAATCGGAATTCGTATTTCGGCTGATTTTAGAGGAATATTTGTACGTTTCAAAAATAGACACTTCGAAACTTTTCTGGTGAAAACCACACAATAGATTCCTATGGAAGGAAATACAAGTTACTGGCAAGTACGCTTAGATTTACTTTTCAGGGTCCGTACTGGACTCAAAGATGCAGCACTGACGTCTCTCGTGATACCAGGTGAGTAAATCGGAATTCGTAGTTCCGCTGATTTTAGATGAATATTTTGCTCAATAGTGAAGGAAGGGGGCGGGGCCTGAGGTGACATGTGTGCAAACACACCCTGTGACGCGTTTTAGATTGGGGAATTAATTCCTCTTCAATCCTGAGGTCCCCTGTGAGCCAACTAGCCCACCAGGTACCTCCAGTATGCGCCAGGGAGCTGTGTTGCAGAGAGGTGTTCAGAGGGCACACCCCCTTTTTATAACACGCTGCAACGCAGCTCTGTGGCGCGTAATGGAGGTACCTGTTGGACTAGTTGGCCCCTAGGGAACCTCTGGATTGAAGAGGAATTAATTCCCCAACTTAAAACGCGCCACAGGACATGTTTGCACACATATCACCTCAAGCCCCGCCACTACCTTCACCACTGTGCAAACGTGCCCCGTAGCGCATTCTAAGTTGAGGGATTAAGTCCCCTTGCATACTGGGGGTCCCTGGAGGCCAACTAGCCCACCAGGAACCTCCAGTATGCGCCAGGGGGCTGCGTTGCAGAGAGGTGTAAAAAGGGGCGTGGCCTCATTACACCTCTCTGCAACACAGCCCCCTGGCACGTTTGCAGAGGAAGAACTAATTCCCCTTGCATACTGGCGGTCCCTGGGGGCCAACTAGCCCACCAGGAACCTCCAGTATGCGCCAGGGGGCTGCCTTGCAGAGAGGTGTAAAAAGGGGCGTGGCCTCATTACACCTCTCTGAAACGCAGCCCCTGGCGCGTATAAAGTGAGGGAACTAATTCTCCTTGCATATTGGGGGTCCCTGGGGGCCAACTAGCCCACCAGGAACATCCAGTATGCGCCAGGGTGCTGCGTTGCAGAGAGGTGTAAAAAGAGGCGTGGCCTCTTTACATGTCTCTGCAGGGCAGCCCCCTGGCGCATACTGGAGGTTGTTGGTGGGCTACTTGGCCCCCAAGGACCCCCAGTATTCAAAGGATATTAGTTCCCCCTCTGCAAACGCGCCAGGGGGGCGCGTTTGCAGAGTGGTGCCTCAATTTTTTTTTGAAGATCGGCATTGTACGCGTACCCCGTGAAAAATAATCTTTTTTTTGGCCTTGAGGGTCTTTGTGAGACCCCCTTAGCATGCCTAGGAGTCAGGGTGTTTCTACCCTGCCCCCTTTTCTTTGTTTTCACCTTTGTTTCGCTGTTTTCTTGTGACTCGGTTCTACCGAGGCACAAGATGGCTGCCAACACTTCATGGTTTGGAGTGTTGACCGACAGTTGACTGCCAATCAGCATGCAGCACGCGCTCGTAATTGAACAGAACTCCATCTCTAGATATCACTATGATTTTACTTCTAATTTTCTCAGAAACTACTGAACGGATTTACACCATTTAAGAAAAAGCACAATCTGCGAACCGAACTCTACCTCTCTGCCAAATTTGGTGTAATTCCGTTCAGCCGTTCGGGCTGTGGCCCTGGCTAAAGGTCCCTATGGAAAATTGCATGAGGAAAACACGTTTTGGGACACCCTTTTTTCTCTGCCCCCACTTGACAAATCACCCCCAAACTTTCAGTGAAGGAGCGGAACCGAGCAGGCCATTTTCTTGGAGAAATTCACGTAGATTCGTCCACCAGCGTCAAAGTTATTCCAAATAGAATGTTGTGGATTTCCAATGGAAACTAGATCCTAACTATAACTACCTACACGCGAACGCCAGTAAGTAATTATATATATATATATATATATATATATATATATATATATATATATATATATATATTATTGCCGCTGTTTTGTGTGTGTGGTTGCAGCCGATGGGGGTGTGCGCATGATTGGAACTTGTGTATGTAACCAGAGCCGAAGTATGTAATCTGTAGTTTGGTTGTGTGTAGGTAATCGGGGAGCCCTTGTCTGTCATCCGATGGATAGGTGTCATGTGAGCTAATGAGTGAGCATGACTTGAGTGCCTGATAAGAGCTGCCTCGCACACCGAGCCCGTTAGGTGTTTTGCATCGGGTCCGAATGAGGAGTAAAGCCCCTGCTGTTGCGCTCTCAGCCGAGACCGCCAAAAAGAATGCAAATCCATATCTGTGTGTTTGCTCTGCTAGACATGTGCGTGCCTCAGACAGTTAATTTTTACATCACTTTTAAACTTAAATTTACTGTACTTTTTTATTTGCCACAGTGTGATGTCGCATAATAAAGTGGAGTTGGAGCTCTGCAGTGAAGGAATAATATTAATCTTTATTGCACAATTATTTCAAATCACTGCAGTGAAATAACATAGCTGGTGATTTCTACAAAGCTGTCTTAAGTAAACTGAGAGTTTACCTAAGTTCAGAGACGCCGAGGGAGCTGTGGGCGCGGGTGGCTTGTGGGGCAACGCCCCAGCGCCCTTAATGGACGTACCGCCACGGTTTGCAATGTGAAGGAGACGGCCTGTGGGAAAGAGTCCAGAGGAGATACCACGATTCCCTTGATTAAAGTTGGTGATGTGTGATTTGTTTATGGGGATGTGAAAGGCATCTCAGGCATAGGGGTGGGGTGCTGTAGATTTAAACTCATCACACAAGGTGGTAGGGAGGGGGAGACGGGCTATAGAGGTTCCTATGATGGTATTTCATGTAGATAACCTAAGATGTAAATAGGTGTCATTGAATGCAAACATACATTTTCCCTTACATGACAGTTACGACGGGACCAAATAACGTGGTAAGGGGAAATTTGTAGAATAGAAAAGAGGGGTGGTTATGTCAATCACCAGACTTAAAGGTGTTGGAACTGATAGATCCCTGGCGAGTCGCACACCCGGGATTACGGCAATACTCATACACAGCAAACTCAGTACAATCCTTATAGGGTCTGGACTACTTCCTAGTGCCAGCACGTTATGAGCACAGATGTAGAGAATCAAGGATCCTGCCAATGGGGCATATCAGATCATTCACCACCAAGGATGAGGCTGCAGCAAACTGCGTCATGTTCCATCATGGGATGGCGATTTGAGGCTTGGGTCCTGATGGACTACATGGCAAAGTGGTTCACCCTGTAGGTGACAGACAGTTACTTCAGGGAGGCATACACAATCCTATTTCCAGTAGTGATGGAGTTAGAAGCTTCTGGATCCACAGAGACATCCTGCTTAGGAGGCTCCACTGGGATCCTGACTGAGGAGGATAAGATCTGGCTATATGCGGATGGCATCCTGCTGTATCTGGCGGATCTAGAGAGAGGTCACCTGATAAGTCTCTTGAGAAACTCTGGATTTTCGAAGGTTACGCTGGGATCTGCGTTAACTGGAATAAGTCCGGAGGCGTGGTCTCACCATCGGCAAGATGGCTGCGCGTTGAGCCAGCTCTGCCGGCTGGGCTGCATAATCTTTCACGATCCAGCCTCAGTCGGAGGCAGCCTGCTGCCATACTGCCTCCCCACATCTTGTAATTAAGTTGTGACGCCGTGGGAACCGCGGGGGAGTGACACCCGGGGCCTGTGCGGCGTGTGGACCGTTCCATGCTCAAGACGGTTGTGCCTGCATCAACAACTCGGGGACCGTACCTGCACACGTGCAGAGGACCCGCTGACTGCCAGGGCTGCGCTGGGACATTCATCAACCCCCTCCAACTAAGGTTGTGTGCGGCGGCGAGGTCTTGGCTGCCTGACGCCCTCCATCTCAACACTGTGACTATGTGGGCTGGTTGCCAACTCGCTCTCCACCTCTGGCAGCCCACCTTTCTTGCCGGCACCTGGTTCCCCATTTGGCCTACCTTGCGGCCGACTGGGCCTGCAAGCGATCGGACGCCCACACTGCAGCGGCCATGACTAGATTTGGATAGATTTTGATACATCTTGGGACCTGGTCAGTTGGCCCAATTGCCTCCATCCCGGTTCTGGGGCTGTGGGGGCCTGGAGGCCTGTGACAACTCAGGCCTCGGCGGCCCGCCACTCCTTACGGCACCCCAGCTTCTCCTTGGCTGCCACTGGCCCACAGCCTTCCACTCACCGCTGTCTCCATGGGCTGGGCAGGTGGGGGGCGTACACCTGAGGTCACCTGTCCTGCCCCTGGCTCCCCGCACGCCTCACATGGCTTATACTGGCGGCAAGAGCACCCAGTGCACTCCATCTCTTCGCCTCATGGCCCTTCAGTCTTGCTGGCTGTGACCACAATTATCCTGGGGCTGTGCGTTCCCGCTTACCTATCTGCCACTAAACGCCTGTGACTTTGCCTGCAGCCTGGCCTGGACTTCCCTGTGCACTCTTTGCGACCCACCGGGCCCTCGCAGTGTCACATCTAGGAACAGTGCCTTTTGATCTACCTGCGGCTCCGCCTGGCTGGACAAGGCTTTGTACCTGCGTCCTCACCCTGCAGCGGCAGCGGGGCCTCCTGCGTTTTTTCCCTGCCTCCGCTGCACCCTCGCTGAAAATCACCTTCTCCGGGTGTGGTGCGGGCATGGGCGATGAGCCCCCTCTCAAAGCCAATGAACACGGAACGACCCCCCTGGCGAGCAGGAGGACAGTCTCAGAACCATCCTGCTGGGAGTTCAATCCAGTTTAAAGTCCATAGACGCCACAATCGATGACCTCACGTCCCGCGTCGACAAAGTGAAGCAGAGGGTGGACACCCACGATGCGTGGCTGGTCTAGATGGAGGCGAGGTTTTCGGATGCTGAGGACACGGGTGTGTCCGGTGCGCAGAATCTTTTTA
Source organism: Lissotriton helveticus (assembly GCF_964261635.1). Classification (NCBI taxonomy): domain Eukaryota; kingdom Metazoa; phylum Chordata; class Amphibia; order Caudata; family Salamandridae; genus Lissotriton; species Lissotriton helveticus. Next base: position 324,433,667 of record NC_136061.1, read on the forward strand.
TAAGTGCCAAAATTCTCAAGCTCATGTGTGCTAAGAATGAGGACTTAGAGGCACGCTCCCAAAGGAATAACATCTGCATCTTTGGCCTGCCGGAGTCCACCACCACTGGAAAAATGGAGGTCTTTCTTGAGTCCCGGCTTCGGGGGCTTTTTGGCCCGGTCCTGTCTATCCACTACATTGTCAAACAGGCGCACAGATCACTTGCCCCCGGGCGTCCTCCCGGGGCCACGGCACGGTCTATCATCACCCACCTGCTGAACTATCAGGACCATGATTCATTCTACCTGGATTCTAGGCGGCCCGCAGGGATTTTCTCCCTGCCAAGCACATCCTAGAGCAGCTTCACATAACATACATGATGCTTTACCCTGCCAAGCTTTGCATTGACTTTGGTGAGAAGCCCAAACTCTTCACGGATCCAAGAGCCATCCTCCCCTTCGTGAAGCAACTGCAGAAATCCTCTTCCTGCAGCAGTCACTCCGATTCCGAAGATCACCATGCCAGAGACAATGACTGACACTCCCATGTCTGGCTTTGTATTTCTGCTTTGCATGTCCAATATTGATTTTTCTTAATTTGAAATGTTTGCCCCAATTCACCTTTTTAGGTCTCGCCTAGCACTGCAGCGAACATGCGCTGCTCGCTATGTGAGGCATACTGTAAATCGAGGAGCTTTCAGAAGTGGAATTTAAGCCCTGCCCATCATTCTTATTGGCTGGCGTCATCGTCCATGTAAAATGAGATTTCTTTGTTACCACCCACTCTCCTTTTGGGCTCGCCGATCCGGACTCGATCATTTACTTGCGGCGTTACACGGTCTCCTTTAATTAGTGGGCAAGCACTTTTTTTTCTTATTCGCGAAGTGACAGCTTGTAAAACATTGCGACAGCCTCAGCAGTAATGGTGCTATTTGTATTTAGGGTTTTGGCACGCGGTAAAGATTTTTACTCTGTTCTTGTAGCCTAGTTGTTGATTGCCCTGCCGGTCACAGATTAACGCGCCCATTGTACCGTGTCATTCCCAGCAGATTTATACCGGATCAAATATTCGTGACCTGAGCGGGCATCAGTAGGAGTTTTCCACGCTAGAACACTTTTTTTTTCAGCAAAAGCGTGCCTTTCGCCTTGGTAAGCATCGCCCCATTCCAATGAAAGGCGCGGCTCCCAAACTCTATTTGTATAATATTTTATGCTTTTAATAAGCAACGCGGCACAGGCAGCATGCTGTGCTGCTTCTAAAAGTATAATAAGTTGAAAAAAATAGAGTTTAATGACCTGCGCATTTCTTTAACTCTGTGCCGCTCACCAAACTCTGATGGGCTTTCTGCAAGCCTGCCTCACCTCACTACAACAAAAGCAGTAGCTCGCCAAACTCTATTTTTATAATATTTTATGCTTTTAATAAGCAGCGCAGCACATAAATCACGCTGCTTACTAAAAGCATAAAATAATGAAAAATAGAGTTTAATGGGCCACGCCTTTCTTTTACACGGCACCGCTTACCAAACTCCTTTTGGGCTCTCTGCAAGCCCTGTCTCACCCCACTCCAAAGAAAGATGAGGCTCGCCAAACTCTACTTTTTCAATATTTTATTCTTTTAATAAGCAGCGTGGCACAGGCAACATGCTGTGCTGCTTACTAAAAGTATAAAATATTGAAAAAAATAGTTTTATGAACCGTGCCTTTATTTTCTTTCTTTCGCAGGCAATTGGGACGGGGCAGCAGACCGAGAAGTGAACTGGCTTCGGTGATCAATGTGAGACGAGTAACAAGCTCTGGAGGAGGGAGACATCTGGGGAGAAAGGGATAGCTTCTGCCTCGGAACAAAACACCAAGAGTTGCAATCGTTGCATACGGTCCATTTAAAGCAGGCCTGCCAGTGTATTATCTCCGTCTATAAATCAGTTAGTCTGAATCAAGGAAAACTGTCGCATATGGCATGCAGCAGAACAAGATGGTGCCGACAGCCTGGCAGCTTAACCCTGCCACAGACTCCGATGCAGACCGGAGGCTGTAAAACAAAAATTGTTCACTTAGCATGCCACCATGCCAGATACTAACGTTGGACATTGTGTCTTTCACAGCGTGACACGTGGGCCCCTTGTAATGGTAATTTAAAGAAGAGGGAATGGGTTAACATCCACTGTGTCATTTAAAGAAGAGGGCATGGGTTAACCTCCACTGGCCTTGGTGAGATTCATCATAGAGCCATTAATTAACAGTACGGGCATGTGAGCGGCTAAACATTTTGCATGGGCAGGTACAGCTTTTGGAACTCAGGCGGGCGGGAGGTCAGCTGCCACAAACAACTCAGTGAAACATTATACCTCACTTCTGTATTAAGTAACCCTACTCGTTTTTAATGCGGTCCCCGGGGGGAGCAGAGCGCGAGCGGTCTCCCCCCAGGATCTTTCACCCGATGGTTCAGGCGGAGACCGGGGATAGTCAGGTAAGTTTTAGGCAGGTGCGCACGCTGTAGAACGTTGCAGCGCGCGCGGAGGGAGGTCGTGAGGCGGCAGCTGGGCGGCGGGAGGGCTGTGTTTTAGTAAGTGCGTAGCTTGGTTTAACGAGTGTTTTTAGTGCGAGTATATCCTTAATTGAGGGAGAATTGTTTGTCATGTTGCTCAAAGCGGAGCTGCTTGAGACTCTCCGCGTTATACAGGAGGCGGGTCGGGCCGACTTATTATCGGCAGAAGCCCGCAATGTGACACGGTATTCCCCTGGCAGGCCGCGTAGGCAGGCGGCGACCGGGGTACAGCGTGCTATTGAGGCCTGTTTGCCCCAGAGCTCCATGAGGGGGCGGGGAGCTTTGCGCTTGGCTAAAAGGAGATCAGCCAGTGTTGGTGGAGCCAGTTGGGGCACCTGAGGACCTCGTAGCATTAGAGGATGATTCTGGTGAGTGGTTGGCACACGTGGGGGGTAGTGGTAATTTAGGTGAGGTGGAGGGTGTTTTTTGTTTACACAAAGCGCCTTTTAAAGGACACAGCCTGCGTGGAGGGAGGCGTGGTGGGCAGGTTAGTGGTGCTGAGCGGCCTGCATTAGCTATACGGCCTGAAGCAGCGCAGCAGGCAGTGCCAGAGAAGGCAGGAAGGCCTGATAATGTTGCCCTTATATTTTCTAAGTCTGCAGACTCACAACAGGCCCCATCACTGGTCCTTTATTCCAGTGATTCAGAAGATGACCATGAGGTTCAGGAGATCTCAGTAAACACAGAGAGATTTTCAATTATAAATGAACCTGGCAGTGACATGTCGCAGCAAATTAGTAATGTTGGTTCTCAGAGCACGTTGGCAGGTGGTGATGGCTTTTGCCATACCAATGTAGGGTCCAACCTGCGGAAAGTGCATGATGGCGATTACCTGCCCCAGGCAATAGATTGTGAATTTGACGCTATTGAGGTGCGGGCCCATCAGCACTCATTTCCCCAGGGTTTTGAAAGACAGGTGTGTAACGTTAGGGAGCCACTGAGCCGTTGTAACACTGAATACATTTTCCCTCATGCCAGGTCCCCCCCGGGCCAGAGGTCTCAGAGGCATGATCAGGTTATGTGGGAGGAGGAAGGCCAGTGGGTGTGGGTTTCCCATAGCATGAAACACGGTCGTGATAAAGAGAAAGTTTTGGGTCAAGAGCCAGGCAGGACACATTCCCCTCAGCCTTTGTCGGGTAAAAGGGCGAAGAAGAATCCTCTTTTTGCAGCTACCTATTCGGGCCAAGTAGTTGGAAAGACCCGGCCAGCGGCGCATTTTGCGGTTGCCAAAAATGTAGCAGTTGACGGGTCACGCGCGGATTCCCTTCAAGCGGGCAGACCTAACGAGCGGAGGTCTGTCAAAGACTGGACTCAATTTGACTGAGGTATAGGTGATGGTGAATGCACTAAGTGGTCTGGTGGGGGATATAGGGATTTGAATTTTGATGTGGACAACAATACTTTGGAAGAAGGTGAATTAAGTGAGGTGCGGGATAATGATTTGTGGATTGGGGAAGGGAGGGATTTGTGCGGGTCAGGGAGGGGGACACCCTTTTGTACTCAATCGTTGCAGGAGTCAAGAGCGGACCTGACAACTACAGAGAAGCTACAACGGCGTAAGCAGCTGAATGTCCTAAGGGAATTTCAAGACAGGGCTGGACAACTTCCTAGAGGTATGCAACAATGGTGGTCTGCATGGAATTCCACTTGTCATAACTTAGGCAAACACGTAGGGGAATGTTTAGGGGGACAGGACGAGAAGGGAAGGTCAAGTGTTATGAAGACGGGTAATTTGCCTGATACCTTGGAGGAAGCCCCCGTTGCTATGGGGGGTGGGAGTGATGAGACCGGGCAGCAGGATAAGCAAAAGTTAGTAACAAATAAGCAAGCGACTGAGGTAAACATAAGGAAACGGCTTCCATACATGGGTTTGGCAATGCCATTGGGCACGCATTTATCATTGAAGACGAAAAAGAATTTGGGATCATGAGTATGTAGACGTTTTTAAGTTGCTGCATAGAGAGGTGCAGGCCAAAGAAGGGTTGAAAGAGGAGGAGTGGGAGTTAGCACGACGTCCTAGGGTCTCCCGCAATATTGAGAATTGGACATCGGCATTTCTCATCTTTGCCAGCATATATACTGAAAAATACCCTGAAAGGGCTGTTTCCCTTTTTAAATACGTAGATGTGGTGAGGAAAGCACAGATGCATTTTGGGGGCTATTGATGGCTTAATTATGAAGAGTAATTTCGAGCCAGAATGAGTATATGCACAGAGAAACCTTGGGGTGACATAGATGCAGAATTGTGGCTGCAATGGATGTCATCGGCACATCCGCCAGCGACAACGCATACTGCCAGCGGTCTACCAGTTGTTTATCGGCCCGTTCTGCCACGTCCCGCCCAGCCAGGGGCGGGTACCACAGGGAGAGGTCAGATGGCAGGGTTTGGAACATGTTGGAATTTTAACCGAGGTTATTGCAGCCAGCCAGTATGCCGTTTCAGACATGAATGTTCCCAATGCGGAGGCCGTCTTGCTATTACCCAGTGTCTTGCAATGCTATCAGGGGCAGGAAGACAAAGAGTACCAGAAGCAGGTTTTGGTGCGAGAGGAAGGGGGGCTCCATTCCCAATTGTCCAAAAAGGCGGATACACCAATTAAGCTAGCGGCTATGCTGGCCTGGTTAGAAATTTACCCGGACCGGCAAGCGGCGAACAAATTGTATTGGGGATTTCTTGAAGGTTTTAATATCAGTTATTAGGGCCCTAGACTGAGACGCTGGGCAGACAATCTAAAGTCAGCTAAGGAATTTCCGGAAATAGCGCAGAAGAAATTAGCTGAGGAAGTGTCCTTAGGCAGAGTAGCAGGTCCCTTTGAGAGGTGTCCCTTGCCTAACCTGATTGTGTCACCATTGAGAGTTATTCCTAAGAAGACAGCTGGTGAGTTTAGAATGATCCAGCACCTGTCTTGGCCAGAGGGCCAATCAGTTCGATTACATCTCTCCCATAGATACAACGGTTTCTTAAACGTCAGTTGATGAGGCACTGAAAAGGGTCAATTATTTGGGAAAAAACACGGAGTTGGCCAAGTGCGATATTCAATCTGCCTTTAGGTTGTTACCGATACACCCGTCAGACTTCGAGTTGTTGGGCATGTTTTTTGATGGATTTTACTATGTAGACAAAATGCTTCCCATGGGTTGCGCGGTGTCATGTGCGCTATTCGAGGTCTTTAGCGCCTTTTGACATTGGGTGTTTGCGCAGACTTGTCAGCACGGTGACGCATGTCACTATTTGGACGATTTTCTTTTCATGGGCAAGGGGCAGACACAGGACTGTCAGGTGGCATTGGATGAATTTCAGAAATTGGCGCAGGTCCTGGGTGTGCCATTAGCGCCGGAAAAGACGGTAGGTCCTACTACAAGGTTAACTTTTCTTGGCATTGAGATCGACACAATGGAAATGCTAGCAATGTTACCACAGGACAAATTGCAAGAGATTAAAGCGTGTGTGACAAAGGCATTGGGACGAGCAAAGCTGGAGCTTAGACAGGTACAGCGTTTACTAGGTTACCTGAATTTCGCATGGAGAGTCATCAGAGCAGGGCGTACCTTTTGTAGAACTTTAAGCGTGGCTATGTCAGGTGCCTGGCTACCTCATCACAGAGTACGCATTTCTAGACAGGTGAAAGAAGATTTGAAGGTTTGGTTGACCTTTTTGCAAGAGTTTAACGGGGTTCCGTTGCATTTCATAGAGGAGCAATTGGTTTGGCTGGTACAACTGTATTCTGATGCAGCGGGCTCCAAAGGTTTTGCCATTTTTTGGGACGGAAGATGGTGTGCCGAGCATTGGCCAGAGAATTGGAAGACACAAGGGAGGAGTATAGCCTTTTTAGAACTATTTCCGCTTATTGCTGAACTCATGGTATGGGGCATAGAATTTAAGAACAGGTCGGTCCTTTTTCATACAGATAACATGGCAGTAGTGAATTTAATCAACCACCAAAAGGCTAAGGATCTGAGGGTTTTGCGACTGCTCAGGGAATTTATGCTGATCGGTTTGAGATTGAACATTGTCTTTAAAGCAAAATACATACCTGGAGTTAATAACTGCATTGCTGACGCCGTGTCTCATTTCAATTGGCAGCGTTTTCGTGCTTTAGCGCCAGGGGCAGGGGTCAGCAAAACTCCAATCCCAGACAAAATTTGGGCCCTAGGGGACTGAGAATTAATCAACTGATAGAGAACTCTTTGGCTGAGACTACTAAGAGGAATTACAGACAAGCATGGGCGAAGTTCTTCAGTTATGTGCAGTATTTTCATCCCAACAGCATCACACAAGTATTGACCCCCATTATGTTAGATTTCATTTTGTTTTTGTCTACCAAGAGTTTATCATCGATAGCTTTCTGGTCACAAGGATGTTAAAGGGTTTGAGTAAAGAGACAAGGGTAGCCCCCAGGCCCCATGCTCCTATTACTTTTCCCTCGTTACAAAAGATTTTATCTTCCCTTCCTGATTGTTGTTACAATGCACAAGAAGTGGCTTCATTCAGGCTCTGCATGATATGGTTATTTTTCAGAGCGTTTCGAGTTTCAGAATTGCTGGGAGTGAGGGGTAAGGAGGGTCTAAGTTCTGAAGACGTAGTATCAGAGGGCACCAGAATTCGAATCTGGTTGAAACACTCCAAGACGGACCAGTTGGGTAGGGGTGTTTGGGTTTTTCTGAGTAATAGTGGTTTTCAAGGTTGTTGCCCAGTTTTAGAGTGGGATGAATTTCAGTGGTTCACGAACTTTAAGAGAGGGGATATATTTGTCCATAAGTCTGGTGTTCACATATCAAGTTCACATTTGATGGCGGTCTTAAAGAAGACCTTGCTCATCATTGGGGAAAACCCGGCAGCATACGGGACTCACTCGTTTAGGATCGGAGCAGCCACGGAAGCAGCAAGGTTGGGATTGGGATGGGAGGCCATCAAAAAGATAGGGAGATGGAAATCAGGTTGCTGTGCCCGTTATGTGCGCAAATGATGGCTTTAACTATGTTTTTTGCTTGTTTTTTTGCTAATTGTTTTTCTATATAGGGGACATTCGCGGTGTAGCTGGGAAAAAGCAAATCTGGATTGTCGGGCATTCATTTGTCAAATGGGCGGCCATCTTTGCCGAACGGCAAATTTATGGACGGAACCTCGGCATTCCCAGTGAAGGACATGAACTGCAGTGGCGGGGAAAAGGTGGTATGAGGTAGGAGGAGCTATTCCCTACTATCGCCAAGATGAGGTACGAGAGGTTTGCCAGGGCTTTTAGTAATCCATCTTGGCGAAAATTACTTGGTGCCCCTGTCAGGATTAACGTTAATAAAACGTATGCAACTAGATTTGGCAGTTCTGAAAGACAATTGGTTGGGCACTTGTATAGTGTGGACTGAATTCATCTATAGCCAACATTGGAGAAACGCTAGGGAGCATTCAGCAATGGACAATGCTTGAAGGAAGTTGAACAGGACTATGAAAGCTTTTTGTGCTGGAACAGATATACGTTATATTTGCCAAGAGAACATTAATAGCAGAGAAGGCCACCTGTTTCGGGATGATGGGGTGCACTTGACGGAATTGGGTTTGGCATATTATTTGCTTGAGCTGAGAGATTTCTTGGCACAAGAGCTTCAAGTACATTTATGGTGCACTGGATGGGTTTGATCACACTTTGATTTATGAAGTAGGTGGGGTCCAGGAAAACTCTTTGGTTTTCCTGGGTGGCGTTTGTTTTGGGGTGGGTACGTCTGGAGCGGGCTTACCCATCTTGGTATTTGGGGAAAAGAAAGGTGAAAGGAGTAAAGGTATCAAATGATGAGAAACGAAACACAATGTTTGGAAGGAATGTTATTACATATTATTGGTTTCGGTCCGAAAATGCTAATATTTTATACGCAGGAAAATATTAAAGGTTTTGGCATGTTTTACTAAATTGTTGATCCTATAAACTCAATTGCCTGAATTTGGAGTTACCTGATCTAAAATAAAGGTGGCCTTTTTTGCTATTTAATAAACATGTGTCTGGGTCTGGTCATTTTGGGCGATGCGGGCCCCGGGGGGAGCAGAGCGCGAGCGGTCTCCCCCCGGGATCTTTCGCCCGATGGATCAGGCCGAGACCGGGGATAGTCAGGTAAGTTTTAGGCAGGTGCGCGCGCTGTAGAACGTTGCAGCGCGCGCTGAGGGAGGTCGTGAGGCGGCAGCTGGGCGGCGGGAGGGCTGTGTTTTAGTAAGACCCACCCTCCCATCCCAAAAAAATAAAAATAAATTGTTTATAAAGAAACCCAAGTTGCCACTTTTAGATAGGTCGCTCCCAGGCTTCCGTAACGTTGAAGCGTTTGTTTTGGGGTGGGTAAGTCTGGAGCGGGCTTACCCATCTTGGATTTTGGGGAAAAGAAAGGTGAAAGGAGTAAAGGTATCAAATGATGAGAAATGAAACACAAGGTTTGGAAGGAATGTTATTACATATTATTGGTTTCGGTTTGAAAATGCTAATATTTTATAGGCAGGAAAATATTAAAGGTTTTGGCATGTTTTACTAAATTGTTGATCCTATAAAACTCAATTGCCTGAATTTGGAGTTACCTGATCAAAAATAAAGGTGGCCTTTTTTGCTATTTAATAAACATGTGTATGGGTCTGGTCATTTTGGGCGACGTACGCGGTATCCACTTCATGTTGTTTGCGCTTTTTAGCCACATTGGGGTAGCCCTCACTCTCCATTAAAACTTTCCTCTGCAGAACACAAACAGCGCTGCCTCTTATCCGGTTTTAGCTAGTGCAAAGTCGTGAACAGAATGAAGACAGTGAGCGTCTATGAGGCGGTAACGCTCATTGGGCTGAATGGGCTTCAGCCCCCCCACCCCCCTTCTGTCGTGTGTGTCCGCCCGGGCTAAGGCAGCTTCTCGGGGACACACACAGCCGCACCCGAGTACTTCACGGGCCTTAAAGCCCCTGTCATCTCCACTCTGGCTATAAAAGAAAGAATGAGCACCGCATTCAAAACATTTTGTAGCCCCCCCCCCCAAATGTGGCTCTAGTTGCGCCTCTGGCACCTTCAGTCCATATCCATACTATTGCATGCTTAGATATACACTACAGTGTGTCAGGAGGAAGATCACTTGTTGCACAATGCCGCTTTTGCTTTTTTTTTATATTAACCGTTAAAGGGGTTCAACCTTTCATACCTAGAGCTCTTTTAGGAACCCCTTAAAGCCCTAATTATTGGAACAAATAATATTAAACAACAAGCATTTGCAATGCAGTAGGTCTTGCATTTACAAAACTTGGACCTATTGGTATTGTAAATGACAATGCTTTTTATTATTGCAGGTTTTTTTAAACACATAAATAGAAGGCATTGTCATTTACAATGCCAATAGCTAAAAATCTCACAAACTCGAGACCTATTGCATTGCAAATACTTGTTCTCCTCTCTGTGTGGGTCCCGGCTGTCTCTCTGTACCTTTGGCGGTAGGTGGTGGGTGGGCGTGCGCTGTCCCAGGATGGTCGTGGTCCCCAAGTTACCGAAATATCAGGCCTATCTGTTGACGGTTTGGTATACTTTTATGGGGGCAATTCCCCTCTTTCAAGTTACCTCTCACTGAGCTATACCAAGCTTGGCCACCCTGCCTATCAGGCATGGGGATAATGGCTGAGCCCACACACCCCACTGGGATAATTCCCAATGTCGAATCTCATTTTCCAAGTCTGAGTTCCCTGGGTGGGGTGGGTATAGATGCTCAACCTAATTGGGAAGTTGGAGTGGGTGGAGGGCGGGCGGCTTTTACTCCCAGGGATTCAAATCTTAGCCACCCATGGTAGGCTTGTATTGTCTTTTGTTCTGTTTTAAATCATTGCATGTTGTAATGGCGCGTACTCTGCATTACACCGCATATTATTGCTCCTGATTTCGTCACTTGCCTCATTGACTGTTTGCACTTTATAACTTACTCTTCCCACACGGATACATGGCTAACACTAAATTTTGGACCTGGAACATCAGGGGTCTGAACGACCACCGAAAGACATGTCTCATGTATGCGCACCCGGTCAGACACCGGGTGGATGCCTGCTACCTTCAGGAGACACACCTTCTACCAGCTACATTATCTAGGTTATTATCTTGTCACTGGGGGGGGAACATACACGTCCCTCCATTCGAACTACTTGTGTGGCATCTCCATCCTTTTCAGGAAGGGCCTCCCCTGGCACAAACTCACTCTCTCATTGACACGGAGGACCGATATGTGATCCTTGCTGGCACACTGTAAAACAAACTGCTATTATTAGCTGCTCTGTATGGTCCCAACTTAGATGACCCTGACTTCCTCATGCACGTCTGGCATCTTGTATCCTCTCTAGACCCTTTTCCCTTAATATGGGGAGGTGACTTTAATATAACACCCTTGCAGGAGCTGAACAGCTGTGGAGTTCTTATCCAACAAAGCGATACAAAAGGGGATGATGGACGGAGCACTTGAACAAATCAAACACTCACCCCCAGTCAACTGATCTGGGTTTAATCCATCACCATTCTTTAGTTCACTCAGCCACCCCCGTTCAGACATGGCTATATGCAAATCAGTCTGACCCTGTGCCTCATGGGAACAGTCCAGCCCGAACTGCCAAGCCAGGCCTTTCCCTGGACCGGAAACAAGCATCCTGGGACCGGTTTCGGATTCATAATCCTCATCAGCCAGGCTATCTTGAATCCAGTGGCCAAGTGAACAAGGGACTCACGTCTGAGCATACCCTGCCACACTTAGGACGAACAAAGCGATACAAAAGGGCTGATTTGCATATGGCCATGTCTGAACTGGGGTGGCGGAGTGAGCTAAAGAACGGTGATGGATTAAACCCAGATCAGTTGACTGGGGGTGAGTGTTTGTATTGTCAACGCTCCGTCCATCATCCCCCTTTAGTTTTTCTATGTTCGCCCTAAATTGGCAGGGTATGCTCAGACGTGAGTCCCTTGCTCACTTTGCCACTGGATTCAAGCAAGCCCGGCTGAAGACGGCTGTAATGCCAGAAACCGGTCCTGGGAAGCTTGATTCCGGTCCAGGGAAGACATGGCTTGGCAGTTCGGGCTGGACTGTTCCCATGAGGCACAGGGTCAGACTGATTTGCATATGGCCATGTCTGAACTGGGGTGGCGGAGTGAGCTAAAGAACGGTGATGGATTAAACCCAGATCAGTTGACTGGGGGTGAGAGTTTGTATTGTCAACGCTCCGTCCATCATCCCCTTTGGTTTTTCGTTCTTATCCAACACCCACAGGCCACCTCTGCCCTCCAGTCCATTATGGCTGATAAGTCTCTCCTGGATGTTTGGAGGCATGCACACCCTGGTGAACATGGGGGAACCTGTGTCTCTGGATCGCGGGGCTCTTGGTCCCGCCTTGACCTCTGGATCACCACTCAGGATGCTGCCTCTTGGGCTACCTCCATAGACCACATGGCCCGCACCATGTCCGATCACACTCCTGTACGCTTATGTTTGCGACTCTCTGCTCAGGCTGCGTCATATGTTCACATGTTGCCTGCCTCCCTTCGCGGTGCCGCCTTTCGCGAGGATATTCGCTACGCCATTATCGCCTATTTTGAACACAATATTGGCTCGGTTTAGTCACCTCCAACCCTTTGGAAGCCTTTAAGGTCGTAATCAGGGGGGAGTGCGGACTTAAAGATTGACCTCTCCCTTGAAAACTGGCAGTACTGCTGCAACCAGATTAGACTTCTCTCCCCGAACATTGGCCTGGGGCTTATACATTTTAAGTATCTACATAGGCTATCGCACCCAGACATCACTACACAAGATGGGCCTGATGGACAGATGGGTGAGGTGTTCGGCACCTGGCGCGGACTTCACCCACCTGGCTTGGTTGTGTCCCGGAATCTCCTCGTTCTGGCTGGAGGTGTGTGCCGCCATTAGCGAAATTATATCAGAGCGCATTGCCCCTGATCCCTTGGTGTGCCTCCTGGGGTACGTTAAACACGTATCTGACGCTAGCCGCAAATTGTCTGCAATGCTTCTGATACTTGTTAAGCAGCGGGTGGCCATCCACTGGGGCCGCCAACCAGCACCCAGAGCTAAATGCTGGCTGGAAGATGCATCCCACTGTCAGACGCTCCTGGGATTTGATGCCTGCGGCTAGCAGACCTCCAGACATATGGGGCCCTCTTGTTGCCTATCTCCACCAACTTGCCGCTCCCGCAGACCTCACCATTGACACTCCCACTCCTGATGCTCTAGTGGCCAACATTGCCCCAACGAACGCAACTCTTCCCACAGACGCAACCTCACGTGTATGAGTAAAAATCATCGGACCTACACAAATTGCCGAGCTATCTTTGCTTTTAACTATCAACTGCCATGTAGTGCTGAGTATAATTGTAAGTGCAACCTGCACCACGCTAACTGCTGGATTGATTACCACTACATGCCTGATTTCTTTTTTCAATAAAGGGTTTGCAAATTAAAAAAAAAGAAAAAAATGGAAGAAGTCCAACATGTACTCCCACTCACTGGGTGACGATACAGCGAGATGTGGCATTGCCCCATACCTAGGGAAGAAAGGGGCTTAACATCCCTGGTAATAGACATAACTTCAGACTGGAAATGATTCTGTGAACAAAACCTAAGAAAGCTACAAAAAAAATCACCGGCTTCAGCTCCAGCTGTCCCTGATGGGCAGGGTGGCCCTATACAAAATAATGTATTTGCCCAAGTTGATGTATGCACTCCAGAATATTCTTTTTGAGGACTCTGATTGGTTCTTTGGGATGGTGGAGGTCGAGACAAGACTACTGCTGTGCAATGGGAAAATAGCGATAATAACGCTCAACATGAACAACAAAATCTTTCGACCGGGGAATAGCCTTGCCGGATCTATGCCTCTACAACAGCGTGACCAAATTTGTGGCAGTTAATGACTGGTCTTAGAGAGAGCAGATGGAGCCATCACTAATGAAGGGCTGCAAAGTCATGGACCCATAAGGGTTTGTTAGACAACTGTACAGGAGGGATAAACTAACTACCATGCTGACTCAAATATGGTCGTAAAGGCGTGGAAGAAGGCAACCGAGAGGACAGGATAGCAGGTTAGGCTAACTCTGGAAACGACACTATGGGAAACAAAATTCCTGGCCCTCCTGTGGAGGGTGGAAGGTTACAGAAAATGGGACATGCTGGCCATCTCTACGTTAGGGAACATCTATCTGGGACAGCGCTGGGGTGATAGCCTTCACTGAACTGCAGACAATATGAGCTAATAGGGAGCCAATATATGCGATACTTGAGGATTAGATACATTTTGAAAGATTGTATTGATACACTAAACAACATTCCTGATGAAAGACACATGGAATATAGTGTTTTCGGTGCTCCCCTCCACAGGAATGTCATATCTACAATATACAACTCTATATTGGCAAACAGCCTGCCTCCACTGAAGGTGTTAAGGGAGAAATAGGAAGCTGACCTTGGTCCTCTAAAGGACGAGGACTGGGAGCGCCCTGCAAGTGACCCAGGGTAGTGACGATCTGGGTTAGGTTCAGACTGATTAAATTGAAGATTTTTCTTAAAGCGTACTTCACTTAAGCCAGACTGAACGTAATGGGCAGAGCGGACAAAGATAGATGCCTGAGGGGGATGTACACTGAAAGGCACGCTTTTTTTGCACATGGTGTGGGAGTGTCCCAAAATTAGACTGTTTTGGATAGCTGTTCAGTAGGGTGTCCCAGGCCCTAGAAGAGCCACAGGAGGTGTTTCTATTTCTGATTAAACTAGGACCATGGGGAGATCTCTTGCTGGATAGGTACTCATTCTCTTTTGTAACGTGGCACTAGCAGTGGCTGTATGTGATATCATCCAAAAGTGGGGAACTGCAGCTATCCTGATGGTGGGTGGATGGGAAGCAAACATGAACTGGTGCATGTGAGCCAAGGAGGAAATGTATAAAGCACATGCATGCCCCCAAACATTTAACAAAATATGGGGACCATGTAAAAACCTGACTGAGGAGACAACCTAAAATACTAGGGTTTGAGATCAGATAACATGTACAACTGAATGTGGGAGAAGAAAGGATGAGACACGGAAAGTCAGATGGGTACAGATTGGGGACTGGAGAGAAGGGACTAGACTCCTAGAATACATGACCTGTTGGAAACCATAAATGTACGCCTGTTTTCCCAAGGTTGCACATATTTCCTCTCTCTGGGGTGTTATCATTTACTGTTAAAAGCAACATATCCGTAGTCATTAATGCAAAAGAGAATTGAATTTGAGAAAGAAAAAAAAACAACAACATAGTGAAGTATAAGTGAACATGGTGTGCGGTAGACAACATAATTTTAAAATCAAAGTGCAATTGTTTAAAATTGCTATTTCTTATATGAAACACCAAAATACAGAAACGGCGTCTTCTCAGTTTACAGCAGTGGTCAAAGTGCATTAAAAAAAATAAAGTATGCGGCCTGTGATCCTGACTGCAATGGGGTATGGTTCAGTGAACGTGGGGGTGGGATCAACGGTGCAGCTAAAACAAATATTCTGTAATTATTTGTTAGTCTTTCATCTTTAAGTAACTGCATATAAAGTAACATTCACCTTAAATGCAAGTAAAACTAATGAGTGAAAGTTTAACTTTTTATGTTGTGAAACCACTATTAGTTAACGTGATCACTGCAGATATCTGTGTGTTTAACCAGAAAGCCACAAAAACGCATTCGGGCTGGTGTGTAGGGAACAGTGAGTGAATTATGCATTTTTAGCGTTACGAGGTCCCAGCCTGCGAGAGAAAGCAATGTGAATATGTACAGCATTCTAAAAAGTATAAGATAGGCTGCCACAAAGTGGAAAAAAATGTTTTGGTTTAAGATGAGAGTGCTTCCCAAATACAATTCTGAGTAATATGCAGACTGTACCTAGTGCAACTGTACCTTAAAAGCGCACACTCCAAAGCTTATCAGGTCACCTTATAATACCTCTCTAAAAGAATGCTCATGTCACTCCATCAATTAAAGCAAATACCATCTACGAAGCAGCCTCTACGTTTGCAGATTTACCAATTGCGCACATTTACATTTCTTTGAAGCGGCAGTCACTCTGGTAAGAAGGCTTATTGTTCAGATGTCTGCCCATCCCTCGGCTTCAAAGCACAGGAGACTCTTCTCTTCCAGTTCTGCAGAGGCATCTCAAATATCAGAATTACCTGTCCTGGGATGGCTACTTTTTAACACAAAGTAGGAGAACTGTTGTTGTCAGATTAAACAAGCATTTTCAAAGCCAATAGGTTTCACCCATGCAAGAGCTATTGGCTTTGCCAATATGTTTTAGCCATGTTGCACACTAGGGAGCCTGCTGTTCAGGATGGCTACAAGTTAGACAGCTAAAGAGAGTGGCGTGGAGTGTTGCAAGGTAGAGTATAGTAGAGTGCTACGGAGTGGTGTGAAGTAGAATTAAGTGGCGTGGAGTAGAGTGAAGTTTAGGGGAGAGGAGTTGGCCTAACGGCAGGGGCGGTCGACCTCCAATCTGGGGAAACAGGTTCGAGTCTCGGCAAGGACACTCAACATCCTGTGACTCTGGGCCAGTCACTTAATCTCCCTGTACCTAACAAAAAAATGAATGTGTCCTGAACTGGTGCTCGTGTAAAGCGTTCCGATACCTTCGGGTCAAGTTCACGCTATATAAAATTATGTTAAAAAAAAAAAGAGTGGAGTGTCATGGAAAGAGTAGAGCTGAGTGCCGTAGGGTCCTGTGGAATGGCATAGAGGGTGTTGCATAGAGTGTTGTAGAGTGGCATAGAGCAGAGTAGATTGATGTTGAGTATAATAGGAAAGTGGAATAGCAGAGGAGTAGAGAGTTGTAAAGTCGAGTGGCGTAGATTAGCACTGAGTGGAGTGCCATAGAGTGGCATGGGTGTTTTCAAATAGAGTGGAGTAGAGTGGCATAAAGGAAGTTGTGTAGAGCGTCGTAGAGTGAAACAGTTTTGTAGAGTGCGTTGAGTATAATGTCAGAGTGAAGGAGAGCGCCATAGTGTGGGGCAGCCTAGAGTGGAGTTGCCTATAGTGGAGTGGCAAAAAGTAAAATGGTGCAGAGTAGAGTGCATTGGTTTTTAGTAAAGTGGTGTAGAGTGCACGGACGTTGAGCAGAGTGGAATAAAGAATCAATTATTTCAGAGTAGAGTGAAGTGGTGTGGAGTGGAGTGGTTGAGGGTAGATTCAAGTGGTGCAAAGTAGATTGCACAGGTGTAGAGTGGTGTGGAGCGATGTAGAATGAAGTGACGCAGAGTGCAGTAAAGTTGCGTAAAGTTGAGTGGTGCAGAATAAAATACAATAGTATAGAGTACAGTGGTGCCGAGTAGACCACAGTGGTCGTAGAGTGAAGTCACGTACAGCGCAATGGTGCACAGAGCAGTGGTGCAGAGTAGAGTGGTGCTGAGTTAAGTAGCGGAGAGTTCCGTCTTACAGAGTAGATTGGCAAACGGTAGAGTAGAACAGAGTAGTGTAGAGTGCAGGGATAGACTGCAGTGTTGTCGACTACAATGGGGTGGAGTGAACTGGTTTTGAGTAGAATGGCATAGAGGGCAGTGTCACTGAGCCGAGTGGTGCACAGTAAAGTAGCACAGCGGAAAGTGGAGTAGAGTGGGGTACAGTGCAATGGTGTAGAGCAGATTGTAGAAATAGGTAAACATGTTCCACTGAAACACCAAGACACCTTAATTTAGACTTCAGACAACCAAAGCGACCCTTGCACATACCCAGACTTCCCAGAGAGATCCAAATTATCAAAAAGCTCCTAACCTATACTCCGCTGGCCTTTTGACACGTTCAGTGAGCTCTGCAACAACTTCTGCCATCATCATGTCAGCTAAAACCTCTCTATTTTCCCTTTGCCAGCACTCAAAAGAACCCTCTGCTAGCCTGCGGTCATTCTCAGCCACCTTCAGTGGCCTGCAAGATCCCCATAAGAGCTCTCTCAGAGAACATCTGTCAGGAGGCACCAGACCACTTTTGAGGTTGTTGGGAGGACCCCAGAGGCCCATGCTTTCATTCAATCATTGCTCACAGAATTTCAGCCATTCCCGACATAATCAGCCACCCTTCGTCTGGCGAAGGAGACCCATAGTAAGCCTCACGTCGCATCAGCCAACCCATGATCAACTCACTGAACCCTCGGGTAGTCATCATAAACTCTGAATTGGCAATCACATATCCTCAACATGTCTGAGGGCACCCTGAGCCGTTGCTAGGAGACCCCCTGATTGGACTTCAGCTGGAATTTAAATATCCTCATCCGGCTCTCATGAAATCCAGGATGGACAACAGCTTGTCCCAAGGTGGACTCAATCTTCCACCAAACATACTCAGCTAGCCCTCGAAGTCGGCCAGCCATTAGAGCCTGTCACATGCTCATCCTAGATAGTCTCCTTAATCCAAGGACACTCATTCACCCCCCGCCCCAAGAGGTCTTTAACCAACCCAGACCACATTTACTGACTCTTATTTCCACTGCAGTTTTACACTGGC
Organism: Lissotriton helveticus; assembly: GCF_964261635.1. NCBI lineage: Eukaryota > Metazoa > Chordata > Amphibia > Caudata > Salamandridae > Lissotriton > Lissotriton helveticus. The sequence goes on from NC_136061.1 coordinate 324,451,693, forward strand.
TCTGCTAAAATCAAAGTATATTCCGGCGATTACTATACATTGTCTTATATTAAAAGCAACTTTGGGACGTAATTATAAAGTAAATAATATAGCAGAACAGAGAAGGTATGAACTGAAAGAGCAAGGTTTACGACCGAGACCCTAGTAAACACTAGGTGAGAAGCATAGTCTACATTGATCTAAAGACACAGGTGTTGCTGTTGTTTGAACACCCACGCTCAGCACGCAAGAAATTCTTATCAAGAGCTCTTTACGACAGACCAGCTTCTCCAACTGGACCAGTACGCCCTCCAGAACAACCACAGCCCACTACTCGCCACCACTCCCCCATGTTATGCCCCCAAGCTGCTCTTCGGTGTCATTTCATCCCCGATAATATTCTGTCCAACACTGATCTCCAGTTACTCAACCCCGCCTGGCCGCACTCTGCCATCAATCGGTCTCTGATTAGATCCGTCCGCCTGCTGTCATCCCACCCTCTCCTGGCACAACTTTCCCCATCGGTGTCACAAGGCCACCTGGCCGCGCTCCACTACCATTCGGGTCTCTGTCTTCCGTGTCATTCAGCCCCGGTGACCCCTCCACTCACCTGAGGGTAAAGAACGAACCGCTGTAAGGAGAATTGTGAGCAGCGATGCAGCGACGAGAAATCGCACTACAGAAACTCAGCAGCAACGAGCAGTCGCCTTACCCCTCCCACAGGCCACGCCCACTATCACGTGACTAGTAAAAGGCCGGAAGAATAACCCTTTCCAGCAAGAGGTCTAGTTGTTCTAGAGTCCGACCCCACCCTCCGTCGATATGTGCTAAACGGCTACGTCAGCCTCAGGCAACACTATACGCCCTAATTACAAGTACCTGGTAAATAACTAAACCATAGAGTTCGTGGATTTTTGGTCGAGCCTGGGCAGCGCATGCGCTGCTCTGTGAGGCTAGCTGTATTAGAGTTTGCACTTGAAGCCCCGCCCACTCCCCCGCCCATATTTTTCATTGGCTTGTGTCTTTGTCCTTTGTAAATGCTGGCTTTTGTTTATTAAAAGGCTTGTTAGTCTCTCCTTCCTACCACCTTGTCTTCATTTGTAACCTCCCAAAAGGACTGGCCCTTTTACTTCTGTTGTTACCACATCTGTGTTATTTAATCTGTAAGCACTATGGGCCAGATGCACGACCATTTTTTGCGCATGTAAACGGGAGATCTGCAAGTTAAACGCTATTTTGCAATCTCTAAATCGCAAAATAGCGTTTGCGACTCTCGCTATTAGGAAGGGGTGTCCTTTCCTAAGAGTGAGACTCACTGGCATGTACAATATTTTTGCGATCGCTTTTGCGGCTGCAAAACACTCGCAGTTAACCACATACTTCAAGTAGGAGTTAAACCACTCGCAAACGATTCCCCTTTCTGAGGGTGTGAGAAAATATTTTTAACGAGCAGGCATTGGTCCCAGGGACCACTGCCTGCTCTTAAAAAATGAAACTATTACTGGCCGGAAAAAATGTGGAGGCGAAGGGCACTTCTCTACATATGGTGTATGTGGATTTAACAGCAGCATTCGACTGCGTTGTCCACTCAAGACTGTGGACAATTATGCTGCAAATGGGAATTGACCCCCCAATAGTCAATTTCCTCCGTGAACTTTACTCAGGGGCAACGGGAAGAGTAAGATTTGGGACTGGAGGCCAACTAACTGATAGCTTCTTGATAGAGAAGGGGGTCAGACAAGGGTGTGTGCTGGCCCCTTTCCTATTTACCTTGTACACCAATGGGTTAGAGGTTGCTATGTTAGAGGGTGCAGAAGATCTCCCAGCAGCCGGTCGTCGGCAGATACCAGCCTTACTATACGCCGACGACGCGGTGATCCTTGCCAGAACCCCAGTCCAGCTTCAACGGGTTCTGAATAAGTACTGCTCGTTCATGGCCAGCTTGAATCTTAGAGTAAACATAAAAAAGACCTACGTGATGCATGCTGGCATAAAGCGTAAAAAAACAAGAAAATTTATGTGGACAAATCCCCCCTTGAACGAATGGAAACATATCCCTATTTAGGGATTCTAATTGACGAGGATTTTAAATGGAGGGAAGCCGTCAACTCGCGTAAATTGGCTTTTTTAAAGGCTGTTGCTGCATTGAAGGCCTTTGCACTTCGGTTGGGCAAGAGACCCCCGACTGAAATGCTCAAAATATATAATGCAAAATGTCTTAGCATTGCGACCTATGGAGCAGGGGTTTGGGGTTGGGCGAACGTAGACCAGCTCCAGAAAATCGAAAACTAATTTCTAAGGTTTTTGTTGGCAGTCCCAAAAAGTACCACAACATACGGTTGTCATCTTGAACTTGGTTTGGACTATATATCGGACATTATTAAAATCCAACCAGTTATGTTGTTGCGGAGGATTTGGGCGACAGAACAATGTTACCTTACAAGATCAATTGTCCAAGACTGTATAAAGCTTGACAATATGGGGAAGATCAGGTGGCTGGTTTATGTTAAGTCATTCCTAACTGACATTGGACTTGCAAGATTTTTCTCTGATCCTCCATCAGTATTGGACCTCTCAAAAAAAGATTTAAAAATAGCCTGTTTGTCGCATTTGTCTCAAATGCGTTTGTTAAATGAGATAGGGAAACCTTCTGTACAGCAATGCCTGCTAATGCAACTTGTTCCTACCATTCAACCATACCTACAGTACAATCTAAATCAGTATGGTAAATGTTTGTTGACCCGTTTTAGGTTCAATGTGTTCCATCGTAGGATTTCTTTTCCCTCCCAAAATGGCTGGTCTACAAATCTTTCCCCCTGCCCCTGTGACTCCATTTCTTTACAATCCACTATTCATGTACTCTTTTTTTGTAAATTTTATGTCCCACCACGCAGGCGGTGGATAGTACCACTCTTGAAGGTTTTGAGGATGCGTCAGTGTCGTTCAGCCTATTTGGCCTTACAGTTTTTGGAAACTGAACCTATGACAAAATCCATACTTTACTTTCTTAAATTTTGCATTAGACATCGCTCTTATCTCTGATAAATGGTTTAAATTGTTTAATGTCAATATGAATACTGGCAAAAACAGCTTTTAATATTTGGAATTCAAAATGTGAATTTTTTATGTTTTTATTGGGTTTTAAATATGATTATGAAATTGATGTTTTTATGAACTTTTATGGTATTTCAAAAACAATGGAAAAACCGAATAAAGACAATTTGAACTAAACCATAGAGTTTGTGGTTTTTTGGTCGAGCCTGGGCAGCGCATGCGCTGCTCTGTGAGGCTAGCTGTATTAGAGTTTGCACTTGAAGCCCCGCCCACTCCCCCGCCCATATTTTTCATTGGCTTGTGTCTTTGTCCTTTGTAAATGCTGGCTTTTGTTTATTAAAAGGCTTGTTAGTCTCTCCTCCCTACCACCTTGTCTTCATTTGTAACCTCCCAAAAGGACTGGCCCTTTTACTTCTGTTGTTACCACATCTGTGTTATTTAATCTGTAAGCACTATGGGTCAGATGCACGACCATTTTTTGCGCATGTAAACGGGAGATCTGCAAGTTAAACGCTATTTTGCAATCTCTGAATCGCAAAATAGCGTTTGCGACTCTCGCTATTAGGAAGGGGTGTCCTTTCCTAAGAGTGAGACTCACTGGCATGTACAATATTTTTGCGATCGCTTTTGCGGCTGCAAAACACTCGCAGTTAACCACATACTTCAAGTAGGAGTTAAACCACTCGCAAACGATTCCCCTTTCTGAGTGTGTGAGAAAATATTTTTAAAGAGCAGGCAGTGGTCCCAGGGACCACTGCCTGCTCTTAAAAAATGAAACTGAAAAGTTTCATTTTTCTTTTTTAAATGCATCCCGTTTTCTTGTAAGGAAAACGATCTGCATTTTTTTGAAAATCTGCTTTTAAAAAGCAGTCCCAGACTTGGTGGTCTGCTGACCCCAGCAGGCCACCATCCCTGGGAGTGCTAGCCATTCCCAATGGGGTATCATATTGAGCTTGCCTTGGGAATATTGATGAGGCATGCAATTTGCGACCCCATTAGGAATCGCAAATAGTGTCTGAGACACTGTTGTACATTGCATTTTGCGAGTCCCAAATTGTGAGTCGCAAAGCTAAGCAATTTGTGAGTTGTAAAATGCAAGCGTCGTACATCTGGGGCCTATTTCTTTCATGAGCTTTGTCTTGCTTCAGGCGCACGTGCTTTGCTTCAACATTAGGCACACTTTCACTTTCCAAGCAGCCGGGACAATGGAATGCCATAGGTCTCACATGTAGGAGAGTTTGAGCTATTGGTATTGTAAATGACAATAGCTTAAACTCATGCAAATGCAACACCTATTGCTTTACAAATATATTTTTTGTGGGTTATTTCCAGGCACCCCATGCCGCGCTTGCACTTAATAGAGGGCAGACCTCTTTCTTTAGACTTGGCTCGTCTAAAGTAAGGGGCGTGGCCTTTATTAAGTACAAGCAATGAAAGGGTGGATGAGTGCACACCTTTTATTTTCTCCTTAACTAAACTGTAAATGTTAGTGCGTGCTACGCTTGTCTGTGCCTGCCTAGCATGTACTCAAAACTTAAAAGTGGTCAGACCCCTGAAAGGCTGCCTGATCTCAAGCGTGCACTGCTTATGGGGTTAAATACTAACTTTGTATTCTGCTCACCCGCAAATTAACTCTTCTTTAACTATCTTATTTTTTCAGTTTTTCAACGTTTTATTTGTCGTTGCATAATCTTTATATTTTTTTATCATGCCATTCATACATTTTCATGAATGCAGTTCAACATTCATAAAATAATCATTATATTTACAATATTGTTATTTTTACAACGGTGACTCATATGTTGATTTAAGCCCAATGCATTTTGGGATTTAACGTCCCTTCGTCAGGGGCAAACCTGTGAATGAATTTAGAATTTGATTATTTATATGTACCTTTCATCTCAAGATGCATATGCAGAACCATCAATTAGAAACAATATTGGTTTAAACTTAGATATTATTTCTAATACGTACATAACGTCATTTCAAATACATCTGTATATTATTTGCTTCACAACCATATCTCTAAGAATCAAAGTGGTTTACATACACTGTGAAGTACATGTCAGAAGTCGATATATTCGAACTCATGGATGAGAAAAGAGGGGGTTAAAAAAGTAAGTATGTGAGTGACCTCAAGCTAGCGTTCAGATTTGAAACCATGAAACTACATAATCTACGACAATTGTAATCCAAATACTTCTTATCACCATGTGGTTTGTCGAATCGTACCCTCTATGCGGTGTCTCTTATGACCTATATGAAAATAAGCGTTATAAGTGACTTCTATGGGATTTTTGTGAAGTAAATTATTGCATTCTCCATGTTACTTAAAACCTTACCCGGTGAAGAGCTGTTTATCTTCCTATAAGTTAGGAGGTGTCACTTCTCGGGCGAGTCTGTGACTTGATGGATGATTTCTATTTATTGTTCTCTATATAGTAGGTAGATTCTGTGCAAAAAGCACATAATTTTTTAGAAAAAGCCAGTTTTTTATTATTGGTATTTAGTAATATTGATAATTTAAAAGCAAGTCTCACCCTGTACTTAGTGTATATTCCTCCCAAGTTGCAGGATTGGAAATGTGAACGTCAGTGCTTTTCTGTGACAGTATTCCCTGAGGTATTACCTAAATAGGATGAAATTTAGCGTTAAACGCTGGCCTTTACCGGTAAAAAGATTAGTAATTACCTTCGCTAAATGTTCTTACCCAAATCTGTCGTCTCTTACATTTCTCGGAGTATCGGGAGTATAACATCAATGCGATCTGTCGTGTGCGCTGTCTCCCCGGATTGAAGTAAAGTCTTGCGTCTAAAATAAGTGATATGACTCTTTGAAATTGCTATCCTCAAGAACTAACAAAGTCTGTTGGCTATAATTCCCTATTTTGCTTACCTTCTATTAGTAACCAGGTTATTCAACAGGTTATCTGTGCGATTGATCCTCATGGTAAAACCTCGGTGTGAAAGTGTTTAGATTCTTTAAATCTCGCGGGATTACTTATGTCGTTCTAAACTTGAACGCTATCTTCCAATGGATAGCGATTTTTTATGGGGATAATATATGAGTTTCTCACTGTGATTACCGCTGTTGTTATACTTTCATCTAATATGCTCTCGATATTTACTTCCTGAAAAAACTAATCTCCTTAAGTATTATGTATGATTTAACTATCGCGTATATCTTAGGGTTTACTCTCATAGTATGCGCCATCTTGGATCGGGATGTAATGCTTTCTATGTCCCTACAACTTTATTGATATCCGACCATCACGATGAACAATGTGTCTCGTGTGTTTTGTCGAATTACTACAATAATCAAGAACCGATTAATGGTCAGTTTATGTTGGTTAGAAGAGTATTATCCTAAGTTTCTCAAATTATAGTGCAACAAAATATTCTCTATGTAATGAAACGTGCTATAGTAAAATAAAAAAAGGACTTCTGACATGTTTACAATTATGTATAGTATACATGATACCCATTAAATATTCACAATGTATTTACAGGTGGGATATCTTATATTTTTTTGCTATATGTCTAATGATGCTCTAGTGAGTGTACTACCTACTGCTTTCTACGAGTGGGACTATTATATCAATGTGGGGTTTGCATGATTAAATTGTTAGTCCCTACGGTGTGCTTTACTTTATGTGATGCCAAAAAATCTATTGTATCTGTGGTATGTATAAAAAGCATACCAAGTCTAGTTTATCGTCGAGCCCTGCTGGCATCATCGTGTTTAGTTTCCTAATCCAATGAATTTCTCTTTGAAGAAGCAATTTTGAAGGATCTATTCCATCTGTAATTGGAACTTGTTCGATAATCTGAAATTTGATTTGTGAGATGTTATGACGGGCTTCTTCCCAGTGTCGTGCTAGACTGGAGGTTGTACTTTTATTTCTTATTCTGCTTTTATGTTCACTCAGTCTAGTCTTAATTTTATCTGTCTGTATTTCCAATATATAATAATCCGCATGAACATTTGATGGAATATACGACGCGTGTAGCATTACAATCAAGAGCTTCTTGTAATTTAATTTTTTCTCCTGTATGAGGGTGCAATAAAGTATTTCCACGAATTACATTGTTGCAGTGAATGCAATTGCTGCATTGGAAGGTTCCGCTTTTCTTTGACGGCCTTTTGATAGTATTACTTGAAAGTATCTCCTTGATGTTGCGTCCTCTTGTAAATGCAAAAGAGTGTTTTTCAAAATTGAATATCATTTACCTGTAAGTAAAGGCCACCGGGATCCGCTGGAGTAGTGCACAGTTTGCCAGTAGCGTTGTCTTTTCAGCATCGGGCTCCTCTCCCCACGCAGATGCGGTATTCCTCGCTGTGCAGCTGGTGCTGCTGCGGAGTCCTCTCTCCGTCTCCATGGTTCCTGGGCCGGAGCGAGGGCGGTGCCGAGGACGGGTACGGAGGACGCCGAGGTAGTGGGTGTTGCGGGGGGTCTCGAGCACTGTTCCCAAGAAGCCGCGCGGCTGCGCGGCCGCGCACTTCTCTACCCCCGAGCGCGCAGTCCCATGTGTGGAGCGCGCACAGAGGGCACATCCCGCAAGAGTATTCGCGCCGCCACCGCTTTTAAAAGGCGCACGGCGCGAAAAGCGGGCATTTCCTGATTGCCGGAGACGGCGGCGAAAGGAGCTGAGGTAAGTGTTTCCATGTGGCCACTTGTGTTTGTTTTATGTATTTCCCTGATGCGCCTTTCTTTGCTGTAATGTTTTAGTGGTAACGCGAAGCTGCGGGGGAGATTGAGTTCTTTTATTTAAGAATCCATGTTAATTGCAGTCCCTTCACGAGCGGCGATTAACATGGATATTTAAATAAAAGCACTCAATCTGCCCGCAGCTTCACGTTACTATCAGAACAATACAGCAAGTTTAAAAACAAGTCAGATTAGCCTAGAAATACACGCAGTGTTTTTAAACTTGCTGTATTGTTCTAATAGTAACGGGAGGCTGCGGGCAGATTGAGTGCTTTTATTTAAATATCCATGTTAATCGCCGCTCGTGAAGGGGCTGCAATTAACATGGATTCTTAAATAAAAGAACTCAATCTCCCCCGCAGCCTCGCTTAATTCAGGGATATCCATCACTTAGTTGAGTCGAGACAGCAACTAGATATTTCTAATGAAAGATTATTAGCATAAAAGCATCTGTAGAGCCATCAATAACTCACGATTTGTATTTGGAAATGGGTTGGGTACATTACCTTTCTGGTAGCAATTACAGGGTCAAAACAGTCGTTCCAACCCAAATATTTACATGGCAGATGTACCACAGCCTTGATCTGACGTAAATATACTATGCAGGAATCAAATGCTGTGATGTGGGAAGGGGGAGAAGAAATCCTTACTTCTCAAGTTTGCTTTTGCTCTGCCTTTCGTTCGCATAATACATGCAGCTGGATCGGCATATTTACCCAGGTGCTCACTGCTGAATTTAGTAATGGGACCTTCAAGTCACTGTTAAAAAAAAAAAATCTGGGGAGGAGCCTAGCTCGCGACCGAGATGGCCGCGTTTTAGCTCGGCTCCGTTCAACCGCCTGTTTTCTTCGTTTATCCTGTATTACTCCTGCCCCGGGAAGCCCTCCTTGCTGTGTTCTGGTATTGAAGTCACTTTGTGGACACTTACCCGTTGCTCCGGTGATCCTGGGTGCTGTCGATCCTGTGCAGCGATCCCGCTCGGAGCCTCCGGGGCGGACTGGCCTGGACCTCCTTGCAACGCCGGGACGTGACGGAACACGATGGTCGGCCCTTGCTGGCGCTGTGGATCTGGATGCGGAGGCTGATGTGCGAATAGTCCGGCTGTGCCTGTTGGCGGACCCGACTGGCCTGGGCCCTGGGGTGCGGACGCTGCCCCTCGCGGGAGAGCCTACTCATTTCTCCGGCTTGGTCCCCCCCTTTGTTCCCCGGCCCGGCCATTTTGAATTTCCACCCGGGCTCGGAGAACGGGGCCGGCGGCACGAGGGGGCCGACGAAAATCCTTCTTCTGTTGGGTCTCCTTCCTGCCTTGGGGCGCCCTGCCGCAGTTCGGCTGACCTCCTTTTGCTTTGGTGTTGCCCCGCCGGGGCCCCCCGACGACCGAGGACTTGCTGGGCTCCTAAGATGGCGGCCGACCCTGGGAGTCTCTGCCGGGCCTGGGCGAGCACTGGGGGCCCGCCACATGGCCCGGATGTCGGATCTTGTAAAGAGTTTCCTGCACTTCAAGTTGTCCTGGATGCACTGAACTCCTGGCGGACTACCGTGGCTGCACCTGTCTCCGTTGTGGAGGCGAACCCTCATTTTGAACTGGACGGGCCCCCGTCATCGGATTTGGCCTCCTCGTTGCAGGTTACGGCTGGTGTGCTCCTGGACTCTGTGCCCCCGGCGGAGACCGCATCCTTGGGTCGGAGAGTTACCGACGCCCCTCGTCGTCCTCCTTTGTTGCCTCGGCCACTGGTCTGCGGTCCGCTTGCATCCTGGCCTGACCTCGATGATCCTTCCTGTTTCTCATCGCGTCGGCTCCTTGGCCGAGACGCATGTGCCGACCCGGCTGGGCTTGCCTCGTTGGAACTGTCCTTGGAACTGTGCCTGCGATGCGAACGTTGTACCATGACTTTCCTGGATCTTCAGTATTTTCTTTCACGTTTCTTCTCAGGACTGCCGCGGGATTTTCTCCTGTGCCCTGTGTCCCTCGCCGTTTGGTCTTTGTTTGTTCGGATGATTATAACTTTGGACAAAAGCGGACAGGGCTGAAATGACTTTCTATATGCGGTAGTCTCGTTTTTTGATCTGTGACTGACATGTGCTGCTGTGCTGTTGTGTAACTTCATGGGACTCCTGAAACTTATCCTAATATCGTTAACTTCCCGTGGGCTCTACCTCTCCCTTATTACGGGTGGCGGGATGGATGCAGATAATACTGTTTTTTCGCCCTCTCCCGTGTGTGCTGATCTTTCCCTTCCCCTACCCCTCCCCTTTTGTCTTTGTTTCTACCCTGTTCCTCTTCTTCTATATTTCGGGTTCTATTTAGGGCGACAGGCACGCTGCTGGGGGGTAGGCCGTAGCCTTCTGCAGGGGTGCAGGGTGGGCTTGTGGGGTGGGTGGGGGGGTCTGTTGTTGTTTTTGGAGGGGTCTTTTTCCTCCCCTTTTTCTCCCTTTTTGGTTCTACGGCCCTTGTGTATCCCCTTTTTCGGGGCTCTGTCTCGTTGTTTGTCCCCCAGGTGTCTTTCTGGTGTACTTTTCCGGTATTACGATGATTGTGATTTGCTATGTGTGTCTTCTTATTTTTGTTGTCTATTTTGTACCGGATTTTTGTTTTTCCTGGTTTGTCGCCTGGGGGCGAGTGTTTGGGTGAGAGTCCCTTCCTTTTCCTTCTTCCCCTTTCCCTTCCCCCTCCCCCTTTTGTGGGGTTTTCTTCTCTATTGGGGGTGCGTTTCGTATTGTTTTTGTATTTGGGTCCTTTTCTGTGCTGATTGGTGGGACGGGTGGTGGCTGCGGTGGGCGGGCATTGGACAGTGTGCGCAGTGGCCTTTCCTCATGTCCGTTGTTTTGACCGGTGCTTCTTGGTATACCTATTTCGTATTTGTTTCTCCTGTGTTTTTTGAGATCGCTATGTTGCTGCCCGCCGCGACCCCGCCCCTCTGATTTGTTTCGCGGCCCGCCATGCTCCTGACCTCCCTAACCCGTCCTTTTAAAAAAAGAAAACTACCTTTCTATTTGTTTGCTCCTGAGACTGCTCTAAGATGCTTGTTATTTCCCCTGTTTCGTAGCCTTTGTATACTGTGACACTTTATACATTGCTCCTGATACTTTTGCTATGTGGTGGCCAGCCCGGTGGGTTGTAGGCCCGTATTTGTGAGCTCTCTCTGTACAATAAAGGTTTTCAAAAAAAAAAAAAAAAAAATCTGGTATAAACATTGATAAGATACAACAACAAATCTTAAAGGTCGAATGAGAGGTCAAAACAACAGCAAACATAATTATTCAGGTGGGATGTGAAAAATCAAGGAAACCTAATTCACAAGAAATCTTAAAGAGGGGTCTCTATTCCTACATAAAGGACTGTGAGTACACACATTGCCTTTGCTTAGTCCAGGAGGACTACAGAAGATGCTGCGTCCTGTTCCAATCACAGGCATGTTACTGTGGGGTTTTGGTAGCTAGGTGACTGAGAGTCAAGTCCTCTTCCTAGTGTCTACACTACTGGAAAGTTCAGCGCTTATGAACTGTGAGAGTGGGTGACACTAGACTGTCTTACATTACTTTATTACACCAGCACTGAAAGTGGAAGATTTTCGGAAGGATGTTGATCAAGAATGATGGTGCATATGTGTGTCTTGAGTTGGCTACTTGCAACTCAGGAATGGAGGGGCGTCCTGGCGCATGCGATGGGAGCACTGAGGACCTCTTGAGGAGGTACCCCTTTATGTGCCTGGTAGATACAGGCCCCTGAGATGCCAAAACTAGTCAGAATGATGTATCAGGGAATTGAAAACAAGTCCAGTCTGTGTCCACTTAAGAATAGGGAGTAACCTCAGGGAATCGGATTTAACAAATGACTGGCAAGGTGGTTCCTCATTCTTGGCTGCGTTTTCACCTGGAAGGTTTGGCTGCTTCGAGCAGCCAGAGGGCCTGGTGGGAACTGCACTGGCCCACGGTTTTCGCACACAACTCATAATTTTGGGGGCCCAGTGAGACAATTACTCACTGGTTATTACTATCTAGACGCGGTCTAGGAATGGGTCTTGCATACAGTCCGCTGTCAATGTCAATGCCTTATAAAGGTGTGAAATCCAGTGATGGCTCCCGCCGAACTCCAACAGGCATCTAAAAGTATGTGAGGTAGTTGGAGCCCTGGGAAATGTGCCCATGGGCCATATGACCAGCACATTTGCAGCAATGCTGGCCTGGCCCTACACTGAAGCACTCCTGTGCTGCCTCAAAATCTGTAAACTACTAATTAGGAAACAGGTCCCCTAGCACTTCACAACAACCTGTCCTCCATGCAGTCAAGTCCACAGAAGCCCCCAACAGTCTAAGAGCAGGGAGATCCCTGAAGTCCAAGTCACAAGCAAACAATCTCTAATCAGAACACTTTTAACAGTATATTCCCACAGTGAAGCAGTATGTCTGACTAAATAAGAGCCATTATCTACATCCCTGTACCCTGCCATCAAGAGCTGAGGTAAGGTCGACCACCCCCCGAAATCTCCCAACAGTGACTTCTCCCAGTTGCCCTCCTTGACCAGCCAATGTGCTGTGTGTTGTATTTGGGGAGTCGAGCAATTTCCCCTCTCCGCAAGTAGGCAGAGACCCTAATGGGAGCACAAGGGACTTACCATGATTAAGGTGGATGGCTGATAGTTCCCCAAAAGCAGTTAAATAAAACAACAGGATGGGCAGAGACCGCAGAGGAGATGATAAACAAAAAAGAGTATAGCCCACATATAAAGACACCAAGTGGATTACCCCACTTCACCATATGGTGCCGGACCTGAACTGCAAGAGGATCTAGTGCAAAAGTAAAGCAGTAACCTGCTGATCTATTTACATTATATGCACTCTGTAATCTACATGGTACACGTTCTTTGCAGCAGGCATATTAACCCTCTGCACTACCTTCACAGAAGACAAAACATCAACTATACAAAACTCCAATCTCTCTCCTTGAAGAACATTAATCACAGGAGTTTACTTGACATTTGTGTGCGGCCTGGTAATTGCTGGAGGAAAGGAACAAGGCAGCAGATGCTTTAAAGAACATAATAAACTTGCAAATACGGCACCCCCAGGAAGCCAGCACCCGGTGGCAACATGCATTGATTTAAGGTAGCCTAACTGAGTGCTCAGTGCTAACCATGGGCCCTTCCCAGCCACTTTCACTGCTGCTGTTGTTATCTACCCCAGCAAGTTTTTTTCTTCCCTGCCCCCTTGCACCAAAGGTTTTCCATTTCTGCCACCTCCTGATCTGTGAGTGCACTACTTCCCTACCTACTTGTAGTAATGTTGTCCGTTCCTGTCATCCCCTGGTCTGTCACTGAACTTCGTCCCTGCCTACCTGCAGCAATGTGTCATTTTCCTGCCAGATTTCATTTTGTTTTAGCTGAAAGCCTTACGCTGTCTGGTTTGCTAAAGACATTTTCGAGACATTCAGAAAGCTGCGATAAGAATGCATTCTGCCCATTGCTTATCGTTGGCTAAGGGGTTTGCAACTCACATTGTCATGCTTTCTATTTGCTGGATTAATTTGGTTTAGGCTGTCCAGTTTGAGTTCGTCTCTCCGGTTGCCCAAACTTTGATTACTATATTGTTCCACAAACTCACTTTCTGTAAACAGACCTTTACATCTTGGTCTTATCTTGTCACATTTGCGTGCATTCAAAGACAAGGTCAAATGTCAAGCTCTCGCTTCAGAAGGGGCTTGGTGTTTACTTTTCTTTCTCTAACTGCAAAGTGAAAGCATGTATGTGTAAAAATGCACCATCTTTTCACTTTTTTAAGTAAACGTTTAGAGTGACATTTGGCGCTGCACACGCGCATGGTCTGGTTCCTGGTGCACATAGCCATTGTTGCAGCGCACAGAGACCCTCCACTGCCGCACACAGAGGAAAAAAATTAGAGGGAACATTGGTCTCGAGTGGTGCTTTTTGGTGCAGGCAAGTGGCGCTTGGGCAACTGTGACATTCAGGGCGCCTGCAGATGTGAGGGAAATCAGCTATTGAAGGGCTCGCCGATTTGTTCAGAGAACTGTTGTTTAGTTTCCTCCTCTCCCTTTCTCAAAAGCCTTCCAAAAGCACCGGTCATTCCTGAACTCAGCCCGAGGATTTGTATAGCCGCGCTGGAGTTAAGGAGAGGAAAGAAGTTAAGAAACTGGATCTCCCTTCGGGGGGTAGTAAGTACGGGGAATCCCATGCACATAATCGTAACTTCCAACTCCAAAGAAGGGTCACAATATCAGCTGCGACACCTACAGTATACCGGTCCTTTTGCCGCAGTGGAGGGGTCCTTAGCACATGAACCCGGTGATGGGAATCTCACAGACCTGTCTCAAGTAGAAACTAATCCTGCTCCACCAGATTGCACTACCGGTGTTGAGGGCAATTTACAGGCTATTGACAGCTCACTTAATACTCCCAAAGGGGGGCTTAAACGAGGTCGAGGCCGCGGATGAAAAAAGAAAACCGGAGTAAGCAAAGTCGGAGTTCCAGAGGGGGGTGCAGAGGTTGGAATAGGGGTCAATACACCATTTAAGAAAAAATCATCTTCCTTTTTGAACATAGAACTTAAGTCTAAAAATACTAACGTGAAGAGTAAAACTAAGGTGAAGGCTAAAGATTCTAAAATAGTGCACCCCACAGGCTCAAGAATTACTCCTTCACTTCGTTCCTATTTCAAAGTCGTTCCTCAGATCTTACATCTCTCTGAAGAGATTGACGTTACAGGTATGGCATCGATCCCAGAGGCCAGTTCCTCCTCTTACTGTCAACCTTCCGCGCCAGCAGATACATCGCCGCTGGGGGTAGATGATGCAGTTGAGAAGAGCTCTAGTCAAACTATTGAAACTGCTGAAAATACCGATTTAGTAAGGAGCCTGCAAGGTCCGCACGATCCAGAGATAGAACGATAGCCTGTGAAGCCCATGCAGTCTGTTCTGTTTGCGCATTCTCTGCCACAACCTTCACCTGTGATAGAGCAGGGTTTACCCCAAGTCCGGACTACAGGGCTTTCCGAGGAGGCTGAAGAGTTAGATTTTCTTGAGCTAGGAGGCGCATCTGGGGGCGTAGATATGGAAACCTCTGCTGTCCCTGTCCTACTTGATCCCAACTCCCTATTGGCCCCTTCCTCTCCTTCTCCTTCTCCAATGACAACAGCCTCCGTTTTGGAGATGTTTTCAGCCCTTACCTTGGAGATAAGAAAAGGATTTGCGGAATCATCTGCTAATCAATTAGAGTTTAAAAACTACTGTGAAACACTTGATAATAAAATTGAAGGGCTCACTATAAGAACTGGAGTGCTGGAAGAAACGGTTGGTGCCCATTCAATTTATTTGGACCAAGCGAAAGTGGACATTCAGAAACTCACAAGGGAAGATCTGGCTCTCAGCGAGAGGATGGAGACTCTTGAAAATAATGCGAGACGGGGGAACATTCGTATTTTGAATATTCCTGAAGGATCTGAAGGGTCAGATATTAGACAATACATCGTGTCTTTATTGAAGGAATCACTGAATCTAGAGCATACTCTTGCAGAACTGTCGGCCGACATTCAGAGGGTTCACAGGGATCCTTTTAAACTGAATTCTCAGAGGTCTAAATCTCGTAAAACCTTAGTTAATTTTCACACCTACCTCCTAAAGGAACGCATCCTAAATATGGCTTTGAAACAAAAGTCTTTGTCTGGGAAAGGTTTTACTTTTTTGATAAGATCAGACCTTTCCAGAATTACACTTGAAAAGCAATGGGAGTTTGGGAGGCGCTTGGATGCCTTTAGAAAATTAGGTGCAACAGCCCAGCTCATGTTTCCGGCAGCCCTTAAAGTAATGTACAATAACAAGATGTTTAACATCAGGTCTGTACAAGCAGCTGGTGAGCTACTAATGGATCTGGGTATGGGGGCTCGTAAGGTTTAACATAAGGCACCCTTCAGGCACCCATAACTTCATCTTAAGTATTTAAGTGGACCTCCCATCAAACTCTCTATTTTTGATCTGGAAAATCTAGATGTAGATGTAGACATAGCTTTTCTCTTTCTCTTCTCTGCCTACTTATATGCACTAGTCAATATGTTCACAATTTTAGGTATTCTTTTCTTTTTTTTAAAATCTTTTTCACTCTTTATTTGTCCTTTGAAAAGAAGGGGGGTGATCTTTCTTGCTGGAGGTCAACCGGTGGGGCACTATCTAGTGGACATTGTTCCGGTTAGATACTGCAAGGGTTCTTCACGGGGGGAGGGGGTCTCACCTTGGGTGGGTGAGCGCTAAGGGGTGGCAAAAATATAAAAAAGTCCTCAATAACCTAAATAGTAGTTTTGGGAATGGTATATCACACATTATACACAATTATTGTAAGGAAGTCAAGAACGGGATCATAAATATTTTCTTTGGTATAGTATTTTTAATCGTTTTGGTTTATTGGATGAGAGATGAGTAGTGTTGGTTTTCTCTTCTGGAACGTCAACGGCCTCCGCACCAAGCCCCGAGCCAATAGAATCTTACAATATCTGAAGGACTTGGATGTGCAGGTTGTGGTGTTGCAGGAGACCCATTTAACTCTTAGTGAATTGATTGCACTTACCAAGAAGAATAGATGGATCGATATTGCGGTCTCTACCACTCAAACTTCTCATACTAGGGGGGTTGCGATTATTTTTAAAAAAGGAGCTAAAGCTAAGCTGATTTAACAGGCTGTAGATTCTTCTGGTAGATGGGCGATAGCGTCAGTCCTTATGGCTGGGTTTTCAGTTACAATCGTCGGCTATTATGGTCCGAACCAGGATGACCCTTCTTGTTTGGAAACTGTTTTTTCGCAGTTACTTTCCGTTTCAGGACCTATAATACTAGCCGGCGATTTTAACATTGTGTTGGATCCCGTCTTGGACAAGTCTCCTAATAATCGATCTTTGGTTTTGTCTAAGACTAGGTCCTTCCTATTGGACGCTATGAGGCAGTATGGGTTTGTTGATGTCTGGCGACAAAGGTCAGGAAAACAACAGGGGGTTTCCTTTCGGAACCTTAAATACCATCACAAGTCAAGGATCGACTTTATTTTAATAACTCAAAGTCTGGTTGATTCCGTTAAAACAATAGATTACTTTCCTTCGAATCTTTCTGACCATTCTGCGGTTAAACTGGAGTTAGGTTTCCGTAGTAAAAAACCCCCGAGTACGTGGTCCTTTGATCGCTCTCTCCTTACCAATGATGAGGATATCTCATATCTTAAGTCGGAGACTCAGAACTTCTTTCTATTAAACAATGGTTCTGCCTTAAATAGAATTATTTGGGACTCGTTTAAGGCTACCTTGAGAGGGCTTATGGTAGCTAAAATTGCCTATCGGAGGAAGAATTATAACGAAAAGATTTCTTCCATTGAAACAGAAATGGCTTGTGTTCAACACGATATTGATATTAACAGTACAGCTTCAGGGTCTATTTTAGATCCTCTTCACAATCAACTGCTGATTCTAAAAGGAAGCCTGGCTTCCATTTTAAACCTGAGGGTTCAACAGAGATGGGAAGCCAGTAAGCTGGCACACTTCGAATGTAAGGAAGGCGCAGGTAAACTACTGGCTTGGAAGGCCAAAGTAGATCAGGTCCGGAACAACATCGCATCTATAAAAGTAGGAAACAACAACTTTTCTTCAGATGATGAAATTAGGAGGGTATTTAGGGAATTATTCCAAGATATATATCAAGAAGATAAGGTAATCACGGCTGAGGCTATTCAGAGCTGGTTGAGTAACATCACTTTACCCTCTTTTTCTTTCGAACAATCTCAACATTTGGATAATCCCATCACAGAGGATGAGGTGAGATCTGCCATTAGGAAGGGGAAGGCGTCCGGACCTGATGGGCTGCCAGCTGAGTTATATAAACTCCTGGACTCAGAAATCATTCTCTTCCTCACCAATTTGTTTAATCAAATCCTTTTAGAAGGAATGCCCGCTCCGACATCATGGGATAATGCCTCCATCGCCCTTATTTTAAAACCGGGTAAACCTAAGGAGGCCTGTGGCTCGTACAGGCCAATTTCCATTTTGAATGTGGATTATAAAATCTTCACCACAGTTCTATCCTCTAGATTGGCCTCTATCGCGCCCTCTGTCCTTCATTTGGATCAAAAGGGGTTCCTGAAAGGGAGACAACTTTATGAATTAACCTATGACTTAATTGGTGCCATAGATATCGCAACAACCAACAATCTCCCATTGGCCGCCCTTACGCTGGACGCAACGAAGGCTTTCGACAGGGTTAATTGGGTGTACCTGTCGGAAGCCTTGGCCAAGTCTGGTGTCGGGGAAAGGTTCCGCAGGGTAATAGGCCTGTTACATAGCAATCCATCTGCATGCCTTCTCGTCAATGGTGACCTGTCGAGCCCTTTTTCCATCACTAGGGGAACCAGACAGGGATGCCCGCTCTCTCCCTTGCTTTTTGATTTTTACATTGAGCCTTTTGCGCAACATTTAAGGGAGGAGGTCACCATCAAACCTTTTCATTATCAAGGTTGGACAAGGAAGGTAGCATTATACGCCGACGACGTGCTTATCTTAACATCAGAAGTCACTACTGCTCTTCCGGCTATCTTGAAATTGGCCCATGCCTTTGGACAAGTGTCAGGATATGAGATGAATGCAGCTAAGACTGAAATGCTTATATGGAATGATGAGAACTCTGTAACAGAACTCCAAGCAGGCATTTCAATGCGATACCTAGGCTTGACAATAGTAAAGGACATTAATAAACTTGTCCAAGTTAACTTATCTACAGTCGTTAAAGATTGCCGTAAGCTTCTCCATTCATGGTCACATTTGCCTCTTTCATTATTAGGTAGAGCCAACCTAATCAAAATGTCTATCCTTCCTAAAATGTCCTTTTTATTTAATACCATTCCTTTATACTTTGATCAAACTACTTTAGCTAAGTTCCAATCTAATATCTCATCCTTTATCTGGAATAACCATTTTTCACGGATCGCTTGGAAAAAACTAAGACGGCGACGTGATAAGGGGGCTTGGCGGCTCCAGACCTAAGGATCTATGCTTGGGCCTTTCAACTATCCCACTCACGGATGTTGTTGAAGGGTCCAGTAGTCTCGGGGGTGGGTCCTATGTATGTAGCTATGTTGGATGGGGAAAGAATTAATCATTCTGGTTTTCTTTTTAAGTTTGGTCATCCTAAGTTTAAAAAAAAAATGAAACTGAAGACCCTACAAGGTCTGGCCAGAACTTGGGCTGAAGTCATGAATTCCAAAAAATTAAATTACTTTTGCGAAACAACTCCGCTGTGGGGGTTCCCTGAAAATCCTGCTTGGCTTGATGACACTCTAGTAATTCCTTTGAGAGAGGCAGGCTTGGAAGTTTGGGGTGACCTCTTCTATGAGGGTGATTTACTCTCATGGGAACATCTGCAAGTCAAGGTTGGCCCCAATCTTTCACGATTCAAATACATACAGATTCATAGCTGGTCTGTCACCTATAAAACCTCTCCCGCTAATAGGAATAAATTCAAACTTGGAGGGCATAGCCCATTTGTCTCTGATTTACTAATTTGTGGTCCAGCAAAAAAAGAAGTATCTAAATGGTATAATTTCATTCTGGAGGAGTCGGATGGGGACTTTGTTCTGCCGGAGTGATTATGGGGCTCTGTTTTGACGGACCAGAATTTACAAAATCTTTGGATGACTTCTTTTGAACTTCTGTGGAACATTGTTAAGCCGTCCTGGCTTCGCAGAAATCATATCCTTACCCTGCATAGGGCATACTATTCCCCTCTCAGGTTATCTAAATTTGCAGGAGGACAGTCAGTGTCTTGTGCTAAATGCGGGTTGATTGCTGCATCAGATACACACATGTTTTTTGAATGCCCACTGTTAACCACATTTTGGGAGGATATCAGTAAGTCCCTCACAGAATCATTGGGAAGACTTGTCACTATAGATCTAATAGTATTTGGTGTTCTAGAAGGCGTACAAAATCCAGCCAGGTGTCTAGTCTTTTATGCTATCCTACTTGCAAGAAGGGAATTCTGCAGGAAATGGAAAGACTCTTCACCGCCTACTTTTAGAGATTGGCAAAACTCAGTCTTGCAGACCTCATGTACCGATCTGGCCAGATCTGGTCATCAAAGTAAGAGGGACTTCTGGTATCAACTTTCTTGGCTTCATTGACTCATCCGGGGTTTGTTTTTTTTTCCCGGGTCCAATGATTGATCTCCTATGGTACTTTGATATCTTGTACCTGTGGAACAGCCGTTATCCGGCTCATGCCCGGCCCCACTTGGCTGTTAAACTACCCCCAAGGTTTGCCGCAAATTGGTAAATCATGGAATCTGTGCCTTTCTGGAATACAGTTGACAGCTGAGGGATAAATGGCCCCCGCAAGACTCGTGTCCCCTCCAGTTTTTCAGATAAACTGAGACAGCTGCTCTCTGTATATTCCTTTTGGTACTTTGTCTACATGGTAGTTATGAGGACAAAAAACAAAAAAAAAACAAAAAAAGAAGCTCTTGATTGTAATGCCACATGCATCGTATATTCCATCAAATGGCCATGCGGATTATTATATATTGGAAAGACAGACAGAAAAATGAAGACTAGACTGAGTGAACATAAAAGCAGAATAAGAAATAAAAGTACAACCTCCAGTCTAGCATGACACTGGGAAAAAGCCCGTCATAACATTTCACAAATCAAATTTCAGATTATCGAGCAAGTTCCAATTACAGATGGAATAGAGCCTTTAAAATTGCTTTCAAAGAGAAATTCATTGGATTAGGAAACTAAATACGATGATGCCAGCAGGGCTCAACAATAAACTAGACATGGTATGCTTTTTATAAATACCACAGATACAATAGATTTTTTGGCATCACATAAAGTAAAGCACACCGTAGGGACTAACAATTTAAACACGCAAACCCCACATAGCTATAATAGTCCCACTCGAAGAAAGCAGTAGGTAGTACACTTACTAGAACATCATTAGACATATGGCAAAAAAATATAAGATATCCCACCTGTAAATGCATTGTGAATATTTAATGGCTATCATGTATACTATACATAATTGTAAACATGTCAGAAGTCCATTTTTTATTTTACTATAGCATGTTTCATTACATAGAGAATATTTTGTTCCACTATAATTTGAGAAACGTAGGATAATACTCTTCTAACCAACATAAACTGACCATTAATTGGTTCTTGAGTATTGTAGTAATTCGACAAAACACACGAGACACGTTGTTCATCGTGATGGTCGGATATCAATAAAGTTGTAGGGACATAGAAAGCATTACATACCGATCCAAAATGGCGCTTACTATGAGAGTAAACCCTAGGGACATAGAAAGCATTAATCCCGATCCAAGATGGCGCATACTATGAGAGTAAACCCTAAGATATACGCAATAGTTAAATCCTACATAATACTTAAGGAGATGAGTTTTTTCGGGAAGTAAATATTGAGAGCATATTAGACGAAAGTATAACAAAAGCGGTAATCACATTGAGAAACTCAGATATTATCGCCATAAAACATCGTTATCCATTGGAAGATGGCATTCAAGTTTAGAACGACATAAGTAATCCCGCGAGATTTAAAGAATCTAAACACTTTCACACCGAGGGTTTACCGTGAGGATAACTCGCGCAGATAACCTGTTGAATAACCCAGTTACCGATAGAAGGTAAGTGAAATAGCCAACAGACTTTGTTAGTTCTTGAGGATAGCAATTTCAAAGAGTCATATCACTTATTTTAGACGCAAGACTTTACTTCAATCCGGGGAGACAGTGCATACGTCAGATCGCATTGATGTATCACTCCAGATATTCCGAAAAATGCAAGAGACGATACAGATTTGGGTAAGAACATTTAGCGAAGGTAATTACTAATCATTTTACCGGTAAAGGTCAGCGTTTAATGCTAAATTTCATCCTATTTAGGTAATACCTCAGGGAATACTGTCACAGAAAAGCACTGACGTTCACATTTCCAAACCTGCAACTTGGGAGGAATATATACTAAGTACAGGGTAAGACTTGCTTTTAAATTATCAATATTACTAAACACCAATAATAAAAAACTGGCTTTTTCTAAAAAATGCTGTGCTTTTTGCACAGAATCTACCTACTATATAGAGAACAATAAATAGAAATCATCTATCAAGTCACAGACTCGCCCGAGAAGTGACACCTCCTAACTTATAGGAAGATAAACAGCTCTTCACCAGGTAAGGTTTTAAGTAACATGGAGAATGTAATAATGTACTTAATAAAAATCACATAGAAGTCACTGTTATCGCTTATTTTCATATAGGTCATTAGAGACACCGCATAGAGGGTACGATTCGACAAACCACACGGTAGTAAGAAGTATTTGGATTACAATTGTCGTAGATTATGTAGTTCCATGGTTTCAAATCTGAACATTAGCTTGAGGTCACTCACATACTTACTTTTTGAACCCCCTCTTTATTAAGTACAAGCACATTTAAGTTGGACTCTTGGAAACAAACAATATTTGTAATTCAATAGGTCTTGCATTTGCGAGAATTTAAGCTATTGGCATTTACAGTGCCAATAGCTCAAAGTCTCGTAAATGCGAGACCTATTGCATTTCAAATGCCTGTTATCGGGTGGCACCTATAACGAGTTGTTGGGGAATGGAGCGGATTTTCGTGTTTTAACACTCCAAAATCTGCATGGAAGGGTAAATACTGTACACATTTTCCCTGTTAAATTTCGGCAGGTTTGGCCTTCCAAAAATTAACGAATGTTAAGTTATTTAACGCATTTGATAATTATTTAATGCTTTAAATAAAACTCCTAATTCCATCCTTTGCATAAACAGAGGTTTATGCATTGGACAGAATTCCCCGCCCAACTTGCAATGAGGGCCCTAGTGTTGTTACCAGAGACATCCAATGATTTCTAAACCAGATCAGCAGGGAGAAAGAGATGAAGGGGATGTGCTGTCTGCGTCATGGCCTGGCCAAGGTGTTGTTGCCACCAGTGGGGTGTGGATGGAACAGTTGGCAAACGAACAATATACTCTGCACATGTAGCAGTATTCCTTCCTTACTGTATTGACATTGACCAGGGCACTCTTTATATACTAACTGTGGAAGCCGTATTGAAATGGAGCTCTTCTATAAAATCAATCAATGTCACATTGTGTCCTTCAAACCCCACCCCCATAGACCCCTTCCCTATCCTTCCTCTCCTCCCGCCCTCAATGACTTCTAATGGTTTGCTATCAAACTGCATTACATTTCACAGTCATTATTCATATAGCAGAAGGAAAAAAATAATCACAATCATTTTAAATACAGCATTTACATAAAAATCTGTATAGTAATACAATTACAGATTTCCTAGACAGTTGTTAGGAGAGTCCTGATTTTATTAACAACAAGGGAGGCGATTAATATGCGGTCTCATTTCCTGCTGCTTATTTAGGTAGCACGTTTAAACTGCAATACATTTCCCATAATCCTGCTCCCCGATGAAAGGAAATAACACAAAAAAGATACACTATAGAGTATAAATAGAAGCAGTCCACATTAAGAATTGCACATAGGTTAAAGCATAAACCAATTGTAGAAATGCTGAGTTTATATAAGAGCAAATTTATTTTGGTGAGGGCATATGGCGCCGGGCTATGAGCCTCTTGTTTTATAATAAAATTACAGATTCCATAACCCATATCTTCTTTTTCATGATAATTGAAGTCTAAAGTACATAGAAGAAACAAACCAATGTAAAAAATCTACAGAAACCACCATTAACCTCCAAAAGAAGCATGTCCTCTATCCGTGAGGAATGCTTCTCGCCAAACATATTTGCCACCTGGCATATTAGACCATCACCTGGTTAGTTGAGATTGGCATTAGGAATAATCACAAAAAATGTGTTACCGTCTATTTGAAGGGTGGGCATGCATGCCAGCAGCAGGATAATATTTACCTCCTTTATCTTTAAGAAAATCTGGACTTTCCTTCACAACTGGCTATGTTCTTTCTCGACACCCATCCTGCCAATCACGTCTCATAGCTTGGAGCAGTTCACTAGGCCAAAGGCACTCTATAAATCAAAGAAGGCCAGATGTAACAAACCCCTTTTGGCCTTTACATATTGTTCGACAGTGGCAATTCCAGGTCTAAATCTGGACTGGGATTCTGTTAAAGCATTGTTTTCCACACCCCCATCTTTCAGGTGAGGCAATAATACTTGGCCCAGGATCTTGGCACTTGAGTCTAATAGAAAAATCGGTCTGTAGCACATCGGCTCAAATCTATTCCCCTTTTTGAAGACTGGACAATGGTAGACATCCTCCAAGGGTCAGGGATGGGGCCTAACATGGCAGATCTAAAAACATTTATTAACAAGTATTTTGTTTGCTCACGATTGTCACTATTACCTTTACTACCTCATGTAATTTTGGTTGCTCACAGTTTTTATTACCTCATTGTCACCTTTGGGCCACAAGAAGAGAAGGAGCCAACACTAAAGGCTATTTAGGTCGTTTAATTAGGTCTCTCGGAACAACAACAAAAAAAGTCTTGCAATCAGAAAACAGTTAAATCCAGGGTCCTCCCGTAGGTCCTCAGGTCAGCGGTCAATCCCTTGTAATGGCGTGTGGTTCACCAGCGCATGTAAGGGAAAAAGAAACAAATGGGGCTTTAGTGGGCTGTTCCCTTTCTAGCAGTCTTGCAGAAAGAGGGGGGAAGGGTGTGAGGAATAGGGCCAGTACCACCACCACACTTAAAGTGACTTGCTCAACATTCACCAAACCAATGTGCCAGGTGCTCTCGGTCGGGTCCTACCCCGTCCCTCCCTTCTTAAATGGTAGCAGTGAACCCAAACGAGCACGCACCTGCGAAAGCCACGCGTCCTCCTTCGCGTGGCTGGGCGAACCGCTGTGTCGTTGGCCTCCTGGCTTCACAGCTGCCGACGTCTGTTTCTCCTCCGGTCCCGTCCCGGCGCTTTCTCTGCTTTCGCTACCGGTCCTCCTGGAGGGCTCCGTCGTCCTTTCCTCGACTCCCGTTCCAGTCGCGCCCTTCTCCGCATCCGTCCTCGTCTTCTCCTGGCGCTGTAGCACCTCCTCCCACGACAGAGCGACAGCGTCTTCCGGGTCTTTACAGATAAGGCCCAATCCCGCTCCCGATTGGTTCACGAAGTCAGGTGGTCCAGAGGCGAGAACCTCGTCACGACCAGAGCGGGGGGACCGAGCAGGGGACCCCCTGACAAATCTCCCCCCTAGACTTTTCCCGTTCGGGGGAAAGAGGATAACGGGACAAATAGTCAGCATTTGTCTGAGCAGAACCTTTTCGATGACACACCTCAAAATCATAGGGTTGCAAGGATAAGAACCAACGGAGGATGCGTTCATTGTGGCCCTTATTTCGTTGCAGCCATTGCAAAGGGGCATGGTCCGAGAATAGGGTAAAATGACGGCCATCTAGGTAGTAGTGAAGTTTTTCAATGCTCCATTTCACAGCCAGGCACTCCTTTTCTATCGTGGGATAGGCTGTCTCCCTAGGGAAAAGTTTCCTACTTAAGTACAGAATAGGTCGTTCCCTCCCATCCTGATCTACCTGGGACAACACTGCACCCAATCCAACCCCTGAAGCATCGGTCTGGAGGTAGAAAGGTTTGTCAAAGTCAGGTGTTATGAGGACTGGGGACGAGGAGAGAACATCTTTTAGTGCCTGAAAAGCATTTTGAACTTGAGGGGAAGGTTGTTTGAACTGGTTGGAAGTGGCTGTTTTCTTCAACATATCCGTCAAAGGGGCTGAGAGGGAGGCAAAGTGCGGGATGAACCGTCGGTAATAGCCGACTAAGCCAAGGAAGGCTCTGAGATCCCTCCTATTTTTGGGGAAACCTTGACTTTGAATGGCTTTGACCTTCTCTTGTTGGGGGTACAACTGACCGTTCCCCAATACGTAACCTAGGTATTTAACTTGGGAAAAGGCAAAGCGTGATTTCTTTGAGTTTAGGTGTAAGCCCGCCTTTTCCAAGGCCCCCAGGATCTGTTCTAAATGCTGCAAATGGGTCTGCCAATCTGGACTATGGATGACAATATCATCCAAGTAGGCTGCCGCAAAGCATCTGTATGGGGCTAACACCGTATCCATAAGACGCTGGAACGTAGCAGGAGCCCCATGGAGGCCAAAGGGCAAAACGGTGAAATGAAACAGACCGTCTGGGGTAGTGAACGCGGTCTTTTCCTGATCTTTTAGGGAAAGGGGCACCTGCCAGTATCCTTTGGTGAGGTCAATGGTTGTTATGTATTGAGCCTCACCGAGTTGTTCTATCAATTCATCGACTCTTGGTAAGGGATACCCATCTTGTTTTGATACCTTGTTCACTGCTCTAAAGTCGATACAAAATCTTTTACTTCCATCGGGTTTTGGCACTAGTACCACAGGAGAGGACCAATTGCTCTTAGAGGGCACTATGATCCCCGCCTCTAACATTTTCTGTACCTCCTCTTTTATCACTGCTCGCCGGGCTTCTGGGACTCGATAGGGTTTTTGTTTTACTGTCACCCCTGGAACAGTCGGAATGTGGTGTTCGGCTAATGTAGTTCGACCTGGTTGATCTGAAAAAACGGACTGATGTTTCATCATCAACTCTTTCAGTTCGTCCTTCTTGGGTCCGGGAAGGTCGGGGTTCACAACTGCGTGCTCGATGGTATGAGCAGGAGGTGCAGCTAAGGACACTGAAACAGGATTTTTAGGAGGAGAACCCAGCCATTTCTTTAAGATGTTAATGTGGTAAATTTGGGTTCGGGTAGGAGAAAGCTTTAGAGCATATGTAGTCCTTCCTATTTTCCTTACTACTTGAAACGGGCCTTGCCACTCCTTTCGGAGTTTGTGAGTAGAGGTAGGAAGAAGGACCAGAGCCCAGTCTCCTAAGTTCAACTCTCTCCATTTCTTTCCTTTATCGTAAAAGGTCTTTTGTTTACCCTGGGCTTTCTCTAATGTTTCATAAGACAGTGTCCGTAGCTTGTGTAACCTGGATTTTAACTGCTGGGAGTAGTCCAAAAACTCTTCAGCGTCTTGTGACCCTGTTTTCTCCCAGCTCTCTCTGGTTATTTCTAATAGTGTCCGGGGCTTCCTTCCAAACAGTAACTCAAATGGCGAAGTTCCTAGACTGCTTTGGAATTGGCTTCTCAGTACATAGAGGGCCAATGGAAGCAGTTGGTCCCACTGCTTACCGTCTCCGGACAATAGTTTCTTCAAAGTGGTCTTGATCAAACCGTTGTACCTTTCGACTAGGCCATCGGTTTGCGGGTGATACACCGACGTACGTAGGTGTTTCACATTGAGAAGCTTACACACTTGCTTCATGAGCCTAGACACAAAGGGTGTTCCCTGGTCTGTTATAAGATCCTTGGGGAATCCCATTCTAGCAAACAATTCCACCAGTTTCTGCGAAATGGCACTAGTAGTGGCAGCCCTTAGAGGGAACGCCTCGGGGTAACGCGTCGCATAGTCGACTATCACCATGACGTATTGGTACCCCCTATGTGACTTTGGTAAAGGCCCTATGATGTCTACCCCTATTCTTTCAAAAGGTTTCCCTATGATTGGAAGAGGGACAAGAGGGACTTTGGGAGGAATGTACGGGTTTCTTTTCTGACATATATGGCATTCCTGACAGTATTTCTTGACCTGAGCATACACCCCAGGCCAATAGAAATGTCCAGTGATGGAGTTTGTGGTCTTTTCCGCACCAGAATGGCCTGCTAGAAGGTGTGCATGAGCATAAAACATCACTTGCTCACGAAATATAGCTGGTACTATTAGCTGGGGGGTGGCCTGCTTCTGTCCTACCCTATATAAGAGACCCCGTCCCTCCCTTCTTAAATGGTAGCAGTGAACCCAAACGAGCACGCACCTGCGAAAGCCACGCGTCCTCCTTCGCGTGGCTGGGCGAACCGCTGTGTCGTTGGCCTCCTGGCTTCACAGCTGCCGACGTCTGTTTCTCCTCCGGTCCCGTCCCGGCGCTTTCTCTGCTTTCGCTACCGGTCCTCCTGGAGGGCTCCGTCGTCCTTTCCTCGACTCCCGTTCCAGTCGCGCCCTTCTCCGCATCCGTCCTCGTCTTCTCCTGGCGCTGTAGCACCTCCTCCCACGACAGAGCGACAGCGTCTTCCGGGTCTTTACAGATAAGGCCCAATCCCGCTCCCGATTGGTTCACGAAGTCAGGTGGTCCAGAGGCGAGAACCTCGTCACGACCAGAGCGGCTATCCTTAAAGGGCCAAGACGAAGAATCCATTAGCCGATCGGGGCCAAGCAGGGGACCGAGCAGGGGACCCCCTGACACTCATGTATTTTCATGTGCTCACAATTGTCACTATTACCTTATGTAAGTAACGTTTGTTTTTGCAATCTGTTCTTTTGTAATGTTTCTCATTATGTTTCATTTCTGTTCCTAATGTGAAGCGCTCTGACGCCTTCGGGTAAAGTCCGCGCTATATAAAAATGCATAAATAAATATATAAATAAATAAAGAGAGAAGGAGGAGGAGGTGCAGGGGAGGGGTGTCCTGGAAAAGGACGTCCAAATCAGGGGAGGGGGATGAGTTGTGGAGGAGGGAAGTGCGGGCCGGGAGAAGGAGGAGGAGCGGAGACCTCCGGGGTCTGAGAGAGGGATCGGGAGTGTGCGAGCCGAGGGAGGCAGAGGTCAGGGGCAGAGAGCAGAGGGCTGCAGCCGCAGAGAGGAGCCCGGAGCGCGGCAGAGAACTTAGGACCAACAGGGGGTCGGGGCGGCCCCAAGGACTCCCAGATCAAGCAGCAACGAGGAGTTCGGGGCTGCCCAGCGAAGCCGGAGGTAGCAGGCACGGACACACACTCTCCGCCAAGGGTCGCTCTGGAGAGCTACGGAGGACGGGGACCCGCAGAGGGGAGCAGAGCAAGACCCGGAGGAGGGCCCGGGAGAGGGCGCCAGGCGACCGGGCATGGATGGGTGCTAGCCACGTCTGGAAATAGGGTAAACTGCACCGCAAGGGCCATGCGCGCCACATTTTAAAGGCATCACGGTGTGGATGTGTGTACATGTGTCTCTGTATGTGTGCGTGTATGTGCGCTCCTGTGTGTGTGTCTCTGTGTGCGGGGGAGGGGGGGAGTGTCTCTGTCTGCGTGTCTGCATGTCTGTCTGCGCTCGTGTGTGTGTGGCCGCATGCGTGCAGGGGGAGGTGTGCCTGGGTATGTTTGTGCTTCCCAGGAGACAGCCTGGCCGAGCGCGGCGCGTGCCAGTCGGCGCGTGCCACTTTCACATCGCCTCAAAGGCGAAGCGCGTGGCCAGGATTGTCTCCTGGGAAGCACACATGCCGACAAAAGAGCTTCGGCGGAGACGCGCTTCCGCGCGTTCAGCCGAGCCCTAATAAAGGACCCAGTAAATTTATATCAATTTTTTAAAAAAGTCAGCTGGCACACAATCAGGGCCAGGAGCTTTCCCCAAAATTTATTTTTTAATAACTTGGGGGACTTCATGGACATCAATAGGTCTTGGGAAATTGTGGAAGAGCTTAGAATTTAAGCTACAGTCTAAAACTGTATCAGTGGGCAAATTGTCCAGTGAAAGGATTTTTGTGCAGTGGGTCACCCAAGCATTCACTGTGATTAAAGTTTCTATTTTGGGTGTGTTTAGCTAGGCACAAAAAACATCGATTGACGACTTCCCAAAACTTTGAACTGTCGGCTATGAGATCTCCCCAGGCCTTATTCCTAATCTCAGTTTTTCTTTCTTCTGAAGTCAATTTATATGCCTTTCTTCCCTCCTTAAGAACTATGCTACATGAGGGTGGCTTGTCAAAGCGGTCAACTGCTGTTTATGGGCAGCAGAACAAGACGTATTAAACCACCGACACAGCAATGGTTGACGGGAAGATCTACTGGAGGTTAAATTCAAATTTGTTTATTGTTTTCAATAAAGAACACATGTATTACATTGCAAAATGAGGGCTCCATATAGAAGCAGCGCAGGAGACAGACAAGCATGTCTTCTCCACAGAGCAAACTAAAATCGTGATACATGGGCCAAACTGTGATTCTAAGACACAAGACGTGTTCGCTGAGCCTGTTGAGTAAACACAACCTCAAGAACCAGAACCAAAAACCCCCTTTCCCCCAAATGCCCCCACCTCAACCAGTGTGCTAGATCTTTGAAGCAGTCGTCAAGGTATCCACATCTCGCTCAGCTAGTTTCCCCATCTGGGCGGTGAGAGTCATTTGGTATCTCTATAAGGTGCAGTAAGCGGAGATATCCAGGGCACGTGATTTCGTTAAATTCTTTCAAGAGAAGGGATAGAAGTGGTAGCCAGAGTTTGTGGAACGTTGCCGCTGAGTGCGTGAGTGTGGCCTGAATGCGTTCCATTCCCAGTGTAAACCATATTTTGTGAAGCCACCCCGTGTGAGTAGGTCTAGTGGTTGTTCCCCAGCGTGAAAGGATGTGCTGAGATGCAGCTTGCATGGCAATCCCCATCTGACGCCCTCATATGGACTTCAGGGGGAAGGTGAGTGCGTTTGGGAGGCCCAGGAGAGTATAGGCTGGAAGTCTCGGGATTTCAGTGTCAAATGTGCTGTCTATGTCGTCTAAGAAAAAAATATAATAAGGAGGCCCCCTAAGTGGCTCAATTGGGACCAGGGGAAAGATACTTAAAAAAGATCTATAGTGTCCCTAGAGCATGTAACCTATGGATTACTTGAATAATCCAGAGAAGACTATGCATCCATCATAGGACTGAACTATGTAACAACCTTACAACCACAATAGTATGTACTTACTCGTATCAGAAAATTGGGCTCAATATGGAATGTGTAAATCAATGGTATTTAGCAATTCCTAAACATGATATCTAAACATAATACTAACAAGACAGTAGGTATTGGTGCAAAAGAATTTCTATGGCAAGGGTGTGGTTGCAAAATTAAAAACATATATGTTTATTCAGTATACAATTGAGTTATTGTGCAATAACAATCACATATAAACATTTTAAAAAATTCAATACATCATATAAAAACACAATTAATAAAAAATATTTTTTATCAATTGTGTTTTTATATGATGTATTGAATTTTTTATTTGAGCCCAATTTTCTGATACGAGTAAGTTCATACTATTGCGGTTGTAAGGTTGTTACATAGTTCAGTCCTATGATGGATGCATAGTCTCCTCTGGATTATTCAAGTAATCCATAGGTTACATGCTCTAGGGACACTATAGATCTTTTTTTAAATATGTTGTCGAAGGTGGCCGAGGAGGAGACCAAGATGGCCGCCTCTTGCTGAAGCTCCGCCGGTCCGGGGGACTTAACGCCCGAATAATGCAGTAACGCCCGATCCTGCAGTGCATCCAAACCTACGATCCTGTACAACATCCTCTACAGCACGACGGATGCAAATTTGGTGAAGGTGGCGGCAGTGGATCCGAAGATACGGCGACCCGACCAACGGCCGGGCAAGACGCGGGAGGCCACGGCAGTGCGGAGCGGAGGTAGGGCGAGCTGCGCGTGGGGCGCCCGGGTGACCGGCAGGGTCCGACCGCGGTAATATCCGCGTCCTGAGGGCTGGGGGCTCATCTCCACGGCGGGCCTATTGCTACCTGGCTCCCCCTGGGCAGTGCTGTGCGCCTGACTCGCTTTCGGGCCTCTCGGCCTAGGAGGCGGGCTTAAGCCGGGAGCTCCATTGGGGCTGCGGCGGGGACGTAGACCTGGCGCTGGGGGCGGGTTGCTTAGCGGTCGGTCTACGGGGCCGCTCTGGGTGCTACTGGCGCCGACGCTGCCCGGCCTCGTGTCTGCGGCGCTACTGGCCCCCCCTGCCCCCCGGGGCGCTTGTGAGGGGACAAACGACACGCCGCCTGGCCTGACAGACCGCGTGGGTGCCTGAGAAAAACTGCTTCTTGATCGCCTGGCCCACGGCACACCATCCGCCACTCATTGCTACCTGGGACTCGGACCGGGCTGCGCCCCACTCAGCCTCCATCGAGGGTGCACAGTCCATCACCCGACACAACAGCACGGCCATTTTGAAACACGCTGGTACGAGGGAACAAGCAAACGCACGAAGGCCTGTGCCGGGTGGCCCTGCAGCACGGCCGCAATGGGAAAACGCGACCTAAATCAGCTTTGCTGGAGCCTCCCTTCCCATTGCTGACCCCCCACTAGAGGCCCGAACGGAGGCGATGGGGGGTGAAGACCGAGAAGATGCCACTTCCCTCATGACAGCCATGATGACGGAGATGAGGGCTGGTTTCAAGGCACTAGATGGGCGATTTGGCTGTCTGGAGCGCCGCATGGCGGACATGGGCTCCAAGATCCAGGCACACGACCGACGACTGGACCTAGTAGAATCCAGGATTTCTGATGTGGAGGATGGCGCGGCGAAACCCCTGAAAAGACTGGAGAGGGTGGAGAGGATCCTCAAGGAAGTGCCCATCAAAAATGAAGATCTCGAGGCCCGGGGACAAAGAAATAACGTACGTATCACTGGCATGGCGGAGACGACGCAAACTGGCCGGATGGACACGCTTGTTGAAAAGTTGCTTATTGAGCTCTTTGGCCGTGACTCCTTCACTCAGGGATTTGTGGTGGAACATGCCCACAGATCACTAGGGCCCCGGCCCAGAACGGGTCTCCCGCCTCGCCCAATCATAGCTCGCCTCATGAACTTTAGAGACCGTGACACGGTCCTCCGGGCGGCGCGAGATCGTGGAGTGGTGACATGGCAGGGCAACACGCTCTCCTTCTTTCCTGATTTCACCTTCACGGTCCAGGAGGCGCGCAAAGAGTTCAATGGAGTAAAAGCCACACTACGGAATCTTGGCCTGCGCTATGGAATGCTCTACCCAGCTAGACTTAAGGTGGACGTTGATGGCAGGCCCCGCATCTTTGAAACACCGACGGAGGCTCAGGAATTTTGCCAACATTACAAGCGACGAGATGAGGGCCCGTCCCGGTCTGAGACCCACCCGCCGGCCTCCCCGATCAGGAATGCCTCCCAGGCCAGCGACGATTTATTTGCCGAGACGGGCAATGGCTGAACATTACACCTAGACATTTCAGGCTGAAAATCTACTCTTATTGCCTTTCAGGCGCCCAAACTGGTTTGGTTACACAAGCTTAGATTCTCCATTATCGTTCACTCCCCGACCGGCGTGGCGTTGCCACACCCCATGGCGGATGCCACTGTTGTCTCACTACTCTTTTTCTTATTGTAGCTGAGCTATACTTTGTCAATGTACTTTGCAACCCTGTGTTTTGTTTGGCTCGCTGCGTGGTTCATGGGGATATGCCTCCCTGGGTTGTTTGGAGGCTGGGTGGGGGGAGGGGGTGGGGAAGGTTTATTGGTTAGTGTGAAATCATTCTGCGCTCAGATCGCAAGCACACACCACAGTCCATCGCACATCGCAGTAGACCCTGACACACCCTGGATTGGACATATAGACACCAACACTCATGGCTAGACAGCCCAGGCGGGATGACTCGTCCCTGATTACCCTGATGTCATGGAATGTCAGGGGTCTAAATGACACGAGGAAATGCAGGCGGGTTCTCAACTATCTAGGCAGGCATACGGTCGACATTGCGTTTCTTCAAGAAACACACTTGAATCCTACAGGGTCCCAGCTCCTAGCTAGGAGCTGGGGTTCGCAGCGCTTTTTCTCAGACTTTAGCAGATACTCCAGGGGGTTGCCATCTTGGTACATAAAAGAATACCCTTCATACTGCACTCCACGGTAGGAGACCCGGAGGGCCGTTACTTGATAGTGACGGGCTCATTGTTTCATCAGACGGTTACCCTGGTAAATGTATATGGCCCCAATACTGACACCCCTGCCTTCTTTCAAGACCTACAGACGAAACTAACCACGATAGCCGCTGGCCACATACTTGTCGGGGGGGATTTTAATTTACTCCTTAACCCCACACGTGAGGGGACTTCGGCTGCTGCAGACACCAGGAAGCACTCCAGACCAGTCCTGGTGGACATATGTGATGACTACTCCCTCATAGACATTGAAGCCAGACTGCACGGGGAGTCCCCGGAATATACACACCATTCCGGCTTTCATAACACTTGGACGCGACTAGATTACTGGCTGCTCTCCCCCGGGGTGGCTACATGGGTGACATCACACGCCACGCTGCCGCGTACACTGTCGGACCACTCCCCATTGGCGTTACAACTAGGCATCCCACGACCTGGCGGCTCTGAGCGGCAATGGAGATTCCCCGGTAAGGCCCTCACTGACACGGTGTTCACCGAAACAATCCGCACTGCCATCGTTGATTATTTTGAACTAAACACGGGGTCAGTAGAAACGCATGCAACCTTGTGGGAGGGGTTTAAGGCCACTATAAGGGGGGTATGCATTGCTACCCATGTGGGAGTTCTGCGCTCGATCAGATCCACACTTACACGCATTGAGAACGATATCCGAATGGTGGAAGAGCACCAGCTCTGAAACCCCTCTGAGACACTCGAAACGTGCCGCCTTTCCCTGCTGCTGGAGTTTCGGGAGGCGGCCGATAGAGAGATACACTTCCTAGCCACACAACACTCGGCACGGCAATATGGGGAGGGAGACAGACCCGGGAGGCTGCTGGCACACCTACTCCGCCCACCGAGACAGGCGCAATACATAACGGGAATAACGACCCCAGACGGAACGCTACTACACACCACCCCCGAAATATCCCACACCTTCTTAACCTATTACACTACCCTCTATTCCTCATCCATCGCCACCGACCTACGTGCCCAGGGCTCTTACCTCGACGAAATTGCACTGGTCTTTCTGGAAAGACACATGCAAGAGTTCCTTGCACACCCGATAACAATCGACTCGGTAGTGGAAGCCATAGACGCCCTAGGAGGCTCAGCCGCTCCAGGCCTCGACGGCTTTTCGGCCGATTTCTACAAGGCCTACAAGGAGGAACTGGTGCCGGAGCTAATAGAGGTCTATGCTGAGGCTCTGGAGACGGGTATCTTGCCCCCCACGTTTAGGGAAGCGGTAATCATATTGCTCCCGAAACCCGGTAAAGACCCGACCCTCTGTGGCTCCTATAGGCCCCTTTCGCTATTGAACACAGACTATAAAATCTTGGCAAAAATAGTGGCCACACGGTTGGCTCTTTTAATGGAATTCATCATATCCCCCGCCCAATCAGGGTTCGTGCCACATCGATCCACCTCGTTGAATCTGCGTACCTTATTCGCAGTGATTCACCGTATAGACCCCAACACACCGGCAGCCGCAGTGCTTTTAGACGCTGAAAAAGCATTCGACTCCCTAGAATGGCCCTTTTTCCTATCAATTATGAGACGAATGGGCATGCCGGAGGTTTTTGTCTCCACAGTGGCGTTGCTGTATACTAATCCCACGGCTCGTATACGCCTGAATGGCACCATCACAAAGGCGTTCTCCCTGTCCAGAGGCACTAGGCAAGGGTGTCCATTGTCCCCCTTACTATTCATATTGGCGATGGACCCCTTGGTTCGTCACTTCCAAGAAAACCATAGCTTCTGGGGCCTACAATTTCGCACCGGTCCTCTGCTTGCGTCGTTGTATGCGGATGATCTAATCCTCTATGTCCGCGCACCAGCCGACAACTTGGCACCGCTTCTAGCGGAAATTACGCGGTTTGGCACCTACTCCGGGCTGCGCATGAACTGGCGCAAATCCCTCATTTTCCCGCTGACCCCCGCCACTACGCCCTGGGACTGCGAATACCCGTTGGAGTGGTGTGATGATTCGGTGAAATATTTGGGTATACACGTCCATCTTAACACTGTGGACATTATTCGCCTCAACTATGGCAGAGCACTAGATTTTTTAGAGGATAACATTGACAAATGGCTCCGGCTGCCGCTCTCTATGGTGGGACGCATTACCATAGTGAAAATGGTGGTACTGCCCCGGTTTTTGTATTTATTTAATAACATTCCCATACCTCTGACTAAAATCTTTTTTACGCAGCTGCGAACACTGCTACTGCGGTTGATATGGGGTAACAAAACCCCTCAAGCTGCGTGGCACGTTCTGACCCTGCCCTATGAAAGGGGTGGCCTGGGAGTACCCGATTTTTACCTGTATTTTTTGGCAGCACAATGTTCCTTCGCATACCCATGGTTCCACCCAGATGCACGCATACTATTCTTAAAGCCAGAGGCAGACCTGGTGCTACCCCACCCCTTGGCTACACTGCTCCCGAAGGGAATCCCGCGTTACCCCCAAGATATCCAAACGGTATCTTCCACATGCTGGGCGTGGGAGAAACTCCGGAGGCTACTTAAACTTGATATACTATACTCCCCACACCTCCCCCTCCCTAATGCGCACTGGCTTCCGATCACTGGCGAAACGGTGGTACGCACTACACTCTCCAAATTCGGCTTAAACACAGTTGGTGACCTATTCCCGGACGGGCATGCCTTTAGTTTAACGGAGGACCCCCGCCTCCAGGACCGCACCTTTATGGACTCCTTTGTACTGTGCCGATTGCGTTCCTTATTGCGAGCTACATTTCCCACCTTCCCGCTAGCTCCAGAGGAGGCGCAACCTCTAACTACTGTCATTCAACATCCATCAGGGGCACACATGGTTACTAAACTTTACAGACTCAGCGTCGCAGCCACTCCCGCAGCAGATGCGAAGGTCCGCCTGGCATGGGAAAAGGATCTGGGGAAACAGATCTCAGATGTAGAATGGGCTCAGTGCTGTAACCAAAAAAGTGTCATTAAACACCCGGCACAAGCTCATTCATTTTAAGTTCCTGAGGCGTTTGTACCACACCCCTGCTTTGGCCCACAAGATAGACCCCGCCTGCTCCCCTAACTTCCCAAAGTGTAAAATTGCAGATGCTGATTTTGCTCATGTATCATGGACCTGCCCCCGACTGCGAGACTACTGGCTACAGGTACACACCACATTTGGTAAAATACTGGGCGTCCCCCTGACTCCGACACCCGAAATTGCTTTGCTAGGCTTCGTGACAAACTTCCCACTAGCAGTTCAGAGACTTGCAACACTGGGCTTCTTGTTAGCTAAACGAGAGGTGGCCTTGCTTTGGTGCTCCCCAAGAAGCCCGACGGTGCAATCCTGGTTAAAGAGCTTGGCCTCCTGCAATGTTAACTGTGTCGAATACTCCTCCACCATCCCTACATCCTCTAGACCCTTCAACATATGGGGGCCGTACTGCACATACATTGCTAAGCTCACAGCAGAACGACAGGAGCGATTGGACAATCAACTGTACCCAGAAGGAGTGGGCTAGCATGTGTTGATGTTACACCTTATGCACTGCTGCTGAACACTGCTTGCATATGCTGGGGGGGAATATTATTGAAACTGGGGCTATTTGATAGATATGATCAATTGCTGAGGACGACCCCATTCCTTTTGGACTCCACATTTGTTTTTGAGCCGAGGGCTGTCAATTTGGGTGACTTGTACTGTAAGATGGTGTGTCTTTTTTCCATTGCTGATGGTTTATGTGCGATGCTTCTGAAAATGACAAATAAAGTTTAAAAAAAAATATATATATATGTCGTCCAAGACCGCTTTCCAGTAATCCTTAACTTCTTGGCAATCCCAAAGTAGATGAGTCATAGTACCCCGCTCCCCGCAACTCCTCCAACAAAGTGCGCTACAGGTTGGGTTCCCTCTATTGAGCCGAACGGGAGTAAGGTGCCAGTACATGGCCAGTTTCACCGCCGCCTCCCTGCCTGCAGTGTTGCGTGTCGTGTGGTTAGCCCTATAGTAAATGAGGCGCCATTCCCGATCTGACAGTGTCCTCCCCAGCTCCGCCTCCCAGCGTTTCTGTCCCGCTGCGTGACCTGTCTCAAGTGGGGGTGTGAGCAACTTGTAGAGTTCCGTGATGAGACCTTTATCCGATTCTTTCGTCACTAGCCACTTCTCAAAGTCTGTCAGTCGTCTTCTAACTAGTGGAGCATAATCAGGGTGTGTGAGCCAGTGTCTAAGTTGACAGTATTGGAAAAGTTGGGGTGAGGCAACACCATACCCCTGGGACAATTCTGAGAGGGGAAGAAAACCCTGCAGGTCGAAGAGATGCCCAGCTGATCTGCAGCTAGTTCCACGCCACTGTGAAAAGGTGTGAGGGTCATTGCCCGGTGGGAACTCCGGGTTGTCTAAGAGAGGAGTAAGCGGGGAGGGGAAAGTTGTAAGGTCTCTTTTCACAGCGACCATGTCCCAAACTCGCAAGACGGTGCGGGTGATAGGTGACTTCTGGAGGTATTGCGGCCTGTGGTGCCGGTGGAGAAACGGTATTTTCCAAAGGGATGTCTGGGCCATCGCCCTGTCTTGAAATAACCATCTTTTTTCAGATTCCGGTCTATACCACTCCACTAAATAGTGGAGCTGTGTTGCTTGAAAGTATTGCTGGAGATTAGGGATCTCCAGACCCTCCTCATCCATGTCCCGATACGCTAATTGTTTGTGTAAGCGCTGGCGTTTCCCCCCGCAGATGAACTGTTGAAAGACAGCTTGTATGTTTGCGATGGCACCAGCAGGAGGGGTCACCAGAATAGTTTGAAAAATATATAAAATCTTTGGCAGGGCCGACATCTTTACCGCCGCGATTCGCCCTAACAGGGAGAGTGGTTGTTTGGACCATCGTGTCAGATCTGCGCGAATCTGGGACGAAAGGTTAGCGTAGTTGAGGATGACTGTCGATTCTGTGGATGGGGTAAGAGTGATGCCCAGATATGGAATCTGCGTTTTTGTCTGCAGGCCCCCTCCGTACTCTGGCGTGCCCATAGAAGAACGGGTGTTCCTGTCCAGTGGTAGTATCAGCGACTTCCCCCTATTCATCCGGAAGCCAGACACCTCACCAAAGGACTCTACCTCCTCTAAGAATGCGGGAACTGATCTCTCCGGTCGATCAAGAGCAGATATGATATCGTCGGCGTATAGGCCGATCGTGTGTGGTTCTCCACCAAAGGTGATGCCATGGATATTTGGGTTATCGCAGATCTTTTGCGCTAGCGGCTCCACATATAGAGCAAACAAAAGAGGCGAGAGGGGGCACCCCTGCCTCGTGCCACGCTGGATCTCGAATGGGCTCGAGCGCAAGCCACCCAGGCGAACCCGCGCCTGGGGACGGTGATAACAGCTCGCGATCCAAGATTGAAAGCGATTACCTATCCTGAAGTGGGCCAGGACCCATTGTAAGAAAATCCAGTCGACCCGGTCGAACGCTTTTTCCGCATCTATGGCTAGCAGGGCCGAGTTTGACTGTTGGTAATGGGCCTTGTCCACCAGGTGTAGGATTCGTTTGGTGTTATCGCTGCATTGTCGGCTTGGAACAAAGCCCGACTGATCCGGCTCAATAATCCCAGGTAAGAACGGCCCCAGGCGAGCGGCTAACACGCCCGTAAAGAGTTTCAGGTCTAAGTTAAGTAGGGAGATGGGGCGAAACGTCGAGCAGTGTGTAGGTTCCTTGCCGGGTTTAGGCAGTGTTAGACCTGTCAGTCCTTTGGGTGGTCCCTCCTAATTTTTCTCCCCTATTTGCCTATCTGAATTTTTGTCCACTACATTTTTTTGGGTGTTGACCCTAGGTCTCTGGGCGCTAAATTGTTACTAATTAACAATGAAGCGCAGGTGCCTCTCTAAAATGGAGGACGTGGAGAAGGACTTCCACAAAATGGTGGCCTGCCAACTGTCAAGTTTTACCTCGTAGCTTAGTGCCATAGGGTGACATGAGGGATTCCAGAACCTTCTGGTCCTCTCTGGACACTCTAGGCACAGGCTATATAAGGTAGAATGTTGAGCGACCATTTTGTGATTGTTCAGGAGAGTGTCCAAGTTGGAGTACAATTCAGAAAAGGGGGTGGTGATGGACAGAGTATCTGAATTAAGCAGAACACTCCTACCCAGTCAAAAGATCAGGGCTTGATCCATCACCGTTTTTTAGCTCACTGCACCATCCCAGTTCAGAACCTGGCTACATGCAAATTAGTCTGTCCCAGGCCCAGTGCATCATGGGAACAGGGCAGACCAAACTACCAAGCCAATTCTTTACTGGAATCCCTTGCTCAAATCACCATCAGGATTCAAGCAAGCCGGGCCGAAGACGGCTGTAATGCCAGAAACCGGTCCCCGGAAGCTTGTTTCCTTTCCAGTAAAGAATTGGCGTGGTAGTTTGGTCTGCCCTGTTCCCATGATGCACTGGGCCAGGGTCAGACTAATTTGCATGTAGCCAGGTTCTGAACTGGGATGGTGCAGTGAGCTAAAAAACGGTGATGGATCAAGCCCTGATCTTTTGACTGGGTAGGAGTGTTCTGCTTAATTCAGATACTCTGTCCATCACCACCCCCTTTTGAATCGTTTTGGCCACCATAAGTGTGGAAGGGTATGCTCAGATGTGAGTCCCTTGCTCACTGCACCATCAGGATTCAAGCAAGCCGGGCCGAAGACGGCTGTAATGCCAGAAACCAGTCCCCGGAAGCTTGTTTCCTTTCCAGTAAAGAATTGGCGTGGTAGTTTGGTCTGCCCTGTTCCCATGATGCACTGGGCCAGGGTCAGACTAATTTGCATGTAGCCAGGTTCTGAACTGGGATGGTGCAGTGAGCTAAAAAACAGTGATGGATCAAGCCCTGATCTTTTGACTGGGTAGGAGTGTTCTGCTTAATTCAGATACTCTGTCCATCACCACCCCCTTTTGAATCGTTTTGGCCACCATAAGTGTGGAAGGGTATGCTCAGATGTGAGTCCCTTGCTCACTGCACCATCAGGATTCAAGCAAGCCGGGCCGAAGACGGCTGTAATGCCAGAAACCGGTCCCCGGAAGCTTGTTTCCTTTCCAGTAAAGAATTGGCGTGGTAGTTTGGTCTGCCCTGTTCCCATGATGCACTGGGCCAGGGTCAGACTAATTTGCATGTAGCCAGGTTCTGAACTGGGATGGTGCAGTGAGCTAAAAAACGGTGATGGATCAAGCCCTGATATTTTGACTGGGTAGGAGTGTTCTGCTTAATTAAGATACTCTGTCCATCACCACCCCCTTTTGAATCGTTTTGGCCACCATAAGTGTGGAAGGGTATGCTCAGATGTGAGTCCCTTACTCACTGCACCATCAGGATTCAAGCAAGCCGGGCCGAAGACGGCTGTAATGCCAGAAACCGGTCCCCGGAAGCTTGTTTCCTTTCCAGTAAAGAATTGGCGTGGTAGTTTGGTCTGCCCTGTTCCCATGATGCACTGGGCGAGGGTCAGACTAATTTGCATGTAGCCAGGTTCTGAACTGGGATGGTGCAGTGAGCTAAAAAACGGTGATGGATCAAGCCCTGATCTTTTGACTGGGTAGGAGTGTTCTGCTTAATTCAGATACTCTGTCCATCACCACCCCCTTTTGAATCAAGTTGGAGTACAGGCTGTGGGTCGAGGAGGTTGGCGCACTGTGGGGGGTTTGACTGCCTCTTGGGGCTGCTCTCTCTACTTGCTGACGCTATCCCTCACCCGTGGATCTGACTCGGTAAGGACATCTAATTCTGGTACCCCTAACATTGAAGAGGTGTGTGCCTACCCCCAGGTGGGACGGCCGGGACGTAGACTGAGGGAGATTGTCAGGTGAGGGCAGCTAAGTCTGCCTCCTATTTGGAGTTAAGACCCTTGGGGAGTTAGGCTCCTGCCCTTGCTGATACTGAGTGCCCCGGCGCGATCAGTTTCACAACTGTATTTACATGTCCCGTCTGAGTCTGCCCCCACCCCGTGACCAGGAACTTACTGGATCTCTGGTAGTCTCCGGGTGGTCCTGAATTCCCCGCACTTGTGTGGCTTCTCCACTGCGGGTCTCTGGGAACTCGTGAGGTGGGGGACGCTGCGCTTATACACCGGAGTCGACAGCGCCCTCAGGATTGAACCCACCTTGGGAAAAAGAGGAGGCGGGAGCGGATGTCGGGCCCCGTTGGTGGACCAGTTCCCGACTGAGGAGTGCTCGGGAGCACCAGAGTTAACCGGAGGGGCCGTCATCAGGAAGTTGTTGTCAGCGGAGGAGAGCTGGGTAGAGCTCCGCCCCGGGACTAAGAAGAGAAGCATCCGGAAAGAGTTAGGCGGGATTAAAAGAGGCTGGGAGAGGAAGAGTTCACTCTCTCTCTGTGGGCGTGTGGAGAAAGAAACGCAAAAGCAGCGGAAGCAGCAGAGACTAAAGCGTGTCCTGCCTTCGGGGTAGAACCTGCCTCCCGGAGCTTACCTTTACCGAACTGGGCCATAATTGACACTTGAGTCCCCCGAGAGGGATGCTTTGGCCCCTCAGACTGCCAGCATCGGCCGTATCGGCTGATAGAACGCCTGTTCCAGAAGTAAGCAGGGATTTGGGCTGGGGGGAAAGTGCGGTTCACGGATCCCTCTGCTGGGTCTAATGTTTACTTGGACTTCCTTCCCCATAGAAGAAGAATGGATGGTGGGGCTGGGAAGCTGTAGTCAGCAGAACCACTTAGGGAGTT
This sequence comes from Lissotriton helveticus, assembly GCF_964261635.1. Lineage (NCBI taxonomy): Eukaryota > Metazoa > Chordata > Amphibia > Caudata > Salamandridae > Lissotriton > Lissotriton helveticus. The sequence continues at coordinate 324,493,894 of NC_136061.1, forward strand.
TCCTCTTACTTCATAACAGACCAGCGAACTAAGGAACAGCTGCTGAACCATCTTTATTCATACAAGTCATTGTGAAATAACTAACTAAAGGCAGGGTTATTCACGAGCTAGGAAGTGTACCTCGCCTGATTGAATGCATGATCTGTCAGTCTTTTGTAAAACTAATGTGCAAACTTAAAAAGGTGAATGTAAATGGTAACTGAATTTAAGTTGAAGTGTCGTCTTGAACAATTATCTCCATTTAAGCACTATTTTGCTAGACAATTGATGCGAACATATGCTGATTCTGGTTATTGTGTCTTGCTTATGATCTATCTCAGGACCTTCCACTAGTCAGTATTATATTTAATTGAGCTATTATCTGAAGGGGATCTGTTTGAATCTATCCTACTGATTAATTCAATTGCTAAGTAGTTCACTAGCATTACATGATTTGTGCCATGTCATAGATTCACAGAGTCAAGAACATTAAATGTAGAATGATGAAGTGGTAAGGCTAATGTAACTGAAATCGAACTTAAAGAGAAGATAAAGCTTTTCTAATTTTCTAAAAGTCGGCGTGGTGTCATTTTTCTAGTGGAGGTACGCTGTGTTGCTGAGTTGAGTGTGACGCAAGTATATCACAATTGCCTTAGAGTTAGGCCTTCCCACTTGGGCCAAGCTACCCTAGGTGGACCGGAGATTCCGGGTCCAACATATTGGTGTTCAACAGTGGGATTAGGGCTTGTGCTTGTGTCCACTTGACAGTAGCTCAGTGTGCACCCCGCACCCTACAGCTGAATTTTGGCTTTTCTGTATGGAGTTTTCCCCTAGTTTGTCTTCCTAATTGGATACTTTTGTTTTTTCCAAAATCCTTTCTGGTGGTGGTTAGAATTAGCTCTTATTTGATGCCTCACTCTTGAGAAACCCCAAATAAATGTCTGAGGGCCCATCTGGTAAAATGGAGTTTGAGTTGGCTGAGTTAGAGACTTACTCAGTGGCGCAACTAAGGGAATTTTGCCAGGAGAAAGGGGTGTTCTTCAAGCGTGGTGCGAAGAAAGCAGAACTCCAAACCAGCTTGAGAGCATGGGTAGCAGCTCACCCAGATGGGGAAAGGGGGGAGGAAGAAGGGGATCATGACACCATCAAAGAAGTGGACATGCTGTACCAAACCGAAGGGGGGAATCTGTGACCAGGTCCTGGGACACCTTCGAGGGCGGGCAGTAGTGTGTCTGGAAGGAGCCTGTCCTCAGCAAAATTAGTGGACAGGAGGGAGAAGAGACAACTAAAATTAGAGTTGGCCCGATTGGAGAAGGAGCGGGAGGAAAGGAGGTTTCTCCATGAACTTACTTTAAGGGAGTTAGACCTCAAAGCTCTACAGATAGGGACCCCCAGTAATCCTATTGGTGGCAGCGTACCTAAAGAAGTTACCTTGGATCCCAGACCCTACTTGCCCAAAGATGTAGTCGCCAGTTTTAGTGTAGGAGACGACATTGCCAAATGGTTGGCTGCCTATGAGGTCTCATTAAGAGCCCATGGGATTTCAGAGAGTCATTGGGGGGGTGACCTGTACATGCCTCCAGTGGGGAGGGATGCTCTTTTAGCTTTGGAGCAGGAGGAACAGACCAATTACCCCACAATGAAGGTTGCCTTGATCAGGAAGTTTGAGCTGACCCCTGAAAAATATCGGCAGAAATTTCAGAACAGCCACAAACTAACTACACAAAACTGGGTGGACTTTCTGGACTACGCTAAGAAGGCATTAGAGGGCTGGGTGCAAGGCAGTGAGGTTACCGATTATGAGGGGTTGTACAATCTGTTCCTGAAGGAGCACCTCCTCGAGACATCTTTTCCGGAGCTGCGTCAACACCTGGTGGACAGCAAGCTGACTCACCCTAGGAAGCTTGCAGAGGAGGCGGACATCTGGGCTTGTACCCGGGTGTCCTCAAAGGGGACTGGAGGGGATTCCCAAAGGACTGGTCAGGGCGCTCCCCAGAAGAAAGAGAGGGGAGACAAAAAGAAGGAGTTCTCGAAAGGCCCCCAAAATAGCTCGCAGGGGAACGGATCAGGTTTCCCTTCTAAGGTTAATCAACAAAAATCCCCCTATCCTGACCATAGTCAGCAGCCTAGGGTTGTCCGCTGTTATGAGTGTGGTGGGATTGGGCACTATAAGGGAGATGCCAAGTGCCCAAAGAACCACCCCCTCCCACTGGAGGAAAAACCCCTGGGGTGGCAAGTGTAGTGCTCGGGGAGGAATTGCCCTTAGACAAGGGAGGTGAGTGGGCAGGGATAACCTTAGTGTCCCTGGTAGACAGCGAGATGGTTCCTAAGATCCAGGTGCCCCCAAATACCACCAAGTATGGGCAGTGGGTCACCATCAACGGCCAGAGAGTGGAGGCTCTGAGGGACACAGGTGCCAGCATGACCATGGTAAGGAATCAGCTGGTGTCCCCAGAGCAGGTGATTCCAAACGTACTCCACCCAGCTGTGATGGCTGATGGCAGAATAGGTCACTATCCTGTGGCCGAAGTTCCCTTCAAGTGGGTAGGGGTCGCGGGTCTTCTACGAGTTGCGGTGAGCCCTGCCGTGCCAGTCGATTGTCTGTTGGGAAATGACCTGGAGCACAATGCTTGGAAAGAGGTGGAATTCCGGACCCATTCAGAGATGCTGGGTACACCTGATTGGACCTGTGCAAGCACACGGTCCGCGACTGCCCGGAGGGAAAGTTCGCAAGGGCTGGAGCCTGGAACAAAGGCACAGCCAGCTGCCAAAAAGTGGAAGATCCGGGGGCAGGAAAAACCTGCCTCAGCGTCCATACCCCGTGAGACGGATGGGGCACCTGAGGTGGTGGTCCTGGAGTCCACAGAGGGGGATGTTGTCTCCCTGGAGGACTTACCTATCCCTTCAGAGTGGCATGTGGAGGGAGGGCCTACCAGGGAAGAGTTTTGTCAGGGGCAGAAGGAGTGCCCTACCCTTGAGGGTCTGAGGCGACAGGCCGAAGCTCAGGCAGCAGGTAACAGTGCAGGAAACTTTCACATCTACTGGGAGGATGGCCTTCTCTACAGCGAACCCAAGACTCCGGTGCATGGTTCGTCACGGGCCTTGGTAGTTCCCCAACGTTACCGAGCCTTTCTCTTGGAGTTGGCTCACAAGATTCCCTTGGCAGGACACCTGGGGCAGGACAAGACCTTTGCCCGGCTTGTCCCCCATTTCTATTGGCCTCAGATGAGGGTGGCGTCCGACACTTTTTGTAGGACGTGTGTGTCCTGTCAAGCCAGTGGGAAAACAGGGTTTAAGCTAAAGGCTCCCCTGGAACCACTACCCGTGGTTAGCACCCCCTTTGAAAGGGAGGGCATCGACATTGTTGGGCCATTGGATCCACCTACTTCAGCCGGTCACAGGTTTATCCTGGTTCTGGTGGATCATGCCACCCGGTACCCAGAGGCTATTCCTTTGAGGACCGTTACTGCACCTGCGGTGGCTCGAGCCCTGATGGGGATTTTTACCCGAGGAAGTTGTGTCTGACAGAGGGGCCAACTTCATATCAGCATACATGCGGGCTATGTGGAAGGAATGTGGAGTTACTTACAGGTTCTCCACCCCTTACCGCCCCCAGACCAATGGTCTGGGGGAAAGGTTTAACAAAACCTTGAAGGGCATGATTAGGAGTCTTCCTGAGAGCCTGCGGAGGAAATGGGACATCCTCCTACCCTGTTTGTTGTTCTCATACAGGGAAGTGCCACAGAAAGGAGTGGGCTTCAGCCCCTTTGAACTTCTGTGTGGGCACCCTGTTAGAGGACCTCTCAGCCTGGTGAAAGATGGATGGGAAAAGACTCCCAGGAGGCTTCCCCAGGATGTGGTGAGTTATATGCTGGCTTTTCGTAGCCAAATGGCTAAGTTGTGGAAGCAAGCTTCTGACAACCTTGAAGCCAGCCAGGCAGTCATGAAAGAGTGGTATGACCACAATGCTCACCCTGCGGAGTTGGAGCCTGGACAGAAGGTGTGGATCATGGAGCCTGGAGAGCTTAGTCCCCTCCAGGATCGCTGGACAGGCCCCTTTGAAGTGGTTGAAGTGGTTGAAAAAAAATGGCAAGGTCACCTACCTAGTAGATCTTAAGACCCCCAGGCAGCCCCATCGGGTACTCCATGTCAACCGCCTCCAGCCCCACCATGAGGGGCCCAACGTCATCTTGATGATGGTGACTAATGGAGCAGAGGAAGAGGAAAGTGAGACTCTCCCTGATCTCTTTGCGTCCCAAGAGAAGGATGGGTCGGTAGAGGGGGTGATCCTCTCACCATCCCTGACTCCCGAACAGCGGAGGGACTGCCGTCAAGTCCTTGAGGCGTATTCCTCGCTGTTTTCCCTTATCCCAGGAAGGACCCACCTGAGTACCCATGATGTGGACACAGAGGACAGCCCACCTGTGAAGTCCAAGACCTACCGGCTGTCAGATAAGGTGAAGGCCAACATCCACAGTGAAGTCACTAAGATGCTGGAGCTGGCAGTGATTGAACCTTCAAACAGCCCCTGGTCCAGCCCGGTGGTTCTGGTACCAAAAGCTGCCCCGCCGGGCACCACTCCAGAACTCAGTTTCTGTGTGCATTACAGGGGACTGAACTCTGTGACGAAGACAGGTGCCCATCCTATCCCTAGGGCGGATGAGCTCATTGACCGGCTGGGAGCTGCCCAATATCTAAGTACCTTTGACCTCACATCAGGGTACTGGCAGATCTCCCTTACAGATGGAGCAAAGGAAAGGTCAGCCTTCTCCACTCCTGAAGGGCCACTACCTTGATGCCCTTTGGGCTCAAGAACGCCCCTGTCACTTTTCAGAGGCTGGTGAACCAGGTCCTCTCCGGTATGGAGGCCTTCTCTGCTGCCTATCTTGATGACATCGCTGTCTTAAGCAGCAGCTGGGAGGACCATTTGTGTCACCTTCAGGCTGTCCTACAAGCCCTGAAGCATGCTGGTTTGACGATCAAGGCTAGCAAATGCCAGATCGGGCAGGGGTCGGTAGTGTACTTAGGCCACTTGGTGGGCCGGGGTAAGGTGCAGCCCCTCCAGGCTAAGATTGAGACTATCATGGCCTGGGAACCCCCCAAGACCCAAACTGAGGTCCGAGCTTTTCTGGCCCTAACAGGATACTACCGTCGCTTTGTCAAGGGATATGGCACAATTGTGGCTCCCTTGACTGAGCTCACATCCAAGAAACACCCTCGATGGGTAGTCTGGACGGAGGCGTGTCAACAAGCTTTTGACACCTTAAATCAAGCTATGCGCGCAGCTCCTGTCCTAAGGGCCCCTGACTTTTCCAAGGAGTTTATCGCCCAAACGGATGCATCGGAGCATGGCATTGGGGCAGTGTTATCGCAACTCAATGAGGAGGGTCTGGACCAACCTGTGGTTTTCCTATCTAGGAGACTGCTCCCCCGGGAACAGAAGTGGAGTGCGATCGAACGTGAAGCTTTTGCGGTGGTATGGCCCTGACCACCGGCCTCTTCGTTGGCTAATGCAAATGAGGGGCTAGAATCCCAAGTTACTAAGGTGGTCCATCTCCCTACAAGGAATGGACTTCAGGGTGGAACATCGACCTGGAGTGGACCACGCCAACGCTGACGGTCTCTCGAGGTACTTCCGCCTTAGTGACGAGAACTCCCAAGGGGTTGGGTAGCTCTCCCCACTTTCAGCTGGGGGGACGCGTGTTAGACCTGTCAGTCCTTTGGGTGGTCCCTCCTAATTCTTCTCCCCTATTTGCCTATCTGAATTTTTGTCCACTACATTTCTTTTGGTGTTGACCCTAGGTCTCTGGGCGCTAAATTGTTACTAATTAACAATGAAGCGCAGGTGCCTCTCTAAAATGGAGGAAGTGGAGAAGGACTTCCACAAAATGGTGGCCTGCCAACTGTTAAGTTTTACCTCATAGCTTAGTGCCATAGGGTGACATGAGGGATTTCAGAACCTTCTGGTCCTCTCTGGACACTCTAGGCACAGGCTATATGAGGTAGAGTGTTGAGCGACCATTTTGTGATTGTTCAGGAGAGTGTCCAAGTTGGAGTACAGGCTGTGGGGCGAGGAGGTTGGCGCACTGTGGGGGTTTTGACTGCCTCTTGGGGCTGCTCTCTCTACTTGTTGATGCTATCCCTCACCCGTGGATCTGACCCGGCAAGGACATCTACTTCTGGTACCCCTAACATTGAAGAGGTGTGTGCCTACCCCCAGGTGAGACGGCCGGGACGTGGACTGAGGGAGATTGTCAGGTGAGGGCAGCTAAGTCTGCCTCCCATTTGAAGTTAAGACCCTTGCGCAGTTAGGCCCCTGCCCTTGCTGATACTCAGTGCCCCAGTGCGATCAGTTTCACAACTGTATTTACGTGTCCCGCCTGAGTCTGCCCCCACCCCGTGACCAGGAACTTACTGTATCTCTGGTAGTCCCTGAATTCCCCTCGCTTGTGTGGCTTCTCCGCTGCGGGTCTGTGGGAACTCGTGAGGTGGGGGACGCTGCGCTTATACACCGGAGTCGACAGCGCCCTCAGAACTGAACCCACGTTGGGAAAAACAGGAGGCGGGAGCGGATGTCGGGCCCCGTTGGTGGACCAGTTCCCGACTGAGGAGAGCCCGGGGGCACCAGAGTTAACCGAAGGGGCCGTCATCGGGAAGTTGTTGTCAGCGGAGGAGACCTGGGTAGAGACCCGCCCCGCGACTAACGAGAGAAGCACCCGGAAAGAGTGAGGCGGGATTAAAAGAGGCTGGGAGAGGAGGAGTTCACTCTCTCTCTGTGGGCGTGTGGAGAAAGAAACGCGAAGGCAGCGGAAGCAGCAGAGACTAAAGCGTGTCCTGCCTTCGGGGTGGAACCTGCCTCCGGGAGCCTACATTTACCGAACTGGGCCATAATTAACACTTGAGTCCCCCGAGAGGGAAGCTTTGGACCCTCAGACTGCCAGCATCGGCCGGATCGGCTGATAGAGCGCCTGTTCCAGAAGTAAGCAGGGATTTGGGCTGGGGGGAAAGTGCGGTTCGCGGATCCCTCTGCTGGGTCTGGTGTTTACTTAGACTTCCTGCCCCATAGAAGAAGAATGGATGGTGCGGCTGGGAAGCTGTAGTCAGCAGAACCACTTGGGGAGTTTCCTCTTACTTCATAACAGACCAGCGAACTAAGGAACAGCTGCTGAACCATCTTTATTCATACAAGAAATAACTAACTAAAGGCAGGGTTATTCACGAGTTAGGAAGTGTACCTCGCCTGATTAAATGCATGATCTGTCAGTCTTTTGTAAAACTAATGTGCAAACTTAAAAAGGTGAATGTAAATGGTAACTAAATTTAAGTTGAAGTGTCGTCATGAACAATTATCTCCATTTAAGCACTATTTTGCTAGACAATTGATGCGAACATTTGCTGATTCTGGTTATTGTGTCTTGCTAATGATCTATCTCAGGACCTTTCACTAGTCAATATTATATTTAATTGAGCTATTATCTGAAGGGGATCTGTTTGAATCTATCCTACTGATTAATTCAATGGCTAAGTAAGGTTCACTAGCATTACATGATTTGTACCATGTCATTGATACACAGAGTCAAGAACATTAAATGTAGAATGATGAAGTGTTTAGGCTAATGCAACTGAAATTAAACTTAAAGAGAAGATAAAGCTTGTCTAATTTTCTAAAAGACGGTGTGGTGTAATTTTTCTAGTGGAGGTACACTGTGTTGCTGAGTTGAGTGTGACGCAAGTATATCACAATTGCCTTAGAGTTAGGCCTTCCCACTTGGGCCAAGCTACCCTAGGTGGACCGGAGATTCCGGGTCCAACAGGCAGCACCACAATCTCAGCCTCCAACATGTCCGGAGGAATGGAGCCCGGACCGCGGAAGGAATTGAAAAGCCTAGTAAGGACTGGAGCTAAGAGCGGGCTGAAGGCTCTATAAAAACCGGCAGAGTAACCGTCCGGGCCCGGGGACTTGAGGGGTCGAAGGCGGGATATGGCAGCCACCACCTCATCTAGCCGGATGGGGGCCTCCAAGGCGTCCGCACTCGCCGGGGAGAGCGCTGTGGTCGCCACATTCTCCAGGTATGCATCGATGTCTGTATCCAGAGCAGTGTCGGCTCGGTATAATGAGGCATAGAAGTCTCTAAATGCTTCCGCGATCTGCGCCTCCTCCCTGATTTCCTCGCCGTTCCCGTCACGTAGACCCTGAATCTTCGAGCGCTGAGTCTTTGCTTTCAGCACGCTAGCGATTAGGCGACCAGTTTTGTTCCCTCCCACATAGTAAGTATGGCGGAGGCGCAGGGCGGCAAACTCTGCCCTATCTGTATCCAGGCTTGCCAATTGGGCCCTGGCAGCCTTTAAGCGCTTCCAAACCCTTGGAGCTCCGGTGCGACTATGAACCCACTCGAGTTCAGATACCTGAGCAGTCAGGTCCTCTCATTTCGCTTTATGGTCCTTATCCTCCGCCGCTGCCATCGCAATGAGTTTGCCACGAGCCACTGATTTTAGGGCTCCCCATAGGGTTGAAACTGAAATCTCGGGCGTGTCATTAATGGCCAGATAATCAGTAATGCACTTGTGAAGTTGCTGAGAGACCACTGGGTGTTGCAGGAGAGTTTCACATAGTCTCCACCTTCCGGGGGGACGCCTAGGCTTGGTAACCGTGAGTGTGAGTTCGACCGCATCATGGTCTGAGAGAGCTGCTGGCACAATGCATATGTCAGCTAGTCTGCCATTCAAATCAGAGGATCCGAGAAAGTGATCCAGCCTGGCATAAGTGCGGTGTACATGGGAGTAAAATGTGTATTGTGATGCCCCAGGGTGTTTGGCCCTCCATAAGTCCACCAGCCCCCTTAAGTGTAGCCAAGTCTTGCCTGCCGTGGAGAGGGTGCCTGTATCCCCGTATCTGTGCCCAGATCTGTCCGTGTTAGTGTCCATCACCAGGTTGAGGTCCCCCCCTATAAGCAAGAGAGGGTCTGGGGATCGAAGCGCCTCCGAGATAGCGCCTTTCAAAAAGGACTCCTGCCCCTTGTTCGGTGTGTACAGGGAACCTATTGTCAGCTGTTGGTCACCTATCAGGAAACTGAATGCTAGGAGCCTGCCTTTGATATCGCCCACTTTATCTCTGATCTGTCCCTGGAAGCGCCTAGACACCAGAATTGCCACCCTGCTTTTTTCTCCGGCATAGAAGAGAAGTATTGTTGGGGGAAAGCGCAGGATCGCATCCTGTGCCAATCCTTCACGAGTAAATGGGTTTCTTGGAGTAAACAGATCTCAGCCCCCAAGTTTTCCAGATATGAGAGCACTGCCCTTCACTTAACGGGATTATTCAGACCCTTCACGTTGAGGGTCAATACCTTCAAGGCAGAGTCCGCCATCTCGGGGTCAAGGGGTAAAGGGCGCTATGTGAGTTTGATGACATTGCAATGCAACATGCATGTGTGCATCAACCATTCCAGCCCACTGATCCCCCCGGCACACTGGTTCCCACCCCTGACCCACCCCCCTGTTCTCAACTAAACCCCAACGGACCCTTATGTTGCTTCTGCGGGAGCGGTTCTCAAGGTCCTCCGCGTGCGCCTGAAGGTCGACTTGTTGTTCACGCAGGCGGACGACCTCCTGTTGTAGCTGCTCCACCTCCTCACTTCGGGTCTGATCTGCCTCCTCCACCGCTGCCATGCGTTCGCCCAGGCCATCCACGTCCCGGCGCAATTCGCGGTGTTCCCCAGCCATGTCCTGCTTCAGTGTTTGGAAATCTTCCCTCAGGGAGTTGAATAGGGTCTCTAAAAACGATTTGGTGATGGGGGTCTCGCCATTTTCCTTCCCTGGGCTGTCCTCTGTTGTGGTCAGGGGCGGCGGGCTCTTCTCACTTTTAGGAGCCCCCTTACCCAGCATGTCCGTGATGGTGCGGCGATTGCCCCGTCCCCCTGTTGCCATGATGTGCTCAGCTCCTGTCCCCAGTGGGGCTGCCGATGTGCGGAGGATGGATGAGAGCTTGTTCTAGTGGGAGGGGATGGTCTTCAGGCACCGGCGCGACCAGATCACGAGGCAGGGCGCCACCCAGAGTGGCACCCCGTTTGCCGCCGCGCCACAGAGCCCCCGAAGGGCAGGCACCTCAAACGTGCACTATAAGCGGCCCACAGCGAGTCGTCCCCGGCCAAGGTCACCGGTGCCTCTCACAGGCCGAGTCTCAGTTCTGTTCACCCAGCCCCCCGTCAGCGTCAGCAGCGTGTTACAGTTTCTAGGCCTTGGGCGTCTGGGGGTGACTCCTTCTCCTCTTTGTGTACCCGATATCGCCTCAAGCAGTTTAGGCCAATGATGTTGCCCCCAACTTGTGTATCGCGGCAGGCCTCAGGGCCAAGGGCCCGGCGTGATCGTGGGTCTGTAGGCGCAGGCTAGGCATGTGGCGCCGCGTCCCAGGAGCCCGTCTCAGGCTCCGCAGGCGTTTGTGCAGGCAGGGGTATGAGCCACCCCCCGCATCCCCAGTGCTTGTGCCCGTGGCCCGGGACCAGGCAGCAGAGCCGGGGGCTCGATTTCGTGCTGCTTGGTGCAGCCGCCCGCCTCTTCCCCGGGCGCATTCACCGGGCTTTCAGGGCCTGCTATGACACTCCCCGGGGACACCGGGCGCTGGCCGCCCTGATCCGAGCCGCCTCTCAGGATGCCGCACCAGCCGCTGTTATCACCCCGCCCTCGTCATGTTGCTAGGATCGTCGGCTGCCTCTCTCGCCCGAGCCCCGGCGTCGGGCCTCAAAGCCGGGGACTCGATTGTCGCGCTATCCAGCGGGGTGCGGTGTTTGCTCACGGTCGCCCTCCTCGCCGCTGGGTCGGCCCCCCAGGCGACCGGGTCCCCGACCTCTGCTTCTGCCGACCCCTGGGGGCCAGCCGCTGTCCGATGGGCTCCCGGAGCAAGTGGGAGACACAGATCACGCCAGAGCCCCGGCTGCCATTTCACTGCAGCAGACGGCGGGCTCCGGCACTGCTGGGGAAGGGGCGTCTCGCAGGGCCGTTCCGTGGACTCTTCGCTGGCCAGAAGTGTGGACAGTGGGTGCCCCTTGTTGTACTGGGCACAGGTCACTCTCGTGGTGGGGATACTAAGGGCTCATGAAGGGTCGGAACGGGGGACCGGGCCGGGAGCTTCACACACCTACGTCCGCCACGGTCGCCATCTTGGCCACGCCCCGATCTACTGGAGGTTAGATTATCTGAGATAGACCTGCAAATATTATGAAACGCAGATTGTATCTTAGCTGGCCCTCCTATTGTATCTTAGCTGGCCCTTAGTCATAAATTAGACAGATTAAGATAGTACCCATAATATCTTTCACATATCTTGATTAAAAACAATTGGGTCTGCCTTATCTCATTTTATCTTTTATCCTTGATTCTTGGAGAACCCGATACAATTTTTACTTTTTTGGGCTTGTGCACCCAATGTGAGAGTTCAGTTTAATGCTAAGTGGGTTGTTGTCTCTTGCGCAAATACTAGTCACAATAAAATCTATGAGGAAAGGGAAGAGCTCAGCTGATAATAGGATATAATCAATGGTGCTCGCCGCATGATTTCCCGTGAAGGTCGGAATAGTAATATTCTAAAGGCAGGAAATATTGCTTGAAAAATGTAAGTTATATTTCAACATCATCACATTTTGTGCCTCACCGTAAACTGTTTGCTTAAAATGGGTAAGATCATAATTTTTCAAATTGCTAAAACCACACACTCAATTGTCAAAATATTGACATAAATCAATGTGAAAATATCCGGCCCAAATTCTATGAACAGTACTTTTTGATTTTTGATCAAAATCCTCTAAAAAGCATCGAATTGATCAATTATATCACTCACCCGCTCATTGAAAATACTATCATAAAAATGTATCAACATGATATCGGGTTCAACAGGAAAGTTTGCAGAGTGACCAGGAAATGAGGGGAGGACCAATATTTCAAGGTTTAAAAATCATTTATTTTGATGAAAAAGATGGTGGTGAGTCTACCTTTGGCTCTTCAAGCTTTAGATGGCATTGCTGGCTAACAAAAGGAATGATACCCATCAATTCTTACGTCATATAACATAATGAAGAATGAGAAGTATTCTTGTGGGCAGGTCCTCAGCTTCCCGAATTCGGTATACTAAATAGACATAAGACAGGGAGACCTAATTTTCATAGGATTTCATGTCTGTTGTCTGTGTCTGAGATAAATGAGCTAAGGGCATCCAGGTAAATTAGTGCTCTCGACACAATTTCTCAGATATGTGGGTTGTCTGTGTAATAGTGTCTTTCTATTTAGTGATGTGTTTATTGTGTGTATGTAATGTTGAAATATATTTAGGGTTATTTATTTACTAACCTTTTATCAAATTGTGACTATTTCCTTTTTGATTCTGAAATATATGTTTGGCAAGCAACATCTAAAACGAATGGTAATTATTTGTGCTCCTTGGAGGAAAAACGGAGTGTTGTTTCAGACAATGAAAGTATGTAAATGTTTCTTCTATTTTCACTAAACATCATCAATCACTTGCAAAAGTGTAGCAATTTAAATAGTCTATCAACACTGATGGCGTTGTCTTGTGATCAAGGTCCTTTGAGAACTGAAACACGTAATGGCCGACATTAAAGAGCTACCTTAAGCACATAAGTTTGGGTCAGTGTCTGCTTTGGCGAAAAAGAAACTGGACGAGAGGTGAAAAGCTTCTCCTTTAATATATTTATATACATATATATATATATATATATATATATATATATATATATATATATATATATATATATATATATATATATTCACTGAAAAAACCATAGGTTATAGACCATATATAGTTAGGAATTAGCATTTAAAAAACCTTATTTTACTCACACAAAACCATTGAAATTCCATATATAGTTAGTTGCACTAACTATATATCGCGCACCCGCAATCCACTGCTGATGATGTCACATATTACATCATTCATGACATGGTCAGTGACATCACTGATGACATCACTGATGACATCTCACTTGACATCAATGATCACATCACTGATGATATCATTCATGTGATAATACAATGCATCTCCTCACACTCTAATATAACCTCCGTTACACCCAGTGTTAAATAGAGAGTATCATTTTTGAAACCATTGACACACCAATACTAGTTACTACATACGCACTCACTGATTCCTATGTCTACACACACATTCACTCATACAATCATTCATACATACAATCACTCATCTTTACAACACTATCATATGCACTCATACACCTATACAGACACTCACACTCTGCCACTCATCCATGGAGTTACTCACACACCTAGTCAGTCCTGAAAAGAATCAATCACACTTCCATTTTCTCATCTATACAGTTAAACACAGAACACCTTACATTTTTGAAACATATACTAACACATAGTTACTCTCTTATAGAATCACTGATACAAGTACACATTGATCTGCACAGAGTCACACACCTCCCAGCCAGCCATACACACACTCAGTCTCCCATACAAATACTTGTGCAACCAATCAATAACCCATATAGCTACTTAAAACCAGGCCTTGATCCAGAGATACATGCTAACTACAGGCCCATATCTCTCCTGCCCAGTTTGGCTAAGATCGTCGAGAAGCACGTTTACTCTGTGCTTTCTTCCTTCCTTGAAGACCATGGGTTACTCCACTCTACCCAATCTGGCTTCCGCTCCAATTTGAGCACTGAGACCGCTCTTTTGGAAGTTAACGAAGCCATTAAGGAAGTTCTCGACACAGGCGGAAGAGCAATGCTGGTGTTGTTGGATCTGTCGGCGGCCTTCGACACCGTCCCGCATGATGCCCTCTTGAGAAGACTTCACGAGATCGGACTCAGAGGGACGGTGTTGAGCTGGCTGAGATCCTACCTAGCGGGTCGCCAACAAGTGGTCTGGGCCCCCCCGTACTCCGCTGAGATGCCGCCTATGGATGTCGGAGTCCCACAAGGGTCGGTGCTGAGCCCGACCCATTTTAACATCTTCATGACTCCATTGGCGGTACTGGCGGAGTCAATGGGTGCCCAGATCATATCCTACGCTGACGACACCCAGCTCCTCTTCACCTGCAAGAAGGGCAAGGAGTTCGACGGGGAGAGCATCCGTGGTTGCCTTGGGGCTGTATTCAACTGGTTTCAGCGAAGCAGCCTCAAGTGCAACCCTGATAAATCTGAGGTGCTCTTCTTCGGCTGTCAGGCAGATCCGCCCTGGCAGGAATGGTGGCCGGTCTGCATGTCCCCCCCTTCCTCCTCCTCTCTGGTCGCCAAAAACCTTGGGGTCAAAATTGATAACACCCTTGCTTTGAAAACACAGATCACAGGTCTCACGGGTACCTGCTTTGGCCTGTTAAAAATGATGCGTAAATTCCTTCCTTTGCTCCCTCTAGCCCATAGGAAGCTGACAGTACAAGCTCTGATTTGTTCCAGGCTTGACTATTCAAATATCCTCTACCTGGGTTTGCCGGATTATCTTTTGCACAAACTCCAGGTTGTACAAAATTCTGCGGCCAGAGCCATCTTCGGCCTACCCCGGCAAGCCAGATCATCTGAGTTGCTTTCCTCCCTGCACTGGCTTTCGATTAAGAAGCGAATCACATTCAAAGCTCTTACACTGGCCCATAAGGCACTCCATTTGGTAGGGGCCTCCTACATTCAGAAACGGCTTTCTTTCTACAAGCCCACCAGATCTCTCCGGTCGGAAAATCTTGGCCTGGCAATGGTGCCTCCCATTAAGAAGGCCAGAATTGGTGGACGTTCCTTTAAACATCTCGCCCCCAAACTATGGAACTCCCTTCCCGTTGATCTCCGCCGCATCCCCAACCTGTTTGCCTTTAGAAAGGCCCTGAAAACCTGGCTTTTTAATCAGTAATTCTGTTATGTTTCTGTTGTCCTTCTCCTTTTTTCAGTAATGGGTCAGAAAGCGCCGGGACACTCCTTGGAGTAGCCGTGCGCTATATAAGTCACCCATTAACATTAACATAACATTAACATTAACATATAGCTACTGATCAACACATGCAGCAGCTTGCACAACAACAGACATACTGATGCACACTTTTAGACAGTTTAGTCACTAACCCGTGCATTCAGTAAGACGCATTTAATCACTCACTCATACAGTCAATCACGCACCTACTAAAACCTTCATTCAGACACTTATACATCCACTCATTCTTCAATATGTAAAACATATTTAAACTTTACAGAAACACATAATCACTGGATGTTGTCATCAGTGATGTCATCAGTGATGTCACTGACCATGTCATGAATGATGTAATATGTGACATCATCAGCAGTGGATTGCGGGTGCGCGATATATAGTTAGTGCAACTAACTATATATGGAATTTCAATGGTTTTGTGTGAGTAAAATAAGGTTTTTTAAATGCTAATTCCTAACTATATATGGTCTATAACCTATGGTTTTTTCAGTGAATTTTCAAGGTTTTGTAAATGCTAATTCCTAACTATATATGGTCTATAACCTATGGTTTTTTCAGTGAATTTCATTGGTTTTTTAACAGCTAATATCTGTAGCTGTAAAATGTATTCTTCTTTAAATCCAAAAATATATTTTATATGTTTATTAATAACTTTTTTTTAAAATATTTTTTTTTCTTCGTTCCCGCTTCGCGAATCGGGAAGCTTCCCGTTAGCTGACCTTGATGCCGCGAAATAGACCGCGAGCCGGTAAACGTTTCTTTACCGCAACTGCCGCGTTAGAAAACAACATCGTGACGCCTCCCGTCCGCATGACGTTTCGCGTTGTCGCGTGATACGTCATATGACGTGCTACATTAGCGAACTCGTACGCTTACCGAGTCGCAAAGCACAGGTTTCTGGAAGCAAACCGGGAGGCCCTGCAAAGCGCGTAACGTAAACACAGCAGGTCATGTGACTTGGTAATAACACTTTTCATTGGTTCATTTCACTTTCGGTTTCCTAATGATGTAAGACTAGGTCATATGATCTAAAATGAACACTTTTCATTGGTTGAGAACTATTTTTTTTCCCAAATGGTGAAAATCCCTCCTTCTTTCCTCACTCTGACTTTCATCATTGTGAGAGAAAGACCCTTTGTTACCAGTGAGCAATGGCTTCTTTACTAGCTTCAGCTGGTGCTTCCCCACCACCTCCACCACATCCAAGGAAGAGTGGACCACCTGCTAAAGTTATAATTCAGCAAGAAGAGGAAGAAGAGGAACAGGACGACCTAGATAATCTCCCTATTATGGCCAGAAGATCTGTTGTACCGGAAGTAACGGGACCAGAGGGCAGGGAGATGGTGCCAAATATACAAACGAGATTTCGTGAAGTAAAACAAGTCTGCGTACATTGCAGTGGATTCATTTGCTACGGAGAAAGTAGCATCACTCTGATCAACAGAGCTATTGACAATCATGCTCATGTTTGTCCGAAACTCCCCAAACAATAAAAAAATTTTTTTGTTTTCTTGCTCCTGTTGAGCCCTTTACAATGAATCGTTTTCATTGCCCCCTCCAAGAAAACCCCCAAAAAATATAAAACTGTTCAGAAAAATTCAAAAAAAGTAAAAAAATGTTCCGAAAAATAATAAAAAATATATAAAACAACAAAAACAATTAAAAAAAAGTTCTTTTCAGAACTACCTCCCCGTTATTAAAAAATTGGTACAATATTTGCAACTGTGCCAACCTCTATTTCTCTTAGTTCGCTTCCCAGTTCGCTCCCCGGTACGCGAACCGGAAGCGAACCAAAAAATTATTTTTTTTAAAAAGAACAGTAAGTATAAGGGAAGGAAACAGACAGTTATGTTAAAAGAAAGACAGCTATAGGGGAGTAAACTAGAGATACTATTACCCGTAATCCACTGCTGATGATGTCACATATTACATCATTCATGACATGCTCAGTGACATCATCAGCAGAGGATTGCGGATAACAGTATCCCTAGTTTATTCCCTATAGCTGTGTTTCTTTTAACATAACTGTCTGTTTCCTTCCCTTATACTTACTGTTCTTTTTAAAAAAAAATTTTTAGATCAGTCAGAAACAGTGAAAGTAATGAAATATAAAAGACTACGTAGAATATGAGCACTGTATGCAACAACTTTGACACTTACAGAAGCCTCACCTTCTCCATGCCTCCTACACAGTTCTACATATACATCATAAATGCAAACAGAACAGAATTAATTATACATGTTAAATGGTTTATTTTTGCTGTTCTCAGAATGTATCAAATTTCACTAAAACAGTGACTTGAAGGTATTCATCATATAACAGCGGGGAAAAAAAAACACAATCAAAATGATTGTGTTTAAAAAACCCATACATTACAAATCAGAATTCAGAACTCCTTAAAGTTAACTTACTTTCCTTGACGGCCAAGGATGTCCTATGAACAGCTTACACTCTGTTGTGCTGTTATTACTTTCAACCCGCCACTTTCTGAAAGAAAACCTCCATCGTTTTCAAAAACATGTTACATACAATAAATGACTTCTTGCTCTCTACCACAAGATTCCACAAGGCCAAATCTTGTCAGAGCCATGTATAACTCTTGGATTTCTTGTTAGCCAATCCCGTCTTTTCGCATTTCCGCAACTTTCAGAATTAAAATGTTGAAGATCATTTACACAATCCTGGACTAGTAATATCTTCCCCTTCTTGCTCAATCATGTTCTACATTTCCTATCACACTGATACTGCTTACTATGAAGCAGACTTACACTACCTTTATGACTAGTACAATTATTTAATTCTCTACATCACTTTTAATCACAAAGCAATGTAAAACAGTAGACAGCATTGCAGACTTACATTCCCTCTACTCCATGTTTTGATTCGCTGCTTCAATTAGCTTATAAAAAGAAATAGTTTTTCTGAACTCATTCAAAGTGCACGTATTTCTCAATAACGTCCAGTGTTATGGTAAAAAGTTATGTCTCTGTACTACACTTATCTTCAAGGCCAAATAGTGTAGGAGCCATGAGAACTTCTTGAAATTCCTCAGAGCACATCCCGAGATTCTTTCCCTAAAATTTTGGTTTTAAAAACACCGGGTAAGAATTTTTAAGGTCATATGGCAATTTTTTTTTGAAAATTAAAACAGAATCATTGCAGAATGACCAGCCATTTCTACACTTTAAATAAGCTGTATAATGTCCTGATGTTATTGAAGAACCATCATGATATATAATTGCTACAGTTACAAAAGTCCTTCCTGATATTGACAACTGTGAAGCCACAAAATTTTTAATTAAAGTTGTCAATTTTGTTCCATCAGGCCTACATCGTTGGAACATTAAAATGACATACTGGCCATATGTTCGTATAAATAATGTGGACATCATTTCAGATTTACATTGCCTACACTCCATATTGTGATCAGCTGCTTTTACTAGCTTATTAAAAGAGACTGATTTACTGTCTGGCAAAGTTAAATATATAAATCTTTCTGAGTCTACACTAGTACTACTTGATACCCTACAGTTCTCGCAGTCATGCTGCCATTGATAAGAAAGCCCAAACAGATGATCTACATCTACACCTTCAGCATACAATACATCAAGCATATACATTAAAAACTCCTGACAATCTTGCTGACTATTTTGAGAGAATTGTGTTTGGCCTGAACATCTGTCTAACAGATTTCGAATTTCAGACACACTTTCTATGTTTGTTCTATCAGTGCTACATTTCTCTAACACAGAATTTAACAAACTGCTAAATCTTTGATCAGAATTGACCACAATCTCTTCTTTTACATTTTGTAGAGAAAACAAAACATTAACCACTACATTAGCATAGCAGTTGACACCAGAACTGTTTTCAAATTGAAAACCAACAACATCTTCAACAGAATCCTTTTTGTTTCTGCTTATAATTTCAGGTTCATCGACTTTTCGTCTTTTTGCTACAACCTCCCCAGTATTGGTCACATTTCTTCGTTTCCGGCCTACCACACGTTTCTCAAACAAAGGATACTGAGGCAAATGTGGCGCATACTCTCTTCTCAACCTATTGTATTCCTTAACACAATCTAGATCCGCACAAATGTTTGTGACATCACACTCAATCAAGTACAATCCCGATAAAGTCCTAACTCGTGACAATGCCACATATGCCATACCCTCCTTGAACACAGAACTGCCAATATTCACCAATGCACAGTCTACACTTAAACCTTGCGATTTATGGATTGTCACCGCATATGCCAAGCAAACAGGAAACTGCTTACGACGAACATATAAGTCTTTTACAAGCAAAAATCTAGCAGAACAACGAGCAATTAGCTGTACTTCCTCAATGCCATCAAATTTAATTTTTAAAAATTCAATTCCATCTCTATTTCTGTATTTCACAAAATCAACAACATTACCCATTGATCCATTTACCAGACCTCTTTCAACATGTAAATTCCTTCTTAAAATTATACGGCAGTTCAAGCACACATTCAGAGTCTTTTCAAAACCCGCAGTTTTAGATATACTCTTCTCTAATGAATCCAATTTTGTTTTCAGATTCTCAGACAAAATAATTGTTGATCCCATATGCTCTACTCTGTCAATAGCTTCCAATTTCACAATCTCTTGCTTTTCTAAATGCAACATTTTGTTGTTGAATTTGGCACATTCTGCAAGAGTTGGCATCAAACATATTCCAGATTTTTTCTCAGTAACTTTCTGAAAAATATTCTCAGGCACAACATCTTCGTCTGGATCTAAATTTGTCAGTAATCGTGCATGTAAAGCTTCTTTCCCATGCTCGGTCACTTTTCCAATTCTAACATCTTGTAGAATAGTCTTGTAAACTTCATCCTTTGCCTGACGCATATTTTCATGCAGTTCAGCATAATTGAAGTTTAACCATATATTGACGTTGCCAATACTCCCTAAGCACTTCCTGGTATCTTCATGCGTGAGCATTTTGAACACAGGTTGCCCTTTCACTGGTGTCAGCTGCAGAAGATCTCCGAAAACAATGATGTGTTTGCCACCAAATAACACATCATACTCTGTTTTGAGAACTTCTTGCATTCTCAAATGCACAAAGGCAAGCATGACATTGGAAACCATGCTTACTTCGTCAATGATAAGAAGTTTCATTTTCCTCAAGACTCTTGAAACTTCAAAACAAGCATCTCCAGATAGCTTGTGATATTCTAATTTGTTGTCATGCTCCACTGGCAGCATCAGTAAACGATGTAAAGTAATCCCTTTAATGTTATGTGCTGCCAGTCCAGTTGGAGCGGTGACAACACAAGACAGCGATGACTCTGTCCTTTCCTGCAAATAACATGAAATTGCTTTAATAAGGAAACTTTTTCCAGTTCCCGCTTCTCCACTCACGTACAGTCGGACAGGGTTCAACGACGTACATGAGCACTCTTTCTTGTCATGACTTAATCCATGATCAATTTGCATGGTAAGTTCGTCATATATTTTCCTCTGCTCAACGTTGAGTTGTCTTTCCAACTCTTCTAAGTTAACCACATCCTCCTGAGCATGTGCCATGGCTCTTTCCACTTCATTCATAGCAGTGGCAGCTTCATTTTCGATAAGAGGTCCTCCTAGTGGATCCTGACTCAATGAAGCAGAACTCTGACTGTCCTGAGAACTGTCTCTGGCAATCTCGGCTGCAATCGTTGCTTCCTGCTCAATTTCCACATTCAACATTTCTACATATTTGGGAAAAGCAGGACATTCTATGGTCTCCTTGGCAGCATTGAATGAGTCTTCGTAACAAAGGAAATCTCCAAGCAGTTCCTCTTCTGCACGCCAAGGCTTAAAAAGTTGCAAAAGTGCAAAATAGAAAAACTCCTTTTTTTCAGGAGATTCGCCACTCAATTTTCGATGGTTTATCAAGTGGCATTTTCTTTGCTTGACCAGACATCCCTCACTTCCTATTACAGCATACACTCCTTTCTCAGTATCTTCTTTGATGTTCCTCTTGAATATGTAATTTTGCAGAACCTCATACAGACAAACATTCTCGAGGTGACTGCTTCGATTTGGATAATATGTATCCAACATGTTGCTCTTCAAAATGTCGGTACTGTTTGGCTCCTTTTCCGCCAAATACTCAATTTCCCGCACAGGTTTCAGAACTCGATTACGCGTTGCAGAAAGACCAACACTCGCCCAAACGATACTCCTGGACTTGGCATAGAGACTTGCTGAAGACAACCGGTCAGAACATTCGTAAGCTACGATTTCTCGATGCGACAACATCTTCAGACTGAAACTGTACAACTTCTTGCTGAGGCTCTTTTCATGGGAAATGTCCTCCCACATATCCTTCAATTCTGTCTTCTCTTTTTTGGTGATGTAAGATGTCACATACCGAGCCACAGCCATACAGTTATCAGCCACAAACTGTATATCCATGTTAGCATTCCACATGGACAAAATCACCGGGTTGTAGTCGTTGATGTACTTAGACTCTTCGTTCCTCTTCAAATTGTATGTGTTTTTAGGTGATTTCTTCATCACATTATGTCGCAGCGAAGACATCAAACTGTTCACTCTTCCTTTAGAAATCACCGATCGTGGAAAGCCGAAACGACATTTGGTGTAGAACTTGTCTTTGTTCCGGAATTTACGACGACAGTACTTTCCACATCGATGGCTTTGGAAACGTAGAACTTTTTCTCTTAGGCTTTTTTTCTCCTTTGCGTTTGGAACAGCACACGTAGAATACTGTTCTATGAAACTCATCACTGAGTCGTCTGCATCCGTTCCAAATTTAGGTGCATCCTTGATCCACAGCAACATATGTATATGAGGAGCACCTCTTGCTTGGTACTCCTTCCTCCAGAAGAAATCCAACACCTCTCCAAGAGGTGGATTCTTCTTATTCATGATGAAAGACATCAGACCTTCAAATCTATGATTGAAGTACCTACATACATTGACTGGATCCAAAGAGCACAGTTCTCCGGGTGTCTTGAATTCGATGTTTTCTACGTTAGCATTTGCCTCTCGTAGAAATTCAAGTAAGTCTTCCCAGCCATACTCAGCACAGCTCAAAGTGAGGAACCATGTGGAGTTCCTAAGTTCCTCAGCATACATTTTAAATCACCATGACGACGGTACCAGTACTCATTAGTACCACGCTGACACGCCATGAGATTAATCAGGTGAGAATCCAAAATACTGTCTTGGACATTGACTTTATCCATAAAGTCACTTGCCGAGATGTTTCTGCATGTGTATACCACTTTTCAAGATGTGGTTCACTGCATATGACAGTCCAGACAGATCGCTTTCAAACAGGAGATGAAACAAATAAGGAATGCATTGTCGAAACCTAGGATCTCCTGCATACAATCGCAAAGTCCGGTATTCAGAAGCAGGAATTTGATGAGGTCGCTCATCATATCTTCCTCCCTGACCTGTTGGAAAAAGCTGTGGGAAACACCGAGCTTCCAAACTTTCCTCCCAAACACTAATGGGACTCCCTTTCGTTTGTTTCATTTGAAACAACTCAATAGCATTCCCCATGACTTCCTTGGAATGCAAAGGATGAACACTATAATGTTCATATATTTCTTCACTAGTACAGGGTTCTACTTTCTCAATTTGACCAGCACACAAATCGCTATCCTCTTCCTCACTTACTTCCTCTTCTGCAACATATACATTTTTATAGTATTTATTATATTTTTTCAAATACAATGTTGCCCTTTTGACTTTCCTAACATCTACTAAATCTTGCCATATTTTCTTATTCTTTGTCGGAACCCCATTAACTAAGATAACAAGAGGTTCCTCTTCCACTTTTTCTACTCCAATTGTGTTAATGTTTTTCTTCAAATCTAGAGGCAAATAAACAACTCTTCCCTTTAATCCTCTCTGTAAATCTGATGGAGGCAATTTCCCTGTCTTTGGCTCCATTCTTACAATAGCCTGAAAGGGATGGATACTTTGAATCAAAATAGATTCATAAGTATTTAAATCCTTCAATTCAGAAGGAATCTCAACCAGTTCCAGATTATTATGAACTGCTCTAGCAGGCATCTGGTTTTGATTTAATTTGTTACAACAATAAGTACACACACGTTGATCCAATCCCAAATCAAAACAATTTTCTACCATCAAGTATGTTGTAAAATCCTTCCATTCACTATTATTTTCCCTTTCACTTTTTCCATATAAATCCACTAACTTAGTCTGATTCTTATAATAAGTGCGTCGACAACACACACAAGTGAAATTTGGCCTCTCACTTGATTTCACCTCAAACGTCGCAATTTCCCTCTGGAAATTATCTGTACTGGAAACCTGTACACTATCTTCCACATTACTCTCTTCTTCTTGGTCAATTTCAACATTCTCCTCTTTACTTCCAAAGTAACAAAACTCAATTTCTTCACATATATTCTTCACATCTATTTCAGAACCATGCAAAAGAGCAGCGCATAATTGTTTAAGCATAATTGCTGGACTCTTAGCATAATACAACATTCTAACTAATTTCCTCACTTTATTATGATGCACTGCTAGCATCCTGAAATGATGAAAAACACTCTGGCATACTCTCCTGGAAAGACAAGCCAGTGAATGACCATGCAAACCTATCACTTCTCTCACTCTGCAAGGATCTAATTCTTGCAACAACTTCATTTTCTGCTTCAAACTTTTCTTACTAAATGACCGTATAAAATCACAAAGCAAATTGATGGAATCCTGTCGTACACTGCAAATACTACTACACTTCCAGGTGTACACAGGACCCTTAGGACGTCTCCCTAAAACCTCATTACCTAACACCTCTTCTATCTCTGTTCTCACAAGTTTTTCTTTTTCAACTGGACAACCATCTTTCACTTCATAAGCTCGACCACTGGTGTCAACTGCATGCACCAAATCATTATCCTGGAAATAACTCTCCTCATTAAAAAATGCCTCAGAGCTTGAACTATGCATCCATTCTCCAGAAAAAACTTCACAAAAATTACTACGATTAACTATTCTCTTCCATCTACTATTTCTTTTGAAATCATAAATTACCTTGTTTAGCTTCCTAATTCTATTGATTGTCAAAATAAATAACTTACGTTTAATTTCAAATGCCTGATCAATAACTTTCTCAACTATTTTTTTTCTCTTATAAAAAACCACTTTCTGCTGACCTTTCTTAATATTTTTTAACAAATTCCCAATTATCCTGTTGCGGAACATTCGTTTACGAATATCCCTAAACTATTGTTTCCTTCTACTTTCATGCATAGAGTTATCTCTTACTCTAGCAGTAACATTTCTCATTGGCCTTTCCTTACCATTTGAATTATTTCTCCTTTTCTGGACTGAAACATTTTCTGTAGTAATATTTTTTTTACTACACATATTTCTTATGACTGTTTTTCGACTCTTACCCCGTGCTTTCTTGGTGACTTGACAAATCTTTTTGTTAGAGGACTGCTGCATTATTCCATGGTCCTGCTGTCTTTGACGTTTTGCAGCCTTTCTTACTCTTTCTTTGCTAGGCATCCTAAAATCTTGAAATAATCTGCAGTTGAATCTGTGGTAAAATATAATAAAAAATGTTATTAACCACTATTACCCAACAGTAAATTAATAACAGTCATCAAAAACTTAACACACTACTTAAGTATATAATATACTGAAGCCTATCTCCAATTTTTCACTGAACAGGACTCACCTCTTCTTAACCTTGGATAAACCTCACCTACTCTGTGTACCCTGCACATAATTAAATGTAAAGGGGCAGATTTATATTAACTAGCACATCCCCAGGGATGCACCAGTTAACGTGCACCGCTGCTCTGCCACCCACGGTGTGCCGCATTTACAATCAGATAGGACAAAGCTACATCAAAACCCTGCGCCTGCTTGAAGCAGGCATAGATCTTGACGCAGGTTGGCTGAAAGCTAAAGCAACAACTAAGTGTCGTGTGCAGAAGTTACAAAAAAGGAAAAATGGCGTTTAAACCAGTAATGAGACCATGCTAACGTAATACAGAGTAAAAATATCCAGGATCTACATCAGTTTGGGGTTCACGAACCTGGCAGGTACAAGGCACTGAGGCTTTCCACCGTGCATGTCTCATCCCAAAACATATGTGGTTTGTGAATGAAACAATTTCCCAGACCAAATGCTTTGGATTGGCTACTTCTAAAAAATTAAACACCCCTACTATCCCGGAGTTAGAGGAATATGATGGTTGGAGTAATTTTACTCGTTGTCTATTAAAGATTTACAGGCCCTACTCCGTAATTCTTCCTTTAACATTTCCAGTATAAATCCAAAAGGTTGACTGCTTTGGCAACGTGCCTTATCCACGGTTTAATAACGCTGCCTTTTGCTTTATGTAAGTTTTCAAATTGTATGAAATATATACCAATAGGTCGTTATTAACCTTTAGGTAGTGGTTTTCTTCATGAAGTCTGGTCGCTTCCATACACATACAGATTTTCAAAGATGATCAAGAACTTTATCTGAATGGAGAGGAATGCACTGAGACGCCAGATCATTCACTAATGTGTAGGCACATACAGTTACACGGTTCATGCAACAAACACCGACCAAATATGGCTTGCGTGTTGCAAGGCACACCAGTTCCTGCTATCATCCCCACGTTCAAGTTCTTGGAAAATGGTAGTTATTTGATGCTCAATAATGAAGATTGTTCTGGGTTAATTAAAAGTATTCATTTTATCGTAACAGTAAATGAACGGGTTATTTGCTGCAGAAATGTTCTATTTCCTCCCACACATGAACATAGGGAGTTTTCAATCTGGCCACAAATACCAACCTTGGCAGCACATTTCAACGGCATGGCAAGAATAAGAGCTATTTTGTCTCAGAGAGAGGTGGCCTTGAGTTCGGCCCGTGAAACTTTCGTGCTTCACACAGCGAACACCCGTACAGAGGTGCAGACCCTTTTAAATACAGATTCGCCTTTCCATTTCAGCAAGATGGTTCGGACTATCTCTAACGCGTCCTCCACAAAGGGCCTGGCGCACTTTTTTAAAATTGTTACCAGTGGTCTCGTGACTTCATTTGAGAAAATCTTTGGAGTCATCCCTGCTTTCTTACATTCTATTTTTTCCACTCTGCTTCGTGGATTCCCATTTTTACTTCCATTACCAGCGGACGCTCTTGTGCTTTTTTACATTTTTAAATATGGATGTCCCTCCTGTGCAAGCTCCCGCCCTGCAGCTGCTGACACTGTTCCGCAATCGCATGCTAGAATATTATGGCACAATGCCGTTGGCGATATTAAGCACGGCATATGGATTATCTTTTCTATGCTGATATGATTCCTTCAAATCTAAGACACTAAAGTATCGGCACGCCCTAAACCAACACAAAGAGACCTTCTTAGCAAATAATATATTATGTGTATTAGGGAGGGTGAGATATAAGCAGCCGCGGGCCGTGGAGGGAGTTACGGTGGGGCAGGGATGCGGGGAGGGGGAGGGGCAGGGTGGAGCCCTCTCCACCCTGCCCCTCCCCCTCCCCGCCTCCCTGCCCACCGTAACTCCCTCCACGGCCCGCGGCTGCTTATAAGTGTTGCTAACTCTTATTCATTTACAGCATGTTAACATACTGTCACCATTCGCTTTTTATGTACTATTGACTATGCTGGTAATTTTGCTACTGATAATATGTGTACTTGTATAATCTAAGATACTACGCCTGAGAAGACGGCATTAGTAAATAAACATTTCAAATACACATGTGTTCTTCTTAACTCCATGTTCTCGTTTCTAAGAAATATATAACGACCGACTGTTCATGAGTTCCACGTATCCTGAGGTACTATAAGTTCATATTCTGGATTGTCTAAACATTGAGAGTTTGTTATATCCAATGTGACACTATACCTAGCTTGCTAAGGGGTTTTGATTACTAAGGTGAGTTTTGGGACACCCTAATTCGCCGAGGTTCCAATCCTCTGTCCACAGTTCTGTGTCAGAACAGAAACCCTGCGACAGGGGCACCCCTCAACCTTACTGGAGCTTCATCACACTTGCGATACAACTCCAGCAATGCGCCAACTTTACGGCACAAATACGTCACGCATCTGTGCTGTTTTTGCCCCATGATGCGCCGCATTGTAAATGCAGCACACCATAGGTGACGGAACAGCGGCACAGAATGACTAACACATCCCTGGTGATGCGCCAGTCATCATAAATCTATCCCTATGCTTCTTATCTTGATAGAGATAAACAGCCATATGTATCATCAAAGTTTTTTGCATTTCCTAAATAGCGAACTTTAAGGAATAAATAGCGATTCTTTACCATTCCTAGTTTGCGATGACCTATTTGCTAATTACAAATTACCCATTCATTTCCATGCAGCAGGAGGCCCATAGGAATGAAGGTGCAATTTGCGATTAGCAATTACCTCATCGCAAATTACGAATTTTTCCGACGGTGCAGGGGTGTCTCAAGAACACCCTGCTGCACCCCTGAAAAAGAAATTTGGGGTCATATGGCGCACATAAATTTTGAAAACATTCCTTTACCTCAAAAACGATTTTCAACTCATAATTTGAAAACACTGCACATGGGGAAATGACTTAAAATGTCCTTAAGACACATAAAAGCATTTTTTGATTGCCTTTGCAGCATGTTTCAGTCACCTTTAACATGCCTATGTAACGGAAACATTCAAAATCTAAATTTGCCATGCACAGGTGGGAGCATATTTACAAGCAATTTGCTCCACAGACAAACTTCTTACATTGAAATGGGAAAAATAACATCAGAGACTCTCAATTACCTTATAAAGAAGCAGACACCATTATGTCCTTCTCATCAATATTAAAACCATTGCTTTTTCTCAAAAACGATTTACAAGTCATAATTTGAAAACACTCCACAGCTCCTATGCACATAAAAGCCCTGTCAGTACTAATACTTCACATTTTCTCCAATTACAATTTCTCAAAGAAACAAAATCTATTTGTGAAACACTTGAGACAAAGCAACATTTGAAAAACACAACTTTCTTCATAATTTTCTCCTTAAAGCACACCATTTTCTATCTAAATTAAAGAAATCTTTTCTCACCTTAGCAAATACTTTGAGTTTCAAAACAGTCTCAGAAACACACCAATTTGTCTTCAGCAGAGCAAAAGGTATGCACTCCAGAGTCTGCAGCTATCAAAAGCACAGAAATGCTGTAATTCCTCACACATATCTCTCATGTCACCCAATCAAAACCCTTCCCTCACTTTTTTTCAAAGCAAAACCCTTCCCCCCTCTGCCCCCTCTCTGCTTTTTCTGCATAGCAACCACCTCTTGCAAGACCTCTCACACAACAATGTTGCAATTGAACTCTGAACTCTCAGTGCACCTGCATATCCAGAGCATTCTTTCATTTAATGATTTTTTCTTCGCCACTCAAAATACATCTTTCAACGAACTCATCCATGCACACTAACTTTCTGTTTTCAGCAATCAAAATCCACCAATCACTCTTACTGCTTCATTAACACAGAAACTCCTCAGTTTTTTTCATTTTACACTCTCATTTTTTCAACTGCCATTTCATTGCCACACTTCATCTGACTGCAGCAGAACCTTCTCTCACCATGTTTTCTGTCTGGATTGTTGGACATAGTTACATATATTGGGCTCAAAGGTACGCTGAAAACAGGAATTTACCTAACCTCAATTTACAAGATGTGGAAATTAAGTGGTTTGGCCACAGAGGATTAAAATGTCACCAATTGATACCATTGGTGAAAACCTTTATGCATTTGCCAAAACCTGACCTGTTAATTGTGCACTGTGGAGGTAATGATTTGGGTACTTTGACTGGGGTAGGTCTGGAAATGCTTTTAAAGGACACCTTTGAGCAATTGATGGCACTTTTTCCTCAGACTGCCTTGGTATATTCAAATATATGCCAAAGACAGAAATGGAGGTAGTCGAACCAATTTTGTCCACAAATTGAGAAGTCGAGGAAGCATGTAAACAAATCTGTTTCAGCTTACATGAGAGACCATGGAATGGGCTCCCTGTACAACAATAACTTGCGTTACTACATGCAAGATATCTACAGAGGAGATGGAGTTCACTTCTCAGATGAGGGCAACAGAGTTTTCACTCTGAATTTAAGAATGTGCATTGGTACCTACTTATAAGTACCTAAATGTACCATAAACCCAAAAGCTCTTCTCAGAGCTACCCTACATCTGATCACTCACAATTATTATTTTACTCTAACTTTTTTCACTAATTTTCAAGAAAGTACGCTCCCCAGAACGCTTCCCGGTTCGCGAACCGGGCGCACTCCACGCAAAAAAACTAAAAAAACGGTATATTTTTTTTTGCCCTGCGAGACCCCTTCAAAGCCTCCACATCAAACCTAGGGGGTCAGGGACGATCTACTATGCCCCCTTATGGTCATTTGCCCCTTCGCTTTGGCCTCCTCTTGTCTCTCGATCCTACCGAGAGACAAGATGGCGGCCGCTACGGACTGTTTAGAATGTTTACAGACGCCGAAAAACCAATCAGCTTCGCAAACCTCCGTAACGCGAAAAGTACGCGAAGCGGAGCGCTGTTACAGATATATATCTTTTTTTGAACGTTAATTTCCCAAAATCCACTGGAGCACATATATTGAGACCTAGCAAAGGCACATCGGGCTACCAGTCCCTACAATTTTGCCAAGTTTCGTGCAAATCCATTCAGCCGTTCGATTATTATTATTTTATTTTTTTTTGCCCCGCGGGGCCCTTTTAAAACCTCCACATCAAACCTAGGGGGTCAGCGAGGATCTACTATTCCCCCTTATGGTCATTTGCCCCTTCGCATCGAACGTTAACAGACGTTGGGGCATATTACCAAAGTTAAGCGATATTTATCCCTAACGATGCTTAGCAACGATTTTTTTACCGTCAGAAATTATCGCAGATAAACCTTGCTATTATCAAGGTTTATCGGAAATACGATAAAAAACGACCGCAATGCATTAATATCGCTGAAAACTCAGCGATATTCATGCATTACCGAGCTAATGCTCTTAGCCATGTTATCCACCTCCCATTGGATAACATGGCTAAGAACTGCTCAGGGTAGGTGGTAGCTTTTGGAGATATTCGCGCTTATCTCGAATATTTCCAAAAGTTGATAATAGGAGATAGCGATGTTAGCGACTGTTTCCAGTCGCTAACATCTTGGCATGCCCACTTTGCATGTCATTAGTGATAAATATCACTCACATGCAAAGTGGGGCCCAAGATGGTCGCTATCTTCTACTAGCCGTCGCTAACTGGTGTTAGCAACAGCTAGGTAATACACATATAATTTTATCTCCGCGAAGCGGAGCGCTGTTACAGATATATATCTTGTTTCTGAACGTTAATTTCTCAAAATGCACTGAAGCACATATATTGAGACCTAGCAAAGGCACATCGGGCTACCAGTCCCTACAATTTTGCCAAGTTTCGTGCAAATCCATTCAGCTGTTCGATCCTACCGAGAGACAAGATGGCGGCCGCTACGGACTGTTTGGAATGTTTACAGACACCGGAGAGCCAATCAGCTTCGCTTCGCAAAGCTCCGTAACGCGAAAAGTACGCGAAGCGGTGCGCTGTTACAGATATATATCTTTTTTTGAACGTTAATTTCTCAAAATCCACTGGAGCACATATATTGAGATCTAGCAAAGGCACATCGGGCTACCAGTCCCTACAATTTTGCCAAGTTTCGTGCAAATCCATTCAGCTGTTCGATTATTATTATTTTTATTTTTTTTTGCCCCGCGGGGCCCTTTTAAAACCTCCACATCAAACCTAGGGGGTGAGCGACAATGTACTATGCCCCCTTATGGTCATTTGCCCCTTCGCTTTGGCCTCCTCTTGTCTCTCGATCCTACCGAGAGACAAGATGGCGGCCGCTACAGACTGTTTGGAATGTTGACAGACGCCGGAGAACCAATCAGCTTCGCTTCACAAAGCTCCGTTGCGCGTAAAGTACGCGTCCTGGGACGCTGCCAGGTCCGCTGTTACAGATATATATCTTTTTTTAAACGTTAATTTCTCAAAATCCACTGGAGCACATATATTGAGACCTACAAAAGGCACATCGGGCTACCAGTCCCTACAATTTTGCCAAGTTTCGTGCAAATCCATTCAGCCGTTCGGGCTAAAAGTGAGGCCAACCGCCCTATGGAAATTAACATGGGAAAAACGCGTTTTGGGACCCCCCTTTTTTCTCGGCCCCCCCTTGATGAACCCCCCCCCAAATTTTCAAGGGCTGCTCAGAAACAAAATGTGCCATTTTCCTGAAAATTTCAGCCAATTCCGTCCACAAACGCCAAAGTTATTAGACATAGAATTTTCAAAAATCCCATAGAGAAAAAATCCTAACTATATATACCTACTGGCGACCGCCAGTAGGTAATATATATATATATATATATATATGAAGGGGATTCTTTTCCAAGGAGAAGAAACAGAGGCCACGAGGGGATTTCATTGAAAACAGCAGCTTTATTTCAAGGGTCCCAGCGGAGGCGGATGCATTTCGGCGAGTGGGCCTTCTTCAGCGCCCCATGCTGTTAGGAAATCGTCCTTCATTGACTCCTCCTGTTGAAATCTCTACTAACACCTAAATCTCCTCCCCCTAGCAGTCGGCTTACCAATCAAAGTTCGTGTTGAATATAGCGAACTTCAGGTCCCAGCATGCAGTGTGTTTGCATTGTCGAGATGGTAGTATAGGGGAGTGAGTAATCGTAGGATCGGTGCAAGCTTTTCAGGTGAGTAGGGCGGATCGAGGATCAATTGAAACAGCAGAGTTCCCTCCGAGTCCCCTCTGACTGCAGCGACCAGTCGCACCAGGTAAAATGTTGAGTGGGGGCAGTCAAATGCGAGACTGGATGCCCTATTGAGAGAAATTATCTCGGTCCTCTCTCGTCTTCCTGACGTTTCTGGCAGACTTCGGAATTTCCAGTTCCCTGGATACAAGATAACTGCAAGCAGCGTGGTGCCAAATTCATTCCGGGTCTTTTGAATGCTGCAGGGCCTCCGGACTGTGCCTTGGCAAGCACAGTATAAATGAAGGGGATTCTTTTCCAAGGAGAAGAAACAGAGGCCACGAGGGGATTTCATTGAAAACAGCAGCTTTATTTCGAGGGTCCCAGCGGAGGCGGATGCATTTCGGCGAGTGGGCCTTCTTCAGCGCCCCATGCTGTTAGGAAATCATCCTTCATTGACTCCTCCTGTTGAAATCTCTACTAACACCTAAATCTCCTCCCCCTAGCAGTCGGCTTACCAATCAAAGTTCGTGTTGAATATAGCGAACTTCAGGTCCCAGCATGCAGTGTGTTTGCATTGTCGAGATGGTAGTATAGGGGAGTGTGTAATCGTAGGATCGGTGCAAGCTTTTCAGGTGAGTAGGGCGGATCGAGGATCAATTGAAACAGCAGAGTTCCCTCCGAGTCCCCTCTGACTGCAGCGACCAGTCGCACCAGGTAAAATGTTGAGTGGGGGCAGTCAAATGCGAGACTGGGTGCCCTATTGAGATAAATTATCTCGGTCCTCTCTCGTCTTCCTGACGTTTCTGGCAGACTTCGGAATTTCCAGTTCCCTGGATACAAGATAACTGCAAGCAGCGTGGTGCCAAATTCATTCCGGGTCTTTTGAATGCTGCAGGGCCTCCAGACTGTGCCTTGGCAAGCACAGTATAAATGAAGGGGATTCTTTTCCAAGGAGAAGAAACAGAAGCCACGAGGGGATTTCATTGAAAACAGCAGCTTTATTTCAAGGGTCCCAGCGGAGGCGGATGCATTTCGGCGAGTGGGCCTTCTTCAGCGCCCCATGCTGTTAGGAAATCGTCCTTCATTGACTCCTCCTGTTGAAATCTCTACTAACACCTAAATCTCCTCCCCCTAGCAGTCGGCTTACCAATCAAAGTTCGTGTTGAATATAGCGAACTTCAGGTCCCAGCATGCAGTGTGTTTGCATTGTCGAGATGGTAGTATAGGGGAGTGAGTAATCGTAGGATCGGTGCAAGCTTTTCAGGAAGTAGGGCGGATCGAGGATCAATTGAAACAGCAGAGTTCCCTCCGAGTCCCCTCTGACTGCAGCGACCAGTCGCACCAGGTAAAATGTTGAGTGGGGGCAGTCATATATATATATATGGTTGTTTTTTTTCCTCTAAATTGCCCAGCAATTGAAGCCACACTCACAGGTAGGTAAAGGCACTCCTTTATTAACACACAGCGCAGGCAACTTAACATCCCGCCTTTAAGTCCTCCTGGCCGACGCGTTTCAGAGAATTCTCTCTCCTTCCTCATGGGCCTTTCTCCTTGGAATGTATGCGAGCACCCGATAAATTATGCATGAATTGAAACTACGGAGACCACTGTGCAATGCAAGTGACAACGAGGTATTGGCACACCGGAGGCCAATTAAAAAGAGCTTCAAATCACACAGGGTCTGCCGTTTTTGCAAGCAGCTTTTCGAAGGCTTGCATTTGGCCCAAGAAGAAGTAGAGAGAATTCTCCGAAACGCGTCGGCCAGAAGGACTTAAAGACGGGATGTTAAGTTGCCTGCTGTGTCTTAATAAAGGAGTGCCTTTACCTACCTATGAGTGCGGCAGATAAAGAAAATCCTGTGAGCAAGAGGCTTGTAGCCTCGAAACGCGTAAGGAGGAGCAAATAAAAGAATCTCAAAAACCAAGTGCCGGTTTGGATAAATTATGTCTGCAGTAGGAGTGCGCATTCAAGTAAAAGGAAAACTTTGTGGGAACATATATATATATATAGTCCTATGCTTAAAGACTTTGCTGTTTAAATGGCGAAAGACTTTGTCATTTTCTATCTCGGCATGGATAGCACTGTCTAATCTTATGCTTAAAAACTTTGATAGAAAAACAGACATTTGAGGTGAGCAGATCTAGAGTGTCGCTGGTGTTGAGAGTGCTCTTACAGGAGCTGCTTTCCACCTAAACTGAGACCTACCCAGAGTTCTCTCCTTCTTTTTTGCATAATTTATGCGTCACTCTATGCCTGAAAGGGTTTTGTTTTGACTTAATACTGGGTGCTCCCTTGTGTCTGGACAAAGCTATACCTCTCTGAAGAGCTCTAATTAGAGCGAAACACTGTGTCAGGGGTTGCTTTTAATCATTTCAGGTTGGCTTGAGTTGGTATTTTACTAATTCAAAGCTGTAATATTGTGCCTGGAGTGATAAATGGCTTTTGTTATTTGACAGCTCGGCAAGGACTGCACTGTACTAGTCCTATGCTTAAAGACTTTGCTGTTTAAATGGCGAAAGACTTTGTCATTTTCTATCTCGGCATGGATAGCACTGTCTAATCTTATGCTTAAAAACTTTGATAGAAAAACAGACATTTGAGGTGAGCAGATCTAGAGTGTCGCTGGTGTTGAGAGTGCTCTTACAGGAGCTGCTTTCCACCTAAACTGAGACCTACCCAGAGTTCTCTCCTTCTTTTTTGCATAATTTATGCGTCACTCTATGCCTGAAAGGGTTTTGTTTTGACTTAATACTGGGTGCTCCCTTGTGTCTGGACAAAGCTATACCTCTCTGAAGAGCTCTAATTAGAGCGAAACACTGTGTCAGGGGTTGCTTTTAATCATTTCAGGTTGGCTTGAGTTGGTATTTTACTAATTCAAAGCTGTAATATTGTGCCTGGAGTGATAAATGGCTTTTGTTATTTGACAGCTCGGCAAGGACTGCACTGTACTAGTCCTATGCTTAAAGACTTTGCTGTTTAAATGGCGAAAGACTTTGTCATTTTCTATCTCGGCATGGATAGCACTGTCTAATCTTATGCTTAAAAACTTTGATAGAAAAACAGACATTTGAGGTGAGCAGATCTAGAGTGTCGCTGGTGTTGAGAGTGCTCTTACAGGAGCTGCTTTCCACCTAAACTGAGACCTACCCAGAGTTCTCTCCTTCTTTTTTGCATAATTTATGCGTCACTCTATGCCTGAAAGGGTTTTGTTTTGATATATATATATATATATATATATATATATATATATATATATATATATATATATATATATATATATATATATATATATATATATACTAGCTTACCCGTCATTGAAACCTAGCTTACCCGTCGCGTGTTGCTGCGATCTCAGAAGAAAGGAAATTCAAGGAAACTCGTTATGATAGCATTCAATTTACATTGTGTCATTTTTATTGAAACTTATTCATTTTAATATGGAAAACATTGTCGTTTTAATTCTATTTATTTATTCGAGTGCTTGTGGATACACGATTTTTTGTTTACCCGTCTGGTGCGTACATCGGTATTTGAAAGATTATGAGGGCCCTGGGGGGCCGATATTTAAAAAAACTTTATGCCAGAAACCTTCGCAGGAGTGTACTCAACAACAATTTGAAGAAGCCCCATGGCGAAACGCGTCGTTGCTGCACTGTTCCCGAAATAAAATCACTGGTGGAACTAACCCCTGAGAGTGCTACTTTCTTTATGGGTTAAAACCCTTGGATGTTTAGGAGCTTGGACATAACAACGGGCACACCCCCGTTCTGTGTGCACCCGCTCACGTGTGCTACCGGCTGGTGTTTTGGAGCAGAGGAATATATATATATATATATATATATATATATATATATATATATATACTAGCTTACCCGTCATTGAAACCTAGCTTACCCGTCGCGTGTTGCTGCGATCTCAGAAGAAAGGAAATTCAAGGAAACTCGTTATGATAGCATTCAATTTACATTGTGTCATTTTTATTGAAACTTATTCATTTTAATATGGAAAACATTGTCGTTTTAATTCTATTTATTTATTCGAGTGCTTGTGGATACACGATTTTTTGTTTACCCGTCTGGTGCGTACATCGGTATTCGAAAGATTATGAGGGCCCTGGGGGGCCGATATTTAAAAAAACGTTATGCCAGAAACCTTCGCAGGAGTGTACTCAACAACTTCCCAAAGTTTCCTGGCGATCGGATGAATGCTGTTTTAATTCTATTTATTTATTCGAGTGCTTGTGGATACACGATTTTTTGGTTTTCTGTCTGGTGCGTACATCAGTATTCGAAAGATTATGAGGGCCCTGGGGGGCCGATATTTAAAAACAAATTATGCCAGAAACCTTCGCGGGAGTGTACTCAACAACTTTCCAAATTTTCATGGCGATCGGATGAATGGTGTAGTAATGCAGGACAAACAGACAGACAGACATACATACATACATTCATATATATATATATATATATATATATATATATATATATATATATATATAGGATCCTCACCCACAGGTACCACCCATGGCTTGCATAATCATTGAACCCTCCCCCAAACACTGAGCGTGCATGGGTGGGCTGAACACGTTTGTAAGCGGAGCTCTTTTGTTGGAGAAAGTTGAGTCTGAGCAGTATTAAAATAGCCTCTGAATCATAATTTTTAAGTTTAATTTTGTGGATCTAGGGCTAGATTAAAAAACAGTGTGTTGCTCTTAGGATATTATGCTCCCAAGCATCTAGAAGGTCAACATGTTTTAGCCTTGGTGCTGCCTGTATAGGGTCATTCGGCTTTCCTCAGGACCTAGGTATAACTCTGCTTTAGTAGATTTTAACTTTTTGGTGTGCAATCAAATTTTAATAAACATGCACGCAAAAATACAGACCACACTTGTAGGACCTTTTCCTGGTATGGTCACGGCTAAAATGAAAAAGGTGCATATCAGAGATTGTTGCTCCATTTTAAAGCACAACTTCTTTTGTGGTCCTACTAAGGCATGCTTTACATGAGTGAAGAGAACCAATAGGTATTGGATTTGTGTGACACCATTTGTTTGACTCAGCAACCCATGCTTTCTCCAGCTCTCTAATCACCACCTGTGGTGTACTTGTGGCTCCTGTTCTTTTACGGCGTGTACTGCTAAATACATCCAGGGCAGCTCTTTCTCAGTGTGCTTTGCATTCAGCCATATTAATTTTATATATATATATATATATACGCAAATTAAAGCTACGTAAATTCTTCGCCTTGCAACGTCTTAAAGCTACCGCCGGCACCAACAATTCTGCCAGTTTGGATATCACTGACACGGAACAACTTTTGTCAGTTTCAGATGCGTCAGTGCTTCTGGCTATCCATGATCTAGCTGATGGAGACAATAGTGGGACAATCAATGAAAGTGGAGCGGTAAGCACACAAAACCGACTCGAAAGAATCAATATATCCAAATCAGGAGCGGGCATAACCCCATTTAAGAGAAAATCTGAATTTGTACCAATCATGACTCGTGATGCAGTTGATGTTTTCCAGGATTGTGTCATTACAGAAATGAAAAAACTGCACAAAACAGGTAACATCAATAATAAAAAATAAAAATAAAAAAAAAATAATAATAATAATAAAAAAAGAAAAAAATATGATGTGAAACAGGCGCAATATCATACACTGATGAAGAAATTAAAGAACAATCCAGACATCGTAATTAAAACGGCAGATAAGGGTGGAAACATCGTTATTTGGCCAAAAGCAGCGTACATTCTGGAAGCCCAAAGACAACTATTGGATGTAGCTTGTTATAAAAAATCAACAAACAAGGAATATACTAAGGCCAATGAAAATTTAAGCAAACTCCTACAAAAACATCGTAGAGAAGGCCTAATCTCGGAGCAGGAATACAAATTTATGCTTAATGAACATCCTACTTTACCAGTTCTTTATTTAATTCCGAAAGTACATAAAGGACAGTCACCGGTGCCAGGCAGGCCAATTATCTCCGCGATAAACAGCTGTGGAGAAAAGGTAGGCCAGTATGTGGACTTTTTCCTGAAAAAATGGGTAAGCAGCTTGCCTAGTTTTGTACGTGACACTGGAGATTTTCTGGCGAAAATAGAGTATCTAGAATGGCAAAATGATATGCTGCTTATTACTTTGGATGTCGAACAGTTATACACCAGTATTTCACACACTGATGGAATGAATGCAGTTTCTCATTTTCTGGGCCATCGGCCGATTGACTTTTATGAACATAACAAAGTGATTCTGGGCCTGATTGAATGGTGTTTATATAACAACTATTTTTTATTTGGCAAAGAAATTTGGAGGCAACTGAGGGGCGTGGCGATGGGGGCCTGCTTCTCCCCCAGCTATGCGTGCTTGCACGTTGGCTGGTGGGAGGAGCGGGTCCTCACCGTCACGCATCAAGTGTGGATGCGAGAAAAAGTTGTTCGATACCTTCGCTATATCGATGATATTTTCATAGTTTGGCAAGGTGATGAAACAGAAGCCTGTGCTTTTATTGATGCAATCAATGACAATCCATTTAACCTTAGATTCACGTCTAAAATGAGTACCAAACAAGCGGAATTTTTGGATGTCACTGTTTATATTGATGATCATGGCAGGGTGCAAACAACACTTCATCGTAAAAGTACTGCGGGCAACACTACCCTCCATGCCTCTAGTTTACATCCTAGGCACACGATCCAAAGTATTCCATATGGAGAAATTCTCAGGTTGAAAAGTATATGTAGTGTTGCTACTGACTTTGAGATTTGTGTTAATGACTTGCGTAGCCGCATGAAAGCCAGAGGGTACACGGAAAAAATGTTCAACCAAGCGCTAGTGAAATCCCAGGGCAGAACATGTGCCAGTCTTTTAAGTCTTGAAAAGAAGGGGTCTCAGTATGAGAACAATAATTGTACTAATTTATATTGGAAGGAATTAATCAACAATGAATGAAGCCGACATTGTTTTAATTCACAATGAGGAGCAATATAGTAAATATATTAACACTTCATCAGAGCATAAAGTAGGTTGAACAGTACCCAGGAAGGGAAGGAAAGTGGTTGTGTGAGGATGGTGTGGTATAGGATTGTGACAGTAAAATTAAGACAATATCAAAAATTACAATTGTGTTTCAATTACAATACACAAAGGAAAAATGAACTGGTGGTTCACTGTAACGATATATACATTTGTCATACTCCAATAATGCAACCAATGTCAAATATATGTATGGAGTTAACGTAAAGGGAGACGTTGTCGACGTTTCGACCCTCAAGTTGTCGCAGGGTTAGTCGAGCCCTTGCAGCGGGGTCTTCATCAGGACAGGGAACTGGGCGGGCAACCTAATGAATATGTGTATAGAGAGATTGTTTAATCAAGTAGCGGAAAATGTCCATTACAAGTGACCAATTAGATTCAAATAATGTAGCACACAACAAGGGGCATACCGTCAGGCTTATCGCTCTATCTTTTCACGGCTTGCGTCATCAAGATTAATATCATAGCTAGGGTTAAAAGAAAATTAAGGGGCATTAATGAACAGAGAGAGGAGTCATTCTGAATTGGAAGTGATCTAAACAATTAGTGAATTGATCCTTACTTCAATAGAGGTGAAAAGGAGAGGCGGAGGAAGAGGCCGGCCCTGGGGCGGCGTACCAGTCAATATCTGAAAAGCAACGATAATCTGGCTATAGGGTATGCAATCAATCTATACTATAACAGGTAATTTACCATTACAGGCTCATGGAGGGAAGGAAGAGAGGCCAGCTTACCAGCGTCGTCCAGACGGATCGGCGATGGTTGAATAATAAGAGGCGGTGTGCAAGTCTAGCTTCTGAAAATACCGAATTGCCTGATGAGACATCAGATATCATTAAACAGGAATGTCCCAGATTCATCACTGATTACAGCAGCCAACAAAAGAGGATAAGGCAAATAATCAACCACCACTGGCCCACTATACTAACTGACAGTGTACTAGGCAGCATGCTTCCTGACAAACCCCTGGTCACCTTTCGTCGAGCACTTAGTATGGGTGCTGTGCTCGACCAGAGTAGTCCTGAGCTTAAACTCAAACCTAATTGGCTAATCAAGGAGGGATTCCGGAAATGCTCTACTTGTAGAGCATGTAATTTCGGAATTAATAAGACACACTATAAAACCCCCTTCAATGATATTGAGATCCCAATTAAAGGCCAGCATACATGCAAAACGGAATATGCAGTATATGTACTGACATGTACCTGTGGCCTCAATTATGTATGCAGCACTAAACAGCCAGTACACGTCAGAATTTTACAGCACATTCGGGCTATTTTGCATTCTGATCCTGCATATCCGGTGGCACGCCATTTTTTGAGCTCACACAACAAAGATATCAATTGCCAGGAAGTTGTAGAGTTCTATGCTATGTAGGTTATATGTTTCTTTTAGGGTGTCAAATTTTGGCTAGTGCACAAGGTATACTGGACACCGGCCCGCCTGGCCACCCTGGGTATACGAGAGAGCGATGCATGCTGGAACTGTGACAAGGGGCGGGGAGATTTAGAACACCTCCTGCTCAAATGCCCTAAGATCAAGGATTTCTGGGAAAGAATTAGAATACTCATCAAGGAGATCACAGGAATAGACATTCAAATAGACTTCGCAAGCCTAGCCCTAGGTTTTGCATCCCAGACCATCACAACGACAGAGGATCGTGACCTTATTGACCTATTGTTGACGGCTGCAGTCAAAATAGTCCTAAGTAATTGGAAGGACACATCGAAAGCTGCGCCCCAGGCATGGCTCAACTGGGTCACGTTCCTAAGGGGGGCAGATAACATCACAGCGAAACACTCACCGAAAACGCACAGGCAGTCAAACATGTGGGGCCCCCTAAACCTATACCTATCGTCGCACAAGCCCCCATAGGCGCAGAACTGAGACAATAAAGGAGGGTACACTCTGCGGATCCCCACGCGTAATAAAAGGAACAAGTGTACATGGCCCGGCACCTCTCTCATTTCCGACTCCTATCCTTCTCTGTCTCTCTAGGGCCCGGGGCGGAGGGCAGGATACAAACCTAACATCGAAAAGGGGAACAGCAGGATACAACATCGAGCAAGACTTGGAAATCTGAACTATGTGAATCTGAACTTTTCAAACTTGACATATCAAACTACCTCAAGAACTCGGACCACCGCCCCCCCGGCGCCTTTCTCCTTTTTCTTTCTTTCCCGTTCCTTTTCTCTTCGTCTACTTTCTTCCTCCACTCATGTATATTTCTTGCTCCATGTAAATATATATTTTGTTATATACAATAAAGAAATACAGAAATCAAAAAACCAAGGCAAGGGGGCAACCGTGAGCTCAAACTACGTCAACTAGAGTCACGAATGATCCTCGAATATGACTGTAAATGGCAGAATGGGCTTAACATCACAGAGGACCTTCGCCATTTTTTGTGATATGCTATGGTTTTTTGAACATTGAGTCTCCAGCACTCTTAGTCAATCTAAGAGTTAACCCCTCTAGGTAGTCAGGTTCCCTGTTATCTAGTAGGTCAAATATACTATCCTAGGTGAACAGAGATAGCACTTGTTCAGTCAAGTAGTTGCGTGGTCAGTCAAGTTCCTTGTTGGCCACTTGGCCATTAATAGATTTAGCTCCTTACCTTCTCCTATTTTGTAAATATACACTGATTGTTATTTAAAATCTAGCAAACACTTTTTATCAAATTTTTGTATAATATTTTAGCACTTTTTTACACTGGGTGTTTTTAGCTATAAGGAATTTTACATATTGTAGTTTTATGACAG
Organism: Lissotriton helveticus; assembly: GCF_964261635.1. Lineage (NCBI taxonomy): Eukaryota > Metazoa > Chordata > Amphibia > Caudata > Salamandridae > Lissotriton > Lissotriton helveticus. The sequence continues at coordinate 324,535,405 of NC_136061.1, forward strand.
TATCAAATGTTTGTACAGTTTTTTAAAGAGATATGTAGAAGGACAATGTCCTATCTCTAACTGTTAAGATTGCATTCATGCATTGAATACACAGGGTACTTTGCAATATGTAGGTCCAGCACTTTATCCCCTTTCCCCTTATTCCCTCATGCACTTTAATATACTCCACTTGACGCAGGCTTGGAACCAGTCTAATTTGTATATATTTGCACTTATGGATCAGCCTAGGATCCCAGTCACTATTTTGTGTGAAATTGTACTTTTTTTTAATGGATTTATCCCGGAATTAAGTATATGGAATTTTTACAAATAATAATTGTGGATTTATACAAATAATAATTGTGGATTGTGAATTTTAAAAATGCCGTATTTTGCACTATACTCCAATAGATAGGAGTAGTATGTCTTTTATTTTCATGACACTGTGACATCATGTGACTGGGCGGGCTGATTGGGTGTGCACTGCATTATAAAATTAAAAAATTCAAACTGGCTCACTTGCATGTGAACAAGGGCTTTTCAAGCCCGAAACGCGTAGTGCCCTCCTGCCTACCGACAACCTTGCAATAAAGAAAGAACCTGTGAAGCGCATTTGGTGGTCCGTCTCCTCTGTTACCTCGCCGATCTGACTTTGGTCTGACCCGGAAGTGGTGTTGTTTGGAGTTTTCGCATAATATATATATATATATATATATATATATATATATATATATATATATATATATATATATATAACTAGATATCTTACAGTTCTTTTGCCAGTACTGCACCACAAATATCACTCTGAAGATATAATCCAAGGGATCTCAATGTTGCAAGTAGTCACTTGCCGTGGCGGGTGTTGCTAAATTTACTGCAATGATTGGCAACCAATGGAATTGATTCTGTGTATTCCTGCCATAAACACCATTTTCATGCAAGAGAGCGAGGGATCCGACATAAACGCCCACTCCTAGACATACGGGCAGTCGGGCCGAGTGACGCCAGGAACAATCAATTGCCCTTACCGTCAGAATCCTAGGCTGAGCCCCCACCCCAATAGCCACAACCAATATAGAGAAACTCTTACCACGGTCCGAATCAGCAAAGAGCTTAGTTGTTCCTTTGTTTTCCTTAAGTGGATCGGCGGAGAGCAACCACCTTGATTCCTCACTTAAAGTCCTGAACAAAACAGGGGCACTTCTCCTCTCGGCGTGCAGACTCTTGGTGCCTGGGACTACGCTTCAATGTTTCCACAACGGCCATTGATATCTGACAATCTAGCTGCACTCTCCTCCACTACTCATGAAGAAGTGCTGCAACACAAAGTCCAGGTGCTCATAAATATTTATTATAATTTTATATGTCATAGCAACACCCCACATGGAAAGCCTACACGTTTTGGCTCATGCCTTTAACCGAGATATCCCATCACCCACACATTCAGTGTTTAAAAAGTAATTAAAGACTGTGACGTCCTCCTAACACATTTCATATTAGCAACATCTAGAGACCCCACTCAACTATACCGTCCTGGAATGTCATTTATATTGAAATTCCAAATTTAATAGTACAAGCCAATGCAAATGGTAATCTTGATTTTGAACTCAGAGTACATCACAGGGGATATAATGATAATTTATACTGCATTTACTTTAATAGAAAATACCTTCAGTGCCTCATATACAAAAGATGTACGTGAAACGGGTATAAAGATTCTGGGCTGTCTAACACGACATCTGGTGTACACGTGCTCTTATCCATAATAATATCAACATGACTCACTCATTAGCGGTACATATTAATCAAATGTTGTCATTTGATTGTGATATCTGAAACACAATGTAATAATGCACAATATTCATAATATAAATATTTTCTGCATATGCATAAAATGCGAGTGCCTCATATCATACTCATATTGCACCAACCCCATAGAGTGCACATACTTATTTCTCAATAGTGTCAATATCCAACCTGACACTAATTAGAGCGCAGAATGGATTCCACTATTCGATTTACCACAACAGCCTCATCCATTGTAAATTGCAAATGCTTCTGTAAACAGGCCACTCTTACTATTAATGTGCACCATAAAAAGATAAAGAAATCTCTAGAGGCCCAAATAAAATCATAAAGCCAGCAAAAATGCATACAATAAATATTTAAATCTCATATCCATGTATAAAGTGCAAATGCATCCAACCCCAATCTTTCTTAAAAATGAATTAAATAAATCATATATTGTTGCATCTGACTCCCAAAGGAAATGGCTGTACACTACCCCACAAAAAGATGTTGTAACTAAAGTGCTTAAGATCCCTATTCAACATTACCCAATGTTATATAACGTGTAAATACAATACAGTACTGGCGATCCAAGATAAATACAGAAGGGTAAATCCATATAAAAGCCCATATTGTTATTGTTATTGTTATTGTTATGTTGGATTTATATCGCGCCAAATCACCTGCAGGTCTCTAGGCGCTTGGAAATCGATGAAATTCATACAATAACTACATACAACACAAAGAGGTAGTGCAACAGCCAGCCTACATTTCACCCAGGACCTTTCCAAACAGCAATGTCTTTAAGGACTTTCTAAACCGCAGGAGATTCACCTCTCTGCATAGCCCCTCAGGCAGCTTATTCCATAGCTGAGGGACCAACACAGAGAAGGCTCTCCCTCCCTTGGTTACAAGTTTGTACCGAGGGCAAATCAGCAACTGAGAATCAGAAGATCTGAGTGTTCTTTTTGGACTATACACTTCCAGACGGTCTCTGATATAAGCAGGTGCATGGCCATAAATTGCCTTATGGGCCGTGCATAGACTCTTACACTCTACCCTCTCTTTTATGGGGAGCCAATGTAAGCTCTGTAATAAGGGAGAGGCCTTGGTCCTTCTGGGGAGTCTAAAAATCAGTCGCGCCGCGTCGTTCATCACAACCTGCAATCTATTAGTCAGAGTTTTAGGGAGGCCTAAATAAAGGGCATTCCCATAATCTAATCATGAGATAATGGTCGCCGCTACAATTGTTCGCAACATGGACTGAGAAAGAACGGGGGCTAGCTTACGTAACTGCCTGATGATATTTGTGCAGCTCCCAACAACAGACGAGATTTGACTGCCCATTGACAAATCACAATCCAGCTTAATCCCCAAGCTCTTTACATTTGCGCTCGGCTTCGGAGTTGGACCTAACTCCTGTGGCCAATAAAGATCGCTCCAAGGTGAGGTGGTAGATGGAATTACCAATACCTCGGTCTTATCCGGATTGATCTTCAGCAGATTTCCAGTCATCCACCCGACCGTGTACCTCAAGATATTCTGCGCTTGGGACTGCGCGGCCTCAGTGTTATCGATACTCAGTACAAGCTGAGTATCATTAGCGTAATTAAAAACTCTGCAGCCCATACTGGCCAGAGATGCAATCAGAGGTTGAAGATAAAGATTGAACAGTAGTGGGGACAATGCGGAGCCCTGAGGCACCCCACACTCTAAAGTCCCCACATCTGATGTCAAATCCCCCAGTTGTATCCTCTGTGTCCTTCCCAAACGAAAGGATTTCAGCCAATTAAAGGCCACGCCTTTAACCCCGAAGTTATCCAGTCTTTCCTGGAGCAGGGCATGGCTGACAGTATTGAACGCCGCTGACAGATCTAAAAGAATCTGGGCGCTCGGTTTCTTAATATCAGCCATGCCTCCTAATTCATCCAGCACTGAGAGCATCACCAACTCGGTGCTGTGGTGTGCTCGAAACCCTGCCTGTCGCTCGTGGAGTAGACAATGAGACTTCACATGAAGGGATAGAAACTTCAGGACGTGCTGTTCTAGAATCTTAGAAAGAAAGGGCAGCCATATGAAAGCAGGTGTGCCCCAGTTCTCAGATCATAGAGAGTCAAGCATAAAAAAAAATCTCTTCTAAAATCTTAACCAGACTGGGAATGGAGAAATGAAACAGAAAATTAGAGGATAGAATTAGGGATACGAATGAAACTCTTAAGTGTACATGCAGCTCAGCATCAAGATTTTGACCCCATGGTCTCTCAGTGCCTAAAAGAATGATCATCCATGGTTCACACTGGCGTAATTCCAGTTCCCTATTACCTCTTTGCGGCTGGGCTCTAATGTGTTGTATGCCATAATATTGACAAGATGTTACATTTCCTTGACACACTTCCCAAAAATGTTTTGCCATGGGGTACATTCTGTCAGGAACCCGATCTTGTGGGCCGCCGTCCGCGCAATGCGTGTGAAACGGCACCCAAAACAATGCCGAACCACAATCCCCAGAGGGCAATGGGGCACATAGCGCGTGACGTCAGACGCGCAGATCCGGACATTTAAACCCGGAACCCGGCAGGATCAGAGCCGATAATTTTGCCGCGTTCGAGTGAAGTTAAGGAGAGGCTTTGGGTTGAACCGAGGTGACCGTGAGTAAAACTTCTGAGTGTGTGTTCACCGGCTGGTGACACACGGACCCGCGCTCTGCGAGGCTGCGGGTGATCCCGTTTGTGATACATGCACGGCGGTGTGTGTATCGAGTGACTTTGAAACCTGTGTTTGTTTTCCCTGTTGCCTGGAGAGAAAAGCGGCTGCTTTCTCGTGCGGGGAAAACGTTAAAACAACCTGTTATTATTTATTGTTTCCTACGTGACATTTTATTCCAATGATGCGAATTGGATGCTTGGCTTTGGGGTTTTATGTGGTGACATAAAAACCCCTTCTGTTTTCCTGGATTAAGCCTTACAGTTATCTGGATCATGAGGTGCAGAGACACGAACTATATTGTACATAATTGAACTGTGAATGCTAGGGCACACCTGGAATTGAAGGTGCCTGGAAACAAGTACTCCTTACAACGTAATTGATTTTGAAGACAACCTGTGTTTTGCTTTGTATTATGCTACAGGAGAGACCAAAGGGGGGGTACCTGAATGCGAAGAAAGAATGGCATACAACAGAGGGTACACAATAAGTGGTAGGTGTGGTGTAAGGTTAGCTTGAGTTCGGTAGCAAACTGTTACAATATCTAAAGTCATTCTTTTGTTCTTTAGAATCATTCCTCGCCATTGATAGGACCTCACCTCCCTCTCCTGTAGATCAAGCCTGTGTATTTTCCTTTACAGGTATGTTATTGAAATGTTAAGAGGAACTAGTGATCAGTCATAGTTGTGTTAAGCACCTGTTAAAGATAGGGAGGGTGTAATCCTAAACCTCTTGTTCTTGTCTTTACAGATCTCCCTCCCCGCTGTTCCCTTCCTTCCCCGCGCTCTCGGGATCATCCTGGTGGTCTGTGGTATATAGTATCTGGCCACGGGGTGGTCGCGGGGGTGTGGAGCAAGGACGTTCAACGCAGCCCCGAGGAGTAACGTGCGGAACCTGACACATTCTATCCTGATGCTTGATCGCCCTAATATGCTGCAAAATCATCAGTCTTAGCCTATTGATTGTGCTGCACACATATTACAAACCACACCCACATTCCAATACATAGATCACAAACTCTGTTTCACAAGTAATCAATTCCCTGATCTTGATCGCCCTACCCTCAAAGGTCTTGTACCGTTCATTCCAAATTTTCCGTCCTTACCGGTGGCACATTTTCTGAAACCCAAGCTTCTACTGCTCAGCCAATCTGGTTCTTGGTAGTAAATTGATCTAGTTAACATATATCCAAATGATGGTGCCTTGTGATATCTTGGTATGCTAACCTATCCCATTTTCCAAATTTTCAAATGCTCATCATGTTTTAAAATGTGCCAATTCCTGTTGATCAAGGAACTGATGGAACTATATTCCATATTGTATCCCATGAAAAAGCGTATCACTTGATCTTGGTTCCCATCCGCCCCTGTTATAATATATATGTATATTCATAAATGTACTATATATATGTACACAGTAAACACATCACTAAATAGAAAGAGGCTATTTCACAAACAACCCACGTATCTGAGAAATTGTGACGCGTGCACTAATTTACCTGGGTGCCCTTTGCTTATTTATCTCGGACACACACACCAAATACGCAATTCTGTGGAAATTTGGTTTCCCCTCGCCTTATGTCTATTTAGTATACGGAATCCTTCCATCAACCATGTTTCTTGACAGCATATGTTCTCAAAATAGTTGACCCAGTAAGGATTTGTAATTTTTGAGTGAGCTCCCACAATATTCCATGAAATAAGGCTACATGACTTACTAGTAGAGCTTAATGTTTGAGTTCTGGGCAATGCTACATCATTCTGTGACTTCTGAATTCTATGAAATGCATTGTCGGGTGAAAGTCTTGAGTAATAAGCAAGTCCCTTTTGCCCAAAAGTTAGGATGCTTCCTGTTTCGAGGGCCTTAGGTCACCTACACCAGAGACACAGACCAATTTAAGACAGCATCAATCTTGGTCTTCCAAAGAGGCTAGTGTTTCAAAAGCATTAACTAGTTTGTGCATTAAACCTACGCCTATTGGGAACGAGGTGGTTGGTGCTCCCTGTATTTGTTGCCATTGATAGTACAGAAGGTCTATAAAAGTAGACCAAGGGTTACACCTATATAGATCCTAGGGGTTGGAATTGGCAATTAAAAAAGTTTAAGAGTTATTTCTCCAAAGTTGGAGATCTAAAATGGATGAACACACAATCTCCATTAACCTCCTTTCTACCTGAGCCTATCCATGGGTATCATCTGACCATTATAACTTCAGATGACAAATCTGAGAGACACCCACCCTTGCGTTTGAGCCAATGAGTTGTTTTGTTCTTCAGCCCAAAATAATCTTCATGTGTAGATGCAGGTATAGTTGGGACATCCTTCAACACCACAACGTACAGGACACAATCAGGGGAAGTTGGGAGAAATGAATTGACTTTATCCCATAAATGTTACTGACTTCCAGCTTAGCTCTGCCCGAGCCACCTTCCATTCAACCCTTCTTTACTATTGGGTTGGCTTCCACTTGTTCCTCCCTTGTCACCTTTTGGTTAGGTTACCAATGCTATTGTTGTAGGATGGGTGCCATCTGGTGCATTACTGGAGGCGCTAGGAGGAGCAGATGAAGTAGCTGAAGTCATGGCCCCAGAACAAACGGCATCTACTGGTGCCACAATTGGTTGGTTGTCTAGAAGCAGAGAGGGGTTCAATCTGTTTAATTGAGCTTCAATAACCTCCAAGCGAGCATAAATGGGTTCAAACTTGCTCAGCAGGGACTCCTTGCAGTCGCTACATAAATCTTTCATTTTATCAAAGAGAGAGTCTTCTTCTATTATCCCCTTTTCCTGCTTTGATGGAAAGTTTGAAGTACAGGCACGTCCTGAGCTGGGGGATTTGAAAAGCGCTTTATAGCACTGGCATGTGGCAAGCCCCTCCTCCTCCTGGACACACTGTATGCTGGGGGACAAAGTCTCACCCCAGCAATGGCACAAACACAGCGCCTCACCTGCGCTACAGGATTAGAAATTCACCTTATAGCGCTGGCATGTGGTAAGCCCCTCTCCCCATGGACACATTGTAGGCTTGGGGACGAAGTCCCTCCCCAGCAATGGCCACAAGCACAGTTTCTTGCACACTTCCATACACTGTCTTGTCACCTCACTTGCCACACTACATTAAGTATAACTCACCCACACTTATGACATAAAAAATGATATTATTAGCCAGAAACAAGATTATGGTACATTTGCGAGTTATAGTTAATGTAGTGTGGTAGGTGAGGTGACAAGACTGTGTACGAAAGTGCACGAGTGATATTAATTGAAAAGTGGTATAAATGTGAGTTATAACTTTGACTTACAGTAATATGAAAGTGGTGCGTAAATTATCATTTCAAGTAATAACTATAAGTAATGAATTTGTTATGTTTGTGCAGTTTAAGGTGTTTGTGGCACAAATAAGATAGAAATAAGTGCGTAAGTGGTGCATAAATCATAAAACTGAGAGATATAACTGTAGAATTTCTAATGTTTGTGGAGCTTGATTTATGGTTTGTTTACCAAACGTAAATAAAGGTTTCCTAACTATAACTAACGTGTAACATTTGTTTTTGTGTGAATTTCAAATGTTTTTACAATGTTAGTAACACATTTTTTAATATTTGTCTAGTTTACTTTAGTGGAGTGGGGTGTTATTAAGGGGAGTGTTGGACAATATAGTGGTGGATAGTGTTGTTAAGTGTCCTCTGAGACAGTATTTTGCAATATAGTGAAGTGGAGTTAAGTGGAATGAGATATAATGGAGTAGTGTATAGTGGAATGCCACATAGCGATGTGGCGTAGACTGTAGTCACATAGAGTAGAGTCACGTTCAGTGAACTGTGATAAAGTAGAGTGGCATTTATTGGAGTGACATAGAATGTAGTGGTGTACAGTGCACTGGTATGCAGTGGGATAGCATAAAGTGGAGTCCTTTAAAGTGAATTGATGTCCTGCAAATATTGTACAGTGTATTCATGTTCACTGTAGTGACATAGAGTGTAGTGGTATACACTGGAGTGTTCTACAGTTTACGGGCATATATTGGAATATTGTGTACTGAGATAGCGTATAGTGTAGAGGCATACCGTGGCACATTGGACTGGTGTAAACTGCAATACCATACACTGGAGTGAAGTATACTTGGGTGTTATAGCTTGGAGTGGGAGTTGAGTGGTGTACATTGGGCTTACGCAAAGTGGAGTGTGTTACAGTGTAGTGTTGTAAAGTTAAATCACGTAAAATGGAGAGGCATATATTGGAGTGCAGTATAGAGCAGTGGTGTGGAGCAGTATATTGTAGACTACAGTGGGGTAGAGTATAACACAGTGTAGTGCAATTGCATATAGTGGAGTAACATAAACTATAGGGAGATAGAGTGAAGTGCCATAGAATTTAGTAGTGTTTACTGTAATAAAGTTGAGTTTAGAGGTGTTAACTATTTAGATGTAGAGGGCAATGCTATATAGTGGAGTAGTGTACAGTACAATGCCATCCAGCTCAATCGTGTTCTATAGAAGTGTAGAGTTTAGTCGTGTACAGTGAAGTGTGGTTTACTGGAGTGGTGCAGAATGTACTCTTGTTAAGCGAAAAGCATACAGTCGATTGTGGTAAAGTGCAGTGGCGTATAGTGTATTTCAGTACAATTCAGTGGATTAGAGTGTAGCAGCGGAGACTGCAATAGTGAACACTCCAGTAGTGTAACATCAAGTGGGCTATGGTGGTATAGTATGTAGTGGAATAACAGAAATTTGAGTTGGGTACAGTGGAATAGTGTTGAGTTGCGAGCAGTACAGTTTAGGAGTGTCCAGTAGACTGACACACAAAAGTATAATGCAATGCATTGGTGAACATTATAATAGCGTAAAGTATTGTAGTGTACATTGCAATGGTGTACAGTCCAGTTGGGTCAAGTAGAGTAGAGTAAAATACAATGGATTAGCATAGAATGTAGTGGCATATACTATAGTGTCATAAAGTGGAGTAGCATACTGTAAATTCCATACAGTGCAGTGGCATAAACTAAACAGTTAGACAGTGGAGCAGCGTAAATTGGAATGTGTAGATTTAAAAAAAAGTAGCATATAAGTGTGTCTTAAGATGGAATTTGTTTTGCCAAAATATAAACTAAAATAAGTAAATAATGTGGGGGTCCGAAAAGGTAGTTACATTCAATGCATGTTGCTTAACTTATTTCAAAGTGTGTACTGTGAAATCCATCATTAGGATTTGCTGAAAACATGGATGGATTACATATTATGGTGCCCAGATGCTTATTTTGGGCAGTGCAGCTAAGTAGTAAAACGGTTTTATAGCATACATTTTTTAAAGGTTTTGAGATCAGTGTGTGCGGTATGTTTGTGAAATATGGGTGCATTTCTCTGCACTACCACAGTATATAGTGATGCAAAATCATTACCTGATTGGCTAATGACTGCCTTTACAAAAGTTACAGGCAGGCCTGTTGTTCTTAGGTACACTTTTCCCGTGTTCTGGGTTATGCCATTTGGATATAGGAAAGTATATTTTTTTCGTTTTTCCCTACCTATTAGCACTTTACTAAAGTGGTAATAGGTTTTGCAAAATATTTTGTTTGTGTATAAAAAAGGAGTTGTGCGGTATTACAGCAGAATCACATAATTATTTTAGAAGGGTACCATTGCTATTTCAAAAATTCTCTATACTTTTGTGGCAGTCTACTGGCAGCAGCATTTTATTTTAGGTAGCACAGTAATTTTGAGTAATTAATACACTACTCTGTACCCATGTTCAGCCTATGCAAACATGATAACATTTGAAAATACACTTTATTTACATATAGTGTCCTATTGTGTTTTTCAAAATGTAATTAAAAACAAAATTTTGCACAGCAGAAGTACAGAGGTACTTTGTAATTTGAAAAAATATATATTTATACATTTATAAATATTTTCCATACCGATTACCATTTTAATAAATTGTTAATAGTTATCGGAAAAATACCAAACCTAATACTTACCTACATTGCAAGGTGTAACGCAGAACACAGGGTAACTCCACGTGAAAATGGCTGCCTTTAACTTTTGTAAATCTAGCAAAAAAGTGAGTTAGGCCCAAGGGACCAAGGGTAAGCAGGGTCGATTATAGTTTAAACACAAAAGATTTGCCTACCCTTAATATATTTAGTTCTTGCAGTTACTGAAAGCAGAAATGATAAACACGTTTCTTCTGTTTACCATGGAAATTTAATTATCAATCCATTCATTATTTTCAGTTTTTTTGAAAGTGTGTTCATATGTGAAAAAAGATTACCATTGGCATTTCAACTTCAACCCACATATCAAAATACTGTGATTAATTAAAACAAATTATATCAATAAAAGACATAAATCGAAATCATATAAAATTTTCATACAAAAGTGAAGTGATATTTGTCAAAACACATATGCAAGTTGATCAAAAGTAAATTCAACATTACATGACATTTTTTTTTTTAAAGCATCATTTGTAACATCAATACATTTTAAACAATAACGTTTTTTTCAAACAAAAAAAGACCAGTTTGTCGGTTTCATGTGAATGTAAATCAATGCGCCTCGGTGTACTACGAGGCTTGTGCCGACGCGTTTCGAGTACAGGTATTAAATCACCAAACTCTCTTCAGGGCTTTACTATTCTGATCTAAAAATAAAACGTTTTGACAACATGATTATTAAAAAGGGCCTCTCTCTATTTGAATTACTGCACTTTCTTCCCTCATATCTCATAGTACCTGAATGAATGATTTGCCATGTCTCGTCTTTTTAAATGTTCCGCTGTTTTTCTAATGTATTTGGAAGCGCAGGGGCCAACCGCCAGATGCCTGCAGGGGAACATGTTTTACTTCTATCAGTGTGTCATCAACTGTGTTGCTTCAGTTGTTATTTATAAAACCAAAGTCATGTGAAACAATGCAAGATTCTCAATGAAAGAGGCCACATACCAAAGGAAGGGCGGAGATCGTGTAGTGATGTTTGACTTCGTTTTATTAGCGCTGGGGAACGTGAACTTTCAGGGAGCTTTTTTTTCTGAAAGTAAAGCGTTTGGCGTTTACCACAAGGGCTAATTACAATCGTGAAACGATAGTGTATGGGCTGGAAATAAGGTTAAACAATACCTTGATGAGCTGTTAGTTGCTCGTTGAATCCCACCAGATTAACAGTGAAGTGCGGTTTGAACGTACAAACTGTCCCTCAATTACATTCTGTAACAAAGTAACAGTGTGGCCATAAATATCCACTCGCTCAGACATTTTATTTATTTAGACTGATGTCGAGTGTATAACACTCACCGAAATTTGATGATTGTGTTCCCAAAGATAAATCGCCTCTCACAGACGCCATGTCTCCCTCACTCACTGTTTTCTCATTCCTCAGGTGTCATGTGATCAATCAGGTGGCCTATTCCCGCCCCTATGTATTATGGGTTATGTAGTCCCTCATTATGCCAGTTGACTAGCATAACTGTGTTTACCTGCACTGGTAGTTTAAAATAACAGGGTAGGACTGATTAATAAAGGTGGTTTTCAGCAATCGAACCGCATTATTTTGATTTACAACACTTTATGTTGGATGCACATCTCATCGATATTCAAATTCTATTTATTTCACTCATGGTATTTAACCCGCTGATTGTACTGTTGAATTTCATTATCAAATAAGCTTCTCTGCGCAATAAAGCCGTTTCTATATCTGTTGTGCAGTTTGAGGCAAAAATGGATAAAACAGTCCATTGAAAATCATTTTCCCCATGTTTCTCTTCCAAAAAGTGTTCCACCATAGGTGCTGTGGACACTTTGTTCTTTATGCGAGATCTATGCTGCGTTATTCTAGCATTGATCTGCTGACTCGTTTTGCCAATGTATATTCTACTGCAGGGGCAGCGGATGACGTACACTACACTTTTGGTTCTGCAATTGGTGAACTGCTCATGTTTCCACTTAACTCCATTGTGGCTAAATTCTGAACCTTCAATGGTATGATTACATGCCACGCAGTTGCCACATTTGCGATGGCCCTGTATAGGTTTTAAATTCCATTGAGAAATCAAGTCACTTTTCAATTTGGGAATAGAGATATCTGCTCTAATAATTTGTTGTCCAACACTCGTGTTTTTTTTCATTGCGAATATTGGCTTCTGCAAGGGGACTTCAAGGTTCTCTAGCAAGTGCCAATTTCTGAGCACAATTTGTTTAAATTGATTAGTTTGAGGACCAAAAGTGGTCACACATACCAGTCTTTCTAGTTCTTTCTTTTCTTTCACCTGTAGCAATGTATCCCTTGGCGTATACCTTGCCCGTTTTTTTTAATGGTTCAACAGTTTCTTGGGGTAACCCCTTTTAGTCATCGCATTGCAGAAGGCTGTTGCATGATTTTCAAAATCGGACATATCGGTGCAATTTCTCCTGATGCGCAATAACTGCCCATAGGGAAGATTCTCTTTTAGGCTCTTTGGGTGCGAGCTCCTGAAATGTAAAATCGTATTTTTGTCAGTCTCCTTTCTGTACAATGATGTTTTAAGTTTTTGTTCATGTGCACTGACTTCCACATCTAGAAAGGTCATTCTTATTTTGCTTGATTGTATACAAAACTTTATGTCTCTATGTCTGGTATTAAGCCAGCCATAGAATTCATTGAGCTCGATCTGGCTACCCTGCCACAGGAGCCAGATGTCGTCAATTTACCTCAACCAATGTCTAATGTGTGCCTTATAGGGGTTGTTATTTTGGACAAATCTTTTTTCATATTGTGCCATATACATCAAAGCCATCTCCGGAGCATATGGGCATCCCATAGCTGTACCTTTGACTTGAACGTAAAACTTGTCTTCAAATTTTAAATAGTTGTTTTTTAGGGTCACCTCCGCCAGCTGAATAATAAACTGGGTTGGAACGCGATGGGGACGTTCTCGTTGTTCAAGGTATAGCTCCATCACCTCAAGTGCCTCCTCTTGGGGGATTTGTGTATACAGTGATGCGACATCTAGTGTCGCCATCACCTGGGTCTCATCATCAAATGCTGTGTCCTCAATCTTTGTTATAAAATCGGTGGTGTCCCTTAAGTACGAATCCACCTCTTGTAGAAAAGGCTTAAGGAAAAAATCGACATACTAAGAGACAGGTTCTAATACCGAGTCACACCCCGAAACAATGGGGCGTCCTGGTGGTCTAGAGCTGTTCTTATGTATCTTTGGCAGGAAGTAAAGGATGGGAGTCCTTGGCGATTTTTTGTTTAAATATTCGAACTCTTTGGGACCCAAATATCCTTCATCTAGTCCCACTTGAATGATTTTTAGAATTTTTCCTTGAACTTCCTTTACTGGATCATCTTTAACTGGCCTGTACCATTCTTGATTATTAACGTGTGATCTCCCTTCTTCCAGATACACATCTCGGGGCCAGATAACAACAGCCCCGCCTTTATCGGCCTGTTTGATGACCACAGACGTATCTTTTTTCAAGCTCTGAATAGCTTTTAACTGACCTTCACTAATGTTATTGTGATTATAGTTTTTAGCTTTCTCAAGTTTTAAGATAGAGGATAGAACCGCTTGTTCATACGCATATACCTCCTTTGGTATATTGAAGGTGGGCATGAATTTTGATTTTACTCTGAGTCCAGTAGTTTCCTTACCAGCAGTTGTCTCAGATCCCGCGAAGAATGTTTTTAGCCTGATCCTTCTACAAAAATCTAATGCCTCTAGTTTTAACTTAGTAAAATCAGTCCTTCTTGAGGGAACAAATTTGAGGCCTAAGTTTAAGATTCTCTCCACATCTTCAGTTAGTTGTTTATCTGATAAGTTAACTATTGCCGATGTCTCTAGGATTTGTAGACCCGGCTGCGGGTCCGCATTTCCCATGGCTGTTTGTACCGATTTCTTGGTTGTCCTCCCTTTTCTACGGAGAGCACTTAATACATTTCAGGGAAGATCGAGGAGTAGGTTCACCACCTTTTCAAGTGCCTCTTCTTCGGAATCTTCAGGGTCAGATTCAAGGGATACTAACCCCAAAAAACAAGTCTCTTTTTTAGAAAAGGGAGGAAACCCACCTTCAATATACCAAAGGAGGTATATGCGTATGAACAAGCGGTTCTATCCTCTATCTTAAAACTTGAGAAAGCTAAAAACTATAATCACAATAACATTAGTGAAGGTCAGTTAAAAGCTATTCAGAGCTTGAAAAAAGATACGTCTGTGGTCATCAAACAGGCCGATAAAGGCGGGGCTGTTGTGATCTGGCCCCGAGATATGTATCTGGAAGAAGGGAGATCACACGTTAATAATCAAGAATGGTACAGGCCAGTTAAAGATGATCCAGTAAAGGAAGTTCAAGGAAAAATTCTAAAAATCATTCAAGTGGGACTAGATGAAGGATATTTGGGTCCCAAAGAGTTTGAATATTTAAACAAAAAATCGCCAAGGACTCCCATCCTTTACTTCCTGCCAAAGATACATAAGAACAGCTCTAGACCACCAGGACGCCCCATTGTTTCGGGGTGTGACTCGGCATTAGAACCTGTTTCTAAGTATGTCGATTTTTTACCTTAAGCCTTTTCTACAAGAGGTGGATTCGTACTTAAGGGACACCACCGATTTTATAACAAAGATTGAGGACACAGCATTTGATGATGAGACCCAGGTGATGGCGACACTAGATGTCGCATCACTGTATACACAAATCCCCCAAGAGGAGGCACTTGAGGTGATGGAGCTATACCTTGAACAACGAGAACGTCCCCATCGCGTTCCAACCCAGTTTATTATTCAGCTGGCGGAGGTGACCCTAAAAAACAACTATTTAAAATTTGAAGACAAGTTTTACGTTCAAGTCAAAGGTACAGCTATGGGATGCCCATATGCTCCGGAGATGGCTGTGCTGTATATGGCACAATATGAAAAAAGATTTGTCCAAAATAACAACCCCTATAAGGCACACATTAGACATTGGTTGAGGTACATTGATGACATCTGGCTCCTGTGGCAGGGGAGCCAGATCGAGCTCAATGAATTCTATGGCTGGCTTAATACCAGACATAGAGACATAAAGTTTTGTATACAATCAAGCAAAATAAGAATGACCTTTCTAGATGTGGAAGTCAGTGCACATGAACAAAAACTTAAAACATCATTGTACAGAAAGGAGACTGACAAAAATACGATTTTACATTTCAGGAGCTCGCACCCAAAGAGCCTAAAAGAGAATCTTCCCTATGGGCAGTTATTGCGCATCAGGAGAAATTGCACCGATATGTCCGATTTTGAAAATCATGCAACAGCCTTCTGCAATGCGATGACTAAACGGGGTTACCCCAAGAAACTGTTGAACCATTAAAAAAAACGGGCAAGGTATACGCCAAGGGATACATTGCTACAGGTGAAAGAAAAGAAAGAACTAGAAAGACTGGTATGTGTGACCACTTTTGGTCCTCAAACTAATCAATTTAAACAAATTGTGCTCAGAAATTGGCACTTGCTAGAGAACCTTGAAGTCCCCTTGCAGAAGCCAATATTCGCAATGAAAAAAAACACGAGTGTTGGACAACAAATGATTAGAGCAGATATCTCTATTCCCAAATTGAAAAGTGACTTGATTTCTCAATGGAATTTAAAACCTATACAGGGCCATCGCAAATGTGGCAACTGCGTGGCATGTAATCATACCATTGAAGGTTCAGAATTTAGCCACAATGGAGTTAAGTGGAAACATGAGCAGTTCTCCAATTGCAGAACCAAAAGTGTAGTGTACGCCATCCGCTGCCCCTGCAGTAGAATATACATTGGCAAAACGAGTCAGCAGATCAATGCTAGAATAACGGAGCATAGATCTCGTATAAAGAACAAAGTGTCCACAGCACCTATGGTGGAACACTTTTTGGAAGAGAAACATGGGGAAAATGATTTTCAATGGACTGTTTTATCAGTAATAAATGCCTCAAACTGCACAACAGATATAGAAACGGCTTTATTGCGCAGAGAAGCTTATTTGATAATGAAATTCAACAGTACAATCAGCGGGTTAAATACCATGAGCGAAATAAATAGAATTTGAATATCGATGAGATGTGCATCCAACATAAAGTGTTGTAAATCAAAATAATGCGGTTCGATTGCTGAAAACCACCTTTATTAATCAGTCCTACCCTGTTATTTTAAACTACCAGTGCAGGTAAACACAGTTATGCTAGTCAACTGGCATAATGAGGGACTACATAACCCATAATACATAGGGGCGGGAATAGGCCACCTGATTGATCACATGACACCTGAGGAATGAGAAAACAGTGAGTGAGGGAGACATGGCGTCTGCGAGAGGCGATTTATCTTTGGGAACACAATCATCAAATTTCGGTGAGTGTTATACGCTCGACATCAGTCTAAATAAATAAAATGTCTGAGCGAGTGGATATTTATGGCCACACTGTTACTTTGTTACAGAATGTAACTGAGGGACAGTTTGTGCGTTCAAACCGCACTTCACCGTTAAGCTGGTGGGATACAACGAGCAACTAACAGCTCATCAAGGTATTGTTTAACCTTATTTCCAGCCCATACACTATCGTTTCACGATTGTAATTAGCCCTTGTGGTAAACGCCAAACGCTTTACTTTCATTAAAAAAAGCTCCCTGAAAGTTCACGTTCCCCAGCGCTAATAAAACGAAGTCAAACATCACTACACGATCTCCGCCCTTCCTTAGGTATGTGGCCTCTTTCATTGAGAATCTTGCATTGTTTCATATGACTTTGGTTTTATAAATAACAACTGAAGCAACACAGTTGATGACACACTGATAGAAGTAAAACATGTTCCCCTGCAGGCATCTGGCGGTTGGCCCCTGCGCTTCCAAATACATTAGAAAAACAGCGGAACATTTAAAAAGACGAGACATGGCAAATCATTCATTCAGGTACTATGAGATATGAGGGAAGAAAGTGCAGTAATTCAAATAGAGAGAGGTCCTTTTAATAATCATGTTGTCAAAACGTTTTATTTTTAGATCAGAATAGTAAAGCCCTGAAGAGAGTTTGGTGATTTAATACCTGGACTCGAAACGCGTCGGCACAAGCCTCGTAGTACACCGAGGCGCATTGATTTACATTCACATGAAACCGACAAACTGGTCTTTTTTTGTTTGAAAAAACTTTATTGTTTAAAATGTATTGATGTTACAAATGATGCTTTAAAAAAAAAAAATTCATGTAATGTTGAATTTACTTTTGATCAACTTGCATATGTGTTTTGACAAATATCACTTCACTTTTGTATGAGAATTGTATATGATTTCGATTTATGTCTTTTATTGATATAATTTGTTTTAATTAATCACAGTATTTTGATATGTGGGTTGAAGTTGAAATGCCAATGGTAATCTTTTTTCACATATGAACACACGTTCAAAAAACTGAAAATAATGGATGGATTGATAATTAAATTTCCATGGTAAACAGAAGAAACGTGTTTATCATTTCTTCTTTCTGTAACTGCAAGAACTAAATATATTAAGGGTAGGCAAATCTTTTGTGTTTAACTTTTGTAAAGGCAGTTATTAGCCAATCAGCTAATGACTTGTC
The DNA here is from genome assembly GCF_964261635.1 of Lissotriton helveticus. NCBI lineage: Eukaryota > Metazoa > Chordata > Amphibia > Caudata > Salamandridae > Lissotriton > Lissotriton helveticus. The sequence continues at coordinate 324,553,438 of NC_136061.1, forward strand.
ATAACTAAGTACCTCGGGAGTATTGTGGTACTACAGTGGCGACAGATATAGCTAAGGAAAAAACAGCTTAAAACATTGAAATATATACCCTACTTATGTGTGGTACCCCACATAATCATCTGCGCACCATAATATGTAATTAAAAAAAAAAAAGTAAAAGTCCAACTGCCTGTTTTCACGCCACGAGCACCCCATAGGAAATGACAGTTGATAAATAGTTTGTTTGCCACAGTTCTCTTTTCCAATAAGCGATCATCCCCGATTGCCACATCCACGGCTTTCTTTACACCCGGACACTGGGTTGGAAATATCACCGGTCTTTCCATCCTGTTCCTACACGCTTTAAGCCCTGAAGAGACACAGTTGGCTACCTGTTTACGAAACACGTGTCGGCTGGCGTTATTGTGTTTTTTCTCAAGAACATTTCTACATAAACAAACATTTAGAAAACCACCAGTGTCGACTTCAGAATTAATACTGCTTTGTATTAACTGTTATTTATATACATGTGTGCCCAGGATCTATGCATGTTTGTTTGGTCATGAGCCTTTGCTCATTCCATATTTAGAGGTTTTGGGTTTCCCTCTAACCTGACGGCACCATAAGCTTTTGTTCTTCTCTTGGTTAGAACCCCCAAACTGTTACCTGCTACAGCGCCATTCACCTGTCACACCAAAACACGTGGCAGAAACTACCAGTGGCGACAGATATAACTTAGGAAAAAACAGCTTAAAACATTGAAATATCTACCCTACTTATGTGCCGTACCCCACATAATCAACAGCGCACCATAATATGTAATTAAAAAAAAAAGTAAAAGTCCGACTGCCGGTTTTCACGCCACGAGCACCCGTAGACAATAATATTTTTTTCAAATCTTTTTTCAAATCTTGTTGTCACGCAGTTTGGTGCTTATTTTCCCTCCATGTTAAAGAAAAGTAGATGTTTCAGCACTCAGGCTAATGTGCTTCATAGCTAAATACATATAATGTCCCAAAGGCGAGACCAATTCCGTTGCAAATGCTTGTTTCTATTTACTTCTTTGATGAACCGCCGCAAAACATTCAGGACTTCAAGAATGAAATGGGGCAGCAGGTCTGTGGAGTTACACAGAAATTCATCAAACGGGTGCAGAGGTACAAAAATTCACATACACACTTATTCAACCATACATGTAATCACATACCCACTTATTCACCCATATAGCCACTCGTAACCCTTCTCACACACCTATACAGCCACTTAGACAACTCACACACCGATACACACAGTCACACAGCCACTCACATAATATATGTTAGAAATAGTATCACTCATTCGCAGAACACAAAGTATAGTAATGGAACTTTTTCAGTGACTTGGTATATATGTTTAGCACTCATAAACGTTTAGAAAACACTCACAATCACTGTATGATGTCATGAGTGATGTCACTGACCATGTCATGAGTGATGTAATATGTGAGGTTATAAGCAGTGCATTGCGGGGGCGTAAGTTATAGTTAGCTCACATAACTACAACCGCTGAATTTCACTGGTTTTGCACAAGGAAAATCTGAGCTAAACTATAATGTCCCTGTAACCTTTGTTTTTTCCAGTGAATTTCTAGCTTTTTTTTACGTTAAGAAAGATGCCCATCGCAATGCACAGTGGTTGGGGGGCTGGGGTGGGGGTAGACGCAGGGCCCCTTCCTCCTCCTTGCGCCTTGCTATCCATTGTCCAAGTCCATGCCCCTGCTCCCTCATTGCAGGCCTGTGTGTTCATTGCTCAGGCACTTCCCTTCCCATGTGCCCTAAACAGTTAGTTGCTGACCCATCCACCTCCTCCCTACCCTCTGTTGTCAGATTACATGTACCAACTGTCACGGTTCGCTCCCTGAACTCTTGTGTCCACTACCAAAGGGGTGCATAGTAACACTTTCCTGTGTTCTAGTAAGCTTCAACTGCATGCATATCCTGACTTCCATCCATTGGGTCACTATTTTGGAATTGACATCCATTCCCAATCCATGCTGGGTTTTTTGAAAGCCAGCCTGCTCATGCATGAAGCCAACCTGCTATTGTTTGACACTCTGTTACCTAGAATTCCATGCTCACTGCTTTGTCTCCAACCCTGCAGGCCAAAGATGGTGGAGGAATTCAGCTCAACTGTGGCTGGCTGCAGCTAGTCTGATTCATGTGATTACTGTGAGCTCTTTGAAGCCCTAGCTCCCCTCAGACCAAGGTTGGTCATTGTAGCTGTGTACCGGTGAGACTGATCCTTTTTTCCAGTGTTTCCTGAGCTTTTGATATCCTTGTTTTCAATGTTTCCTGAGCTTTTGATACCTTTGTTTCCGGTGTCTCCTGAACATTAGTTATTTCTTGTTCCCGAGTGTGAGGAAGACGGCTGCCTTACCTCCGGGGAGCATAACGGAAACAAACATGCAACGATGTCGCAACCATCCAATGCTTCTTGGGACTTGAAGGAACTGTGTTCAGGCCGACTGACATCCCCGTGTACCATGTCTTCACAGAGGAAACCCAGAGTGAACCCGGAAGTCAATCCAGAGGACACGGGAAGTAAACAGGAGGAACCAGTAAAGGAAGGAGGAACCCTGGAGGCGGGGTCTTTGACCAGCGAGAGCGACGACGTACGAGGAGTGAGAGGAGACGCCGAACATCGACGCGAACCTGGAGAGGACCCCGTGGAGTTCCAGACGGAGACGGGACCTGCCGTATACCAGGATGACGACGAGGTGGGAGACCGGTGGACCAAGGAGTGGTGGTACCCGCCGGAGGAGGCTGGAGAGCGGCCGCAACTCGAGGAGAGAGTTGCGGCGGAGCCGGTGAGTGGGGCGGGCACAGGGGAGTTGTGAGAGGAGTCGAGTTGTGTGTGTGGAACGGGAGGCGGGTAGACGTAGGAAACAGGGGTGCCTGGTTTGTTTCACCCGGATACTTTACCCACGACACGCCGTGTAGACTCTAAAATAAAAACAGCACAAACAAGGCTGCATGTTCTTAGTGAACCACCGCTATAGCCCTCTTTTGCTTTATTTAATACCCGACCACAGAAGCCTTCGGGAACCATGGCTTTCTTCACTATTTTCTTTTTTAGTTATTCCCTTCCCTTCCTCACCCGAGCACTTTCCTTTCCGTGACTCAGTTTCCCTTCACTTACGGTGCTGTGACTGGTACATTTTAAAACCCAAATGGTACAGAGTGACTGACGGTTCCATTTATGTTTTTCTTATATAAGCCTCCGGGGAGACCCCATCCAGTCCGAAGACGAGGAGCCGGGAACATCAAAGATTGACCGCTCATCATCCAGTAGTTCCGAAGAAGACCAGGAAGATAGAGCCCCTGTATCATTGACTATTCCAAGTACTGCAAATAAACCACTTCCTTTTGGATCATATATACAGCCTCCTCGCCTGTTTGTTAAGCCTGCGCTCCCACACCGAACTGCTGCTGTTTTCCTTGTTCCTGCATTAGCACTGCCTGCAGTGCTACGTTGACTCCTGAGCCTCAGCATTCCTTGTTCCTGAGCTGCAGCACTTTCCCTAAGTCCTGAACTAGCACTTCCTGCCCTGCTACCTTGACTCTTGAGCTTTTGCTCAATTCTAGTTCCTGCTCCAGCACTGCCTTCAGTGCTACTTTGTTTCCTTGATTGCTGAACCAGCACTATTCTAGTGTACCTTTGTAGCCTTCCCTTCTGTATATCATTTTCCAGTCCCTGCCTTTCTTCCCATTTCCTTGGTTCCAGTTCCTAGTTTGCTGTCTTTGTATTCTGCTGTCTTGCTTCTATTACCTTGTATGTTTGTTACTTGCTTTCTGCCAAGTGTGCCCTGTGATTTTTTACTTTCCTATTAAGCACTCCTTGCTAGCTCCTTGCCTATTGTGCTTGTGTTTAGTTCTACCCCTTGCGGTTACTGCCTTGCTAGTTCCTGTTTGATAGCCAGGATCTGTGCGTACAGCTGACTACCTAGGTGGTGTTTCTTGTTCACTATGAGTATTGTCTTTGAGTTACATTTATAACTTCACCATTGGTATCAGCTCCACAAACCCTGCCTTTGCATGCATATCCTATATGTGGGTATTTGCAGTCAGTATCTGTAGCAGCAATTGTGGTTGAGGAACTTACTGAGCTTCAGTCCTACCGTGTGGAGCTCCTGAGTGCTTTACCCCACATTCCCTTTATTGCTAATGTTGTGTGTGTGTGTGTATATATATATATATATATATATATATATATATATATATATATATATACATATATATATATATATATATATATATATATATATCCGTGAGCAAGCTACACGTTTGTAGCGAAACGCGTAGGATTGGATTTTTTTGCTTGTTTGCTGGAAATTACTGCGAATAAAAACTTTGGGAAACGGACAACTTTGTGAGTGCGTACTCAATTCCTTTGTCAAGGAGGTGTGTTGGATATATATATATATATATATATATATATATATATATATATATATATATGCCACGAACTCCGCCAAGTCCCGAAGAATCACCCTCAGAACAACAACAAAACCGGACCCACACGGATAGTTTGCAAAAATTAAAGTTTATTCCATCCTTTGTGCAGAGAACACGCCGCCATGACGCGTTTCGGGACCTCCGCCCCTTGATCACATGACATGACATATGATATATATATATATATATATATATATATATATATATATATATATATGTTTGCACATCCATCCTGGGTGTAGTTATTCTGAATGCTAAATTGCCTCTTGAGTGCCCATCCCTTGAGTCTTAGTCATCTTGTTCACCTGTAAACCTTCCCCTTTAGATCCCTTTTTCTCCTCTGACTCCCTGTGTGATTCTGAGCAGTACTGTACTCCTCCTTCTGTGTATATTTTCTACCCTGTTCCCAGTCCTTGCTCAAGTCCCTGACTCTGTTCCGACATAGTCCCGGACAGTCCCTGACACCAACTCCCTCCATCCTGCCCTGCATGGTCCGATTTGCTGCCACTTCCCTCTATTCAGCTTAAGATCCCTACCCACTCCTCCTGCCCTCCGTTGCATAATTCTGTGCCCCATTATTGCCCTCCTCCTTAGCCTAAATGTGTTGCCCCTACTCTCCTTTCCCCTGCCTTCCGATGTATGTGTGCATGCCCTTGCTCTGCCCTTTTTGCCCGCCATGTTTCATGTACCTGTCACTGCCCCTCCTCTTTTACTCTGAGTGCTCTGTTGAGCTGTTACTGCCCCTTTCACCTGCCTAGCATGGTCAGATAGCTGCATACTGTCCCTGTCACCTCCACCCTGCCTGTTTGAGTTCCATGCCTCAACCCTCTCCCTTCTGTCCTCCATGGCCCATTCTGCTGCCACTCCCTTTTGCCCTCCATCCTCTGTTGTGCTGCAACTGCTCCTCCTGCCGGCCGCCGTGGTCTGTTGTGAAGGCCTTCCCCTGCCCTCTCTTGTCTGTATCCAGCCCCTATCCCTCCCTTCTCTCCTCCATGGTCCTTTGCGCATGCACCTCCCCCCTCCATCTTGCCCACCAGGGCCTTTGTGCTGCCACTGACCATCCCGCTTGCCATGCATGGTCTTCTGGGCTGTCACAGCCTCTCCCACCTGCCCTGTGTGCACAGCTTGCTGTCCCTGGCACCCTCCGAACTTCCCTCCGTTGTCTGTGTGTATGACATTATAGTCTCACTGTTGACCTCCATTGTGTGTTGTGCTTCTAGTGCCCATCCCGTCTGCCTTCCATAGTTACTCTTGCCCTCTGCCCTCTTTTTTCTATGTGTAGATCCTAATCCCCTCCTGCCTGCCTTGTCTGGTCAATTGTTCCTTGACCTCTTGGCACAAGGACAGCACTCTCCCCAGCAGCTACGCCAGTTCAGCCAACCTCCCCAGCACTTGAGACCCGTCATGGCAGGGTTCGAGCGGCATTCCATCCTCACGCCTCAGGTTTCTCCTTTGCGTTCTGGGTCTTGCCCCTGCTGTTTTTTTCTCCTGTTTAATTTTGGGCTGATTGCAGATTTAGTTTTAATCTAATTTTAATTTAATTAAATTTATCTCAGTTTAGCTTATTTCAGTGTTTTTGCGGCACACGCTCTCCTTTCCTGCCACTGCTGCCCCTGTGGGCCAGCCCCCCTCGAGCCAGGCCCGCTCCTGCCTCCCTTCTGCTGCTCCTGCCCCCCTCCCCTACATATGGTCGACCGCTGTGCGGTCACGCTGCTGATGTGCCTAAGTCAAACCCGTCTGCACCCGTCTGCGACCCGACCGCGGGCAGCGCCAGGAACCCTGGTGTTACTGGACCCCACCACTACGACCCGCCCCCCTCCACACACTCCGGAAGACAAGTTGACTGCGCACGATCCTCGCCCAACACCACTCAAGCCTACCATCACGTCTTGGGATCCTGCCTCCATCGAACTCATCACCACGACCATGAAGAAAACTCACTCTGGAGCACCTATGGACCCCTGCCCACCGCACATATTCCACAGAGCCGCCGCCGCCATTGCACCCAAACTGGATCGTGCCATCATCACCTCCCTCACATCCAGCATCTGCTCAGACGATTGGAAAAGGGCTGAGGTAAAACCCCTCCTCAAGTAACCTACGACAGACCCCACGGACCTGAAAAACTACCGGCCCATCTCCCTCCTCCCCTTCGCGGCCAAAGTCACAGAGAGACTCGTAAACACCCAGCTGATCACCTTTGCCAAAGACAACTCCATCTGGATGCCTCCTAATCTGGGTTCCGCAGAAACCACAGCACTGAGACTGCCCTCCTAGCTGCCACTGATGACATCCGCATGCTACTGGGCCAGGGACACACGGCGGCCCTCATCCTACTAGACCTCTCTGCGGCGTTCGACATAGTTTCACACTGCACTCTCACAGCCAGACTTCACGACGCAGGGTTACAAGGAACTGCCCTCGACTGGATCCAATCATTCCTCACCGGCCGAACGCAGAGGATCAGACTCCCTCCCTTCCTCTCGGAACCCACCGACATCAACTGCATAGTCCCATAGGGATCATCTCTCAGCCCTACGCTCTTCAACAACTACATAGCCCCCCTCACCACCATCGTCAGACAACATGGACTCAGCATCGTACCCTACGCCGACGACACTCAGCTCATCCTTTCCCTCACGAACAATCCAAATGACACCAGACGTTGTTTGGAATGAAGAATGAAGAATGTAGCAGCCTGGATGAGGGACAGCTGTCTGAAGCTCAACTCGGAGAAGACTGAGGTCCTCATCCTCGGACCCTGTTCCACCGCCTGGGACAACACCTGGTGGCCGTCCATCCTCGGGACCCCACCCACCCCCATCGACCACACACAGAACCTCTGGATCAACCTAGACTCCTCCCTCTGCATGAACCTCCAGGTCAACGCCGTCGCCTCCACCAGCTTCAACTGCCTTCGGATCCTCCTTAAGACCGTCAAATGGATCCCCCCAGACTGCAGAAGGACCGTCACCCACACACTCATAACCAGCACACTTGACAACGGCAATGCCCTCCATGCCGGAATCAACAATAGTCTCCTACAGAGACTCCAAAACATCCAGAACGCCACAGCCAGACTAGTACTCGGAACTCCACGACACGAGCACATGACCCAATACCTACATGGCCTTCACTGGCTCCCCGTCGAGAAAAGAGTCACTTTTAAACTCCTCACTCATGCCTACAAAGCCCTCCACAACATTGGACCCAAATACCTCAACAAGAGAGTCTCCTTCCACGCACCCAAAAGAAACCTCCGCTCCGCCGACCTCGCCCTGGCAGAAGTCCCCCCGCATACGCAGAAACAAGGCCGAAGGAAGAGCCTTCTCTTACATCACAGCAAAGACCTGGAATGCACTCCCGCTGAACATCAGATGCTCCCCAACCCTTCCCACATTCAGGAAGGACCTCAAGACCTGGCTCTTCGACTGATCCGGAGCCGTCTTCTTTCCCACCCTAGCGCCTTGTAACCCTCACGGGTGAGGAGCATGCTATATAAACCCCTGATTGATTGATTGTTGTGTCCCTGCCCCCTCCCTCCTGCCCTTCATGGTCTGTTATGCTGCAACTTCTACTCCTGTCTGTCTGGTATGGTCAGCTTCCTGCCCTTGCCTTTTTTCTCTCTGTTTTCCATGTGCCTGACCCTGTCCCCTCCCTATCAGGGGGTCCTTGTTGCTAACACAATTAAACCCTCCCTATTGCATTCCATGGTCCATTGTGCTACACTGCAGTCCCACTTGCCTTCTGTGCTGCAACCCCTGATGCCTGTCCTGTAAGGTCAGTTTGGTGCCCCTGCCTATCTCCATCCTGCCCTCTGTTATCCGAGTCCATGTCCCTACCCCATTCCTCCTGCTGTCCGTGATCCAATGTCCCATACTTTCCACATTTTGAACTTGGTAATATGGAGATTTTGAAAAATAAAACCTGGGTAATTGATTTCCCCATTGACTTACATTAACAAGCATTTGCAATGCAATAGGTCTCGCATTATTAAAGTTTGAGCTATTGGTGTTGTATTATTTAGCAATGCCAATAGCTCAAACTTAAATAATGCGAGACCTATTGCATTGCAAATGCTTGTTGTACAAACTACAGCCTGCAGGTGCTTAGAGTCAACTCTCTGCCTCTGGGAAGCTGTGGATTGCATCCGATAAAAGGTGAAACCCAGACCCGATGGAAACCACCTCACCAAGTTGTTTCTGAAAGCAATGCAGTGGTCTGAGTGTGCCTCGCAGCTTCTTCTGGAGTAAGGACGATCATCACTACACGATGCACACAGGCATGTTTACTGATAGTCAGATGTAGTACAGGGTTAAAACTGGCCATTCTCCACGAGAGTCACACATTTATACTATGCATTATTTTTCTTTATGCCCTCTCCAGCAGAAACCTCAAGGCCATTTTCCCTGAACCAGGTTCCAGAAAACGTAATGTGACTTCCTGTGGATACATGAATGCCAAAAATGCTGTGCCGTAATTTCAAGTACTGTTATTTTTATAAAAGTTAGTGGTTTTAACAGCTGACATACCACCTCCTATTGGACAAGGAATGCTACCAAGCATGCTCTGCATTTGCCTGTGGCCGCTTTTGCCGAGTGGGCAGCGAACCTCCAGCGCCCAGCACACTGCTCTGTGCACCACTCGTGCAGCTTTGCTCGGTGTCACGCCGACTGCCCGTTGTGAGGGGTTGGCAAGGAGCTGTCGGCAGGGTGAGCCAGGCTGGCAGGGAGCATTGCGTGCCGCTCTTCCCTCCAAGGCCCTGCACATGCACAGGGGCCGTATAGAGCTCCTGTGGCACGTGACATCTCATCACAGGCCTCGTGGTCATAGCTTAGCCAATGACCGAGCAAGCTGCCTGCACTGGCAGGGTCAAAGGGCAGCGCTGCTCACTATAGCAGGAATGCCCCTGCACCCTCATTCACAGCTTTACCAATCCCACTCTTTGCATTAAAATGAGTATTTATTTGCCCTCAGAAAAGAACGTCTAAAGCCACCAAAGAGACGCACCGAGACGACATGCGCGTGCACACAGGATGCAGGGAAGTGAGAAAACAAGTAACTAGAAATAGCTTGAGTTCCTGGCAAGCTGCCGGCCCGATCTGGCGTAAAATCCGGAAGTTCGGCAGCGTCATGCCTGTTGTGGCGTGGGACTTCTGCCTTCCGCGGGAAGCCCGTGCCCACAAAGTGGCTGGCCGAGAGGAAAGTGGTGACACGGGGCTCCCATGCCTGAGGGAGAGCCCCGCGGTGGCGGCAGAAGTAAGGAGAAGCCCTGGCTTACAAGTGGCGGCTGAGGCGGTCTATGCAAGTGCGGGGCTCCCATGAGTGAGGGAAGCCCCGCGTGTGCCACGTCAATGTAGGCGGAGGAGATGCGCGCGGTGCGTCTTCAGAAGCGCGTCCACAGACCCCAATCGCCAAAGCCCTGCACGTGCCCCAGTCTGTACCACTTCGCAGGCAAGTCGATAACAATACATCTTGCTGGCGACAGCGCTTATGCGCTGCATCGCCAGGCGAGACCTAAAAAGGGGGATATTTTAGGCAGGAGACATATAAAATAAAGCCTGTTCGGGCTAAAAAACATCGGCAGTCTACTGCCTGAACAGTAGCGGCTTGCCTTCTTAACAAGTGTGAAGGCGGGGAAGTGTAGGGGTAAGTGGAATATAATAAATTAATTAAAAAAAACTTACCTACTGCTGCGCTGCAGGCCGGAGTCGTGGGATTCTTCTCCTTGGGGTCCCTACATTCTGCGCAGGCTCCTAGATGCGAATCAAGATGCTGATGTCAGGAGAGCGACGCAGTGATTGGCCTGAGCGGCTTGTTTAATGCTCAACCAGGGCCTAAGAGCCTAGGCCTCTACTCCACCCAGTTGTACAAGCTCGCGTGTTGAGAGAGATCAGAGTGCGCATGACGGTTTGGACAGCATTAAACAGCCGGCCAAAACGTCATGCTCACTTTACAGCGTGCACTACTCCTCGCCCTGCACTTCTCATGGCCCCTCCCCACCCAGACTTGGCTGCCTTCAGCAAAAATAAAAATAAAATGATAATAAAATGGTTTTATTATCATTTTCTTTTTCTCGTTTCTCTCTGCAGCTTGGCACTCAAGCGTAGTCCGATGTTCCTCCGCCATAGCGGAGGAGCCATCGCTGTGCCTGAATCGGGTCTGTTGGCATGTATGGTTGTATTGCCTCTAGCTCTTCCTTCTGTCCTCAATGGCCTGCTATACTGCCACAGCCTCTCTTGCCTGCCCTTTGTCATGCATGATTGGTTTGTTGCCCCTAGCCCCCTTTCCCCTGCCCTCCATGGTCCGTTGTGCTGCCACTGCCTCTCCCGCCTGCCCAGCGAGGTCAACTTGTTGCATCTGCTCCCTTCCCGCTGCCCTTAATTATCCAAGTGAATGCCCCTGACCGCTGCCTCCCAACAGTATTCTAATTAACAACTAGATTGCTAACATTCTATATTTATTACAAAGGTGTCACGCCTGATGTCATCTTGTTGCTATCAAAGCTGTAATACCTAAAGCATTCCCTTTAGAAAGTATCAAAATTAGAGGGTCTTATTCCCATTGAAATTATGGTTAGTGATCTAAAAAACTAAAATGAGGGCATCTTTTCTAAGTTCTCCAATAGCGACAAAACATTTTAAAATTATTTGCTATCTTTTATGTTTTTTTATCTAGTTGATCAATTGATTATATGTTGCACTTAGGGGTGAGGATGGGTCATTAAGGCCACAGCTGCAGACTTTGCAGCTGGGGAACCAGGTTTGAGTTTCAGCATCAGTTCGACATCCTGTGATTCTGGGCACAGCACTTAGGGCCATATGCATCAACATCCTGATTTACAATTCTCAAATAGCGATTTGTTTAGAAATCGCAAGTTGAGAATTGTTAATAGGGATGTATGTAAAAAATCGCAATTTTTTTGCGATTTCTTAATATTCCTTAATTGCGATTCGCAAATTGCTAATTGCAATTAAAGAATACTTTCCCATTCATTTCTGCACTTTGAAAAATGCAAAAAAGTGCACTTTTCAAGGAAATCGCAAATTACCACCAACTTGAAGTTGGTGGTAACTTGCGATTCCTTAAGGCCTAATTGCACTTTTTTGGTGCTTCTTACATTGTATTTAAGGAATCGCAAAATCTGTGATTCCTTAAATGCAATCGCAAAATAAGGAATCGCAAATTTTGCGATTCCTTATTTTGCCTTAATACATACCATTTGGCATTCGCAAACGCCGAAAATCTGCGAATTTCGGCATTTGCGAATGCAATTTTGCTTGATACATATGGCCCTTAATCTCTCCATCTCTCCATGTCTTAATGGATATGGAGGGACAATAACAGCTAGCCCAGGGGTCTGGATTGTTCTATATGTGTCTCTGCCAATCACTGGAAAGCTGCCCACATCTAATGCTGCCAGAGGTGCCCTCTCTGCCATACATCATCCTACAAGGGCCAACAGAAGTCTGATCCTGAATGCCGCACGGAAGGAGCATGATTTGCCACCCCATCCAACCCATGGTCGGACCGGTCATACGAAAAAAAAAATAACAGGCCTACCCCTCATGACCACATTGGTCTAGACACTTTGAGGGAAGGCCAGCAGCATGAGGCAGGGCAATCATAGGTAGCGCTTTTGCATTATCAACGATTGTTGGCCCAGCCAATATGCGTATGGTCATGAGCAACGTTTTTCCTTGTGACCCTGCCGCATCCTCAAATTTTGTGCACAAACAGGCAACTAAAGCTCAAATTTTTGCAACCCACCAGAAGAGTTATTTTCCGCACAAATGGAAAAAATATCGCCCATTTGGTAATCAGCAGCTTTACTACAGTGTTTTAATGAGCAACTACAGTGCTAACATTATGAATTTAAGCCAAAAGTGTGGCACATCTGGATGGAATCGAAATGGAACCCTGAAAGCATTTTCTAATGAGGATACTGCAGTAAATGAGGAAATTAGGCTGCTTCATGACAAATAAGTCCCCAAGATGGCCACAAGAGAAAAGAAAGAGCACACATGTAGCACAAATATCACCAAATGTAGCCTATGTACAGCCTAATGACAGAAGTGTGCAAAACACCTAATGTTTTCGTTTTTTGTAGTTTTATATAGGGCTTGACACAAAGATATTGGAGTGCTTAACATGAGCATGAGTTACATTACACAAGGACACATTCATTTTGGTTTTAGACATGGAGATTTCACCGAAAGGTTTTCAATGCGATTCTCTGATGTTGGGGGCTGTGTACAATAGATCTGTTGGCATCTTGCTTTTATCGTCAACTCCCATTCTTTTTCAGTTGGCACCTAGATCCAGAAGCCCAAGCCATGGATGCATTTCTCCAGGACTGGTCCCCCTCCCTGGTCTATGCCTTTCCCCCTTTCATGATGATTCCCAGGGTTCATACACAATTGAGATGCCAGAAGGCAGAATTGATCTTAGTGACCCCACTGTGGAGAACTAAAGCTTGATTTCCAGTGACTCTGGAACTGACTTGCGCATGCCCAGTACTGATCCCCTTCCGTTGAAATCTCCTTGTGGATCCATTTGGCCATCCCTATCTACTGATCTTTTCGGAACACCTGTCTTTGGTAGGTTGTAGGGTTTCCAGGAACTATGGTATCTCCCAGGCCTCGCACATGACGCTAATGCTTTCATCGGGCTAGCATGCTCCTCAGGAACGCACAAGAGATAAGCTTTGGCATGCACATGATTCTTTAATTGGTGCAGTGAACAAAGTGCAGATCCCGTTCAAGCGGATTGTAGTTTGGTCATACATTTTTTGTCGTCATTAGTCTCCGGGGACATGGTCTACTGTACCGTGAATAATTTCAGATCTGCTATTTCGGGAGATCATCTGCCGATGGATGGTAAGCCCATTGGTGAGCACCATTGTTGTGTAAGCTATTGCGAGGAATTCAAATGGTTAAACCACCTCAACCAAAGTATTCCATCCTTTGGGCTGTTAATTTAGTACTGCATTTTTTGGCCCGCTCGTGCCTACTTCACTGAGAAAAAGATTCTCCTGAGTTCAATTGATGTATGGATGGCATCGAGAAATGGGAGGGGAGAGAAGTGATCTCTACTCTGATCGACTTGGGGCGTGGGCGTTTGAAGTGATGTTCAGAAATGTGGTAGTTACCTGCAATTGAAAGTGAAGGACCCGGAAAACTGTGGATGTCGTCATCTTTGGCTGCGGTGCTGGACATATTGAACGGTAAATATCTATTTGCACTGCAGTCCATATCACACCACAATACTCTTTATTGGTGCATTCTGGGCATTGTAGGACTCCAAGACAACAAAACTACAAAAGTCCACCAGGAACAGCTGTGGTTACTTTGTACTTGCATATCTATGACTAAGGCTCATGGGAGCCGAAATGCGTCAGATGTTACCGCTCCTTCTGATGCACAATAAAACGCCTGGTTTCCCAAGTAGAGTTTCAGCGCTTTTTCGTGATCTATATATATATGTTTAAAAGTCCACAAAAAGATCACGGTACCTGGGAGGCCGATCATCTCAGCTCGGGAGAGTATGAATGAAAAACTTTCAAAATATGTAGACATTTTTCTTGCAGCCACACGTGACTAGTTTGCCATCCTATCTAAAGGACACTAAGGATTTTTTAAACAAAATAAGCAGTGTGACTTGGTGTTCAGATTATTTACTAGTTGTAATGGATATTGAATCCCTTTACACTAGTATCAACTACTGTCATGGAATCAATGCTACCAGATATTTTCTAGGAAACCGTGATCTAAGCTTGAGACATCATAACGATATGCTATTGGAGATCATTGAGATATGCCTTACCATTTTATTTTTTTCAGTTCCAGAACGTGATCTTCCAGCAGGTGCGTGGAGAGGCAATGGGTTCATGCTTCTCCCCCAGTTATTCATGTTTACATGTTGACTGGTGGGAGGAGCATGTGCTCAGAACCACTCACCACCATTGGTGGAATCGTATAATGCACTACTGGCGTTACATCGATGATGTTTGTCTCGTCTGGAAGGGGTCAAGGGAAGAAGCTTTAGCATTCATTAATGACATCAATGTGAATAATTTAAACTTGAGATTTAATGCATCCATTAACGCCTCTTCAGTTGAATTTCTAGATGTTCTAGTATATGTTGTAGCGGCCTCCCTTCAGACCAGGTTACATCGGAAATCTACGGCGGGGAATTCTATTCTCCATGCCCATAGTTCACACCCTAGGCATCCAATAAATAGCATTCCATATGGGGAATTTATCCGGCGTATTTGTAGCTGTGATACAGTTTCTGGTAAATGTTAGATGGAAGCATACCATAGATTTCTTAACAGAGGCTATAGTAAGAACATACTTGACAAAGCCCTGATTAAAGCTAATGACAGACAGAGCGAGGAGTTACTTCAGCCTAACCATAGTAAGATTGATAGTGAAGCTGTTGCTAGTAACAAGGAGCAACCAATTCAGCTTATAACAACTTTTTGTACTCAGGAGCAGGCTATTCGTAAAATCATCTACTCTGAATGGCCTATTATCCAAACTGTTAATATCTTGGGCCCTTTTATGCCGAGCCAGCCAGCTATTACCTTCAGACAGGCGCCCTCTATGAGGAATGCCCTGGTTAAATCTATGCCGGAGGTGATACTCAAAAAATCCTGGTTAATGAAAACTGGCTTTTTTAAGTGCTCCTCGTGCCGTGCTTTTCACATTTGCCAAGAATAGCACGCATTATAAAACAGCGTTTAGTGAGAAAGAAAATTGCTATTCAGGAACATTTAACATGCCGTTCTGAATATGCAATATACAAGCTGAAGTGCACGTGTAACCTCGAATATATTGGCAGCACCAAGCTCCCCGTGCATAAACGTATCCTCCAGCATGTTAGGGCCATTGTTAATTCTGACCACAACTATCCGGTGGCCAGACATTTCAAGTCTGTGCATGACAATAAACTGAAGGACTTGGAATATACAGTTTTAGGCTCTGTTCCCAACCACGGATGGGGCGGAAATCGAGAAAAGATTTTAAGACAAAAAGAAACTCAATTGATTCTAGCTCTCTATACCAGAGTCCCAAATGGCCTGAATATGAATGAGGATATCCATAATTTTCTGTAGTACCTTTTTGTATAATCATATGGTAATCTGTTAAGGAATGTGTTTACTAATTTCTCTGTGTCTTTATGAAAACTTTTTTATATCTTTATATGCTTGTAAAGATTTTTTCTATGAGCTCTATCCTGTGAAAGCTGGCACATTTGCACTTTAGGATTACTTAGGTTTGAGTAATCTAGAAAGTTTCTTTTTGCTGCTATAGTGATGATTTGCTTTTTGCACAGTTATCTGGTTTTTGCACAGCACTTTTTGCACTTTACAGGCCGTGGCACTTTCAGCTTAGTTCAATGCTTCAATATTTTTAATGTGTAAATAAGGCAGGTTTTAATTATGTATTTTGAAATTCTTCATGCATTAATTCCATTAGTCTGAGTATATTGTGCCATCTATATGAGTGCCTTATAATCAGCTACGTTTTGCATCTATGCATTTGCACTTTAAATGGGAGCTATCTTTTGTGATTGCCTGTATAGACGTATGCATGCTTCTATATAGCGGTAGGAATTTCTGCATTGATTGGATCCCTATAATACTTTGACTTTCACTTTAATCATTTTTTGATTGTTTACAAGGCAGTTCATAAAGATGTTAGTTGATACTTTCAGGCACTGGCCAGGACTGATTTTTTTGAATGATCCGCATCTTTTTACTGTGAGTCATTAAGTGATAACCAGTACTGTGTACAGCTTATTTTGCACTATGCCTTGATTTTGGTTTAAAGTGTACAGGCTATTAGGTATTTTGACCTTTTTTAGCCTCAAATAACATTACAGTTCTAATAGCTAGGTCACATTGAGTTTGCTGTTGGCCGCTTTCTGACTCTACATACACTATGTAGCTAATTTTGATATCTGCGGGTCATATACTCTCTATTTTATAAAATGTACTGCATTATGATGTTCATGCGTTGTGTGCCAGAGTCTGTCATTTATGTTTATTCTTGAACTTATGGTCAAACAGTCTATTTTCTAAGGCTGGTTGTGCTTTTAGCACACTTTAAAAACGTCATACTCACCGAGACGCATCATGTGATCAAGCTCCCTCGTGGAGCGAAACGCGTCATGGAGGACACTGGTCTTCACACATGGGAGGCATGCATATTAGGCCTGTACCACCGGACTGCACTGAATAAAGTCCCCTCTCGCTTCTGGGACCTCGGCCTCCTCACGGCAAAACGATTACTCACGAAACACTGGAAACGGACCACCCCACCATTACCGGAACACTGGCACACATCCCTAGACACCTGGGCGAAGGCGGAAAGCACCACCCTCCATAACGAGGAAACAGCAGGTCTGCGACGGTTCCTGATTGCGGCATTATGGGACACTATGCTCCACTCCTTTCGCAAGGAATGCCATCTGACACGAGACCCAACTGATGTCACCCACCCAGACAATGCCAACAATACGCCCCCCCTGATACTACAGGCGGACAAACCTGATAACGCTTCCCCCGTCACTTCCCTCACGCCGAGTATTCACTACAACTGAGATACTGTCCCCCCACAAGCCGTACCCACTCTGTTAGTCACTATTAATTGTCCTCCACGCTCCCCCCACATCGATACACCCACAACTAGACGCACACGACTCACTCTTGCACCAGCTGGCCATAGCCACCCCTTCCCGTTTTCCCCCTTATGTCCCCTGTTTTCTCTCCTTCCCTGAATGTTTTAACTGAGGAATTTATATCCTTTGTTGCGCTACAATGGTTTGAAATATCTGTGATGAAAAATAGCCATGATGTATGAAGCGGAGAATTAATGCATTGGGTGCCTTGCCCCGTAAACATGACAGACATCTTTGAGATGTGAAGATATATGTATTGTAACATTCATGTTTCATTTCTCCTGAAGCTATAATAAAGGATATTTAAACAAAAAAAAATGGAGGACACTGGTCTATTCATTTGTTTGCTAAAATAAAAGATAGCACATATATATATATATATATATATATATATATTCACTGAAAAAACCATAGGTTATAGACCATATATAGTTAGGAATTAGCATTTAAAAAACCTTATTTTACTCACACAAAACCATTGAAATTCCATATATAGTTAGTTGCACTAACTATATATCGCGCACCCGCAATCCACTGCTGATGATGTCACATATTACATCATTCATGACATGGTCAGTGACATCACTGATGACATCACTGATGACAACATCCAGTGATTATGTGTTTCTGTAAAGTTTAAATATGTTTTACATATTGAAGAATGAGTGGATGTATAAGTGTCTGAATGAAGGTTTTAGTAGGTGCGTGATTGACTGTATGAGTGAGTGATTAAATGCGTCTTACTGAATGCACGGGTTAGTGACTAAACTGTCTGAAAGTGTGCATCAGTATCTCTGTTGTTGTGCAAGCTGCTGCATGTGTTGATCAGTAGCTATATAAGTGACTATATGGGTTATTGATTGGTTGCACAAGTATTTGTATGGGAGACTGAGTGTGTGTATGGCTGGCTGGGAGGTGTGTGACTCTGTGCAGATCAATGTGTACTTGTATCAGTGATTCTATAAGAGAGTAACTATGTGTTAGTATATGTTTCAAAAATGTAAGATGTTCTGTGTTTAACTGTATAGATGAGAAAATGGAAGTGTGATTGATTCTTTTCAGGACTGACTAGGTGTGTGAGTAACTCCATGAATGAGTGGCAGAGTGTGAGTGTCTGTATAAGTGTATGAGTGCATATGATAGTGTTGTAAAGATGAGTGATTGTATGTATGAATGATTGTATAAGTGAATGTGTGTGTAGACATAGGAATCAGTGAGTGCGTATGTAGTAACTAGTATTGGTGTGTCAATGGTTTCAAAAATGATACTCTCTATTTAACACTGGGTGTAACGGAGGTTATATTACAGTGTGAGGAGATGCATTGTATTATCACATGAATGATATCATCAGTGATGTGATCATTGATGTCAAGTGTGATGTCATCAGTGATGTCATTTAAGATGTCATCAGTGATGTCATCAGTGATGTCACTGACCATGTCATGAATGATGTAATATGTGACATCATCAGCAGTGGATTGCGGGTGCGCGATATATAGTTAGTGCAACTAACTATATATGGAATTTCAATGGTTTTGTGTGAGTAAAATAAGGTTTTTTAAATGCTAATTCCTAACTATATATGGTCTATAACCTATGGTTTTTTCAGTGAATTTTCAAGGTTTTGTAAATGCTAATTCCTAACTATATATGGTCTATAACCTATGGTTTTTTCAGTGAATTTCAATGGTTTTTTAATAGCAAATATCATAAGCTGTCGAATGTCAAGTACGTGGTAAGTAAAAACATTTTCGTGTTTATGCACACTGATCTGCTTTGAATGCTGCCCCCCACCCCTCATTTCTATTAGGAGTACTCTCTCTTTGCAGATAGTGAAGGGTAGTTAACGCAGCCCTTTGCCCCCTTTGTAATCCGTCGTGCCTGCTTCTCTCTCCATTTGATTGATTGTTCTCTTTGGTTCATTCTCTATTTACAAACAAGCACAGAGTCAAAATACTCTGTTTAGTCTTTGCAGATAGCGAAAAACCGTGTAAAAAAACAAAAGGAATCGAGCAAAATCAGTAGGCCACTAATGGGATCTCTTTTTGACCTCGCTAAAATAGAAACATTAGGAACAACCTGTTGAAAATAGCAATGCGTATGTACATAAGCGGCGTTCATTTGTGTTCACAGTACCCCTTGTTGATTGTTTGAATCGAGCATTGAATTGTTCGAAGTTGGTTCTCTTAAGGATCTTCTCTGCCTGCAAACGAGGAAGAATAGGAATATTCTCTCTCCCTTTGCAGATAGTGAAGGGTAGGTAACGCAAGCCTTTAACACGTCGTACCTATTTCATTCCTCATTGATTGATTGATTGTCCGAACATTGACTGTTTGGGAATTAGTTCTTTTTGGAGGTATTCCCTGTTTGCAAATAAACGTAGGAAAATCTTTGCAAGTAGTGAAAGGGTACGTAATGCGGACCTTTCTCCCCCGTTGTAATCTGTCATGCCTATCTACTCCCCACTGATTGATGCACCTGTTTCACCCGGACCATTTACTAGAGATACGTCATCTGGCCCGACCAGAGAGCACCCCTAGTGAAAAGGACATATGCAATAATAACGAAGTGATCACTGTATCCTGTTAACAGAAACTTTAGCATGAAACAACCTGGAAAGAAAAGAATAGGAAATCGAAAATCAGTAGGCCACTGATGAACATGAACTTTTATTAAACAACGAACAAAGAAACGATAACATAACGTAATGATAAAACCTATTAATGTCCTAGAAACAAGAAAACGTTCGAAATATGCCAGTGGTGAGAGACCAGAAAAACAGTAAGAGAAACCAAATCACCCCTCGCTGTCCCACCGCCTGCCACGCCAAAAAAATCGATAGACTAGGGAAAATGCAAGTCAGTAGAACATCCGCCCCCACTCTGGAAACTTCCAAGGTGGGGCAGGGTTCCGGCTACGCCCAGCCGGGAGCAGCCCATATAAGGCAGGTCCTGCTGCCACGCCTCGGCCAGGAGATCCTAACGTAGGGTGTAGCCGGAGGAGAGGCCGAGACCAGCGGGACCCGGCCAGGGGATTGCCTTTACAACGCTGAACAGTTGCAGGGGGGGGGGAATGTCTCCTCGACCCTCCCCTCTCTCTCCCAGTCCGGCCGCGGTGGCCCTTGAGAGTTGCAGGTAGTCCCGCCACATGCTCTTCCGGTCCGGCCACCAACGGTCGGGGGGCCGAGGCCGACGGGATCCGGCCGCAGCCAATAAACCAAGAAACCCGTTCATGGGGCCAGAGCCAGGGGCGTCCGGCCGACATCTACCGGAAGCCCGGCCCGAAGACGGACGGGACACTTCTTCTTTCTTGTATAATTGCTGCAACAACCCTGGGGGGGGATGTCTTGCACATGCCTCCGACCCCCCCCCCCCCCCTCGTCCTCATCGCCTGGTCCGGCCATAACAAATCTCAAGCGAGACGCCGTGGGGTGCACTGGGAGGGAGAGACGGTGCGAACAGGCCTCTCCCGCCTCCCCAGGTGGAGGCTTCCCAGCTGCACCCTCAGCGCTCCAGGCCCCCGGAAAAGGGTTCTTCCACTGTGGCCATGCTGCAACGTCTCGCCCGGCAGGGTGGAGCACGTCCGCTCATTTGACCCCGCGATCGCCAGTAGCTACCGAACTCTCAAAATGGCGGTCGACCTGGCAAGAGCGGGCCCAGCATAAAGAAATGGCCCGGTCACTGGTTGACTCCACCACCGTAGTCCTCCACGACCTTGAAGATTCTAGAGGAGCCGCGGGAGTCTCCGACCCCCGATGGGGAATGACTGCCATGATCACCCGTGGAGTGACGAAACTGTATCCGCGGGACGTCGGCGCCAGCCTCACTTTGAATTACTAGAATCCTGCAGACCTCACTTCCGGTGAAAGCACAGTGTGACCCGGTAGGAAAAATTGTTGCACCCCCTCCCCTTTTTGACTGATAGTTCAAACCACCGATCCTTTCCTTTGCCCTTTTAACGGAACTTTGGACTGCCTCCCCCTCTTTTACATTTTCTAGAGAAAACAAAACATTAACCACTACAATAACATAGCAGTTGACACCAGAACTGTTTTCAAATTGAAAACCAACAACATCTTCAACAGAATCCTTTTTGTTTCTGCTGTGACCCTGCTACAGCACAGGCATTGTCCCCAGCAGTAATTCTGCAATGCCGGTAAGAATAGCTGTGGTGCCTACTGGACTCACTCACCCCCGCGGCGCCACACGCCGTTATTTGCTGGGCGGCAACTTGCTAGACATCACTTTCGTGCCATCTAGATTTCAGCGCGTTCTGCTGCCTTGGAACTATTCGCACAACAGACCGCTACTGACAAGAATATTTCATTATTGGTGCTGTCAATTTCAATAAATCTATTGGATAATTCAAAAGAAATTGCCACGGTCTCTTCGTTGTTTAAATGTTTTTACTGTTTTTGTTTTGTTGTATATATTTATATGTTATTAAAGTTTTATATTCCTACTACTTTGTTGGAGTGCTATATATTTTTAATGTGACACATAATTGTAAAAACTTTGATGTACAAAGAGTGATTCCTGGAATCTTCCGCTTCAGGCTCGGTCCCCTCCCCAATCACAATACAGGATGGTTTTCAGATAGTAGGAACACGTGTGGTGTGACGGATCTCATCGGGTGTGGGCCTTCATCTACTATAACTCCTTTGAAGAGGGGTGATTCTTTACAGCTGGGGCCATAAACTACATCTGCAGGGCTAGCTGATAGCCTGGACAATCGGACACAGAGGAAGAGGAGTGTCAGAGGGTGCGGTAGTGAATAGGGCGAAAGGGAGGTGTCGGGCGGGCACAGTGTGATTCTCAGGGAAGAGCAGCGCAGATGGGGGGAGGTTTATTGCCCATGCATAAGACAGAGAGCGGGGGTGACCAGTGCCTGGGGAAGATGCTTGCGAGGGTGAGGAGCCATGCTACGAATCGACAGCGTGCAGAGAGTGGGTCTGGTCAAGACATCTAAAATGGCTGCCGTGCACGACAAAAGTGTGGCATTTCAAAAAAGGCAAGATGGCGCAGACAATGTTTTTCAACACTTCCTCATTTCCTTCGAATCGAACGTTAACAGATGTTGGGGCATATTACCAAAGTTAAGCGATATTTATCGCTAACGATGCTTACCAACGAATTTTTTACCGCTAAGCATCATCAGAAATTATCGAAGATAAACCTTGCTATTATCAAGGTTTATCACAAATGCGATAATAAACGGCCGCAATGCATGAATATCGCTAAAAACTCAGCGATATTCATACATTACCGAGCTAATGCTCTTAGCCATGTTATCCACCTCCCATTGGATAACATGGCTAAGAACTGCTCAGGGCAGGTGTTACTTTTTGGAGATATTCGCGCTTAGCGCGAATATCTCCAAAAGTTGGTAATAGGAGATAGATATCTTGCATGTTGTAATGCAAGTTATTGTGGTATATGGAACTCATACCATAATCTCTCAGGAAAGCAGAAACTGATCCTTTTGGGACCGCCTAAAAAGGCCTAGGGGGTGAGGAGTACTCTACTTTGCCCCCTTTTCACGTTCCGAACTATTTTATTTTACTCTCTTCTGTAATTACACAAAATAGCAGCGATAAGATGCATCGGAGACACACAGTGAGAGAAAGGAGGCCGGAGATGAAGAAGAGATGTCAAATACACATTGGAGATAATATAGTGGCAGAAGGGAAGTAAATATGAGTAAACTTACCATGTAACATAAAAATGTTGCACTCTATACTATAAGTCTCATTTTATACTACAATCACTTCGCTACAACCTCATAAATTAAAAATAAAAATGAATAATGTCTCAAACAATTTTTGATTTCTAAATATAAATTTATTCTTCAGAATTTTCTAAATTTGAAAGAACTAGTAACATGTCCTCATCAGCAATGTCCTCATGAAAAGTTTCCAATAATGATTCTTGTAACTCTATGGTCTCCAAACACTCGATAAATTCGCCATCAAGAGATTGATCAAAAAAATCATTCAAGTCATCTCCTCCTTCTGACAATATTTCATTATTGGTGCTGTCAATTTCAATCAATGTAGTGGAATCATTCAAGTCATCTCCTCGTGACAATATTTCATTATTGGTGCTCTCAATTTCAATCAATGTAGTGGAATCATTCAAGTCATCTCCTCCTTGTGACAATATTTCATTATTGGTGCTGTCCATTTCAATCAATCTAATGGAATCATACAAGTCATCTCCTCCTTGTGACAATATTTCATTATTGCTGCTCTCAATTTCAATCAACGTAGTGGAATCATTCAAGTCATCTCCTTGTGACAATATTTCATTCTTGGTGCTGTCCATTTCAATCAATCTAATGGAATCATACAAGTCATGTCCTCCTTGTGACAATGTTTCATTATTGGTGCTCTCAATTTCAATCAATGTAGTGGACGATTCAAAAGAAATTGCCACGGTCTCTTCATTGTGAGCCATTTTATTTTGAAATTGCTTGCTGTAAATTGCAGAAAAAAATAATCACTTTCATTTATCGTTTTTAGTAATACATAATATAAAACTAACTTTATCAAGTATTTAGTATAACAGAAGGACTGCAAATAAATAACAGAAAACATTTTTCAAATTATCTTCAAGTGTACAACATAGTTCCCCTTACAAATTAACAACTCACCTTTTCAAAAGTAGGAAAAGTGTTAGTACTGTGTAAATCAAACACCAGAAATTCACCACCAAAAATTCCTCACAAATGTACCTCAGACAGTAGTATCACAAAATGGCTGTGGTTTCCTCTCATTTGACATATATACATAACCAATTAACTTTCATCACACACAAATACAAAACCAAAGTAACATTTTAATTGGTTCTAAATTTCAACACTTTCAAATGTGTTTTCCCCATGCAATTTCCATAGGACATTTACATACGTCTACAGCCTGAATGGCTGAACGGAATTACACCAAACTTGGCAAAATGGTACATCAAACCTAAGAGGTCAGGAAGGATCTACTATGCCCCCTTATGGTCATTTCCCCCTTCGCTTTGGCCTCCTCTTGTCTCTCAATCCTACCGAGAGACAAGATGGCGGCCGCTACGGACTGTTTGGAATGTTGACAGACGCCGGAGAACCAATCAGCTTCGCAAAGCTCCGTAACGCGAAAAGTACGCGAAGCGGAGCGCTGTTACAGATATATATCTTTTTTTGAACGTTAATTTCTCAAAATCCACTGGAGCACATATATTGAGACCTAGCAAAGGCACATCGGGCTACCAGTCCCTAATATTTTACCAAGTTTCGTGCAAATCCATTCAGCCGTTCGATTATTATTATTATTTATTTTTTTTGCCCCGCGGGGCCCTTTTAAAACCTCCACATCAAACCTAGGGGGTCAGCGAGGATCTACTATTCCCCCTTATGGTCATTTGCCCCTTCGCTTTCGCCTCCTCTTGTCTCTCGATCCTACCGAGAGACAAGATGGCGGCCGCTACGGACTGTTTGGAATGTTGACAGACGCCGGAGAACCAATCAGCTTCGCTTCACAAAGCTCCGTTGCGCGAAAAGTACGCGTAGCGGAGCGCTGCCCAGTCCGCGGTTACAGATATATATCTTTTTTTGAACCTTAATTTCTCAAAATCCACTGAAGCACATATATTGAGACCTACAAAAGGCACATCGGGCTACCAGTCCCTACAATTTTGCCAAGTTTCGTGCAAATCCATTCAGCCGTTCGGGCTAAAAGTGAGGCCAACCGCCCTATGGAAAACTCAATGTTAAAAACGCGTTTTGGGACCCCCCTTTTTTCTCGGCCCCCCCTTGACGAACCCCCCCAAAATTTTCAGGGGCTGCTCAGAAACAAAATGTGCCATTTTCCTGAAAATTTCAGCCAATTCCGTCCACAAACGCCAAAGTTATTAGACATAGAATTTTCAAAAAACCCATAGAGAAAAAATCCTAACTATATATACCTACTGGCGACCGCCAGTAGGTAATATATATATATATATATATATATATATATATATATATATATATATATATATAATATGGTCCCCACCAGTATGGTATTTTAATTAATAAACAACGTTGCACTGAGATTGCACAAACAACAATAACTTCTTCTTGCTTTGTTTCATTTAAATTCCTTTTATTCTTTCTTTAGATGTTTCATCCATACAGCAAATAGCCTTCAATACAGCAAATAGTCAACGCGTGTTTCGCGCCCGACCACAGGGCTGTTACAAACATAAAATTATGTACGAATTATTAAAATTGATATTAGTAAGTTCGCAATGATTGGTTGTAAATTAATTCTATTATAGATTTTATATGACTGTGTACAGCTTCCTAGCCATATGCTGTGGACTGCAAAGCAGGAATACTACATTCTTTTGTTGGGCACAAGTTGATTCCTGCAACCCCGCGTTTCCACTGGGTGAGACATTTCATTTTCCCCCTTGCAAACACCGCCGAGAATCCAACAAGGAGGATTCTGGGTCATGTAGTCTTCCAGCATGCACGGGACTCTACACAGGTGCGCAGGTAATCAGCAGGGGGAGGAGCGGGCCTGTATCACCATAGTAAAAGGAGGCAGGACTCTTTCTCTGCTTGTTCCCTCATTTCCTGGATGCTTTGGGCGCTGAAGAAGGCTACACTAAGCCGAAATACATTTGCCAATGCTACATCAATAAAGCTTCCAACTGGTTGCCCTGGGTCTCTGCCTTCTTTCTTTGGGAGAAGATCGTGTGCATAAACTATTGCGTCAGTCAGGGACGCACTTACAGAGTACCCCCACTTCATTTCGGGCACGGACAACGCTGGCTTGGGACTGTTGCAGTTCGTTGTTTTCCAACGCAGTTGGATGGTCTGTGGCCCGCCGCGGATTCCGGGACGATAATTTGGCAGTTGTAGGGGTTGGTTACCTCACGCTGGGCAATGTGCATTGTCACATTTGCCCCTGCCGCATTGATTCCTGGACTTTGGGGCTGGAGTGGCACAGGGGACTGGAGGAAGCGCGTTGCTGTGGACTGCAAAGCAGGAATACTACATTCTTTTGTTGGGCACAAGTTGATTCCTGCAACCCCGCGTTTCCACTGGGTGAGACATTTCATTTTCCCCCTTGCAAACACCGCCGAGAATCCAACAAGGAGTATTCTGGGTCATGTAGTCTTCCAGCATGCACGGGACTCTACACAGGTGCGCAGGCAATCAGCAGGGGGAGGAGCGGGCCTGTATCACCATGGTAAAAGGAGGCAGGACTCTTTCTCAGCTTGTTCCCTCATTTCCTGGATGCTTTGGGCGCTGAAGAAGGCTACACTAAGCCGAAATGCATTCGCCAATGCTACATCAATAAAGCTTCCAACTGGTTCCCCTGGGTCTCTGCCTTCTTTCTTTGGGAGAAGATCGTGTGTATATATATATATATATATATATATATATATTCACTGAAAAAACCATAGGTTATAGACCATATATAGTTAGGAATTAGCATTTAAAAAAACCTTATTTTACTCACACAAAACCATTGAAATTCCATATATAGTTAGTTGCACTAACTATATATCGCGCACCCGCAATTCACTGCTGATCATGTCACATATTACATCATTCATGACATGGTCAGTGACATCACTGATGACATCACTGATGACATCTCAAATGACATCACTGATGAGATCACTGATGACGTCATCCAGTGACTGTGTGTTTCTGTAAAGTTTAAATATGTTTTACATATTGAAGAATGAGTAGATGTATAAGTGTCTGGACGAAGGATTTAGTAGGTGCATGACTGAATGTATGAGTGAGTGATTAAATGTGTCTCACTGAGTGCATGGGTTAGTGACTAAACTGTCTTAATTTGTGCATCATTATGTCTGTTGTTCTGTAAACTGCTGCATGTGTTGATCATTAGCTATACGAGAGGCTATATGTGTTATTAATTGGTTGCCCAAGTATTTCTATGGCAGATTGA
Organism: Lissotriton helveticus; assembly: GCF_964261635.1. Taxonomy (NCBI): domain Eukaryota; kingdom Metazoa; phylum Chordata; class Amphibia; order Caudata; family Salamandridae; genus Lissotriton; species Lissotriton helveticus. The sequence goes on from NC_136061.1 coordinate 324,580,548, forward strand.
GTTTGTGTGGGGGTGGCTGGAAGGTGTGTGACTCTATGCATAGATGTGTGAGCAGTTTATTCACTAGGTGTATGAGTTCAAGAGTGCATGTGGAAACAGCTACATGGGCAGTTGACTGTGTGCATGAGTGTATTGATGAGTGAATGGATATCTCAATGCTACATGTCATAGTAAGTACATATGTAAAACACAGTACATGTGAGAGTTGGCATATATAAATAACTGTGCATGAGAGCCACTGAATGAGTGAGTGGTTGTATCGATCATTGTGAACTTGTATCAGGGATTGTATAAGAGAGTAAATATGTGTTAGTATATGTTTCAATAAGTAAGGTGTGTTTAACTGTATAGTTGAAGAAATGGAGGTGAGATTGTTTCTTTGCATGACTGACTGGGTGTGTGAGTAACTCCATGGATGAGTGGCAGTGTGTGAGTGTCTGTATACACTGAGTGTATCTAAGGTTATATTAGAGTCTGAAGAGGTTTATCGTATTAGCACAAGAATGATGTCAAATGAGATGTCATCAGTGATGTCATCAGTGATGTCATTTGAGATGTCATCAGTGATGTCATCAGTGATGTCACTGACCATGTCATGAATGATGTAATATGTGACATGATCAGCAGTGGATTGCGGGTGCGCGATATATAGTTAGTGCAACTAACTATATTTGGAATTTCAATGGTTTTGTGTGAGTAAAATAAGGTTTTTTAAATGCTAATTCCTAACTATATATGGTCTATAACCTATGGTTTTTTCAGTGAATTTTCAAGGTTTTGTAAATGCTAATTCCTAACTATATATGGTCTATAACCTATGGTTTTTTCAGTGAATTTCAATGGTTTTTTAATAGCAAATATCATAAGCTGTCGAATGTCAAGTACGTGGTAAGTGAAAACATTTTCGTGTTTATGCACACTGATCTGCTTTGAATGGTGCCCCCCCCCCCCCTCATTTCTATTAGGAGTACTCTCTCTTTGCAGATAGTGAAAGGTAGTTAACGCAGGCCTTTGCCCCCGTTGTAATCCGTCGTGCCTGCTTCTCTCTCCATTTGATTGATTGTTATCCAAGTATTTACTGTTTTAGAATTAGTTCTCTTTGGTTCATTCTCTATTTACAAACAAACACAGAGTCGCAATACTCTGTTTAGTCTTTGCAGATAACGAAAAATCGTGTAAAAAAAAAGAAAAGGAATCGAGCAAAATCAGTAGGCCACTAATGGGATCTCTTTTTGACCTCGCTAAAATAGAAACATTAGGAACAACCCCTCATGACAAATACAAAACTAGTGAGATGAACTGAACTCCACACAATGATGGCTGCAAAACAGCTCGGCTCCGCCACCCACCCCGCCCAAAATAACGATAAAGAGCGGCTGCCATGATTGGTTGCGGAATGGCCACAACGGAGCTACGAAATGGTGGTGCTCTCATGCTAACCCCAGCTTCAGTCTGAAACATCCAGAAACACTGTAGACTACCAATTCGATCAGTTCCGGTAGCGCCCCAATGTAACCCGGTAGAGAAGAACTAGCCCTCCCCTCTTTGACTGATGGTTCTTGTTGCCTGTCCCTTCTGTTGTCATTTAACAGAACTATTTAGCCTGCTGAAAGGGGTTGTGTTTCGACCGCTGGTTGGTGGAGACATTTTGACTATATTCTGGACCTGCGTTGTCGCGTAATGCGTCATATGACGCGCCGCGTTAGCGCATCCGGAAGTCATCCGGGGCGCGCAGCGCGTAACGTAAGCATAACAAGTCATGTGACTTGTTAATAAAACTTTTCATTGGTTCATTTTACTTTTCTTATTCTAATGATGAAAGCCTTGGTCATATCACCTAAAAATTACGCTTTTAATTACTTCCGAACATTATTTTTTCTTAAATATATGTTATAATGTTCCAGGCTAATGTACTTTCCCGGAAATTTTACAACTGTCCTGCAAGTAAAATATATTCTTTTTTCGAGAAAAAGAGCGTTTCTTCGTCCCATGACGGAGCCGTTGAGCAAAAGAGGGTCGACCTGCTGTCTTAGTCGCCGATACGCCTGAATATGAGATTCTTATCGATCACTTTATGTTGCAGGAATAGAAAACACAACAGCCCTTGACCATTTATCTTTACTGCGTTCCTTCGTATTATACCTTTTACCCTTCATGTAATTGGTCTGCTTTATTTCACTTGCCTTTTAATGATTCTAAAACAGTGACTATTATTAAAAACTTTACCAATGTATATACTACTACCATGTTTTCTTTTAAAAACCTTTATTGTGTTTTTGTTCTGAAAAAAAAAAAACCTTTATTGTGAAAATTTCATTATACAAATACGAGCCTATAACCACGTGGGCCTGCCACGGAGCAAACTGTAATCGTATATGATGAATAGACATTTACACTGTAGAGGAACGTAACGGGCGGGCCATTAGGTTGCAAGAACTAAGGTGTCTAACAGTTACGGAATCGGTGGACGTACATTTTATAATTAAAATACGACAGGGCCAGTTACAATAAAATTATCTAGATATACATTTGCGGGCAAGTACCATGGGTGACGTTAATTCGAATTTTCAACAGTACAGTAATCAATAACACATCAGAACTTAATATCAATAGGGATGTCGAAATATTCAATCAATTCTCGTCCCCGCCCGCCATGTGCTTCAAAACTGCATACGTATCTCGTGATTTCAAGGTTCTGCAACCAGTACACAACAAGGAGTTACGAGTCCCATTTATTCCGGCGCCATTTTGGGCGAGGACGGGCAGGTCCAGGATATAGTCAAAATGTCTCTACCAACCATCGACTATGATGATGTTCATATGCTGTATTTATTAGAGTAACACTCATCTGTCCACATGAAATTAATTTACCACAATCTAAACATGTCATTTTAATCTTTCCAAAGTTCTTCTAAATATTTGGGACCGTTTCCCTTGCCTCTGAAGCTCTCAGTGCCACTTCTTTGATGAATGTACTAGCAGGTCAGGGGTTCTCCTCCAAATCTCTCTTTTATGCAGCACTATAATTAATTGGTGCCACCTCTCCATATGACGATGCATGGTATAGTTACCACAACTATATTTTTTTTCGGTTCCTCTGGAGAGTTCATCGTGGCAGATGAAGCGTGTAACGTACCGGGCATTTACCTTTTTTTGCATGTACAGGAAAGGAAAAAAAAATCGAGCGTCCGAGTTCTAAGGTGTCCCAGGGCCATTTTAGTGGACCAGGCCCAAATCCAAAGAACAGGCCGCCATTTTGAGAGTCCTCTTGCAGCCGCCTGTCGCTGTAGCATCAAGAGCAGCCGAAACTCAGCTGAATGGCAACTGAAACGGTAAATGGGCGCCCCACTACATTTCAGCATTGTAGGATGACCACACCAGTACAGCAACTTGCTAGACATCACCTCGGTGCCATCCGGATCTCGGCGCCCCACTGCAGATGAAGTGCCTCTCAACTATGAAACCACCACGGTGACATCCGGATCTTGGCGCGTTGTGCTGCCTTCGGCCTATTCGCACATCGGTCCGCTACTGACGCCATCTCACAGGCTAATGGGGTGACCCACGCCGAGTTTCAGCATTGTAGGATGACCACACCAACTTGCTAGACATCACCTCGGTGCCATCCGAATCTTGGCATCTCAACGCCTAGTGGTATCTTCCATACAGAAAATATTGTTACGCTGCCTTTGGCCCCATTCGCACATCAGTCCGCAACTTAGACATCACCTCGGTGCCATCCGGATCTTGGCATCTCAGCGCCTTGTGGTGTCAGTCAGAAAATATTGTTGCGCTGCCTTTGGCCCCATTCGCACATCAGTCCGCTACTGACACCATCTCACAGGCCAATAGGGCGCCCCACGCCGACTTTTACCATTGTACGATGGCCACACCAGTGGCACAACTTGCTAGACATCACCTCGGTGCCATCCGAATCTTGGCATCTCAACGCCTAGTGGTATCTTCCATACAGAAAATCTTGTTACGCTACCTTTGGCCCCATTCGCACATCGGTCCGCAACTTAGACATCACCTCGGTGCCATCCGGATCTTGGCATCTCAGCGCCTTGTGGTGTATTCTCTTCAGAAAATATTGTTGAGCTGCCTTTGGCCCCATTCGCACATCGGTCCGCAACTTAGACATCACCTCGGTGCCATCCGGATCTTGGCATCTCAGCGCCTTGTGGTGTCTTCTACTCCGAAAATATTGTAGAAAATATTGTTGCGCTGCCTTTGGCCCCATTCACACATCAGTCCGCTACTGACACCATCTCACAGGCCAACAGGGCGCCCCACGCCGACTTTTACCATTGTACGATGGCCACACCAGTGCCACAACTTGCTAGACACCACCTCGGTGCCATCCGGATCTTGGCATCTCAGCGCCTTGTGGTGTCTTCAAATCAGAAAATATTGTTGCGCTGCCTTTGGCCCCATTCGCACATCGGTCCGCTACTGACGCCATCTCACAGGCCAACGGGGCGCCCCACGCCGACTTTCAACATTGTAGGATGGCCACAGAAGTGCGACAACTTACTAGACACCACCTCGGTGCCATCCGGATCTTGGCGCGTTGTGCTGCCTTCGGCCTATTCGCACATCGGTCCGCTACTGACGCAAACTCACAGGCCAACGGGGCGCCCCACGCCGACTTTCAGCATTGTAGGATGGCCACACCAGTGCGGCAACTTGCTACACACCACCTCGGTGCCATCCGGATCTTGGCATCTCAGCGCCTAGTGGTGTCTTCTATTCCGAAAATATTGTTGCGCTGCCTTCGGCCCCATTCACACATCGGTCCGCTACTGACGCCATCTCACAGTCCAACGGGGCGCCCCACGCCGACTTTCAGCATTGTAGGATGGCCACACCAGTGCGGCAACTTACTAGACACCACCTCGGTGCCATCCGGATCTTGGCGCGTTGTGCTGCCTTCGGCCTATTCGCACATCGGTCCGCTACTGACGCAAACTCACAGGCCAACGGGGCGCCCCACGCCGACTTTCAGCATTGTTGGATGGCCACACCAGTGCGGCAACTTACTAGACACCACCTCGGTGCCATCCGGATCTTGGCGCGTTGTGCTGCCTTCGGCCTATTCGCACATCGGTCCGCTACTGACGCAAACTCACAGGCCAACGGGGCGCCCCACGCCGACTTTCAGCATTGTAGGATGGCCACACCAGTGCTGCAACTTGCTGGACACCACCTCGGTGCCATCCGGATCTTGGCGCGTTGTGTTGCCTTCGGCCTATTCGCACATCGGTCCGCTACTGACGCCGCCTCACGTGCCAACGTATTTTCTCCGCATTTTACACCCTATGCCGCATAACAGGTCATGTGACTTGTTTATAAAACTTTTCATTGGTTCATTTTACTTTTGGTTTCCTAATGATGGAAGGCTTGATCATGTGACCTAAAAACAACACTTTTCATTGGATGAAAACTTTTTTTTTTTCCCAAACGATGAAAGCCCCACCTTGTTTCTGGATGTTTCAGACTGAAGCTGGCGTCAGCATGAGAGCACCACCATCTCGTAGCTCAGTCGTGGTCATTCCACGAGCAATCATGGCAGCCGCTCCCCACCAGAAGCCTGCAGGATTCGGAGCCCCCAAAACTTTTGATGAATTCTCAAGGCGGAGGGGACGCTTTCGAGAATGGGGTCCAAGACCTAGCAGACAAGCGTCCGATTTCCAAGGTGTCCCAGGGCCATTTCAGTGGACCAGGCCCAAAAAGGAAACAGCCTGCCGCCATTTTGAGAGTCCTGTGACAGCCGCCTATCGCTGCACCGCAAGAGTGGGCGCAACTCAGCTGAATTGCGGCTTTTGACACAGTGGACCAAAAACGGACGGAATGGCAACTGAAACGGTAAAGGGGCGCCCCACTACAACAGATGACACTCCACCTGGAGAGGCCCGTTCACGCCGCCTCCCCCGGGGCGCCCCACGCCGTTATTCGGAGCAGCATTGTAGGATACCAAAACCAGTGCGGCAACTTACTGGACATCACCTTGGTGCCATCGTTCTGCTGCCTTGGAACTATTCGCGCAACAGTTTGCTACTGATGACCCACCCCCCGCGACGCCCCATGCCGTTATTTGCTGGGTGGCAACTTACTAGACATCACTTTCGTGTCATCTAGATTTCAGCGCGTTCTGCTGCCTTGGAACTATTCGCACAACAGTTTGCTACTGATGACCCACCCCCCGTGACGCCCCACGCCGGAAATCTGGACGTTGTGCTGCGTTGGGACTATTCGCACAGCCGACCGCTACTTCGTTGTTTTTCCCTAAAAATGTTTATATGTTATTACTATTTTTGTTTTCTTGTATATATTTATAAATTATTAAAGTTTTATAATCTTACTACTTTGTCGGAGTGCTATATATTTTTAATGTGACACATAATTGTAAAAACTTTGATGTACAAAGAGTCATCCCTGGAATCTTCCGCTTCAGGCTCGGTCCCCTCCCCAATCACAATACAGGATGGTTTTCAGATAATAGCAACGCTTCTGCTGTGACGGATCTCATCGAGTGTGGGCCTTGATCTACTATAACTCCTTTGAAGAGGGGTGATTCTTTACAGCTGTGGCCATAAACTACATCTGCAGGGCTAGCTGATACCCTAGGACCAGCCTGGACAATCGGACACAGAGGAAAAGGAGTGTCAGAGGGTGCGGTAGTGAATAGGGCGAAAGGGAGGTGTCGGGCGGGCACAGGGTGTGATTCTCAGGGAAGAGCAGCGCAGATGGGGGGAGGTTTATTACCCATGCATAAGACAGAGAGCGGGGGTGACCACTGCCTGGGGGAGATGCTTGCGAGGGTGGGGAGCCATGCTAAGGATCGACAGCGTGCACAGAGTGGGTCTGGTCAAGGCATCTAAAATGGCTGCCGTGCACGACAAAAGTGTGGCATTTGAAAAAAGACAAGATGGCGCAGACAATGTTTTTCAACACTTCCTGATTTCCTTCGAATCGAACGTTAACAGACGTTGGGGCATATTACCAAAGTTAAGCGATATTTATCCCTAACGATGCTTAGCAACGATTTTTTTACCGTCAGAAATTATCGCAGATAAACCTTGCTATTATCAAGGTTTATCGGAAATACGATAAAAAACGACCGCAATGCATTAATATCGCTGAAAACTCAGCGATATTCATGCATTACCGAGCTAATGCTCTTAGCCATGTTATCCACCTCCCATTGGATAACATGGCTAAGAACTGCTCAGGGCAGGTGGTAGCTTTTGGAGATATTCGCGCTTATCTCGAATATTTCCAAAAGTTGATAATAGGAGATAGCGATGTTAGCGACTGTTTCCAGTCGCTAACATCTTGGCATGCCCACTTTGCATGTCATTAGTGATAAATATCACTCACATGCAAAGTGGGGCCCAAGATGGTCGCTATCTTCTACTAGCCGTCGCTAACTGGTGTTAGCAACAGCTAGGTAATACACATATAATTTTATCTCCGCGAAGCGGAGCGCTGTTACAGATATATATCTTGTTTCTGAACGTTAATTTCTCAAAATGCACTGAAGCACATATATTGAGACCTAGCAAAGGCACATCGGGCTACCAGTCCCTACAATTTTGCCAAGTTTCGTGCAAATCCATTCAGCTGTTCGATCCTACCGAGAGACAAGATGGCGGCCACTACGGACTGTTTGGAATGTTTACAGACACCGGAGAGCCAATCAGCTTCGCTTCGCAAAGCTCCGTAACGCGAAAAGTACGCGAAGCGGTGCGCTGTTACAGATATATATCTTTTTTTGAACGTTAATTTCTCAAAATCCACTGGAGCACATATATTGAGATCTAGCAAAGGCACATCGGGCTACCAGTCCCTACAATTTTGCCAAGTTTCGTGCAAATCCATTCAGCTGTTCGATTATTATTATTTTTATTTTTTTTTGCCCCGCGGGGCCCTTTTAAAACCTCCACATCAAACCTAGGGGGTGAGCGACAATGTACTATGCCCCCTTATGGTCATTTGCCCCTTCGCTTTGGCCTCCTCTTGTCTCTCGATCCTACCGAGAGACAAGATGGCGGCCGCTACGGACTGTTTGGAATGTTGACAGACGCCGGAGAACCAATCAGCTTCGCTTCACAAAGCTCCGTTGCGCGAAAAGTACGCGTCCTGGGGCGCTGCCCGGTCCGCTGTTACAGATATATATCTTTTTTTAAACGTTAATTTCTCAAAATCCACTGGAGCACATATATTGAGACCTATAAAAGGCACATCGGGCTACCAGTCCCTACAATTTTGCCAAGTTTCGTGCAAATCCATTCAGCCGTTCGGGCTAAAAGTGAGGCCAACCGCCCTATGGAAATTAACATGGGAAAAACGCGTTTTGGGACCCCCCTTTTTTCTCGGCCCCCCCTTGACGAACCCCCCCATAATTTTCAGGGGCTGCTCAGAAACAAAATGTGCCATTTTCCTGAAAATTTCAGCCAATTCCGTCCACAAACGCCAAAGTTATTAGACATAGAATTTTCAAAAATCCCATAGGGAAAAAATCCTAACTATATATACCTACTGGCGACCGCCAGTAGGTAATATATATATATATATATATATATATATATATATATATATATATATATATATAAATATATAAAATATATATATATATATATATTATATGGTCCCCACCAGTATGGTATTTTAATTAATAAACAACGTTGCACTGAGATTGCACAAACAACAATAACTTCTTCTTGCTTTGTTTCATTTAAATTCCTTTTATTCTTTCTTTAGATGTTTCATCCATACAGCAAATAGCCTTCAATACAGCAAATAGTCAACGCGTGTTTCGCGCCCAACCACAGGGCTGTTACAAACATAAAATTATGTACGAATTATTAAAATTGATATTAGTAAGTTCGCAATGATTGGTTGTAAATTAATTCTATTATAGATTTTATATGACTGTGTACAGCTTCCTAGCCATATTCAATCCAAATTCTACTGTGTGTAATTTATTGATCCAGAATGTTTCTCTTATACGTATTTTCCTCCTTTCCAAGTCTCCACATCTTCTGCCTAGTATGAAGTGTTCAATACCCATGAAGCGGATACCTTCTATTTTAGTCCTCCTATGATTGTCATGAATATGTATGGCTATGGGATTTTATTTCACACTTTTTTATTGCACGTAAATGTACCACCTAATATAAAATCTATAATAGAATTAATGTACTACCAATCATTGCAATCTTACTTCACATCATCTATTTTGTATATCCACAGAAGGTTATAACTATACATTGAGTTTGTTAGCAATTACCGTTATCATGTCGGGGGCACACAATTGGATAATAAATTGGATAAAGAAATATAAGCTTGAAAACCTATTGGTAACATAAGTATGAGTTAGAGTAACAACATCCCTCTCCCAACAGATTGATAGCTATATAGTATGCCTATTTTGATATTAGACTACAATATTCTAGGGTGAAATCTGGGAAACCACCAATCCCAAAATACCCAGTTCTAGTTGCCGCAAGGTCGCTTTGAGTAAACAAATGAATTAATCAATTAGCATTTTTATGTTGATTGTTTCTTTGCCACAGTGTTTAATATGATCTGTTTTCCTGCCCTTAATAATTATGATTCACTATATTGAGAGGATTATTGCACATTTAACGATACATAAACACATAAACATTGGTATGCGCAGGGGATCCACGGGGTAACATGATGAGGACAAGGTGATTAATTTGCGGTTCCTTATGGATAAGGAATAACAATTGAAAACCTTTTATAATGAAGTACAGACTAAATTAACATTGGTGATTGTATTATTTATAGTTGTATTTTTGTGAGGGGCTAACAGAGCACCAGTGAAAATTATTTCTTCTGCATGCATCCGTAAAAGTTTTAACTTAGGTGACCTCAGAAACAGTCTATGCATAAAACACTAATATAGAGCCTGGGGACAAGACTCGTCATGTCAATCCCCAATAGCACAGGGGATGTGAAAGGAGAGATATGATGATGAAGGGTGTGGGTTTGCATCCCCATCGGGATACAATATTGCTTTTTAGAGATGAGATGTAATTGAAATCCGAAAGTACATTTTGTGTAGGTCTTTTGTCTAAAGGTAGCCTAGGGCAGGAATACCCATATTTCACTTTCACTCCAGTAATAAATATATTTGAAATAGTTATCTGCAGAATTTTTCGTATGGGTTAAAAAAAAAACACATTAGTCAGGATTAGCCTTTTGCGCTCTACCAGGTGAAATCAATTAAGCCCAAGTGAACTATATAAGGAGGGAAAAGGGAGATCACATTGATCAGGGCCGGCCTTAGGCATGTGCAAGCTGTGCACCTGCACAAGGCCACCAAACCCTAGGGGCCACCACGCCAATATATATCCTTAATATAATAATCCTCTGAGGATGGATACATATTTGCGTGGTGCCCCCTGGCAGGGATTTGGCGGCCTCCGACTCTGTTCCACTTCCAAACACCCTTACCCCCCCCTCTTCACTGGCCTCCGCGCTCCACCCCGCCCGGACCCCCTCTTCCAGGGCCCCCTACCTACGCTCCCTGCCCAGGGCCGCCATGAGCTTAAAGCCGCCCCTGCATTGATTGCACCTTCTAGACCGGACGTGATGTACGGAGGCTTACAGCCAGTTCTCGGTAAGCGCGAATGATGTGGTCCGCAGGGCGGAGGTTTGATTAGTTACTTTGTCTCTGGGGGACTGTGATTTGTCCGTAGATGAGAACAGGATTAATCTAGCTTCTTGAACAGTGGTTTGAAGCGACAGGGCTCTGTGCTACTAATTATTTGGGAACACTATACGTCTTGCTACATTGCAGCTAACAACCTGGGGGAATCCTTATGTTACTACTCTGAATAGCATTTCAAAGATTACCTTGAAGATGCTCTTTAGGGTGTAACTAACCTGCTGATTTGTAGATAAATGCAAGGGCATAAACTCTAGAGACCGAATATAGGGGTCGATTAGGATGGCGGACGGACTTTGTCTGTCTGCCATCCTGTTGTGGCAAGGGACCGTCCGCCATAATGGTGGAGGTCCCATGCGTCGTATTAGGATGCACCCGCCACAGTGGTGGGTGCATCCCACATTTTTAACATTGTGGCGGGCGATGCTGAAAGCACCGCCCACCGCAATGCTAAAAATGCATGTTGTGCGTTTCAAAGCACAACATGACAGGCATCGCATGGTGCCTGCCATGTTGTACTTGGAAACGCAGGTGCACCTCCCACCCCCCCTTCACCCTGGGGGCCCCCAACGGGCCCCAAAGCAAAGACCGTATGCCTTACGGCATTCCCCAAAGCCCATCCTAATATGGCTGGCGGTGTCTGATAGACACCGCCACCATATTACACCTTTTCCGCCACGGTCACAAGGCGACCGCGGCGGACGGTCTTCCCGGCCATCCAAATGTGGCGGGGTGTCATTTCACTGAGGATGGCGGACGGATTGCCCCCGCCGGGCCCGGCGGTGGCAATCCGTCCATCATCCTAATCGGCCCCATTGTTTTATGATGGGAGCAGGAGCTCCCACCTATGCATTGGTTTAATTTTGCGTTCAGAATTATTTTAGTTGAATACTACTCTGTTCCTTTTACATACCCACATCCAGGGGATCTATATACAGATCGATGATCCATTAGTATATTTAAAGAAGTTGATTTAAGGAGGCAAGAAGTGATGCTTAATCAAAATAAAAGGTGAGACCCCTACACCACAGAGTTTAATAGGGAAAATAAATAGTTCATTTAAAGGTAATCCTAATAGCTCATGAGATCTGTAGCATTATCTTCCTTCATGTGTCCTCTTTTACTACAGTGACCTTCTATATGTGAACCACTAAGCAGGTATCTTAAGCTAAGAGACAAAAGACCAGGAGGACTTAAAGGCACATATTTGAAAAGTAAAAATTCCAATAAACCATAGTTGACGTTCAGGTTTACTACACAGTGAGATTCATGGACAATGTAGGCGACAAGGAGCGGGGATGACAGATTAATTTCAACATTGGGTCAAATCAATGTATAGTGATGACTACCATGAAGTTCTTGAGAAATTATACCCGTTACAGTTGTATGACAACTTCCATGCAGTCAGCTGAAAAAGGTGTCACATTATCTGACTCTATGATTCAATGACTTTTTCATTTATATTTTTGTATTCAAATAGGCTTTTTGTGTATTGTTTATAACGAAGTGTATTGTTAAATATGAAAGTAAATGTTAGGAAAGTAGATTCCTGTGGAGCAAATACAAATGTATCGTAAATTGTTTGATTTTTCTATATTTAGCTATTTTTTTTTTTTTCCTCATATGTGACAATCCAATAAAAGGCGATAGTTATGGTGTGGTCAGGTTCTAGAATCGGACCGTGTACCCACATTGTGGTGAATGTTCCTGCCCCTGATGCACCTACCTTCAACATTTATTTAGAGATAGTGAGGTTACCCCGCTTTGCCACTCCATGGATTTGAGTGTCTTAATCCTTGGAGCATTGACCTCCTATTCTCTAATTGGGTTTGAATTGTGAAGTACAAGGGGTTCCCAAGTGCTAATTCTCCTCACTGAACCATTCACAGTCCAACCTACCAAATTGCCTAGCTGCCCTTAACCAAGCTATTCAAGATGGTAAATTGCTAGAGACCCAGTTAACGGATATTTCCCTACAGACAATTATGATTCAATTTAATAAAAGGGGCTCTGATAATTTCCTATTCTTCCCAATGAAGCCAGCATTATCCAAAATCCCCCCCAATGAAGCCAGCATTATCCAAAATCCCAAAACCAATCAGAGATAAGCTTACCTCTATTATTCTTTTCAAAATAGCCGTCAATATCTTAACTTCACTCTTTGTGAATACTCCTGAGGCGAACTAGCCGGGAGCTGTACAATTTTTAAAAAACATTTTGTGATTGATACTGTGTTTTTAGGTGTTACGCTATAGTTTTTAAAATAGCTTATTTGCACTATTTCCCTGGTCTCTACCTGGTCGGCGCAGGGAAGCAGATCGCTTGCTGTCTTCTGCCCGGACCCGAGTCTTGCCGCCATTCCTTGCGTGAGGGACACGCCCACCTCCGGTGGCCACGCCCCCCCTCCCACTACCAAGTCCACTCAACAAAATATGAGTACTAGCCGGAAGCGCAGCGGACGAGCGCAGCGGGCGCGACGATTGCGCGCCGAAGGCGCGCTTAAGGCAAGCTCGTCTGCGCTCGTCCGCGCCTCGGCAGCGCCCGGCGCCCCACCCGCGGCCTCACCCTCCTCGCTCACCAGCAGCTCTCCGCACTTAACGCGTGAGGCATTACTCCTCCTTAGAGACTACGCCCACGAAGGCCAACTGTCCTTCCAAGACACCGCTTATCCTCTGCACGACTTTGCGCGCAAAGGCCTATTTACTGGCGGCCTGCTGAATGTCAGGTCCCTGCCCAAACACGCCCACGAAATCGCGCAGCTCATAGACAATCACCATCTTGATGCCTTATTCCTAACGGAAACATGGACCCACTCTGACTGCAATATAGCACTGGATTGGGCCTGCCCACAAGACTTCAAAATCCTGCACCTCCCACGTCCTAAGGGGCGGGGCGGCGGAGTCGGCTTAATCCATAGAGCATCCTGGTCAGTAAAAACTATTGCTATGGACCCAGTGGTCGGGACCGAAATTCTTGGCCTTGCCATCGACTGTCATCTCGGAATTACCTTTACGGCTGTGATCTGCTACCGCCCGCCGGGAGCCTTCAACCCCACTCAGCAGCAGTCGCTCCTCACCACTCTTACTAATATGGCCACCTCACACAACAATCTGATTGTCTTGGGCGACTTCAATCTCTGGCCCAACGGCAGTCTAGATTCTGCACTTAACAATCTCCTACTTTCCTGTGAAGGAATAGGACTGTGCCAGCTAGTGAACAAACCCACACACTTAGCAGGGCACCAGCTCGACTTAATCTTCTCCTCCCCCCAGCTAGCACGTCTGAGCGATATTCTGCCGATGTGCTGGACCGACCACGCACTCATTAAGTTTTATATAGCAGGCAGCAGGTCTCGTAGACCGGCACTCCACGGCCCTGCACCCCCGTACAGAGATTGGAAGGCTCTGGACAAACTCAGACTGAATGGCCCAGTATTTGAAGTGGCAGACAGCTTTTCCATTACTCATCCAGTGGAGGCAAACTATCTATCCCTTTGCACCAGGATTTCCAACACTTCGGACCGCCTCGTCCCTCGGAAAAAGGGTAAACCCCAGAGACGGGCACCGGCCCCATGGTTTGATGACTCTTTAAGAGCTCTCAAACTAGCATGCAGACAAGCAGAGAGAAAATGGAGGCAGGGTTACTCTGATACCCACAAAATTCTTTGGAAAGAAAACCTCCGGGAGTACAAAATGGTTATCGCTCAAAATAAGGCTAAACATTACTGCTCCATCATTTCCAACGCCACTAACAGCTCAAAAAGTATCTTTCAGATACTTAAAAATCTAACTAATCCGGACTGTGTCACTTTTACACAGCCTCCCACCCAAGCCCTCTGTGACAATCTTGCAGTGTTTTTTATCAATAAAATCAACACTATTATTCACAACCTGAAATTACCCCCAGCCTCAGGCATTTCCAATACACAGAGACTAGACACCAGTTCTCGAAACTCGTCGCCTCCTGGCCTTGTCCTTTTGGCTAGACTTCGGGAATTCCCCCCGATTCCGGTCTTCGAGTTTGAAAGACTGGCGCTTGGTATTTCCTCGGGTTCTCCACTCGACCCCCTACCACCAAAAATCTGGAAAAATTTTGGAAACGAGCTCTTTGACACCATGCGCCTTATTTGTAATCAGTCTCTGCGCAGTGGCTTTGTCCCTACTCCCTGGAAACAGGCACTGATTACCCCTCTTCTGAAGAAACCTTCCCTGAACTCGGACTGTCTGTCAAATTACCGACCCATCTCCCTGCTGCCTTTCCCAGCGAAGATCGCCGAACGATGGGTCAGCTCGTGCTTGTCCGCCCATTTAGAACAAAACAACCTTCTTGATGATCACCAGTTCGGGTTCCGTCCTGCCCACGGCACCGAAACAGCAGTCCTGACAGCCATGGAGGACCTTCGCATGCGTGCAGACAGGGGTCAGCCAGTGGCGCTGATACTACTGGACCTGTCTGCCGCATTCGATACGGTCAATCATGATATGCTGCTGCAGAGACTTGGTGAGGTGGGAGTGGAGGGCACTGCATTGCTCTGGTTCCACTCCTACCTTCGGGACAGAAGACAGGCTGTCTCCCTCCCCCCTTTTCAATCCACCTTTGCACCAGTACCCCAGGGAGTCCCTCAGGGCTCCTCCATCAGCCCCATCCTTTTTAATGTGTATCTCTTCCCGCTAATCAAACTAATCCAATCCTTTGGGATCAAAACAATAAACTACGCGGATGATACACAACTCATCCTCTCTTGGGAAGGTGAAGATGCCACTCCTTTCTCGACCTTCCACGACTGCCTAAGAGAGACGGCTGGTTGGCTTCACATAAACTCCCTCCAGTTTAACTCCGCAAAAACGGAGGTCCTGTTCTGTTCAGGCACCAAGATACCCCGTCAGTTTCCGACTGATTTCTGGCCCCCAGAGTTTAGTGACAAACCTCTGCCGGTTCCCTCGGTTCGCAACCTGGGAGCCATGCTTGACAACAAATTAAGTATGGAAACCCAGGTGACGAAAACCGTGGGGATATGCACAGCCCTGCTTCGCTCACTGCGGAAAATCATGCCTCTCCTCCCGGCACAAGCCAGGGCGTCAATAGTCAGGTGTACGATACTCAGTCGCCTTGACTATTGTAACGCCCTGCTCCTGGAGTCTCCAGTCACGCTGATGGAGCGTCTTCAGCGAATGCAATCTGCCGCCGCTAAGCTGGCTCTTGGCTGGTCGAGGAGGGCTTCGGCCACAGCAGCTCTATCTGAGCTGCACTGGCTACCTCTAAAACAACGAGTGGCCTTCAAGTCCCTCTGCATTGTCTTTAAGGCTCTGCATGGACTTGGACCTAAACCTCTGCGAGCCCTGTTTATGTGGTACACTCCTGCCAGAGATCTACGCTCGTCCTCGGCTTGTCTGGTAAAGGTACCCAGATTTAATAAAGCCAGAACAGGGGGAAGATCCTTCAGGGTTGCAGCGGCCAAGCTGTGGAACAGCCTGCCCACTGACATACGTCAGATGTCCCAGCTTCTTCCGTTCAGGAGACGTATCAAGACCTGGCTTTTCCCTCAATAACTGTCCGTTTGACTATCTCCCCCGGTTATTCGCTAACAGAGTATTCTACAGCGCCAGGAAGCCTGCAAGGTATCAGTCGCGCTCTACAAATTCCCAAAATAAATAAATAAATAACCGCCTCTAGCCAGTAAGCATAAACTTCTGGGCACTGCCAAAACATGTGCACGTCATCTGCTTTGGCCTATCCGCATTTCGGGCAGCACCTGATTTCCCCTCCTATTCTGGATATTTTCTTGGGGGACCAATATACTCTATGTAAAGTAAAAAGATGATTCTTCTTTAATGGAAAATATTTAACAAATGACCAAAGTGTATTCATACATACTTGCCAAAGAGATGTTAAGTCGGCATCAGGTAAAATATCCTTCCATTTTCCCTCCAGAGGTATGTTATGGCAGTCTTCCTCCTGTACCAACATCCAATACCATAGTGATCTCTTTTTTTGTTGTAGTAGTAGTAGTAGTTCACCGCATAATGCCGTCTCCCAGTTAATCGGCCCACCAAGTACTTGACTTCGAGCCCATCTTGTTAATTGGAAGTATTAAAATCGGGACAGCTGGTTATTAGTTTTCTTTTATAAGCGCTCCCAGGAGACTGTATTATGCTCATCCATTAGTTGGCCCCATTTCTCAATTGCGGCTCTGTAAGTGGCATTGGCGGTGAGTCTTGTAAACACGCAGGAATCCCAGGTGATTTCCAAATTGGGGCCATCTGGCTATAATAAGGTAAGTCTATTATTCTCCAAACTTGGATCCACATATGCATGCTGTACTCAGGACCTTTAGGTGGACTTTTTCAAAAAATCTAGAGGGCCCGTATTTAAACAGTAAGTAACTGCCTTGTTCAACAAGGTCATGGGTTAGAGCTCCATAGCATGGCCGAGTCAACTGATAATTTTTGGTTAGGAGTGTTCTAAAAAGTTTCAGCTGAAAAGCCCAACAATGTCTGGAAGGGCAAGCCCACCTGCTATTTTTTTCTTGCGTAACTATTTCCAGGCAATTCTTGGGTTCTTACTAGCCCAGGTAAAACTAACCAGGTCCCTTTGTAATTCCCTGAACCACTTTGCCTCGAAGTGCAGCGGTAAAGCATTGAATATGAAGGTGAACTTTGGGAGAATCATCATCTTGATCAGATTTACCCTGCCTATGATTGATTGAAGGCAGGTGAGACAGAAGTTGTAAGAGCCTCTTGGTCCATCTCATGAGTTTCCAAAAGTTTATCTGTGCCATTTCTTCCATGTTTTTGACCACCTGGACTCCTAAGTATCCTATTTCTCTTTTCATATTTTTTTCCAAGATGATGCCAAATTGTACATTCCAAGCCAATATCTGTCTTTCCTTCATTGACCTGATATCCAGCTACCTTTCCAAAGTCTTTTAGTATATGCATGATAATTGGGAATGTTTCTATGGGATCTTGAGTATATATCATTAGGTCATCAGCATAAAGAGCCTCTTTCTTAACCCAGCCTTGGTGTTGGAAAGGCCGGATCCTTTGTTCTTTCCTAATTCTCCTAGCTAGGGGCTCGATATTTAGCTTGAACAGTAGGGGGGGAAAGCGGGCATCCTTGTCACATGCCTCTACCTATCGTAAATTGTTTATTAAGGGAGTCATTGATTTAAATCCTTGCTGATGGATTTCTATATATACTTTTTATTGCGTTCTGGAACTTGTCCCCTCGCACATTCTGACTCATGACAGCATAAAGGAGAGGCCAGCTAACCCTGTGAAATGCCTTGATGGCGTTGTCTGTCAAAATGGCAAATGGAAGGTTTTTATCTATGGCCAAGTCTATGGTGCACACCAAGTTATGAGTGAGGTCATTTATCTGTCTGCCCTTCATGAACTCTTTCTGTGAAACCCCAATTGGATCTCCTAGAACTGTCTCTAGCCTTTTAGCCAATATTTTATGTATAGTTTATAATCATTGTTAAGTAGGGATATCCGTCTGTAGGACTTGTACTTTTTAGGATTTTTGTTTGGTTTCAGAATTAGTGTAATTGTGGCATCATTCCAAGAATCCGGGACTACAGCTTCTTCTATACAAACTGAGTTAAGTAACAAGGTTAATGCGGGAGTTATTTAATCTGCTAAGGTTTTGTAAACTTAACTAGGAATTCTATCGGTCCCTGGTGCTTTCCCATGTTTTTAGACTTTTAATTGCTATAGATACTCCTTCCAGTGTTATTAATTTACTAAGAAGGAGTTTCTTATCTTGTGTGATTTTTGGCAGGGGGTCATTTAAGATCCAATTAGATATTTGCTCATCAGATAATTGTATCTCTTCCTTGTATAGATTCTGAAAGAAGACAATAAAAGCGCTCCCAATATCTTGGTCATCATAGCAACTTTCACCTGACCCCCTCCAATCTATTTTCTTTATTGAGTTCCGCACTGTGTCCCCCTTGGTCTTCCAAGCCAGTAGCTTCCCGCACCCCTCCCCGAATTCATAGTTTGAAAGTTTACTGACAAACCATTTTTTGTTTACTATACCTTCTAAGTGCTCTACTAGGTCTTTTTTTCCCTCATCAATTTGCGCATGAATCTTATTATTTGAATCTTGATCAGTTACCTCATGCAGATTTTTTTGCGAGTTTGCTATTCCCTTTATCTCCTTGATTTTGTTGTCGTTTCTCTCTTCCTATGGATGGCATATCTGGTTATTATCCCTCTGATGAAGGCTTTATACGCGTTCCACATAACACACAAAGAGGCAGAACCCGCATTTAATTTAAAATATTCTTTAGTGTCTCATTTCAGATTTTCTAGTATTTCATGTTCTGTTCAAGTACAGTATTATATTTGAAATTGATATCCGTCTGACAGCCCACCCCTAAGAAACAAAGGGTACATTAACAGGAGTCCAATCTGAAGGAGCAATTGCTGAGCTTGTCCTGGGAACCAAGCAGTCCTTCCTGTGTGAGATGGAAGGAAGCTCCAACCCTGCAGTAGGAGCTGACAAAGGAAGGGACAGCAGTAACTGATCTTATCGTATGGGTCCATCCAACAGACTTGCCATCTAACATGACCTGTCTGTGCAGCTGCATCAAAGACACTGTCGAAGTCTGTCGGGCAGTCTCCTTTCATTACTTGCGTCGTTGCCATGAAGGCACAGATAACGTGTCTGATCGGAAGGGCCCATAGAATCCATGATAAGTGTCTGATGTGGTATCCACTTTGTGTGAGTGCCCAACAGCTTGGATGGTGTGACTGCACTACTGCTAATCTGTGCAGTCCCAACCAATCCCAAGAAGCAAAGACTACCAAACCTGAGGTGCCACAGGGTAGCATATTATGAGCAGAGGAACCTGCATTGCTAAGAGGGCCTGTGAAAAATTGAGGCTATACCCTTACAGCACTTAGTCCTAAAGATGGCACCTGGCATCCGAGGCGGTGAAAACCTCAGCGCCCAATGGGGTGACTGCAGTCGCATTGCAGGCAGCACTGTGGCAGGAGCCTACCACCAGGGGGAGGGAACCGCCAGCACCTTAATCCCAGAAAAGAGCCCAGTGAGCCTCCCCCTTAGAGAATCGTAAGTGAATAAGGATTGGCCTGCAGAAGTCTCCAACATCAATACCTCTAAGAGGGCCAATACTAAATGCCTCTGCTCCTTCCTTTGCCTTATGAAGGACTCACTCATCAACTGGCAGCTGATCGCATTCAGTGGGACTCCTAGTAACTGTGTGGGGAAGGCAGGAGACTTGTGTATTAGAATGACCCAGGATGGGCTAGTTCTTCTCTTCTACTGGCCAGGAGTACTCGGACACAAAGATTCTATAGAGTCTGCCCTACTTGCTAGCTGAGTGGTAAGTCTGGAACTAAAACAAAGGCCTTATTAGTTCCTCTCCCAGTTGTACGTGTTCCAATTGAGTCCACAGGAATAGATATCATTTGCCTATTCTACCAACACTAGAAGTCAGGCAACAAGTATATCTTGGTTAAAGTGGATCATTCCTCCTTGGTGCCATCCACAAAACAATGGTTAGTGGAGAAGTTTAGCAAGACCTTTAAGAGCATGATAAACTCTACCAGAAAATGTCAGAAGAAAGTGGGATCTTCTCCTGCCATGTATTTTATTGACGTGCCAGTAGATTTTGTAGACAGGAGTGGAGATCAGTCCTGTCAAGTGTCTGCCTGGACATCCCACCAGACAACGACTTTGATAAGAAAAGAGTGGAAAGTAACTCCGGAGTCATGTCAAAACGTTATGGTGAGCTATGTAATTAGCTAAAGTATGTTGATTACTTGAGCCGGGCAAAGCAAAACCTTCATGCTAGCCAAGAGCTGATGGAGGAAGGCTATGACCATAAAGTGAGACTGACTAGGTACTAGGAAGGGCAGGAGTTGTTGATGCTAAAGCCCATTTGTCTCCGAGATTTAAAGAATAAGTGGTGTGGGCCTTACAAAATAGTGCCAAAGGTGTCTGAAGTGAAATATGTGATGACTGTCCCTCTAGAGGGATTGAACAGTGAACATCATAGCTATGGCAGAGAAAGTTAAGGAAGACTGAGCCTTTTCGGATGTGCTGCATAGGAACATGAGGGATAAATCTTCGGATGGAGTATGACTTGCCCCTGACTTGACGCTTAAACAGCAGAGAGAATGTAGTGGTGCTGGTACAGTTCGCCCACCTTTTTTCCCCGTCTGTGTTCATGAGTGACACAGAACAGACTTTTTATTAAGAGTAAGACTTATTGCAAGTTTGACCGAACCCACAATTCATCAAGGCAAATGTGGCCAAAATGTAGTACCTGGGGGTGATTGGGCATTCACTTAGACTGTTAGATCGCCCAGTAGTGGTGGTGCCCAGGCAAGTGTCTACAGACCTGAACTTTTGCCTGAACTAACATGGGCTCAACATGGTCAATAAATATGATGTACATCCAATCCCCAGCGCTGATGACCGCATTGGGTGTTAGTTGTATGCTTAATGTATTTGAGCACTTTTGATCTGACCTGCAGCTACCGGCAGATGGTGTTAGCGCCAAACGTCAAAGATAAAAAATTGAACAGATGGATTGCTCAGACAAAGGAGTTGCAGCAATTCTGTCTCAACCTGATGGCAATGGGGGAAGTAAACACGGTCTGCCTGAATGGGAAAGAACAAAACATTGGCTGTTATCTTTGCAAATGGTCACTCGTCCTTTAAATTGTGTTTATTTTGTCTCTCCCCTGCCAGGAGTTTGTTACCCAATGTTGGTCACGTTGCATTTTCCAGAGCCTTTCTCAGGTAGAAAATTTCAATAGTGGATGCCATCTTGGGAGTGTGTGTGTTTGCATTCCATTACTTTCTAGTTCTTTGACTGGCAATGCGAATATAAGCACAGACGCAGCATATCTGTGCAGGGGACACTTGCAGCAGATGCACCAAAGGTAAGCCTACCACCCATGCCGTGACCGGGGTTCGGGCAGGAACCCTGCCGGTTTCAGAAGAGAACAATTATTGTCCCATCGCTAATCTCCCCAATGTTACTCACTTCACCCAAAATCTTTACTCCATGCCCTATTCTAAAACTTGCCCCAAGCCGTCACCATCAACACTTTAAAATCAGAGCAATAAACTCCCAACAATAAGCCAGTCACTTTGCACAGAAACAGACCCTGATCTGTGCGTTAATACAAGCACGGTCTTTAGTTAACATTATGCAGAATTACAAAATATATTTAAAGATAATGAACTAGATTGACTAGATTGTATGTTTATCACAGGCACCTAGCTAAAAATCGACTCCTCTCCTCAAATTTCCTTAGCAGCACTGCTTGTATATTTAAAGAGAACCTAGAAGTCTCCTTGTACATATTCCAATGAATATGAGGGCTGAAAATCTAGCCCTTGTATCTCCTTGCTCGTTGTACAAGTGCTTTGTAGGTGTAGACCACCAGGCCCTGTGGTCGTTTGTATCCTCTCCTTTAATTGAGTCCGTAACCTCCTGTCTCCTAAACACCAAGAAGCTGACTCACCTGGGGGATTTTAATACTCATGTGGAAGACCAGCTTGACAGAGAGGCCCAAAATGTGGCTAATTTCAGGGATGCCATGCATTTAGAGAGCCATCGTGTGTGGATCCCCTACATCTTTGTCTTATGACTGGTGGCCTGAATTCGGGAACCTTGCCTTCTCCATCTACTCAGGCAAGAAATCTACAAGTCATTATTGATACCAATCTATCCTTTGCAGAACACTTTAGAAATGTATGTGCTACCTGTTTTTTGTCTTCTGATCGTGATTAGATGAATACTAAGGAAAGATCAAATGCAAACTCTCATTCTGTCGAGAGTGGATCATTGAAACGTTTTTGGTAAATTTACCAAAATCTCTTCAAAGATTGCAGATACTAAACAAATGCAGCAGCATGTCTGATTTTAGGGCAGTGGAGATGCTTGGCCATCTTAAATCATTTGCACAAAGTACATTGGTTGCTGGTTGTGAAAAGATGGTACTTTAAAACCTTGTGTCTTTGCCATAACACAATTCACAACTCGGGTCAGGGAACACACTCAACATTTTTGTTTGACCGGTATCAACCATTGCATGCTTTAAGATCTAAATGTTTTTTGTGTTAAGATCCCCACATTTAAAAAGGCAGAATAGGTGGTTGTTCATTAAGGGTTGTGACATCTAAGCTGTGGAAAACCCTGCAGCTTACCCTCTGCTCCGAACCTAGCCCAAACCGATTCGGAAAAAAACGGAGACCCGTTTTTTCACCAACATTTTCCAATCTCTGTTGAGTTGTTGTTGCTTGTCTTCACTGCTGCTCATCTTTCTTCCTATCTGATTAACACAGACACCACAACTCGCTAGCACGGGGTCACTTCTTTTTGAAGTAACAGCTACTCATTACAAATGGTCTCATTCATTCATAAAGGAGGCGTTATTTGCCATAGATTACTACCCAGAATGTAGATATTGACGCTCTCATCAGATGATACAAAGATACATCGACTATGCGGGATCGATGGTGTTGTTCTAAAGAAAATATGAGTAAATGTACTCCTTAACAGATTAAGAATGACTATAATTAAAATATTGTTCAATTAAAGTAGCACTTCTCTTTAAATTAGAAACCATAAAGTTGTATTAAAAGATGTATGTATTTTAGAGAGGGCATCAATATGGTTAGTGGTTCAATAATATACAGAGAATGTGCATAAAGCTTAATCAAATGCAGAAATCAATACCTAGAACCAAATACAGTCTAGTGTTTAGATAATAAATGCTGCATGAGGTCGAATTAGGGTCTTCCTCAAAAGTAGATAAAATAATCAAAATTCAGTAACTTAGACCCATGTGAGTCTGTTCTCTAAGAATACGGGAGCAACATCAACTGACTCTCGTCCAAAATGAGCTCTTTTATAGCAACATTCACAGTAAAAATCATACAGTCAGAGCAAAATGAAACATCAATTGAGCAAATCACAATACCGAATAAAATGCTACAATACCTAATGGCATCTCCTAAATGAATAATAGATAGTACCATTTTGCCCTTATGTCTCCAGATGTGCTAGTACAACTCTCGTTCCATATAAACAATGGCATACATATTAAATGAAGAGGCTCACTGCGCTGCAGGCAGGAAGAACCTTGAGCAGTAATATTTAACAGCAACGCTTCCTCTAGTGCTCACCAAGAACATCTCATTGAAAAGAAAATTACAGGATCACAAAACCTACTACAGTTGATAATGTTTCAATGCACGTCTTGCTGTATATACAAACAGAAGAAATTAAACACAATCCTGCTTGCATTCTAAAATGGAGACAGGGCATAGTGTAGAAAATCTAAGGAATGCATAGTTTTCTAGTGTACAGGTAATTCATTCCCTATACAAGTTGTTCATGACAGCCAGCAGATAATATATATGTATTCATTAAGAATTCACTCTAATAGCCCTGGATGTGGGCATCCGCCCCCGACGTTTCGAGAGGCGGTGATAATTCTACTGCCTAAACCCGGGAAAGACCCCATGCTTTGTGGTTCATATAGGCCGCTATCACTACTAAATACAGACTGCAAAATTCTAGCCAATCGCTGATCGTCTGATAGCGATCAGACTTTCGCTTCTGCTGGAATTTATCATCTCTCCCGTGCAATCAGGCTTTGTCCCACATAGGTCAACTTCCCTTAACCTTCGCACCCTATTTACGGTCTTACACTGTATTGACCCCGATACTCCTGCCGCAGCGATTTTATTGGATGCAGAGAAGGCATTCGACTCCCTGGAATGGCCCTTTTTTCTTTCGGTCATGCGCCGTATGGGCATGCCAGAATGCTTTATTGCAACTGTTGCTCTGTTGTATACTAGGCCCTCTGCCCGGCTGCGGCTCAATGGTATATTATCTGATCCTTTCCCTTTGTCATGGGGAACTAGACAGGGTTGCCCCCTTTCCCCTCTATTGTTTATTTTAGCTCTCGACCCGCTGGCCCGGCAGTTTCAGGAAAAACACCTCCATCGAGGGTTGCAGTTTCGTACCGGTCCTTTATTGATGTCCATGTATGCAGATGACATGATACTATACGTCAGGCAACCCCACTGTAACCTATCACCATTGATTCAGGAGATTATACGCTTTAGAGCGTTCTCAGGACTGAATATTAACTGGCACAAAGCTGTAATTTTTTCACTTACGACCAGTACTATGCCCTGGTCTTTGGAGTTTCCACTTGAATGGTGCTACGACTCCGTTAAATATTTAGGAATACACATTCACCTAGACATGGCATCTATGATGCGCCTCACTATGGCACTGCGGTCTCCAAATTGGAAACACAGATTACATGCTGGATCAGTCTACCCCTCTCCATGGCCGGGAGAGTTGCGATTATTAAAATGGTGGTGCTTCCTCGTTTTTTGTACTATTTCAATAACATTCTGGTTCCCCTAACCAAAGCCTTCTTCAAACACCTGCGCTCACTCCTTCTCCGGTTGGTCTGGGGTGACCGTACACCTCGTGTTAGCTGGAAAGTCTTGACCATGCCGACTGACAAGGGCGGGCTGGGGGTGCCGGACTTCTACTTGTATTATATAGTTGCCCAATGTGCCTATGCATACCCGTGGTTCCACCCTGACGCAAGGATCCCATACTTACGCCCCAAGGCAGACTTGGCTCTTCCTAGACAGCTTGCACGCTGCTCCCCACTGGTTTCCCTCGAGACCCGCACGATATACAAATGGTTTCTACCACTTGCTGGGCCTGGGTTAAACTACGTAAACTTTTAGGATATGATGTGCTCTACTCCCCGGTGCTGCCCCTCCCCAACCCCTCTCTCCTTTCCATTACTGAAGAGATAATGGTAAAACACACTTGCAAAAATTTAATATCGCCACCCTCGGAGATCTCTTCTCCGATGGTCACACATTCTCTGTGACAGAGGAAGCCAGATTCTCTGACCGCTCATTTATGGACGCTTTTATCCTCACCCGGCTTCGCTCTGTGTTGAGGGCGTGCTTTCCATCTTTTCCTCTATCCCCTGAGGAGGTCCCCCCTCTGATGTTGGTGATACAGTCCCCATCCAACACCCACCTGATTTCCAAGTTATACAAACAATGTATTGCACTTATACCTAGTGATGACTCCAAGCTCAGGGCAGAATGGGAGGGAGACCTGGGTGGTCCCATTTCGGATGACCAATGGACATATTGCTGTAGGTGTTGTATACAAAAAGAGGGAGAGGAGATCTTTATAGATCTAAAGGGCAAAATTACCACTCGGGACAAGTGGAAGGTCCAAGCCGCAGTGTTAGCCCTCAGATGATATATGATACCAAAGAAAGGACTGGGCTGTTCCTGGGGTATAGGTGCAGGTCACTGGGATGTGGATATGTAACGGTGGTTAAATGGTAACCTACCAGTGGGTATCCATTTTGTTGGATATGTTGGCCTCACACACCCTTGCAGGTGTCATGCTTCATCATAGGCAATGCTCCTCATTGGGTGGGTGGTGCAATACCCAACGGGCAACACCTCAAAGAGGGGTTCTTTGGCGGAGATCTTTTTATCCAACTGCCCATGGGTGAAGTGTGGGTGAGAGGCCAGAGTAGTAGTAGACGGAATGTGAAATTTAAAATGACGCAAAGGTACCAGAAGGAACTTTATTCGGGTGGTCTCATGCATCAACTAAAAACAATAGTTAGTCTGGGAGGTCTGGAAAGTAATGTTTTCCGCACTCAAGTCTATACTAACAAGTGTAGGTAGTGGTCAACATGTTTCTCGCTCAGGGTGCATTCACCAGCGATTCATCAAGACCTATCAAAAGTACTCACAGTCTACAGTATTGCTGATCTATCTAGGTATCAGTGCTTACATTAAAAATTGGAAATGAAGTTCCTGCATATACATTGTTCCATGCCTGGTTTTGGAAACAAAAAGGAGAAGAATGGGGATTACATATCTTAAGCAGGTACGGTACAGTGATCCGCACTCGTTGTGACCTGGTGCACACAGTGGCATGCTAGTGTTGGTGGCTACTAGTAATACTGAGTTGTTCTCTTTCTGTAGACACTCCTTTATTGTACATATTTGTGTCAGAGGGGGGATTACCGCTGGGCAGGTGGTCTTGGGTACTAGTCAGTGGGAAATGTAGTGGCATTCTTCTATCGGACCTTACTTTAGTAACTGTCATTTTGTTCATATCACAGGGATATACTTTGCTGCATCTCAATTACTGTCATCATTCGATATTACTTTGTATTATTATTGTCTGATTATGTTTTTATTATTTCTATGCTGCTTCTTCTATTATGTTCCTGCGTTGATTTTACCCCCCTTTTTTGTCTTCTTTCTTTTGCCAATTTGTACTCCTGTAAAACTTTAAATAAAGGTTTAAAAAATAAAGAATTCACTCTAATAACCTCCCATCCTCTGATTATGAATAAATCATCACAATTTACAGTATTCCAACTAACTCAATTATAACAGTCACCATCAGCTTCTTGCATCTAGATACTTCCAAACCCCTTGATTAGCCCGCCCCTTAATGACTGCCAGTTCAATATTATCTCTCTTCCATTTTTGGGTCATCATTGCCTACTTTTTACACCCACAGTCTAGACCCCTTTTAAAAAAAGATTAGTTCTAGCAATTTCGGTAAAGCAATGAGACTGTTTATGTAGAGAAGAATAACTATTAGATTAATGGGGTTAGAACCTAAGGAGTCATTTTCAACCCACATCACCAAACCATTCACAAACCTTTGTATTTCCATTTCCAATTTCACTAAGCCGTGAACTGACTGTCTCTTCAAGAACCTTTGACTCATGCACAATATTAGTATTAGTCCATTTTCCTTGAAGGAAAACGTGATGCATTTAAAAAAAAAATAGAAGAAATGGAACGTTACCATTTCATTTTTTAAGAGTAGGCAGTGGACCGTGGGACCACTGCCTGCTCTTAAAAAATATTTTGAATGTCAGTCACAATGGGGAAGGGGTCCCTTGGGGACCCCTTCCTGTGTACAAATGGCTTACCACATACTAGAAGTATGTGGTAAACTCAGTGCTACTGATCCTGACTTTTCACTCAGTAGATCCGGTCATCCCCCGCATACCATGCTTTGCTTCGGGCCAGAAGCGCCGGGACACTCCTCAGAGTAGCCGAGCGCTATACAAAACACACAATAACATTAACATAACATTAACATTGAATAAAAATAACGCAGGCAAAAGGAACACAATATCAAACACAGCAAGCACAGACTGTACAAACAAAAATATAAATATATATGACAAATTTACAATGACTAAAGAACTTCCTGGCGAAAAATAGCAGGCCATAGAATCAAAACAACGCAGGCAAAAGGGACACAATATTAAATGCAGCAAGCACGGAATGTACAAACAAAATATAAATATATATGACAAATTTACAATGACTAAAGAACTTCCTGGTGGGGTCTGAGAAGGAGGGAATTAGTTCTGAAAGTGTCTTTGGAATAGAAGAGATTTGAGGTCCGCTTTGAAGATCTGGATGGAGGTGATGGCATGGAGCGAAGGAGGAAGTGAGTTCCAGATTCTCACCGCATTACCTGAGAACGATTGTGCCATCAATTTTTCCCTTTTGAAGGAGTGGGGCTCAAGAAGGAACTTTTCCGCATTCCGAGAAGGTCTTGAGCCTCCAGACAATTTCAGTTTATTCGCCAGATAGCGAGGGGAGGAAGAGTGCAAAGCTTTGTGGGCGATGCACGCCGTTTTGTAGATAGTTCTAGCCTTGATGGGAAGCCATCGGAGTGAAGACAGGATAGGAGTGATGTGGTCACTTCGTTGAAATGAAATGAAGCTGAGTGGAGGACGGATTTGAGGGGGGAGAGGTGAGATTTGGGAAGGCCAGTCAGAAGAGAATTACAGTAATTCAGTCTAGAGAGAACTAGCGATTGGACCAAGGTTTTTAGGTCCTTCTCCGGGAAGAACCGACATATCCCCCATAGAAGGTGCAGCTGAAAACGTGCGCTCTTGGCAATGGAATTGATGTGTGAGATTAGGTTGAGTCTTTTGTCAAGTATGACACCTAAGGATTTAGCGCAGTCCACAATGAGGGGTTTACTGTTGAATAATTTCAACTGATCCATCCAGGATTGAACAGGAGGCGGGGAGAGAGAGCTAGATAAGAGGAGGAATTCCGTTTTGGAGGGATTGAGAATGAGTTGGTGAACTAACATCCAGTTGTGAATAGAGTTGAGAGTAGAGTTGAGTAGTGAGAGATCATGAGGGGAAGACACCTTGAGGTAGATTTGGGTGTCATCCACATAGAGATGATAGAGGATTCCAGATTTGCTTAGGAGGTTCCCTAATGGTTCCATATAGAGATTAAACAGAGTGGGAGCAAGGATAGAACCTTGAGGGACGACCAACCACCAGTGGAGCCGAGAGACTGTTCGCAATCTTGATCATTTGGGATCTGTCCGAGAGGAAAGAGGCAAACCATTTGAGTACTGTGCCTTCCACGCCCATTCTCTGTTGAAGAATGTTAATGAGGGTGTTGTGATTGACAGTGTCAAAAGCTGCAGAGAGGTCGAGAAGAATCAGAAGGCACGATTCCCCCGAATCGAGAATATGCAGCGCATCATCGATCACTCGCAGCAGGGCTGTTTCAGTGCTGCAATTTTGAATAAAGCTAGACTGAAACATGTCGAGGAGATTATTGACCATAATGTGTTGGGAAAGCTGTTTTGCAACTCATTTTTCTGTGATCTTTGAAAGAAAAGGGAGATTGGTGATGCGGCGGAAGTTATTGAGGTCGTTTGCATCTGCAGAGGTTTTGTTTAGGAGGGGGGGTAACCTGTCCTGTTTTGAGGACAACTGGGAGGGATCCTTGACTGAGGAAGAGATTGACTAGCCTGGTCCAGTAGGAGAGCATGTTAGTATAGAAATCAATGGCGATGCCACTGGGTATGCGGTCAAAAGAATGGTTGGAGAGTTTGGTTTCGCGGATGCATTTGAATGAATGAATGAATGAATAAGGTATTTATTGAGCGCACTGTGGCCAAGCGGCTTCCTGGTGCTGGGAGCTCTCAACAACAGAGACAGACGGGGCCAAGGAAGTTTTAGCGCGTGTAGGCCTGGGCAAACAAGAAGGTTTTAAGCGCTTTACGGAAGTGTGAGAAGATGGGGATTGAACGCATAGATAGGGGGAGGGAGTTCCAGAACCGGGGGGCAATCACAGAAAATCTTGTACCACCGGTGCGGGATTTACGAAAACGAGGAACAGTGAGGAGGGTGGAAGTAGATGAGCGGAGGGTACGGGCAGGGGTGTGAGTGGAAATCAAGGTATTAATAAATGCCGGGGCAGAGTGATCAACAGCCCGGAAAACTAGGCACCCTAGTTTAAATAGGGATCTCTGCAAGACAGGTAACCAATGAAGTGATTTAAGGACAGGAGTGATGTGGTGAGTTTTGGGAAAATGAAAAATAAGACGGGCAGCCTGATTCTGGATTGCTTGAAGACGGCGGGTTTCGTAGGCGGGGATGCCCACGAACAAGCTGTTTCCATAATCAAGGTGGGAGGTGATGAGGGCCGAAATGATAATTTTAAGCGATTCCAGGGGAAAAAAACAGGAAATTTTACGGATCAAACGAAGGGAAAGGAAACAGGAGGACACTACAGAGCTAACCTGTGCATGCATCGACAGGTCCTGGCTGACCTTGAAGCCCAGCGTTTTAACAGAGGAAACAGGTGTAGGAGGGGGGCCAAGGATGGGGGGCAAGAAAGCGGAAGACCATGGACTGGATGAGCCACCAGTCAAGACGAGCTCAGTCTTGTCAGGATTAAGCTTGAGATGATTGGCGCTCATCCAGCCAGAAATAAAAACCAAGGTGGAACGAAAAAATGAAAGGGAGTGAGAAGAAGAAGAGAGGTCAAAAACGAGCTGGAGGTCATCTGCGTAATTATACACAGAGACCCCCAGATCAAGAAGAGAAATAATGAGAGGGCGAATATAAAGATTAAAAAGAAGAGGAGATAGAGAGGAACCTTGGGGAACCCCACAGGACACCGGAAGGGGGGGAGCAGAGAAGCCAGAAAGATGAACGGCTTGTGAGCGTCCTGTTAGAAAGGATGTGATCCAGGAAAGAGCAATGCCCCGAATGCCCGCTGCGTCAACACGGTCAAGTAAGATGGTATGATCAACCGTGTCGAACGCAGCGGACAAATCGAGGAGGACCAGAGCTTGAGGAGAGTTGGTATCGGCCTTAGCTTTCAGCTCATCAAGAACCGCGAGCACCACTGACTCCGTAGAGTGGCCCGAGCGGAAACCCGCTTGATGGGAGGCGAGGAGATGGTTCTGCTCAATGTAAGAGGAAAGACAAGAGGTGACATGACTTTCAAGAATTTTTGCAAGATAGGGTAGAAGAGAAATAGGTCTGAAATTAGAAGGAAGAGAAGAATCAAGACCAGGTTTTTTAAGAATAGGAAAAACAATCGCAGATTTAAATGAAGAAGGAACCAAACCAGAGGAGAGGGAAGCATTAAGAAGAGAAAGAGGAGTAGTAGGGCAAGAAGTAAAGAGAGTTCTCAGCACGCGAGCAGGAGCGCAATCGGCTGGAGAGCCGGACTTAGTTTTAGTGAGCAAAGCAAGAAAAGAGTCTAAAGAAATAGGCAGGAAAGAATCGAAGGAGGAGTTAGGCACGGAAGGAGCCGGATGAGGGGAGGGCAAAGATGTGGTGGGAATGTTAGATTTTATTTTAACGATCTTCTCGATAAAGAAGTCGTTCAAGGACGATCAGAAGTGGCCAAGTTGTTGACCAGAGAAAAAATCTCTTTAGATTTATTTGCAGACAGTGCGACCTGCTCAGAGAAGTACTTGGTCTTAGACGCAAGGATGGCTTTCTTATAGTCATTAAGCAGACGTTTATATTTAGTCCTGAGGTCGGGGCAGTAATTGCGGCGCCAGAGACGCTCAGATCGTCTGAGTTCCAATTTAAGAGCCTTGAGGTCAGAGTTAAACCATCTGTGGGCCTCATGTGGGCGAATAGCCTTTACTAACTTAAGAGGGGCAACTTGGTCACAAGAAGAAGATAGCCAGTTGCTGACTGCAGCAGCCTGGATATCAAGAGGAAGGCCATTAAGATCAGGGGGAGAAGATGCAAGGGAGAGAGAGAGAGAATGCAAGTCTGCACGGTTCCAGCTGCGGGCAAGAATATTCCTGGGGCGAGGGAGTTTGTGGGAGGAACCAAGATTAATAGAAAAGAAAATAAGAGAGTGGTCGGACCATGTGCAGGGAAGAATGCAGGGGGGAGAAACTATGTCCTGAGATGACCAGACTTGGTCCAATATGTGGCCAAGATTATGGGTAGGAACAGAAACATGGGACTGAAGGTTGAGACACAGGAGGGTAGCCGTGAAGTCCTTGGAGGCCAGATCCTCCCTGGGGTCGCCCGGCCAATAATTGAAGTCCCCCAGCAGGAGAACCGAGGAGTTATTGACTACAAGTGTAGCAAGGAGTTCCTGCGGGGAGGCCACAAATAAGGGCATACTCAGAGGGGGGCGGTACACAAGGACAATTGTCCGAGGGACGGGAAGATTAGTGGAACGGGCAACCAAAAAATCCACCCCAACTATAGAAGGTTGGGAAAGAAGCTGGAATTGAAGACTGGTCCGAACAATCATGGCTACACCCCCTCCGATCCTGCCGTCAGGGCGGTCAGCCCGAAGGGCAAAATAGGATTCAGGGAGGATGGCCAGGATATCAGGGAGTGAGGCCTCAGAGAACCAAGTTTCTGTTAAAAACAGAATGTCAGGAGAATCTGAGGTAAGGAGATTGAAAAGTTGCAGTTGATGCTTGCCTGCCGAACGAGTGTTGAGGAGACAGGCAGAGGCAATATGGGAGGGGGAGGAAATACCAGTAGAAAGCAGGGGATCCTGGGAGAGCAAGGAGGAAATAGGCTGCTGGGAAGCGGCGCGACCAGGATGGGGAGCATAAATGCCTAAAGAAGTGAGGTGCTGCGTAAGAGAAAGGGGAAGGGGCACATCAGTCGAACAGGAAAGGAGTTGCACAGAGGAATATGTAAGCAAAGGGGCAAGGTGTGTGGCCCCTGGTCCCAGCCTGTCGCGGACGGGCGCAGACGGGCTTAACTTAGGCGCAACTTCGGCGTGCCTTCGGCGCGCCCGCTGCGCCCGTCCGCTGCGCGGCCGGGATAGAAGTGCCATTAAATAGGCCACAGGAAACAGTAGGGGCGTGGCAGGGGGGGGAGGGACAGAGGAGCTGCACCGCCAACCCCAGAGCAGCCCGAGATGGAAACCACGCCCCAGTGACCTGCCCGTCAGAGGGGGGAGAACCCGTCAGAGGGGGGAGAACGCTCAGCGTGGGGCGCTCTGGCAGCGTGAGCAAAGGGGTGAAGTGGCGGCGAGGGGTGCGCGGCGTCCAAAGCACGGCCCCAACAGAAGCAGGTACAGTCTAAAAGTATTTTAAAAACAGAGTTACGCCACAGCAGGTAGCGTCGTTGCTCCCGGCGAAGCCTCGGGAGGTCTGAATGTCAAGAAGAGCTATCATCCTCCGAGACGGCGGCAATGTTCTGCCAAGTGACTAAGGATTTTCGCTCCTCAATGGGGGTGGGGTGGGTGACCTGTTCCACCAGAGATTTAATTTTGATCGAAGAATAAAGCAAACTCAGTTGCTTTCTTTGAGGCATCCTCAGGCTTGATGGTTTGGGTAGAGCAATTTGGGTTTTTGATCAGGTCCAAGTTTTTTGGGTCTGTTTTTAGCTGAATCACGGAGGGATCTGAAGTGTGATGTTTTTTCCTGCAAGATGTGCTTGTGGTATTTGGATCTTGCTGAACGTAAAAGGGAGAGGTTGGAGGTAGATGGAGAATGTCTCCAGTGCTTCTCCAAGATTCTAAGATTTTTCCTTTCATCATAGAGCGCTTTATTGAACCAAGGAGCTGATGGGGTGGGTCTTTTCCTTTTGCTTTGGAGTGGAGCAACCATGTCGATTTCGACAGCAAGGATTGAGAGGCAATGGGGAGTGAGATCGTTGACATCCATAATGTGGTCTAGAATAGGAAGTGAACGCATAGCAGAATCACATAGAGTCCCAAGATCAATGTTTTTTGTGTTACGGAACCACGTAGAGGCTCTTTTAGGTTGGCCGAGAGTTAAAATGTGTGAGAGGTGAAAACAGAAGGGAATGAGGAAATGGTCAGACCAGTCAACACGGATGGGTGGAGAAGTGGTAATCTGGTCTGATTTGGATATAACAAGGTCCAGAAGTGAGCCCTTGGCATGAGTAATTTCCGAGCAGTGTTGGGCAAGATCGTTAGCTGAGAGAAAAGTTGCAAGCTTGTTGGCAGCCGAGTCTTCCACGGAGCCCCAGTGGAGATTGAAATCACCTAGGAAGATCTGCTTGTCGCTTTGTGAATATTGGTCACTAAAGAAGTCGATGAATTCCCCTATGAAGGAAGAGCAATTACCAGGCGGGTGGTAGATGATATGGAACCTGAAGGGTGAGCCATGATGAACATGGAATTCTAGGGAAAGGCATTCAAAGGTGCGAAAGAGGATGGTGGGAAAGGCTTTGATTTGGAAGGTGTTTCTGAAGATAATCGCAACACCTCCCCCGATCTTGCCTGTTCTATCGTTTCTGAGGATAGAGTAGTCAGTAGGAATAAAAAAATCAAAAGAAGTGTGAGCGGAGTCATTAAACCAGGTCTCAGTGAGAAAGAGCATGTCGAGATTGTGGTGAGTGATAGTGTCAGAGATTTCCAGTTTGTGTTTGGTTGCAGATCTGCAGTTATGGAGCATACAGTGTAGCTCTGATGCAACTGTTTTGGTGATGTGAGTGTCTGGAATGATGAGGGGGATAGGGATTAGATTCTTGAATGAAGGTACCCCTTGAGGGGGAGGCTGGTAAGTTCTGATGGAAGAGATGGTCTGAATGGCAAATTGAGTAGAGTTATTAGGAGAGGCAAGTGGAGGGGAATTGAGATTGATAGGTTTGTAGGAAGCCAGTAAGTTGGTGATGTCTATGTAGGACAGCTGTGGTTGGCTTTATTGGGGCACGGGCGCAAGAAACTCCTCGGGATGTTATTCTGGGAGGGTGATATCTTAGAGGGGGGCCACAGAAGTGGGGAGAAGAGAGAGGGTGCAGGCCAGATACCATGGGTAATGAAAGGTGAATGTAGGGGGTAAAGGCACCAGACAGAGTGGGGGGTTGAGCAAAATGAAAGTTGTGGGAGGAGTGAACGACTGTGCAGTCATAGGGAGGAATTACCAAGAAGGGAAACAGGGTTGAGAAGCAAGGGGGTATTGTGAGTTGTGGAGAGAAGGGAGGGGTAAGATCAGTGGGAGGGAAGATGATGGAATTACAAATAGGGGAGGCAGGGATGTGAGGCATGGGAGGGGGGAGTGAAGGTTGTAGAGAGATGAGAGGTGTAAGAACAGAATTGAGGGTACGAGGAAAGGGGAAGAGCAGAAAGGAGTGAGGAGAAGAGGGGAGGGAGGGGGGAGGGTAAGGCAAGTTGATAGGTAGTTCAGATTGTAAGAAAGGTGGATTAAATTGGGGGAAATGTGTAGGAATAGGGGAGCTAGGGGGGCGGGAGAAGGCAGTGGAATAATGGGGAGATGCAGGATGTAGAGTTGAAGTGGGGTGTAAAGCAGATGAGGTAAGAGGGAGGTCCGGTTGGGAAGGTAGCAGAATAGGAGGGAGGGATCGAGAGAAGGAGGGGATAAGGGGTCGACCTGTGACTCCTGGGAGAGCGGTCTCAAGGAATGTGGGGGGAGAAAGGGAGAAAGTAGACATGGTAGAGGTAGAAGAGGAAGAATCTAGAGAGATAGTAGTCACAGGGGTGGGATGAAGTGAGTGGAAGATGTGGTCAAAGAGAGAGAGACAGGACTCAGAAGCTTGGATCATGACAGTGCCATTGTTAAAAAGTGTAATGGTGAGATAGCCATTTAAAGCAAGCAGAGGGAGAAATTTGTAACAGCTTCCCATGCGGGAAAGAAAAGGAGGAGGAGACGTTGAAGGAATTGAAGAAGCTGGAGGACCAGGAAGGGATGTCATTAGTGAAGAAAATGAAGTCATTTTTAATCTTCCCTAGGTGCCCACAATGGAATTAGTCAACAAAGAGGGAATCTGGAAATTTTTCTATGATGTTATGCTTGAACCGTTTAGCTGCTGCTTTGGACAAATAAGGGGGATAAATTACTTTGAAGCAGTTGATTCCAGACTTAATTCGACTGGAAGCCATGATGAGGAGATGAGGTGAATACGTGGTGTGGAGGACAGAAAAAGGGGCCACTAGGGTAGTGCTAGCGCAATAAGGTAAAATAAGAGGGGTGCGCAAATTCCGGAAATCGGGTGAGAATAAAGCCAATAGGAGTGAGGTCAAATCAGGACCAAAGGTAGATACCTGACAAGGCTAGAAACAGGTAGAAAGGTACAGGGGGGAAGCAGCATTAAATCCTGTGTGCATACCTCTTCTGTTTCTAATAGAGGAAGAGGAAGCATCAAAAGCGGTTGCCCAATCCAAGATGGCCATCAAAGATTTGAAAGAGCATTCCTCTTTCTGTTTTATGCACTGCCCAGGGTCAGGCATCCAGTTTCTGGGCATGGGGGGCCTGCCTGGGTGGGGGGAAATACATGGATGGTTGGGGAGTGGAAGCAACACAGAGGGCAAACCAGATAAAAAGCGAGTAATCCACAGTAATAGTTTAAAACCCCCAGTCACTCCCTCTGAGGACACATTTGTCTGAAGGGACAATAGAGCGCTGAATCTTCCCAGAGTACGCAGCCGACCCCTCTAAATAGGCCAAAACAGATCCCTGATACCTGCATTGGATCGGACCTCCCAGTAGGGGCAAATCTCTAGGCACCGGTAGAACGTTCAGGGGGTGCAGCCTCCAATTGGGCCCCTGTTAAGCAGTCACAGTGGATCCAGATATACACCCGATCCCGACCGAGGGGGTCCTCTCACCCTCCCCCACAGTCACGCTCCGGTGTTCCGATATTCACTGTATCCCCGTGTGTGGCTGCACCCCCTACGTCATGGGGCGGAGAAGGGCAGAGAGCGCCGCGGGGTCCTTGTGCCAACATTGTTCACAGCCTCGAGCCGCCAGCAGCCCGATGCGGTGTACGAGGCTGGAACAGTTCTAAATTCATGTTAATGAATGTCATGTTAATCACCATCTATGATGGAGATTTGATTACAGCAGGAAAGGGAGAGGGGTCTGGGAAGAGGCACGCTGATGTTGTAATGCAGGCAGCTTAGCATCGCAACATGCACTGTGATCATTCGTATAATAATTTGTTTAACACGCTTCCCGGGTACACGGTTTACATTTTAAATAAATATGTAGCAGCTTTAATGCGGGGCAACACCGGCCTGCAGGTGGGGGGTCCTGCTTGTACGGAGACGGGCTGTGTCGGCACAAGGACCCCGCGGGCACTGTCTGCCCGAGAAGCGAGCCATGTTCGAACAGAGCATGCGCAATGATGATGACACGGAATGATGGTGGGCGTGGTACCACGTCATCGGCCGTAATGTGCGCATGCGTACGCATGCGCAAAACAGGGGGGGCACTGCCACACGGGGGACAGCGGATTATGGAACACCGGCACTGGCACCAGGGGCTTACCAGAACAGAAAAAACTGGAGCACTCCAGGCTTAACCGGGTCCGGCGCCATCGCACCGCGATGTCCAGGTCATATGGGCATATCATTTGCTTAATTAACTACTAGAAGGTGTGTAGAAGCAGTACATGCTTTGCAAATTCGGGTCAACTTATTCATATATCGCAACTTGCATTGTAAGTACGGATTTAGTTTCACATATTTTGTATTACACCATCTTAAGAAGGCGCCTGGTGCCGCTGTCCGTCGGTATTTGAATATATCTTGTAGTCCTTTAACTATGTCTCAGCACTGAGAACGCGGTAACACTTCTTATAGTGCCCAGAGGAAGCACGTCATGGCTTCCTGTTGTTGTTGATGCGGTACAGACGTTTTTGGTAAGTAGATGCGTGTGATAGCCACTGTAACTACACAAGAGCAAACTTAGTTTGCTGTCGCCCTTATTGCTGTTGGTCTCCCGTGTGGTTTTTTTCTCTGGCACTTCATGCGATCTTAAGTTTGCATACACAGGACCATTTTTCCAACTAGGATTTCTAATGTTGCAATTCCGATGATATTCGGAGAGTCTAGCTCGTGTTGTCTTTAACTACATAGATAATACTAACATTGGGTTCGTACAGTCGAGCCTTTTTTAAAATTAGTTTTGAGACTTCATGTTACTATAACCCCTGTAAAAACGATTTACTGTTACAAGATAAGTTAGCGATGCCTTAATTGCTTCGGCTTTGAAGCAATTGGGGATGTAGATCGAGGGTTAACCCTGCCTTAATTGCTTCGGCTTTTCAGCAATTTGGGATGTAGATCGAGGGTCTGATCTATTCGATACCCCGTTTGACGTAGACGCCTATATATTTAGGTCGTCTCCTTGTCTTTTATTTCTTTTTTTTATTTTATTTTTTTAAAACCTTTATTGTACAGAAGGCGCGCACAGATACGGGCCTACAACCCACCGGGCCGGCCACCACAATAAAGAGACATACGAGGCAATACAGGAGAGACAACAGGATTTCTAAATAGCTCATATGAAAGACAAAGGCAACAAGTCTTTGAGTCGCCATCACGGACAGGATAAAAGTAGGTTAATTTTATAATAGAAAAAAGGGTGTCACAGGATAATGACAATCTGTAAAGTCCAGAGGGCCGTGGTGGGCCGTGAGCAAGCCAAAGTCTCGAATACAGGAAAAGACCAACAGAACAATACATTTTAGCAAAGGCAGAACGTGAGTCCCACATCAAGAACAATCACAATCGCTGCTCAGCACCCACCCACCACTACCAGGGCACATAATAATAAAACAGCGAAAAATACGCTTACACAACTAAAAGCCCTCCGTTACAACAACCCAAGGGAGGAAAAGAAAATGGGGTGGGGAAAGGGAAAAAAGGGGAGGAAGAGGACATCAAAAAAGGGGGAGGGGGAAAGTGAGGGCGCAGCGTCAGTGCACGCCCCCCACGGCTAACAAAGCACCCAATACTAATTCGGCACATGGAACTGGTGGCAACAGGAGAAATGAATGCGTAGTAAACCGTGACAGCAGACATACCAAAAGGGCCATGCCAGCACAAACACCCCGGGTGGCTACGTGCCGACACCGCGCCACGAAATTAGGGGATACATAAGAGCCATAGAACCAAAAAGAGGAACAGGGAAGGATACAATAAACAGACCCCCCCACCACCCCGCACAGCCCACCCTGCACCCCTGCAGAAGGCTATGGCCTACCCCCCAGCAGCGTGCCTGTCGCCCTAATTAGAACCCGAAATATAGAGAAATATAAGAAAGAAAGAATCACTTAGATTAAAAAGGGGGGGGAGGGAAAACAGGGAAAAACAGCGGGAGAGGAGCCACATAATCAAAACCCCTTCAGCTCCCACCCCCCCGCCCGAAAATACTCAGAGCCCACGGGAAGATAATAAACACACGGATAAGCTCCAGGAACGTAAAGACGTATCAAACATAATCATACAATTATGAACGGATCACCCAACCATACCACCAAATAACAGTCCACAGAGGCAAGATCAGCTCAACCCTGTCCTCGTTTTTCGCAAACTGTAATCGTCCAGCGCACCAGGAACCAGATCACATAAAACAGGAGGTGAAGAACAGGGAGTCGAATCAAAAATACACTCAAGTTGTAGCGATCGTGACCCGGATGATCCAGAAAGTACAGTAACCACTTCAGGCAAAGCAGGCAGAGTTCCGATGAGAATACGGAGAAAGCCGGTCCAGCGGCACCGTCACAGGATCTTCGTACGGCCATGTGAGGCAAAAGAGGAAAAGGAGACCCATCGAGGTCGGTCCAGACGGGATCCAGCCGGGGAACCTCCGGAGCAGAAGGAGGCACAGGACGAAGAAGGGCAGCGGACCCCCGTACAT
This sequence comes from Lissotriton helveticus, assembly GCF_964261635.1. Taxonomy (NCBI): domain Eukaryota; kingdom Metazoa; phylum Chordata; class Amphibia; order Caudata; family Salamandridae; genus Lissotriton; species Lissotriton helveticus. The sequence continues at coordinate 324,620,237 of NC_136061.1, forward strand.
CCACACCAACAGCAGCCTCCAGGTCCACGACCCCAAGGAAAGTTCCAGCAGCACACAACAGAGATGAAGCCGCACAAACCGAGGGGGGTCCGGCAGGCCCAACAAAGGGACCCCCCTCCAGGATAGCGGTCGGTGCGGTCATGGGTGCCCCCCAGGAGCGCAGGGCGGCGAGGATGTCGCGAAGCGTAGGCTCACCTTTACAGTATTCAGCAAACGTGCCGCGCGGCGGACCCGCATCGCCGGTCCCCGCAAGGCCGAGAATCATGGGGCCGGCCGCCATCTTAGAAGCCCGGCGGGGCCGCTGCGAACACCGACCCCCGCCCGGATATCAGCGGGGCAAAACAGGACACCGGCAACCACCAGCGGGGGTGCCACCAGGGCAGGAAGGGGAGCCACCAGAAGAAGGCGATGCGCCGGCACCCCACACGCCGCCGGCACCGTTCTCCGAGTCCGGGCGGAGGAACTCAAAATGGCCGGGCCGGAGAACAAAGGGGAGACGAGCCAGATGTACGGTTAACCCCGTCCATGGAAGTCAGCTCTCCAACACCAGGCCGCAGGACCGCCGGACCAGGCCCGGGAGGCCGCAATCGGTCTATTAGCACATCGGCCCCTCCGACCGACTCCACACCACCACCAAGGGCCGGCCACCGCGCCCCGTCCAGCCCGGGCGCCGCCAAGGAGTGCCAGGCCCGGCCGCTCCGAAGGCCCCGAAGCAGACAGGGGCGTAACTCAGGATCCGTGACACCCAGGAATCACCGGAGCAAACGGTAAGTGCCTGTGAGTAATCGTCGTTCCACTGCACATCGTGGAATACTTCCCGGGGCAGGATAAAGTACAGGATATTTGTTGCAGACAGGAGAGTGATCGGAGCCGAGCTAAAACGCGGCCATCTCGGACGCGAGCTTGGCTCCTCCCCCTGTCTTTTATTTCTTAGCCTATTGCGGCGTGGAAGTAAATTGGTGATTTGTTCACCTGGCTCCTGGCATAATCTCCCAAATTATAATGACCAATGAAGCCTATTGGATAGTTCAAATTCTCGGGGACTGTTTCCATTCATGTTCGCCAATTTTAAGTAAGTGGTCGATAACTTAGGATCATTTTTCTTAAGTTTCTATTGATACGTGGAATTGTTTCTCATTGCAGTTTCCCCTTTTTTAGTGATCATTTTGGAATTCTACTCAAACCAACACAAATAAGTTTGGATTGTGTTCTTAAACAGGTGGATTTTTATATGCACTTTCTTGATATTTTGGTGATGGTGATTCTTTTGCTCTTTTATTGTTCACTGGGTGTGGACAATAGAGTATTGATAAAGTTTTTATTCTCTTGGGTATTTCTAGACTATTTTGCTCACACTATAGGCTTTTTTTTCACATCTTTTTTATTAGTTTCATTCTCACTTATCTGTAATTTCTTTCTGAGTAGGCCTTTTCTATAGAAGGAGCTTACCTTTTAACAAGTGTGACCCATATGCATTTTAATTACACAGAACCTTTTGACGCTTAATGGAATCTCATGCCCTGATGATGACCGTGTAACTTTACATTGGTCAAAACGCCGTTGATGCTTATGTGGCCATAAATCTAACGAAGGACACATTAATTTTGTCAATGTTGTTCCTTTTTTTGTAACGTGTATTTTTTCGTTTGCCACCTGTCTGGTTTGTAATAGTTATTGTTTGTATATCAGCATGCTGTATTGAGCACTTCTGTCTTAATTGTCTTTTAATATGTAATACATTTGTTATAACCTTTCAGAAAGTATTTTTTGCATATGAGTATTGTTTTTCCTTATTTTTTCTATACTATTGTTTATTTGTCCTGTTTGTGATTTGGATTTATGTGTAAATATTGTACTTTTTAGCAAATTGATTCTTGAACCACGGCTCGATAGTGTTGTGCAGTATGTCAATTGCTGGTGTGCTATTGCAGTGCTACTGTGCCTGGACTGGTGGTGTTAAAGATTGGAGGGATGTGTTAGCATGAGCTTAAAGCAATTTTGTATTTTGGCAGCGATTTTAGTTAGCCATGTGCTCGCCATGTGCTGTTTCCCTCTTCAGAGCTTTGCACATGCTCAGAAGGGCCTAGCTAGTAGAATGCCCCTGCTTCTCTAGTATGTAACTGTCAGGCTATTTTTGCTGCTGTATGGAGATGTAACTCTCCTCCCACTTTGTTGAGCAAGCCGATCTTGCAGGCCCATATTAGGCATTTTGCATGCTTACAAGAGCCAGGACTGCCCCTTGGTCTTATGCGGACTATGGAACCCTAAGCATATATAAGGCCCCAGTTTTCTGTACTCCTTAGACTGCCTCATTCAGTTGCTAAGGCTTCTGTGTGACCTAGTCTCCCTCATCTGAGGTGAATAAATGCATTCTTTTTATATTTCAGCTTCTGTGCCAATTTCTTCTATGTTGGTTTAAAAGGACCATGGTATCAGTGAGACCCCTGAGAAGGTTTCTATTTTCTTCAAATGGCGCTCCAACGTGGACCTCATCAGAAAAGTGGCTATCTAAGGGAGTGATCTTGTCAGGAGACAGAAATCTACTGAGGAGGACAGGACAGGATTCTACTAAGGAGGTACTCTGTTCACGGAGATTCTGGGGATTTTCTGTCTCTGCAGCCCAGTATATTTCTGATCTTTCTGATTTTGATCCTCCACGTGATGTTTACCACTCCTGACTGAGAACCTTTTTGGCGTGAGTATTCTAAAAACGACCGTTAGGTCATTCAGAACTTGGCAGTTAGAATTTGGATACCAAGTGATTGGTAAGGATTGTTTTGATGCAGCACTTGCTGTTGGTTTTGATGCCTGGGATTGGTAAGGTAGTTTAGAAACACTTACTGTGGCTTTTGATTTGTATGATTGGCCAATATTTGTATTTGTATGTATGTAATATATAAATTGCAATTTATGTAGGCAGGTAATGAGGAGATTTTTCTTTGTTTGAATTTGTTTGAACGGCGCAACGTACGAAGAGTACCTTAAGCGCTACTTTGATTATAATACTGCATATTCTGCACTATTTTTGGCATGTCTGTTTCAAGCACACATCGAAGAATATGTTGCTTTTTGTAGGTACCATAGTGAGATGTAAATTAAATTAGCCGGCTCCCCTGAGGGAATACCGAAATAGGTTTAGGTATAAAAAAACATATTTCTTCCTTGGTGACTCTGTACCCCCAATGGAATTAAAATATGACAATAATACAAACAAGGATCCTTTTCTGCGCTCTTTTATAAATGGAGATATGCAGTGCGATTTTTTTGGTGTTCTGCCAGCTAAGGCTAGTGAATTGAGTGTATTTTGGCTTCTTGAAAATAAAACAGTTTGTTGGGCTGTTTTTTTTTTTTTGCAGTCTTTTGGAATACTATTGAGAAACTCTTCTTGTAAATATAACTTACAACTAGTATTTACAAATGGTTTGGTTTAAGTACAGTCTGTGGCTGTCCTTTGTTTCTTTCCTAAGTGTTGATCTGTGGGTTAATCGTGTGTTTAAATGTCTATGTGGTTTGTAGTTTTCCCATTAATACATCTGTGAGTAAATAGCGATTACGCTATTTGTGAAATAATGGCTAGCCTTAAGCGTGCTGTATCATGTGTTCTTAGTGTATGACCCCTTCTGTATATGTCTGGAATTAGCTCAATGTGTTTGTTTGTGTTTTTTTGCTGTCATCAATCTGTTATGCAAAATGTCATTTAATTAATATTAAATAAAAATCCAGTAATGAACCATATGATATTCTAAATAACTGCATGTTACTATTAAATTGATAGAGTAAGCAATTATGCACATGTACAAACTGCCAATGCTTAAAAGATAAAATTAGAATTCACATTGAATAGGAATAAAATAGGCCTCAAAAACGAAATTGTGTGTTTTGCAATAAATAAACAATTATACGATGTTACAACTTTTTCCTTAGATACATTGAGTTAGATATAGACAGGCAAACATATCATCTGAGTAAATTGGATGTTGATGAAACTAAAACACATATTATATAACATGCATTGAAATGCCTCAGTTTTAAATAGACTACCACTGTGCTTACAATCCAACACTAAAAAAAGCTTCCCAACAGCTGGGTCAACTGTCAGTTAAGCAGCAGCTGTTGTTTTGATTGTAGGCCACGGAGAGACAGGAATGTTGACTCCGCTAGGATTTTGTCAGTTAAACACGGGGTAAAATCCTGCATTTCAGACTGCTGTTTTAAAAAGTTACAAAAATGAGGTTCATTATTTGGGATAACAGGAAAACATTTAAAGTAGGGATTTCCTTTCTTAAGGCCTTTTTACATAAGCACATTCTTGGTTCTGATGTGAAATAATGATTTTCCTTTTGCGTCTAAATATGATAGGCAAGGAATGGAGCTTGCTTTTCCTATGTGGAATTATCAAAATGATTGATTTTATTAAAAAAAAAATATATATATATATATATATATATATATATATATATATATATATATGACAACTGCACTCGTCCAACACGAACCGGCACTCCCCAATATCTCAGGGGCACCACCGATCCTGCAAAAACAAAAGCTGACCCAGCCATAAGGTGAAAAAGATGTATTTATTCAAATTAGATGCATCGCCACCCGCATAACGTTTCGGCCTACTCAGAGGCCTTGGTCACATGACGCTGGGGATGGGACAGACTTATTTAAAGTGCTAGTGCGCGCTTGCAGAGACACATGATTGGTTCATCACAGGTGCCTGGTAATGGACATAGAAAACATGATCAAATTATACAGCGAATGTGTAACTAATGTTTTACATTTTTCAAATCGCTTATTTTGTATAACCACCCAATATCACATATGTGCAACAGGTAGATATATATATCTATATATATCTTAATTATGAAATTTATTTTAAAAATAAGTGCTTTTAAATTAGTTTTTTAATATTAATATAGCTTAATACTCATACTGTGATGTCCTAGCATTAAAATTAAATTTAAGTTGTGTTATAGCGCATAATGAGGAAATTTGCAAATGAAATCACTCTGCGCAGGCGTAAAAAACTCATTTTCATAAGGATATAAATGATATATTTCTGATGTCCAATCTCTGGGATTTGTAGAGAACATTGTGAGGATGACTATTATGCAAAAAAATTATAGGATATTAATTTTTAAGTGCCCCAAATATCAAAGTCGAAATTGGGCAAAATTCACTAATTTGAAAACAAATTCTGCATTCAGAGTAGCTTTTAAAGTGCCTTAGGCTTCACTAAATGCATACATTTAGGTATAATACAAATAACTGGCTTCTATATTGTTAGACAAGTCTATTGCACGCTGCTTATAATTGAAAATATGTATAAAACCAGCAGAAGTTATTCTTTTAACTCTACACTGATAAACAGGGGATGAGTGCTCTACAGCTCTGTCTCTAGGGTGACTTTGAATTGGGACAGCCGCATGGAAACCCTTGCATACAGAATAGGACAGCTGGGAAAGGTTAAATGTCAGTTCTATATTTAGAAGCCTGGCAGGGCTCCCAGAGCAAGGTCTGATTTGACTTTTTGACCTCTCAAACTTTTTGAAAGAGGACAGGGGAGAGAAGAAGTTTGACTTTTTTTGGCAAAAGCAAGCATTTTATGTACTCATATGATAAAAAACGATATAATGGTATATGTGAACTTTGATTAAAAGATAGCTTTAATGTATATACAGCACTAATCTTTAAAGTCTGATGATTACTGTAAAAAAGCTGAGGCAATGAAATTTAGTTTGAATTCATTCACCCTCATGTTACATTTGTACATTTGCTAAAAGGATTGGGGTTTGGGTATTCATGTTTTTTTAGCTCTCTCAAACGTGCTATGTACCTCCTATAACTTTGTTTATGCCCAGTTGCTACAAATAGGGGTTGAAAGTGTTGACAGAAGTAAAACCTGTTTCAGGTTTCCTACTGTCAAAATGGGGGAAGGAGGCTAGCTCCTCTACAAATTAAGGCTAGGTAAAATGTATGTTGCTATCTCTTTTTCTCAATTTTTTTTTAGCCTGTCTAAGTTGTCTGTGAAATAGCAATGAGACATTTATTTGGCTATTCAGTAATACTGTTTTAAACATTGTTAGCATTAATAACATGAATAAGTATATATGTTATGTTACTGGCCATCCTGTTTGATGAAATTATGACAGGATCAGTAGTCTAGATTGTTGTTCCCTTATTTTGATCTTTAAGGGGAACTAGATGTGGGTAGTTTGTGTTCTAAAATTCTTAGGTGATAACACCATTATTATTTGTTATTCTCATGCTACATAGTTTTGCAAGGGCATTGCTAGTTTTTATTAGCTAATCTGTGTACAAAAACTGACAGTCCTTATTAGAGCTAATGTTGCATAGTTTGGATCATGAAAAGTAGAACATAGGGAAGATGCCCATGTGATCCTTAGCAAAAAATTTTTTTGAAGGAAATATTGTTTTATAGGTAAGAACCCCTGTTAAATTAGCAGTTTTAGATTTTTTCTGCTGCTCCTATAACACAAGAGCATGGTCCTAAGCGTACAATGTAGGTGCTTTGATTAAGAAGAATCATTTTAGAAGCGTCTGCAGTCCTTTACAAGTAATGTAAAGTTTATGAGCAAAAGTGTAGAACATTTCCTTTTTTTTTTAGGGTTTTCAGATTAGTACACAGGAATACACCAATGTAAGGATTTAGTGTATGTCTGTGTTTTTCTCTTTTCTTCACAATTTAGTAAATGAACACACACTTCCTTGGCTGCTTGGGATTGGGTGATGTATTACTCTTGTCAGTTCACCAAAGAGTTCCTTTTATACTTGCCAATAGGTCCAGGCTGTTGTTTTTTTTACTCTCACATAGATAGATGAGGTGGTTCTTGGGTGCCTTGCTAATATATGGTACAAAAGGGGGTGGTGATGGACGGAGCATCTGAACCAATCAAACACTCACACCCAGTCAAAAGATCTGGGTTTAATCCATCACCGTTCTTTATCCCACTCTGCCACCCCAGAAACCGGTCCTCGGAAGCTTGTTTCCGGTCCAGGGAAGGCATGGCTTGGCAGTTCGGGCTGGACACGACTGTCCTTCTACACACCCACCCGCCAACTACGATCATCCAATCAAGCCCTCGCCGCAATTCCGCGCATCCATAGATCCACGATGGGAGGAAGATCCTTCTCCTACTTAGAGGCCAAAACCTGGAATTCTCTCCCCACTCACCTCCGCCTCACACAGAACCACCTCTCCTTCAGAAAGCAACTAAAAACCTGGCTTTTCGATAAGTAATGCACCCACCCTCCATCAAGCGCCTTGAGACCCTCTGGGTGAGTAGTGCGCTATACAAATTCCAAACTTGAACTTGACTGTTCCCATGAGGCACAGGGTCAGACTGATTTGCATATGTCCATGTCTGAATTGAGGTGGCAGAGTGGGCTAAAGAACGGTGATGGATTAAACCCAGATCTGTTGACTGGGTGTGAGTGTTTGATTGGTTCAGATGCTCTGTCCATCACCACCCCCTTTTGTACCGCTTTGCTAATATATGGGGCATCCCAAGACTAGGAAGTATTCTGAGACTATCCTCTCTGTTGATAGACTGTTTCTGTGCCTTGTCTAAAGACCTTTTGTTCTGTCCATCAATAGATATGTGCTGCCTTACAACCATTGCCAGAGGGGCCTGGACCTCAGATTCTGCCTGGGGAGTCAGCGTCAGCGTCAGCACCAGTCCAGCTTGAAGCCAAAGTGAAGATAACCAGCACACGCATTGCTGGCAACTAGGACCTCAGTGAAGGCGGAAGCCCTGGAATGAATTGTGTACCCCTGCCACTGTCTTAGGCGAAAGACGGGGTCACAAATCAGAAAGGAGAGATCGTTTTTGATGCCCAGCTGAGAGTCACAGACCGACCAGAATGACGAGGAGGCTTTGCTTGAGGTGACCCTTTTGAAACAAGGGTTGCTTCAGAGATCCTAGCATCAGGCCTCTGAATCCTGGTCCCAAAGTGAATGCAAGTTTGCACCTTTGTTTGTTGGTCAAGCGGTGCCTGAGAACACTGGATGCAAATGTGTGGCCCCAACGAATGAGCAGTGCGCCAGCAGAGCAATACAGGTGTTAGGGGAGGACTTGAGTTCATGGTAAAGGTGCTGTGTCTCTGGTGCCTGTTAGATTGAAGTGAAGAAAACTGGTGCACTGCCTGAGACACTGGATAGGATTGTTAAGAGCATTTGCCATGGTGGGTGACTGCCCTATCCTGAAAGAAGAGACTTTTCCTTGAAACTGGGCTGTGGTTCTTGAGTTGTGAGTTGTGCAGCTCTACCGTGGAAACAACAAGAGCCTGCCTGTGAGGCTCAAACGGACACAGGGAGAAGTCTCCCCTCTGGCTTGGTTATACAGCGGCTTCAATTTCCCAAGGATGTCTTCTTTTTGTCAATAATGTACCCCTTTAGTCGTCCCATTTTTGAGGAGGAGCAGCCCTTTGCAGCTCTTCGTCCTAATTCTTATGGCCCTGTGTGGTCCTCCTGGTCCCTTGGAGCCAGGATTGTTTTTGTAATAATCTGTTTAGTTGCTTTAATATTTGCATTAGTTATATTTATTATGCACGAAAAACATTTTTCTGAGCAATTGAAAAATTTGACTTTGCCCTTTTCTTTCAATGTATTATATTGATGTTCTAGCCCTCATAAAAGGGAATTGGACAAGTATAGTGAAAATGTTTTTATTAGAGGTGTCCTGTTAGCTATTCTGAAACTGAAATGAATGGTCACTTAAATGCATAGGAGCCCTGAAAATGTTTACTAGATGATTCTAGGATTTGCTTTTGCTTAGGACTAGAAAAATGATAATTCTGTTTGTAATAGTGGTCATTACTCTCTCCTGCTATGTTAATTATGACCCAATGCTCCGTTCTCTTTGTATTCTGGTTATACCTCATATATACCCGCTTAATGAAATGTTTAGAATGGAAAATGCCCACCTAGCAATGAATTAGGATATTGATAAATTTATGAAAATTAATGTGCAAATATTTTCTATGTTCCCACTGGATCATAGGAATGAATTTAGCTCATGCTAAAAGGACCCTCTGTTAAAGATTGGAGGGATTTGTTCGCATGAGTTGAAAGCCATTTTGTATTTTGGCAGCCATTTTAGTTAGCCATGTGCTCGCCATGTGCTGCTTCCCTCTTCAGAGCTTTGCACATGCTCAGAAGGGCCTAGCTAGTAGAATACCCCTGCTTCTCTGGTATAATGTCAGGCTATTTTGCAGCTGTAAGGAGAAGTAACTCTCCTCCCACTTTGTTGAGCAAGCAGATCTTGCAGGCCCATATTAGGCATTTTGCATGCTTACATTAACCAGGACTGCCCCTTGGTCTTATGCTGACTATGTAACCCTAAGCATATATAAGGCCCCAGTTTTCTGTACTCCTTAGACTGCCTCATTCAGTTGCTAAGGCTTCTGTGTGACGTAGTCTCCCTCATCTGAGGTGAATAAAGGCCTTCTTTTTATATTTCAGCTTGTGTGCCAAATTCTTCTATGTTGGTTTAAAAGGACCAAGTATCAGTGAGACCCCTGAGAAGGTTTCTATTTTCTTCACTGGCTGATCAGTGTTGCGGGGTACTTTGTTATTTGGTGTTTACTTGTAGAGCGTGATGTGAAGCTCAATGCATACATACGAACCCTGTGGCACCAGACTATTTGTCTATTTTTTTCAATATTATATGCTTTTAGTAACCAGCACGGCACAGGCAGCATGCTGCACTGATTACTGAAAGCATATAATATTGAAAAAATAGAGTTTGGCAAGCCACGCCAGAGGAAAGAAGTGCGGCTCGCTAAAGTCTATGCTTTCAATATTGTACGTTTTTCGTAAGCAACGCAGCACGCCGCTCGTGCCGTGCTGCCTACTAAAAGCAAATAATATTCACAAAATTGAGTTTGGCAAGCCGCGCCAGAGAAATGAAAGGCACAGCTGCCATTCTTAAAGAAGGGGCGGCATATAATGAAAGGAGAAGGGAGGGAGGGAGCAAGCAGGAGTTGTGCTAACTCCGGAGTGATGGATGGATGGATGGAGGGACGGAGGGAAGGAGCGAGTGAGTGAGTAGGAGTTGTGCTAACACCGTGAGCAGTACACATGCGCATCTGCTGCCCCTTGTGCTAACGCCACGAGCCGTACGCGTGCACATTGCCTGTGCTCTGTACGCGTGCACATGTCCTGTTCCCCTTCGGCAAAGAAATCGACAACAATAGATCTCACCAAGGTGAGGATTGCATGTGCTGCGTCACTAGGCGAGACCTAAAAAAGTGGAAAAGCAGCGCGAGGCAGTCAACAAAGAAAAAGCAACAGTGGCTCTACCCAGTGCTCATCTAATATTCACTGCTCCCGGCTGGAGTCCTTATAATGCACTGCGGGTCTTCATACTTAGCACATCTTTCTCCTTTAGTGCTGGCCTCATGATGGCAGTGCTTAATTTGTGCCGGTGCTTTCCGGTGCTTAGCACCGGCACTTAATTGACAGGGCCGGGTCTTCGCATCTGCTGCTGCATTGATGTTTTTTACCGGAAGTCAGTGTACTCGGTGCACGCAACCTGGGCATGTTCAATGTGATCACAGGACTTCTCTTAATTAGCTGCCCTGCCCTGCCCTGAAGCTGCCGCTGTGTGCACTGCAGGCAGGCATAGGCATCAATCATCAGCAGTACTGTTTGTGGCACACCATGGGGGCCTGGGATAATCCGGATCGTTAGTGCTGCTGTCACGTCCGGAGAAGAGAAGGTGAGGCAGAAGCGGCGTGGGACTCAGTCTGAGTCGACTAGTCCTCGGGTGCACTGCTGACTGTCTGTGGTGAGCAGGGCCTCATTCACGTTGCCAGACCTGTGGGGAGCCGAGGCCCAGGCCAGAGTGTGAATAATTATTTTTCACTGACTGACTTGCTTCAGGCACGATTGGAGCGAGTCTGCAGCTATAAGCTGTTAAAGTGTTACAGAAATTCACGATCTGCAACATAAATAAGTAACATCATCACGCCGTGACTAGTGAGCAGCCAGCTACTATTCAAAAATAGTGATCCTTATTACTGCTCCTCTGGTGAGATTAATTGTGCCTGCTATAGTGCGCAGCGTATGGTATGTATTGCTTTCATTATCGAAATGTTGTCAGGGGCAAGCAAGGGTAGAGGATTCATACTTTCAGTTAGTACTTTCTCCTTGCAGGAGGATCGGTGTCCGGACAATACTATTGAGAACGCTGCAAGCTCGTCTATAATTGCTCTTTGCACTGCAGAGACAAGTATGTGCCTAATGAAAAGCATCAAATACCACGCTCTTTAAACTTGTGCAGTCAAACCTGCTTTCTGCTTCTGTTCCCCGGGTAGTGTCAGGTCCCGCATTGACACACTGTTGCAAAGGAGCCATGTCCGGTCCGCGCGCATTCTGTGGCAGGATGTTGAATTTCCTGCCTGCCAGCTGGGCCCCAAGGCACCCAGGAAATCTCCTGCTGCATGGCCCAGAGTAAAGGAGGAAGCCGATCTTCACTTCTTCCTGACCTCGACATGTTCTTGGGACCTGGGTCATAGTGTGAGCAGATGGCACTGCAGATTGAGGCAAAATAGCATGGCTTGCTCTCCAACTCTGAAGAAGAGACAGGCAAGATATTTCCGCGGTGCCACGCCAGCAGCTCCTCTCCGTGGATCATTCCGACAGCTATAATGAGATTCGGGTAAGTCAGATATTAATTTATTAATCTGCTACTGATGACATATGGTACAACCTATATTTTCCCAGTGCTGAGAGACTTGCTATGTCAGAGATGAGGCAGACTGGTGATTAATGTTGTTCCTGCTGGAGAGAGGTCAGAGTTTTATCTAGTGGCAGTTTCAGTTTTTACTTTAAACATTAGGTAGCCCAGAGGGTTAATATGCCTACTGCAAAGAAAGTCTACTAGCATATTGTATTGAACTGTATTATATGTGGATAGCTCAGTGGGTTGCAGCTTTTGTCACACAGATCCCTTTGTTACATGTGGTTCAGCCGCAACTGAAGCAGAGTTTGTGGTGGAGGGTGCTGATTTTTAGAAACTAAATAATCGCTTTAAAAGCACCTGCTGCAGAGCTCGAATTTCTTGTTGCTCAAATGAGTGTGATTTATAATATTTGTTTATTTCCATTGACTTCATTGCATGATTTTGGTCGCAAGAAAGTGCCACACATTTAGTCATTGAATGACTCATAAATCAACTGAATGTATGAAAATGTCACACATAAGCAATCTGAAACATTACCAGCTATACTCAAATGGGTGTAATTTCTGCTATCTATATGATTCCCTCGTCTTCATTGCTTGATTTTGCTCATGAGAAAGTGTCACTCATAGTCCTTGAAATGTCACTCATAATTGCACTGAAATTACGAAAATGTCACACATATCAATCTGAAACATTGGCAGCAATGAGTGTGGTAGCAAACAGCAGCAGTGCACCAGGCTGCCTAATCTTATAAAACCAGTTCACTGAGCAAAGACAGTACAGCCAGCCAGTCCAGCCAGTGTGTGTTCCTGCCGGCCGGCCGGACCGCCCAAGCCACAGTGTGTGGGTGAGGGCAGCTAAGGTGCCACAGAGGGGTCTTAGGTCACAGTCACAGACAGTAAAAGACTCCGGGGTCAGAGAGCGGTGGCGTAGTTGGAGAGAACGCGCTCCCTGCAGCGGTGTCTGTTCCCACTTCCCAGGCTCCTGTTGAAAGATTCATGGCGGCGGAGGCCAGCCCTTACCAGGCTGAGCCCCGTGGCCCAGCCGGTGGTAACTCAGGCAGCAGGCTAAAGGAAGAAGTGCTGGCACCGGCCCTGGCCATAGAGGTTTGCCTCAAACTTCTGGCAGCGAGCAGGAGGGTCCACTCCTCGGAGGGGTGCAGAAGGCTCCAGAGGGTCTAAAGTAGAAGAGAGGCTCTTAGCAGACAATGCTTCAACAAAAGAGGCAGCATGGGACTGTGGAGAGAGGTTCCTAGAACAGGGACAGCTTCCAGAGGGAGCTATGCCCGGGGGTGTGGACAGGTGTGCTGATAACAGCAATGCTGTGGGAGGCGACAGGCTGGGGCTATGGAAAGATGCTCCTATGCCAGGAATATTCAGGGACAGCCTGGGCTTGTGGAGAGAGCAGTACTGGGAGAGAGGTTCTTATCTTAAGAATCTTCAGCTCAGGGAGGGACAGGCACAGGCTGGGGCTGTGGATGACTTGTGCAAATTCTTCATTAGGTATGTTTAACTGCAGTTTCTCATGATGTAGAGTTAATTACTTGAGCCAAATGCACTCAGTGCATTTTACACCGTCTGGGTGCTGCTTCAGGACTGAGGAGGAATACTTCTGTGATATCTCTTTTAGTGAGTTTCTTGTGGCTGTAAAATCTCATTTAGAGCACTGTATTATCACAACATTGTGCTTGTCTAACCTGCCTGCAGCTAGACAGTAATGTTTTTTGAGACAGACTGCATGTGTGATTTGAGGCTGATGAAATATTGAGTGCCGGACACTAACCTGGATGTACCTAGAAGTAGAAGTAGTAGGGGAACCTCCTATCAAACCTTACTATGAATAAGGCTCCCTTGCTGAAATTCATCTGTCTTTTTGCAGTGCCAGTTGAGGAAGTGGGTGGAGCTAATAGAGAAAGTGGGTGGAGCCAATGAAGGAAGTGGGTGGGGCCAGAAAAAAGTGGGTGTGGCTTCCGACAAAGATTTGAGCACCTGCACTTCATATTTTACAAATTAAGCACTGGGCAGAAGCCCCACAAAGAAGGCACAAAGGCCTGGAGGAGTGTAGTCACTCCCCCCAAAGATGTTTTTACTAAGGACTAATCCTAAATTTGCGGGGTCATAAAAACCAGGACCCTGCTGGAATTTTTATTAATGTTTCAAAGGCCTCCTAAAGATGGAGCTTTTGTTCTACAGCTGGAAGTGCGGCAAACTCTAAGGGCTAGTTCTATAGTTGCATTTTTTATGGCCTAATGATGTGTAAGGAAAGTACATGCCGGACAGTGCATCAAAGGTTTCAGATTTTCGAGTTAAAGTGATTAAATTGCCGGTTAATATCACAGAAAAGTGTTTTTCAGCAACAGCATGAATCTTGTTTTCCACTAGATGGCAGCAGAGTTCTTTTACCAGTAGCCGCGAGGGGAACAGCCTGCTGTTCATCTCCCCCGCTCCTTTTCTGCCGTGAGGGCAACGGGGCAGATTTATGTTAACTGGCGCATCCCCAGGGATGCGCCAGTTAACATGCGCCACAGTGCGCCACTGCTCCGCCACCCATGGTGCGCCGCATTTATGATGCGGCGCACCATGGTGCAAGGCAGTGAGGATGCGTGACGCATCTCTCGGCGTACAGGCGGCGCATTGCAGGAGTCATGTCGCAAGTGCGACATGACTCCTGCAATGCACAGGAGCCACCTATTCTATGCATTGTGTGTCACCCTTACGCCTGCTTCAAGCAGGCGTAAGGAATTGACGTAGAAAGTGGCTGAGTGAAATCTCATAGATTTCACTCAGCTACTTTTAGGAGGCGTTCCTGCGCAGGAACGCCCCCCCTGCGCAGGAACGCCTCCTTATGGCGCAGGGGTTTCCAACGTGACGCATCTCCTAGATGCGTCATGTTGTAAATAGGGCGCAATGTTTGCGCCGCCGTTGCGTCACATTACGTGACGCAATTGCGGCGCAAGGAGGCACAAGGCCTTCATAAATCTGCCCCAAAAGCTTTAGAGCCCCGCTGCTTGTGCCACTTTGCTGCTCTGGGGGGAGACGGCCGGGAGGAGACGGCCAGGCGGAGGACACGGACTAAGCCAGACCGCAATATCCAGAGGGCCCCGCTCGGCGCCGGTGTAGCACGTCACCTGAGGGCGCCAAAGGCCCTCAAAACCACCAAGGCTCTCCCGCAGCACGGGACGTGCCATTTTTTTACCAGTAGCCGTGAGGGGAAAGGCCTGCTGTTCATCTTCCCCGCTCCTTTTCTGCCGTGAGGAGAACTGCTTTGGAGCCCTGCTGCTTGTGCCACTTTTCTGCTGTGGGGGGAGACGGCCAGGCGGAGGACACGGACTAATCCGGACTGCAATATCCTGAGGGCCCCGCTCGGCACAGGTGTAGCACGTCACCTGAGGGCGCCAAAGGTCCTCAAAACCACTGCTCTCCCGCAGCGCATGATGCGCGCGGGCGTGCCCGGTCTCTGCCCTGGCTAAGCCTGGGCAAAGGGCGGGCCCGTCTCCGCCAGAACGTGGCAGGGCAGGGCCACCCCATTAGGCCTCAGAAAACTGTACCCGGGTGGCTCTATCCTGGCCCTGGAATCGGGCACCGTTTGGAAATAATCCCCAGAACTAACAGTGACGGCCTAATTATCCATGGTACTTTAAGACGGTGAGACGATTAATGTACATTACCTCCTCAAAGCGGCAGTGGGATCGTCCTCTTTCACAAAATTGTGTCTTGATTAGCACTACTTGATCGGTCTCCTTTTTTAAGCTCTATTTTATAGGTTCTACTGTAGGTATCTTAATTGTGTATAAACCGTACCCAGCCCTTCAGTATTCTCGGCCCTGTGGGCTCATTATCTGCACCTTGCATATTTTGCATACCTTAGCACCTAAGCACCTTCAGTCTTTTTTACTAATAGTATTTTATTTGATCTTGGGCCTTTGGTCCACGTGTTTGCATCCTGCACTTTGTCTATATATATATATCGCTTAGCACTTTAGATTTTACCATGCTGATTAATGGTTTTATGTGGTTGGGTATATAGCAACTTTGTGTAGTGTAGAAAACCAACTAGACCTTAGCCTGTTGAATTTGTCCGACCATATAGTTCCATTCATGATGTCGAAACAAAATTGTAAAAAAAAAACTAACACCCCTAAACCTGATGACCCCTCTCGTTCTATTATTGATTCCTATTTAGTAAAGGCAGTAAGCGCCATTAACGTAGCAATAGATAGGGCAGAGCGCCGCCTATCATTAGGTGTAGGTACGGTGATAGGAGAAGTAGCCAGGCGGGATGAAGAGCTGCCCCTAAGCAATGTTAATACTGCTATCCCTGATCTAGTTCCAGATCAATCTCTATCACCCGATGCTCTATTAGTTCAATCCCATAGTGACCCACCTACTCTGAAAAAGAAAAGGAGTTGTAGGAAAAGCCAATCAAAAGCAGGGACTACTAATAAAAATAAAAAAGGGCCTCCAGTTAACACTGTTGTTAAACCATTGGAGAAACACTCTGACCCAGGGTATTTGTCTGATGAGCAAACTCATTACCTTGTAACGCTTTTAACACAAAAATTAGAAGTAACTATTAAACCTCTACATGATAAACTAGATACACTTAATAGAGAAGTTGATAAACTGAGCAACTTGATCAGACATATTAGTAAAGACCCTCAGGAAATTGTGAATGGGTCCCAGGTGGGTCAATCTGAGCTCCCTAAGCAAGGTATAAATATTGCTACAACCTCAATTAATACCTTAAACACCACTAGTACGAATATCAAGGAATCTGAGGACCGAGGTCTTAACCCGCCAGCATCTAAAACTGGTGCCAATAACATCCCAATAGGCCCCAGACACCCCCAAATAAATGCACGTATTGAGACAACTAAAACCTCTATCACGCTAAGGGAGAGCGCGGAATTGGAGGAAAGTACACGTATGTTGATTAATCTTCCACCCGAATGCTGCCCGTATGTGGCAGTTTTAGTGAATGTACCCCAATTAGAGCCTGGCAAAAAGGAAACACATGACTCTTTAAAGAACAAAGTAGTGTATTGGCTCAAACAAAATTGAGGTTTCCCTGCGAATCATGCCGAACAGATACTCTTGACGAGAAGAGTGAACTGGATCGGGCCCTTAAGAAAATCACTGCATGGGGACTGTGTAATCATTAATTTTAGGAACTCTAACTGGGCCAGGACCTCTTTGGAAAGAGCCGCTACATCTCTGCATAGTGTTTCCAATGTATCACTTCTGCCTTTAGGGTTCTTTTATAGACATTTAAGGCCTGCACTCTATAAGGAAGGGGAACGGGAGCTATGCAGAATTAATCGAGGTGTGTTGCCTCAGTCGTATTATGGACTACCCACATTTAATAGATTTTTACCACTTAGTTCACTTGATACTAACAATTGACAGGGCACCGTCCGTCTACCCGTTGGGAAATCTAGAGGAAACGGGTCGACGGCCATTGAACAGTCTGTAGACTGTGAATGTGACGCGATTATGTCTGTGCCCAATCTAAATATTCATGAGATTCTATCTAGGGACACGAATCTGCCCACATTAAACACTTTAGACAAGGAGTCAGATGCCAGTATAGGGGGGGCACCCTCTCGGAGATAGAGGGCAAGTAATAGAAGAGGCCACGGAACCACCGAACCAGTGAACCACTGATACTGCCCCCCCGCCTTGGACCGGGAGTGGAAAGTAATTTAACAAATGACCAACCCACTGAAACTATAGGAATCTCTTTAGCCAGTGGCTATACTATTGCCACCTGGAATATAGCGGGACTGGCAAATAAAAAGGATGCGCTGGTTTGGATGGACTTTGTTAATAAACATGATATCTGCCTACAGGAAACGTGGAGCACCGATCATGTACATCTTGAAGGATTTGCCTCTTATAATATACCTGCAATCCCCTCTACGTCCGGAAGAGCAAAGGGTGGGTTATTAATCCTTTTGAAAAATACTCTGCCTCTAAAAATCAAAAAGGTTATTAATGTAGGGCACCACTCACAGATATTGTCGTTATACCATAAAGATGGTTGGGATGTCTTATTGATTAATTTTTATAACAACATATTTGATTCTACCCGTCATAATATAGTCCCTGAATTAGAGACAGAGTAGATAATTTGACCATGGCAGATAATAAAAATGTTGCTATCATCTGAGTCGGAGATTTTAACCTCCCAACCTGTACTCTTGCCAAGACCAAAGTCTGCGGGTTTAATAGCAATGAAGGAGACTTCTGTATCCATTTCCCGCATAACAGCTATGCAGATTCCTTAAACACTGTCTTGGCTAAATTTGACCTTGAGGTCATGCAATGTGCGCAGGATGGATTTGGGAAGGATACCAACCTTTATCTGAAGAAACGCAACTAGTATTCTCGACTATGTAATAATCTCTGCTAATATTGTGCATTTATGTTCTACCCCATGGATTGATGAAATGTTATTGAGTGACCATAACTGTATTATTCTGCCATTATCTGTGTGGGGGAACAAAAGACCAATAGAACAAACGGTTATTAATAATATTGTCTCATGCAGATCAAATGGCACAAGAATTAGGTGGAATTGTGTTAATTAATCTAAAATACTAAAACATATCATTTTAGAAAGTGGCAATGAGATCTATGATAGTATCTTGTCTGGTTCAACCTTGATTTTTAAACTTAGTGATTTCTGCAAAATTAATGACACTATTTACAAAATATTTACTGCACCCTCACATAGGAAATATTTGCGGAATAAGGGCTGGTTCAATCACTCCTGTACCAATTCACTGAACCAGCTGAAACGAGCACGGTGTAGTAGAGCTAGGGATAAGGTGTTAATTCACAAATTAAGACTAGAATATAATCTTAATATAAAACTGAGGAAGAGGGGACTCCAAGAGGAGGCGTGGGATAACCTCGTACTTGCCGCTGATACTTCTAATAATAGATTGTTCTGGGAAACAGTCAATTCAACATTTCTAAAAAATGATACTTACAGAACTCTTATACCATGTCAGTAGTGAGGAATTGGTGGAATATTTCTCTACCATTTTTAATCCATGCGATTGTAACCCTGTGAGCCCTTCTAATCTAAGTAAATGGCCAGTTATCACGCTAAACATCCCTCTAGACGAGGTAGAGTTAGGCATTAGAAGTAGTAAAGGTGGTAAAGCACAGGGCCCGGATGGGGTACCCATAGATATATATAAAACTATGTTGGACTTGTGGGGCCCAATCCTTACCAGGGTTTTTAATGCAGCAGTAACTGAAGGAGCCCCTACTACTTGGGATGAATCCATTCTTATTCCCATTTTTAAAAAGGAGAACAAATCAGAAGCCAAGAATTACAGGCCGATTTCTCTATTGGACTCATCAGGTCATGAGTAGGGTTTTATTAGTAAGACTGGAAGAGTGGGTTGCAGAAAATGGGATATTGACACAGGTACAATGTGGTTTTAGAAAGGGGCTGGGCATAACTGAACAATGTATTCATTTGGAACTTTTAATTGGTAAAAATACTTATGATAAACAAGGAAGGCTTTTTTTATGTTTCGCTGATCTTAGCAGTGCCTTTGACCTTGTGGGTCACAATATACTTTGGCAAGTTATACTTAATCTAGGAGCCCCAGAGCCCATTATTTACTTTTTAGCTTGGCTATATGAGAAACTAATAACTGGCCAAAGGGGGGAGTGTACACCTAATTTTAAAGTAAAACGTGGTATCTGCCAGGGCTGCGTCCTAGCACCTTTGCTTTTTACCTTATTTATCAATGAAGTCGACGCAGTCCTCACAACGATTCAGGCGGACGCCCCCCCCCAAGCCAAGGGCCAGGAAGTACCAGTTCTGCTGTACGCGGACGACGCGGTGCTTTTATCCAGAACCCCGATAGGACTTCAGCGGTTAATCGATGGGTTTGCAAATTTTATTAATGGAAGAAAGCTCGTGATTAACAAGGCTAAAACCTATACAATGATCTGTGGCCCCAAACCAAGAGATATGAAATCCTTTTTTATATATAAGGAAAGAAAATACAGGACATTGATACTTTCTGTTACTTGGGGTTATCGTTTGCTGGTGATGGCAAATGGGTGAATGAAATGTCAAATGTTCAGGATAAAATGACAAAAAGTGTGTATGGGGTTTTTAGGTTCGCATTTAAACTGGGGGATCGCCGCATCAAAGATATGATTGATATTTACAAAGCTAGATGCACGTCAATTGCATTATACGGTGCAGGGGTTTGGGGTCACCAGTCTAGCCAAGATATGCAAATAGAGGAGAATTCTTTTTAAAAAAAAGCTTTTATGTCTGCCTGCCTCAGCATCGTCTGAATTGATTCATTGTGAGGTAGGGCTTAACTATTTGTCAGATCTGATTGCACTTAGACCCCGACTACTGTGGAGGTCAATATGGGCAAAGGAGGATACCATATTTACTACAACAATTATTAAGGATTGCCTGCAATTGGACAATTGTCTTAAGATCCCCTGGCTTAAATATATAGCTACGGTATATGGAGACTTATTCAATATGCCGATCCTGGAAGATCCAAATGTTGTAATGGGATTGGCTAAACAGGCGATAAAGAATATTTTCTTATACCATAAGAAGGAGAATAGGCTGAGAACTGTAGAGATGCAACCCACATATCCGCTTTACCATCAGCATATAGGGATTGATGGTTTTCAAGGCTATTTAACATCATACGAGACCATCACATCGCTTTGTTTTAACAAGGATCAGACTTGGCCTTGCCCATCACTTAGTAGCATTCCCCATCATGAAACAGAACAGCCTTTCCGTGCCCATGTGACTGGCACACTAAACAGAGCACTTTGCACTTTTTACTTTTATGTGATTTGTACTTGAATTTTAGAATGCCTACCTTAAACCACTGTTTAAGAAATATGTTAAAGGTATTAATGCTGTTATGAGTCTATTGTTTACACTAAGAGAGCCCGAGATTTGTTTTTATGCTGCACCATATATTTTAAAATCAATCCAAGCCAGGAAAGACATGATGTATTAATGATATTTTACTGTGATTAAATCTTTGATACTTTTTAATAATTTGTATTTTAAAATTGCCTACTTGAAACCATTCTTTAGGTAATATAATGTTAAGACCATTATTGCTGCTATGAGCTTATGTTTACATTAAGAGAGCTCGAGACATGACTTTTTGTTGTGATTAACATTCTAAGACCAATTCATGCTAGAAATAATATGATGTTTTAATGTTAATATGCGCTGTGATCGCTTTCATGTTTATGTATTTACTGGACTTCAGAATTTGTGTATATATATTTGCTTTTATGGTTGGTATTACTTAACCAAATAAAGCTTATTAAACTGAACGCAGAACTAAATGTTTTTTTTTTTAAACTTTATTTTCAATTTTGCAGAAAAATACAATAAACAAGCCCCCCCGCCCCCATCAAGGCATCACATAAAACATTTGTACACAGGTCGACGGACTCATTATGGCACCTGTCGGCGTACGACAACATCTGAAAGCACATCTGGCGACGCGACAACGAGGCTGACCCCATAAATTTACATATAATGCTGTGAGGAAAGAAAAAACCTCTGCCCAGCCCTGCGTCATGTACTTTTCAAGAACCCATCAGGTGGCCCCACCCCTCCCCCCCTCCGACTCATCTTCAGAGTACAACTCCCCACTTGTCCCTTCAGAGTCACTGGGTGACGAGCCCCCCCTCCACCGCCAAGCCTGCCATACACATGGCTCGCCACGCTAGCAAGTCCTCCTCCAATTTGTCGTCCCTCCTAGTATGTTGCATGTGTGTTTCCTCTGCAAGTGTCCACTCCCGCACATCCCTGAGCCATGCATCTACATCCGGTGCCCGCTGTCCCATCCATGTTATGGCGACCCTGCGCCTAGCCAGCACTAGCATCAATTGCAATAACTTATAGGATAACTTCCGTTTCCGAGGCCGCGGGACAAAGGCCAACAAGCAATGCACTGGTGAGAGCTGGATCCGGAGGCTCGTGGCAGCCTTCACCCGGGTCACAACCATGAACCAAAAATGACCTACTAACGGACACTCCCAGGCCAGGTGCAAGAACCCCGCCCCCCCCTGCATTGCATCTGGGGCAGTTGTCTCCGCCACTCCCTGAGAAACGGCTGATCGACTTCGGTGTAAGGTAGGTGCGGTGCAAGAAGTTGAAGTGTATAAGCTTAAAGCGTGCATTACAGGAAACCCGCCGCGTGAGGGCCCTATACGCGTCCGCTGACTCTGGTCCAGCTACACCCCCAGATCCGTCTCCCAGGCCGCCCATGCCGGTGACACTGGAGGAGCAGAATCCCGCCTCATAGCTGCATATAGCAAAGATATCAACCTACGTCCTCTGCCGCAGGACAATATGATATGCAAGGTATGGGTCATTGGGGGAATCTCCGGGCACCGAGGACAAACCGAACGTACTACAGACCGCAGGCCCTGGTAATGTATATATTGACCGCCGCTAAGGCCAAATGACTCCACTGCTTGTTCGTATGACACAAAGCTCTCCGAGGGAAATAGATCCGCCAAAACTTCACATCCCTCATCTCCCCACTCTCGGAAGGACATCTGTTTATCCAGCTCCACTATCGGGGCCAGTATCCAGAGCGGCAGTTCTCTGTGGAAGGGGGCCGACCGTAGGACCCTTTATATAAAACGTTGCCAGACTCCCGCCGTGTGCCTGACCACATAGGGCAGCGCTGCGTCCGCTCCAGCCCCGCGCATCAGTGCCAAGCGAAGCTCCTGCACTGTCGCCCTCCCAGCAAGTAACAGCGTCTCCCATACATCCGCGTCAGCGAACCATCGGGTCGCCGGAAGTATCTGCGCCGAATAGTAATAAAGGTCAAAACGTGGGGCCTCCAAAACCACCTCCTCAAATGAGCGCACCAGGGTACGGAGGGCTACCCTGCTTCATCGCCCTGCCCAGAGCAGAGACGTAAGCAGTGTGTTGAGGGTCCTAAAGATCCTAGGCGGAAGCGGGCACAACGTGTTCTGAAGGACATACAGCGTCCTCGGCAGCATCACCATCTTAGATATGGCCAGTCTTCCCATCAAGGACAGCGGGAGAGTATTCCAGAAGGACACCGAGTGCTTGAGTGATGTAAGCACCCGGTCTATGTTATGGGCTAGGGACCGCTCCACCGAGGAGGTCACGTGGATACCCAGATATCGGAAATTGTTCAGCTCCCAATGGAGCCCCAGCTGTGGTAAATCCTCCTGCGGCACCTCTCCAAATTCCGAGAGCGGAAAAATTAGGGACTTGCTCCGATTGAGCCGCAATCCAGACACCTCGCCAAAGCGGTCCAGGTGTTGTAATAACTTCGGGAGCGCGTCCCTCGGGGACGACAGGTAAAATAAGGCGTCGTCTGCATATAGCGACAATACATTGCAAGCTTTGCCCACCTGGATGCCCCATCGTCTCAACTCCGTTCGCAGCGTGACGGCAAAGGGCTCAATCGCGAGCGCAAAGGGAAGCGGCGAGAGCGGGCACCCCTGTCTCGTGCCCCTCTCCAGCCTCCACTCCTCCGATTTCACAGCTCCCAGACGCACCCTGTCCCGAGGGGAGCTATAAAGGATTCGAATCCAATGACGGAACTTGGGCCCCAGACCCACCTTCCGGAGCACCTCCTGCAGGTAGCCCCAGTCGACGGTGTTGAACGCCTTAGCCAGGTCTAAGACCAAGTCCGTCTGCTCGTCTCTACCGCCCGCCTCATGTTGGATATGGTTCAACCGTCTCAAGTTCATAGCCGTGTTCCGCCCGGGAATAAAACCACATTGGTCCTGGTGCACCAAGTACTCCATGTGGGGTGCCAGTCGCGATGCCAGCAGCTTAGTCAGGATTTTTACGTCTGAGTTTATCATAGTTATCGGCCGGTACGACGAAGGGTCAAACTTGTCCCCCCCTGGTTTCAGGAACATGCATATTTCCCCTTGGGCCATGCTCGACGGGAACTCACCACTGTCAAATGCCTCATGAAAGACCTGGAGAAGAAGCGGAGCCAAGGAATCCTGGTATTCCTGGTAAAACTCTGACGGAAATCCGTCACTTCCCGGCGTCTTAGCGCGCGGCAATCGGGCCAAGGCCACATGGATCTCTGCCAACTTCAGGGCTGCATCAAGCTCCTCCCTATCCGAGTCCGCAAGGGTCGGCATTTGTATGTCTTGGAAGTAGGGGAGATAAGAGAACTCCGAGATGGCCGGGTCCGCTACATAGACTTGCCGCAAGTGAGATTGGAGGACCCCAAGAACGGCCTGCTCCGAATACACCACTTGTCCGGTCAGGTCCCGTAAGGCTACGATACGCTCAGGGGTCTGCTCCATCCGCAATATCCATGCCAACCTGTAACCTAGCGCGGGTGGCCTGTTCCTCTCGCCGCTGCAGGGCACTGGGGTCTACTATAAGTTGGGCCTGCAGTAGAGTATTAAGGTTATCAAAAGCAAAAACAGGATTTTCGCAAAAATTATGCAAAAAAAAGGATTTTTGCAAAAAAGTGGACACAAATCTAAACCATTGGATGGATAAATTATGGTATTCTCAAAAACGCAATGTGTAAGATGTTATTGTGGTGTATATTTTTCTTCCGCCCCTACATTGCAGTTGTGGCAGTTATCATCGAATACCATAAAGTGTAAGGTGCCTGCCTCATCCAGAGGCTCCTCTGGTCTAGGTTCGCAGTATCCAGAGATCCGTAAGTGAGGTAAAACATGAAAAAATGGTGACCCCAGCAAAATCTTAATTCATTTAAAAATTAGACCAACACCCAAGACTTTAATGGTGGTGAAGATCTACAAAAATTTTTTTTAAAAGGTAGGTACTTTTGCTAGATCGAGTAACTGGATCTAGAAGTGTAATATACAAATTTTAATCAGTTGCCAAACGTTCTCTTTTAACCTCGTGTACAGTTACGAGAGGCTCCGTCAGGGGATACCGGCCTAGTTATTGCCACAGAGCCGCGAGGGAGGAGACTGCCGCCGCTTGTGCTGACTCTGCCCATTGAACCAGTAAGCCATCGCAGTAACTACACAAATGGTGTGAGTAACTATCCGTGTTATGTTTGTTTGTTTAGTCCTGACGAAAGCCCTACAGACTCCGTTGAGCCATAGGGGGCTGAAACATGTCGACACCTCTTTGTATATTACACTTCTAGATCCAGTTACTCGATCTAGCAAAAGTACCTACCTTTTTAAAAATAAATTGTAGATCTTCACCACCATTAAAGTCTTGGGTGTTGGTCTAATTTTTAAATGAATTAAGATTTTGTTGGGGTCACCATTTTTTCATGTTTTACCTCACTTACGGATCTCTGGATACTGCGAACCTAGACCAGAGGAGCCTCTGGATGAGGCAGGCACCTTACACTTTATGGTATTCGATGATAACTGCCACAACTGCAATGTAGGGGCGGAAGAAAAATATACACCGGAATAACATCTTACACATTGCGTTTTTGAGAATACCATAATTTATCTATCCAATGGTTTAGATTTGTTACAAGTGTCCACTTTTTTGCGAAAATCCTTTTTTTTTGCATAATTTTTGCGAAAATCCTGTTTTTGCTTTTGAGAACCTTAATACGTACCCAGGGGAAGCAAATGGACACTCATTCCTCCTCCCTATCCCTTTGATTACTTAAGCCTGCAGTAGAGTATCCTCCTCCTTTTGGAGGTCACAAAGGAGTTGTTTCCGGACTCCGTAGGTCAGTCCCATACAAGCACCCCTCACCACGGCTTTCAGGGCCTCCCACCTAGTGGCTGCGGGTAAGTTCTCCTGCCCCCAATTAAGATCTACATAGTCCCCAATGGCCGTTCTCACATGAGCCTTTCCTATAGGATCTCTGAGTATGCCTTCCGGCAGCCTCCAAATACGAGGACGAGCAACCAGAGGCCCCCACTGGACCATGCAGGCCACAGGTGAGTGATCTGACAAGAAACGAGCCTGGTGGGTAACCTCCACTGACATATTGAGCACGGCATTGGCCACAAGGACCCTGTCTAGGCTGCTGTAGGTGTTGTGCGTGGGGGAGAAACAAGTGTATAACCTCTGTGTAGGGTTGCGCTGGAGCCAAACATCCACCGCACCTTTGTTTCTCATGACCTCCCCGAGCTGCACAGTCATACGGGGTTTCGTGCCCTCCCTGGGCGGAGATCTATCCAGGGCCGAGTCCAGAATGCAGTTGAAGTCCCCAACCCAAAGCGTCGGTGTCCCCAGGTCGTAAGTCAAAACATCTTGCAAGGCCCTAAAAAAGGACGGATCATCTGAGTTGGGAGCATATGAGTTTAAGATGACAATATCCCTGACGTCCAGTTTAGCCCGGAGGAGCAGATATCTGCCATCGACGTCCACTTCCATATACTGCATAGCGAACGGTACCGCTGGGGCCACCCAAATCAGGACTCCCCTGGCATATGTGGAGTAGGACGCATGATACAACTGTCCCAGCCATTTTTTGCCCAACTTCTGTGCCCCATCGTCCACCAGGTGAGTCTCCTGCAGACAAGCGATGGATACACCATGTCTGCAGAGTATTGAAAGGACTCGATATCTCTTGGTGCAGGTGCCTAACCCCCTCACATTCCAACTCATGATTTTGTAACCCATAACGTTCAGCCTATCCTGCCCCATCACTACCTCTCGCCTCCAGAGCAAGCCCCTCCAGTGCCCGACCGGTGATACAACTGATGCCGACAACATACCCTTTGAACATTTCCTTCAAACAGACCCCCCCTCTCCACACCCTCAAGCAACGTATCAGCAACAACCGAACATGCCAACATGCCCTTTCCCTGCCGGTGCCAGGACGTAAACAGCCACCCCATCCGCCCAACGAGGCGAAATACACTCCAAACTCAAAGAACAAATAACTCCCTCCACCCCGACTCCCTACATGACCCAATTTAAAGCATTTACTCCGGGTTCACACTTTCTAATTCCAGGCAAGGTACACTTCCACGTCCCCTAACCTGGTCCACTCTCTCACCCTCACACACACACCCCACATAGAGGAGTACCACCCTCCCCCTCACTCCATTCGGCATACAACACCCCCAGAACTTCCTGCAATCCACACCCAAGGAGTTGTGTCCTCGTCTCATTGTACAGTTCAGAACCCCAACTACTTAGCCAGTTCAAGAAGGATCCACCGTCTCAGGAGCCCCAGTCACCGCGGTCTCAGAAATTGCTGCAGCAGTTAGTGACATGTCTGCTACCGGGACCGGTAGTGTGTCGGGGACCAAAACCTCATCGTTCCCCGTGGATTTCAAGGGCTCCGCGTCATTATCCTCTCCGGTAGGATCCAGAAGCAAGGCTCCATCCGCTCCCACCAACACCCTGCGCTGGCCTCCGCTTGCTGCTGACTCAGACCTCCGTCGTCTCCTGTTTGGGCGCCTCCTCGGAGATCGCGTTCCCCACATGTTTCTATCCCCGCCTCGTTCACCAGGCGGCAGGTCGTCACCCCGAATCTCCAACCATTCCCAGACCTCTTCTGGGCATTCGAAAAAATGAGCTTTCCCCTGTGCCAGCACCTTCAGTTTTGCCGGGTATAACAACATATACTGTAAATTCATCTCCCGGAGTTTCCGTTTGACACCCAGGAAGGTTTTTCTCTGCTCCTGGACTTGCTGGGTATAGTCTGGGTAGATGGAGATTCTGCTGTTTTCGATTGTGAGGTTCGCCGATTCCCTCGCCGCCCTAAGGGTACAGTCTCTGTCCCTGTAATTGAGGATTTTGGCAATCAGAGCTCGTGGAGGGGCCCCCGGCCGCGGCGGCGGGACCAGGGCTCTATGGGCTTGCTCTATTACAAAGACCTCTGAGAGGCCCTTCGGGCACAGCCGGTTACGAATCCAGTACTCCAGAAATCGTTCCGCGTTTCCAGCCTCCGCCCGTTCCGGCACTCCCAAGACCCTGATGTTGCTGCGGCGCGCCCTCCCTTCCGCATCCTCCGCTCTTCTCTCCAGGTCGCCGGTCTGTGCCTTGAGTTGCGCGACAGTTTGTTTGAGGGATGTCACCTCCCCTTGCAGCTCTGCTATGTTGCCCTCCGCATCAGAAACTTTGTCAGGCACCTTTCGCAAGTCCGTTCACAACAAGTTTACGTCTATCGAGACTGTCTCTATCTGGCGCTCCAGCGCCGAGTGCGAGCCCTGGATCGCCTTAAGGAGCTCTGCCCGTGAAGTCTCCCCGGTCCCGTCTGCCACCTCTTCTGAGCCCGACTGTCGCGCGATCCGCTGGGATGGCAGCCTTTGAGTAGTATATTGTGTGATGGTGTTGGGCTGCGTGGACCGCGACATCCTATCTTTGCGCATTGCTGAAGTCCCACCTGTCCTTTTCAAGTCCCGGAGAGGCGAGTAGGCCCTCTGTGGGCTCCAGTCCCCCGGTGTCAGACCACAGTGCCCTGGAACCCTCCACTCGGTCCCACTTGCGGCAGGCACCTCGGGTCCCCCAGCGGGTCGGTGACAATCCGAGCTCTTTTACGGTACTTCAGGGAACACTTCCCTGTCCCCCGTCACCACCTCAGGGGGACTACGATCCTGCCCCGCGGCCGGTTCACGCACCATGCACCACCACAGTAGCAGGGAGGGGGCCCCGGGAGGTCTTCTGCAGTCCGCACCCCTCGCAAACACCACAACGTGTACCCCTCGCGCCAGGTCTTTCCAGGCCAGAGGCTCCCTCACCTTCTAATGACGTCGGCACCACGCTGCCTCCCGGCAGGCCGGTTCTTGCCCGGGATCACCCGTGCCGCAAGCGCACCGCCTGCCCCTTAACGGGGGTGCCGTAGACCCCAGTGCATTTTCACTCTCTTCCCTGGATCTTATATTCCCTGGGACCGTGTCCCAAAGCAGAGCACCCAGTCCAAACACCGCTGAGGGTTAATGCCGGCCGCCTGAGTCCACTCCAGCCCCCTATGACCGCCGCCGGCGGGCTGCGCTGTCCGTGCGCCCCGGATGTCCGCTCCCTCCGGATCAGGGCTGACAATACGCAGGGAGCCTCAGGAGCTGTGCAAACGGGGTTAATGTGGCTAGCGCGAGGTGCCTCTCTCACTGCTGCTCACCGCCAGCTCATTCGCTTGGCTCCCACGTCCGGGGACCCAAGGTGACTACAGGGCCCCCCTCAAGCTTCTCTCCCGGCAGTGTCCTGCTCGCAAACACCGGGCGCGGGGGGTCACTCGCTCCGATGCCCAGGGCCCCTCCCCGCTGCAGGCCACCTCTGCCGGCCCTCCGACGAGCCCGCCGGGGACCCCCGCAAGCTCCTCAGTCACCGGCCACCCCCACGGGTGGCCGGGTCTTCACAACAGCTCCCCCCAGTAGCTCAGGGGCGGGGCCGGGGCTTCCACAGTTCTTCTCAGCCTCACCGCCGTTTGGCTCCGACACCCGGGGACCCAAGATGACAATAGGGCCCCCGCGGCCTCTTTCCCAACAGTATTTTGCCCACAAATGCCGGGCACGGGAGGCCCCGCTTTCCCTCACCTCCAGGCGCGCAGGCCGCTATCCAGGGTTCTCCCTGCTGCAGGCCGCCTCTACCGGTCTTCCGATGAGCCTGTCGGGGACCCACGCAAGCTCCTCAGACTCCGGTTGCCCCCGCGGGTGGCCAGGCCTCCGTAACAGTGCCCCCGGTAGCTCGGGCCGGGGCACCCCCAGTTCCTCTTGGCCTCTCTGCAGCTAGCACACGCCGACAGCTCGATTCCAGCGGGAGGGGCCCTGACGGTGCGGACCGGAGCTCCGCGTCAACTCACGGTGCAGTGGCGCTTCAAGGACAGGATCTGGTGAGTCAGCAATGCGGACACCTCCCCCGGATCCCGGGACACCACAGGGCCTCACACGACAGGCAGGGCCCTTCTCCACCTCCAGGCTTCGATCCTCTGCCTCGCGTGTTTCGTGGACCGGGGCTCCGCTTCGCGGCGATGTTACTCGGCCCCACCGGTCATGGGACCCACAAACTCAGTCTCAGAGTTGCTTCCAGTCATTAGGGGGTCGCGATGTTTCTAATTGTACCCTTCACGAACCCTTACAGGATCTCTTTACAGGATTCCTAAGCCAGTTTGCTGGGAGCCGGAGGAGCTTACGTCCTGTCGGCCATGTTGCTTGGCCACGCCCCCCCCCGCACCGCAGAAGTAAATGTTACTAGTGGAGATGAGTTACTGAGATTTCCTGCCTAAGCAGCCAGCAAGGAACAAGAGCATCTGCACGGCAAGAGGTCACCCGGTTCCCAATCCACAACCTGAGTGACAGGCCTGATTGATTGACTATAGAACACAGGAAGAAAAAGTGATTTGTAAGGAAGCTACCCTAAAACATATAGGACCCATTTTGAATTTGTGTAGCTGAAGCCCAACTATCAATGTACTGGATATAAGCAGTACCCTCAAGGCTTATACAGTCCTCCAAATACATTTGGAAGAAGAGGCAAAAAGTTTGGTCTTTTTTCCTGGAGGATTAGGGAATATACTCCAGAATCGAGAATAACAGTGCTGCTTTGAAATTAAAAAAAGAAAGAAGAAACACTACCTATCCCAGCATGGAGAGAATTTGCCTTACTTCTGAAGAGCTGGATTCTGGCGATTCTGATTGAATGTAAAGGGAATCAACTCAGCCTTTCTAAGATCTGCTCTAAGAGGCCCTATATGCCCTTATTGCACCGCATCTGCTGCAGCACCTGCGTTTCCCTGACAAGCAGTTCTGAGACCATCAGGGCCTGCTTCCTTCTAACTGCCCACTCCAACAGTGTTCTTAAGATAAGGGGCCAGAGAGCAATTCATACCTACCTATGCACCTTTGTTTAATGGCGAGTAGCAATAAACCTCAGTTTGTCCCTCATACCAGTAGCACTTTCGACCTCTACATTGCAGTTCTGCCGTGCCAGTGCTAGCTGCTTCTGCAGCACATCTTCTCATCAGGAGCACACACCCTGAGCTAACACGAAATTGAGATAGGCAGAAAGCACAACCGACACCCCACCATGGATGGTGCTTGAGCAGAGCAGTTCTACCAATGCTGCCTGACTAGAATAGTGTGTTCTATCTGCAGAACCAAATAAGATATAGCCTTGCAAAACTGTGTCCTGACTTTGCGCTTTGACTAGAAAGATAGAAATTGAGCATTTATGACAAACTTACCATTAAAGCTCTGACAGCATAGTTTTAGCTGTAAGCATTTACTTGGAAGAGAACAGATTATAATCTTTGGCTTCCTAAAGTTATAAAGTACGTCACCGGAGGTAAATTAAGTCATTTTCCGCCTGATTCATCAAGCTAAATTGCACTCGCAAAGGGCAAGATTCTCAGAATCTTGCCTTTTGCGAGTGCAATTTTTGCATTTGGGATTCATCATCCCAAATGCAAAATTCGCTATATAAGAATTCGCACATTTGCGAAGAATTGAATTTAAGGAATCTCTATTTGAGATTCCTTAAATGCAATTCATAAAGCATTTTAAAATTGCGAAAATGCAATTTTGGGCCGCTATTTACCGAGCGGTCAGACCTCTCGGTAAATAGCAAAAACTTAGAAAAATGCTTTTAAAAGCATTTTTCTAAGTTGCATGTTGCACACACACATGTCCTTTGGACATGTGTGTGCGCAACACCTGTTTCAATTTGCATTTAAGGGGTGCTACAGGGTGTCCTTTGGACACCCCTGGCACCCTTTAAATCGCTATCTTATTTGCGATTAGCTAATTGCTAATCGCAAATAAGGAATACTCCCCATTCATTCCTATGGGCCTTTTGGCCCATAGGAATGAATGGGGAGTATTCCTTATTTGCGATTAGCAATTTGCTACTCGCAAATAAGGAATGTGTAGGAATCGCTATTTATTTAGCAATTCCTACATGAATACCGTTTTGCGAGTCCTTAATAGCGATTCGCTATGAATCGCTATTAGGGGCTCGCAAAACGGCCCGTTGATGAATAAGGCTGTTTGCTTCTTATAAAAGAATTGACATTTATTTTGTGTAATAAATGCCCCAACTGAGCAGCACTTTCCAACCCATGTACAATACAGGAGTACCCCATGCAGACCCTGTTCTAACCTGCTTTTCAGCAAAGAGAGATGGGAGCCTCAACTGCCACAGCTTTGCATGTGCAAGATATGCAGGCATGGGAGTGGGGTGCAGGGCTCGGATAGCCATCTTAAAAGGAGCTCAGAGGTTGTGCTGCCCTTGTCTACTATAAGGCAAACCGTAACGTGCCTGCTGCTGGAGATGGGATGGCTTCCTTAGAGCCAAGTGCATGTCTGTGTTGATGTCAGCTCCGGTACTCTTCTGAGATGATCCAAGAATACTAAAAAAGCCATCTCCTTTCACACATGGAAAGGGCAAAGGCTGGTCAGCCCTAATTTGTTTCTTAATGTTGAGTGACTCTCCTACTAGCACCCGATACTTTATCCAGGATAGTTGTTTTTTTTATGTGACCTTGGTACTATTGGTCGAAGCTGCCCATTTTCATTGGTGAGTCACAAGGCCTGCTGACTATTATCTAGATCGGAATGTATAAATAACTTTGGTTCAGGGGCTCCACGTATTTAAAAGATTGTTTTAAAGAAGAGATTAGTGCTGCTGATCCCTCCTCCTTTAACTTCTGAGGTCTAATTACTGTTGGACTTCCTTAACATGGAGGCTTGTGATCTTGCGTTTCCACATCTGGAATTGATATCAA
This sequence comes from Lissotriton helveticus, assembly GCF_964261635.1. Lineage (NCBI taxonomy): Eukaryota > Metazoa > Chordata > Amphibia > Caudata > Salamandridae > Lissotriton > Lissotriton helveticus. The sequence continues at coordinate 324,652,616 of NC_136061.1, forward strand.
ATAACCTTAACTAATAATAAGACACACACACACCTTGTTAAACACCATTACATCACAATGCACTGAGAAACCAGTGTCCCTCCAATCAGTCATTGAGACGGGTTTCCTAGTGGACAGGATATGTTTACATCTATGATTATAATACCTTTAGCCCAATTATTTTCATGGAGAAAAGTGGAAGTACTGCAGATGCCTGGCTTGCATCCAGCTAACCTACAAAAAAAATGTCAAATAATGGGAAGCCGTAGCCAATGGCCAATAAGCTAAGAGAGCCATGGGTTGAAGAAGTTTGGGAACCACTGCAGTAACCCCAAGAAGAGCGGACTTGGTGCTGTGCGCCGCCCTGAAACCAGACTGCGAAAGATGGAGAAGCCGATGGACCTCAATGGATATGGAAAGTTGCGTAGTAACATGCTTTTCCAAAATTTTGGAAAAGATAGGAAGGAGGGAAATGGGACAATCTTGACCAACAGGAAGGGCCCAAATCATCTTTTATTAAGCGGGGGAGCACCAGAGCACGCTTCCATTTCTGGGGTACAATAACTGCACTCAGTGTTTTCTAGAAAAAAACAGGCCAACTCATCGCACTGCTTTTGTGCAAGAGGGCAGAGGCAGAATGGTACTAGCCACTGAGAGTCCTTTCACCACCTTAAAGAGTCTTCTGACAGTGTTGAGAGCTGACAATCTCCTCAGGTTTACAAAGGGCATGATATCGTTTCAGCGTCACCACATACTCAGATTTTGCCTCCTTAGCATAAAGTTTCCGCCACTCTTTATATGATTTCACATGGTTTCTTTTCTAATCTAAGGGTATAATTTTTTCACTCATCCATCATCCCACTTTCATGCAACCATCCTCCCTTTTGCTCATCCATTGTTTCATTCATCCATCCAACCACTCTTTCATCCTTCCCTATACCCTCCCTTTCATTTATCCATCCACCCTTTCACCCATCCATTCTTTAACACATCCATCTACCTTTTTGCTCCATCCATCCATACACCCGCTCTTTTATTCAGCCATCCATCCTTTCATTCACCCATCCACCTTTTTACTCATCCATCCATCCATCCTTTCACTAATGCATTCATTCTTACACTGATCCAATTGTTTATCCATCCTGTCGGTCATTCATCCACGCATCCATCCTTTAACTCACCCTCGATCCTTTAACTCACCCATCCATCCACCCTTTCACTCACACATCTATCCTTTCACTCATTTACTCCCCATTTGTCTGCCAAGTTACAGACAGAAGAGGCCCCTCAAGAACTCCACCACGCTGTAGCTTATAAAGTTGTAGGTTCAGGGCGTTCCAGCACTTTTATCATCTACCAGCTTTCACTCATCCATTCATCTTTTGACTTTCATTAATCTATCCATTGTTCCACTCTCCCCATCCACCCTTTCACTCACATTCCTGTCCACCAGTCCTTTCACTTACTCAACCAACTAGTCACCCTTTCACGCTAATTAGTCTTTTTTCAGCCGAACTGCAGACAGAAGAGGCCAATCACGAACTCCACTCCCGCTTTACCTGCTAAAGCGGAGAGTTCAGGGCGTCCCTGTGTAAAGAGCCCAGGCAGATTCAACAGTTAGTGTGCTTCATCGATGAACGACTCCACGATCGATGCATCTTCAAACATAAACATGTTTGGAGGAGCAAGCGTCAGCAGATTAGAACATGTGACTGAAGAATGCAGAATACAGAATGTTGAGTAAAGCAGTAAAACATGAAAGAAAGACTAAAACTGTACTACATCTAGGTAACGTTACAGATGGTGCAGGGTGTAAAGGGTTCTTCTTTGAGTCAGAATGGCTCCCAGCAAACAGGCCTGGCATCAACTCTCAGTTCTGTGTGTAGCATCAGATCAAAATAAGCAAAACATTCAGCGTTTGTGATTTTCATGCAAAAGTCTTGAAATGCTATTCAAAACTTTTGAGACCCTTTTGAGACCCTTTGAATGTGGACTCCTTTTTTGCAAGCTCTGTCACTGGTGCACTTGCCGTTGCAGTTGGTTATGTATTTGGAGACTTAGTTGCTTGTCCCAGAAACAAACAAAATTTATTTTGATGAGGGACTAGTGCCAAAGCGGAACTTTTATCAGAGGGAAGACGCATGCCATCTTCTGAGAAAAAAATGGCCATAGAAATTTAGAGAGGATGTTTTGAAAACAACCATTTTCTTTATTGTGGCCCTTATTACAAGTGTGGTTGCTATTTAGCACAGCTGATAAATAACTATTCCACGGGGTACGTTATTTATTGGGTGCGATAAATAGCACCTATTACGAGTTTGTTGGGATTAGCATTAGATGTTGGGGTTTAGAGCACCAAAATCTGCATGGTACCGTAAATCATGTACATATTTTCCCGGTTAAATCTTGACAATGTTGACCTGATGAAAGTTAATGAAGTTAGCAGTATTTAACACATCCGATAATGATCGGATACGTTAAATACCTTTTAACAGGGGTCTATGCATGGTTCTGAATTAACCCACCCACTTATAATCAGGCCCTGAGTGTTAGATGAGCGTCCTGTTGTCCAGGCATTCCTGGGATTCAAGAAGGCTACTCAAGGGGTCCATGACTGTTTAGAAAACTTAATAATATTACCAGATTAATAATGTATATATAAATAAAGAACTATGCAAAATTGAAAATTGTAAAACCTTCTGTTAATGTGTAGGAATTTGAACTTGGAGACTTAAAATGTAGTTGCACTGCTTCCATGAATCAATCTGAGGAGACCAAGTGCATCAAACAGAATATAGTATGGACAACGGGTATCTTCAATTGAACTTAGAAAAGCCCCAGCCTTACCATTAAATGTCAACATTTGAATTGTTTTATATTTGTGAATTATTCAAAATGTAATCATTTGTGTATCTATTAGATCAGTGTTGTTTCTGTATATTTCGTATACTGTAGTGCGATTCAAATAAAAAATGAATAGGTGCGGTGTCCGGTTTTCAGTAATGATTAACTGGAGGTCCCTAACTTCTAGTAACAATTTAGTGGGGGTCCACAGAAGTCAAAAGGTTAAGACCCACTAGTGTAGAGCTTGGCAGGCTATACGCCTATTTTGATTTTCCAAAGAAACAAGATGTCATTGCTATAGTTAAGACAGTTATGTATGCCTTGGATTACCAATATGACGTCTTCTTGGAATGAGACACGGAAGCTAAGGTGTTGGTAAGGATACAAACTGCAGAAGGTGGGGAATGTGATGTATTTTGATCTCTTTTCTAGCTCTTGCTGATGATATCCTTTTCTTGAGATCTAGACTGGAGAACATATTTGCTCCCTACATTTGATGGATCACGTCTTTTATCCTTGGTGCTAAGTATTGTTAGACTAGAAATGTTCACATTTGCGCATTGCCCTATATAAATTAGCTTTCGCTCTGCCATTTTCTTTACAGGTGCCATTTTAGGCCGTTCGAAACGGATCTAGTTTAATTCTGAGAAATGCTCCACTATAAGTTTCATGTCTGTCATGTTAGACTTGTCCCCTTAGTGAGTACACTGTTCCTTTCAGCGCATACCTTTCTCACTAGATAGAGGCCCTCACCCACTAGTCTGGTAACGGGTCCGAATAGATGACCTTGGAATTGAGATACTTTGTAAATGATAGAACCGCGGAAACCGTTTTTTAAAATATTTTACTGTTTAGCTGCACCTGCCTGGAAAATTCCACTGTGGGCGTGTTCTAGCCCGTTTGCAAAAGGTACATAATGTATCTTTATGCTTGTCGATTTCAGCACTCTTAGCGGCTGGGCAGACTGGGCTCCGCTCTGAGTGAATGTGAATAAACAGTTATTGGTTTGTATTCTCTACTGTCTGACCGACTCTTCATTTGGTATGGAATGCTGAGAGGGTGTCTTTAGAGACCCAGCTGACCCTAATCAAGTCACTTCCTTAAGTTGGTGCCCGAATAGGGTCTCCTTCGGATGATTAATCCATCCCCTTTCTGCGAATGGGGGCGGGAGCCCAAGGCCATCGTCGGGTCGGACTGACTGCTCAGGGATACCTGCACAAAGAATATTATTTGCTTGCACCTGCCCCTGCCAGACTGTGCCCCTGCCAGACGGTGCCTTACCCAGTGGTCATCTTGACTGGAGTCCTGAATGGCGAAACCCTTGGATCTGACCGTTTGGTCTGAAGAGTTGGCAGTGGAGAACTGGTTCATTTGTACTACTGATATCAGGTGAGTTTATTTTGGTTCTTTTTGGATATGGTACCATTGTGATTTGAGTTTGGTACGGTCTGAGGACTATTTTGATTAAAGAGTACTTACAACTACTTTGACAGCTAAAAATAAGGAATTTGTTTTCCTTTCAAAATGCTTGGTTTCAGTAACATTTGGAATTTGTGTTGTCTTTGTTCTGCATATGCTCGATTGGAAGAAGCTCAGCCGGTGCCTCCTGAAGGCAGCCCTAATTTTGATATGCATTTGAAACATGGTCTTGGCTCTATTATGTTTAGTACAGTATGGCACAAATAAACGAGGGACAATGCTGAGTTGCAGTGGCCGTGGACGGGCACTTTAGATGAACAAAAAATTGGGTTTTTACAGGAGCAGTTATTTAAAAAAGAAGTAGACAGTCCATATTTGACTCCCTTATGACTTGGCAGAAGGAGGCCAGACAGAGACTGTTAAAGATGGAAAGAGATGCACAGAAGGGAAAAATGCAAACTTTGACACCGAAAGCTGTGGCCTATGATGGAGACAAACAAGAGTCTGGAATTGAATGTGAAGATAGGAGCTATTGGGTGCATATTGATAAGTCTTATTTGGTCAAAGAAGATGATACTTTTGTAGAGGAGTTGTTAGATACTCGACCACGCCTCCTTATGCGCCGCAGAGGATATATCCCACCGTTCCCTTACAGTTCCAGCAGCCTTTTTCATCTGCTTCGGCTGTTCCCGTATCTATGGCTGTTTCGACAGCTTTGGCACCACCTGCTCCTTCTTTGTCCTCACCATCTTTAACATCTGTGACCCCTAGTACATCTGCTGTTTCAACTCCTGTATCTTCTGTTCTTTCTCCTATGGTTCAAGCGTGAACAACGATTGTGCCTGTTACCTCTGTTGATTCTCCCACTATGATTTTTCATCCTCCGACGCCTTTGAATGCTGAGAAGCCAGTACGTGGGTTTGAGGATAGCGATTGGATGAAATTCGGGGAACGAGTGGGCCCGTTAGTGCGATCTTGGGTAGGAGATGAAGAGGAACAAGTAATAGCTGACCAGGCTGCGCGGTGGGCTTGTAATGCGATTTATTGTGTTGAGAATGTTTGGGAAGTTATGCGAGATTTTGAACCTTTTATACAGCAACATGCCCTTAAACATATGTCTGCTGCATTGATTAGTCTCTGGCAAACACACATTGTGACAAAAGCACCCGAAATTTTATTTGATATTAGAGATTGTGGATTTGTTCCAGATTTGGGGCCAGGCCAAGTGTTTGGCAATGTTACAACTCTAGTTGCCTACAGGGGTAGATTACATGAGAGGAGCCCTACCCCGATAACTCAGTGTCTGATGCGTGAGGTCCATCTTATATATCACCCAGAAATACCTGAGTTAATAGTTCAGCGTAGTAATGTAACTAGACCAGCTGTAGCGGCCCGTTTCCAGGAACAATGGGTTTACACTCCGTGAAAAAGGAGGGATGTTTTAGCCCTTAAGACTCATTTGCCTGACCCTAGGAAAAATCCTACAGCTTATTATAAAGAATTAACAGAGGCTACCTCTTCTACTATAATGACTTGCTGATATTGAAATGTTTTTTGGTCTCCTTATTCCAGTTGATGTTTGGAGACTGGGTCATACTCAAGATCATGTCGGGGAGTTGGGTGGTACATAGGATGTGATTAAAGGATTACATCAGGAAAGGAAGCCAGGTGAGAAACCCCAGGCTGAGATACTTGCTTTGCCAGGTTGTATTATTACAGATATGCTTTCCCTTATTCCACCTAAGAAGGTAAGCCGGGTAGAATGTACGGCTTTTCGACAGAAGAAGGATGAAAGTGTGTCTGATTTCTTTACACGGTTTGAAGATATGTTTTTGGACTATACTGGACAGGATATGTCTATTGAGTGAGGAGTTAAATTGTTTGATAGGTTTGTTTCTATCCTTCTTCCTGAAATTACAACTTGTTCACATGCATCTGAAAGTACTTCGTCCATGTCTTCCCCCTCTGTTATTTTGAATATGGCCCAGTATTATGAACAGGAAGAAAAGGATAGGACTGATATGAAACACTAGTATTTAAAAACTAAGGTGTTGAACAAGTATTTAGGGGAAATAGTAGGGGACAAGGTGGTTCTTCCAGACAGCTTCCACGTACCAGCAGTCAGCCTTCAAAGACACCTTTAGGGCCAAATCAGTGTGCATATTGTAAAGAGGTAGGTCATTGGCGTAGCCAGTGCCCTGTGCTTTTACAGAAAGTTGCAGCTCCTAGAGGGCGAGGTTCTAGTGGGAGAGGTCGTGGGACTGAGAGAGTTCAGATTGCTACGGTTTCACAGGGTCGTTCTGATAATACTGGCCATCACAAGGGTCAAAGTAATTACTATCATGATGATTATGATATGGATGAAGTGACAGGTATATCTTATAGCTAGGACAGCCAGGGACAGGGTGAGGGACCAGTTCAGATAGCTGTGGATCAGCATGGTCCTTATGTCCCAATGGATTTGCAAGGCTCGACTAAGAAATTTGTGGGAGACACAGGTGTGACAAAGAGTTCTGTTTCTTGACATATGGTCCCTGGGGCGGCTCTGTCTAGCCACAATAATGTTTTTCAGGAGTACCAGTTGAAAGCCCCATTTTACGCCCCCTTGCATTGACTGTTGGTCCTTTCACTGTGGAATCTCTGTTTGTGTTAGACATCCTATTGTGGTGAAAATGTGATGGATTTGGATTTGTTGAAGAAGTTGTATACTACTATCTATTGCTCTCCTCTAGGTGTATATATTACTATGGGTCCGGATGTGAGTAGTAAACATGGTTTGTCTCAGGATGCACCCTTCCCAGCTGAATTTGCTCTATGAGCCACAGGTGACACAGCTGGAGGGCTGTTGCATATTCCACCAGTTTTGATACAGGTTAAGGATCATTCTATTTTGCCTCGCAATCTTCAGTATTAAATACCACAGGAAGGAGAATAGGCTCTTCAGATTATTCAGGATTTGATACAAAAGTGAGTGGTTGAAGAAACGTCTGCAAATATTTGTATTGGTCCTATTCTTCCAATTCTTAAAAGGACACCCTCAGGCTCCTCTGAAGATATTGATAATATTTATCGCTTTGTGAATGATCTGAGCAAGGTTAATAAAATAGTAGTTCCATAGCTCCCTGAGGTTCCTGATATTACTAAGCTTTTGACGATGATTCCTTCTGCTGCTAAATTCTTTCTGTTATTGATTTGGAAAATGCTTTCTTTAGTAGTCCTATCCATCCAGACAGTAGATATTTGTTTGGGTTCACACTGGCTGGTGGGAGTTTTAAATTCTGTTGTGCTCCTCAGGGCTATATAGAGAATCCTAGTTTATATAGTCCAGCATTAAAAGGTCAGTTGGATTCCTTATGGCTTCCTCCAGGTAATGTATTAGTGCAGTATGTTGATAACCTCCTTATCACTTCTGATACATTACAGGGTTGCCAAGATAGTACAGTCAAATTGTTGTTGCATTTGGCCCTCCATGGACATAAGGTTTCTCATTCCAAATTTCAGTATTGTCGACAGGAGGTCACCTCTTTAGGTCACCTACTTTCAAAGGAGGGTAGGAGATTGACCCCTGAGCGTATTAGTACCATTGTAAAAATGCCCATTCCACTAACTCAAAAAAGATGTGTGTACTTTTATAGGTATTACTTCCTACAGTCACCAGTAGATCCCAAACTACTCGTTACTAATTAAACCTTAGCTTGCATTAACAATGAAAGAAGTGCATGAGCCTTTGCCTTGGATGCCCGAAGGCCAGCATCTTTTGAGCACTTGAAAACTGCGCTTTGTTCAGCTCCAGTCCTTGGCACACCTAACTATGGCAAATCCTTTGTGCTCTATGCCCATGAGATGGCTGGTTGCCCGCTTTCTGTCCTAACACAAAAGTTTGAGGATAAGCAGAGGCTGTATGCTTATTTCTCTGCTGTGCTTGATCCCGTTGCAAGGGCCTTCCCAAGTTGTCTGAGAGCACTCGCGGCTGTGGCCACTTCAATCAGACAATCAGCTGGCCTCGTACTGGATACAGACCTCACAGTTATGGTTGTTTTGGATACACTTTTGAATAAGACAAAGACACAGCACCTCACCAGTGCACGTCTCACCGGCTATGAATTGACACTGTTTGATAAGCATATTATGAATAAAAGATGTGCCACTCTAAACCCAGCCTCATTACTACCCCTCCCTTTTGAGAATGATGCAGTTGAAAAACATGATTGTATCTTCCGGACTGAAGAAGAGACGAAGAGACGGGTAGACCTGACTGATGTTCCCTTATCTGACCCCCAAGGAGAATTATATGTCGCTGGCTCTGGTTTTAAATTACCAGATGTCAAAACGACTGCAGCTTATGCTATCACTACGTTGCGCACAGTGGTAGAGACATCACTGGTCCCTTTTCAGTCGGCTCAAGCTGCTGAGCTCACAGCTCTTATTCGAGCTTGTGAATTGAGCAAAGGGCTGGTTGTCAATATCTATACTGACAGCCCGTATGCCTTCGGGTCATGATAAATTTTGCCAACTCTGGGTATAGAGAGGGTTCCTTACTTCTCATGGCACCAGGATTCAGCATGGGTACCTCATATTGAGACTTTTGTCTGCTTTAACTCTTCCCCAAGAAATTGGTCATAATTAAATGTAGATCCCAAAGGCAGGTTACTGATGTGGGTAAAGGAAATGCTTTTGCAGATCAGACTGCTAAAGAAACGGCCCGAACAAAGATGAAACGCATGTTTGTAGCATGCCCAGCTAGGTGAGTGTCTAAAGTTGTCATGTTTGAGAATACCCTTGAAAGTGTAAAGGAGATACAAAGTGAAACCACGAAAGAATTCGCGGAATGGCAGGAGAGTACAGCACAGTTGAATGAGGACGGATGTTGGATCGATAAATCAAGGAAGCAGAGATGGATGTTGCCAGATGCATATGTTGTTCCTGTGGTGATTATGGCACATGGTCCAGCTCATATTCGTGCAAAAGGTATTTGTAAGCTGTTAGCCCCTGTATAGCAGAATGACAATATCTCTAGGACTGCTGTGCATTTAGTGAAATATTGCATGGTCTGCATGATGCATACTCCAGGAAAGGGTACTCCTCTAAAACACCTGGTAACTTTGCACCACCCACTTTTCCTTTTGAAGTCCTTCAAATGGACTATATTGAACTAGAGAGATGCAATAATCGTAAGTATGTTTTGGTGGTTGTACGTGCATTTAGTAAATGGGTTGAGGCTTACCCTACTTAGGACAATACAGCCATTACGACTGCAAATGCGAAAGTGATTCAATTGATTTGTGAGGGTCTCCATGTAAAACAAATTTCATGCTGCCAATCATCCACAGTCAGCGGGTTTGGTTGAGAAGTACAATGGTACTCTTAAACTGAAATTGGCAGAAATTCAGGAGACAACAGGGTTAAAGTGGCCAGATGCTTTACCATTAGCTCTTTTGTTAACAAGAACAGCACTTTAGGACAGAATTGTCTCCTTACGAGGTCGTGTTTGGGCACCCTGCAAATGTCTGGGGCGTCCTGTGTCCTCGTATGTTCTGATATTGAGTACCCTGTGTTGCTTGATAACCTTGGCCAGTTAATAGAAATGTTACCTTCTATTCACTAACAGGTATGGTACTCCCTACCTTCTACACCAGAGGGACCCGGCCACAATATCCAGCCTGGTGACTTTGTTATGCTGCGTAACTTCCAGAGGAAGAAAAGTTTGGCGCCACGCTGGAAAGGTCCTGAGCAACTTTTGTTGGTGGCAGCTGCAACCTTCACAGCAGTAGGTCACTCCACGTGACCCACTGTCAGAGGATTCCCTTGCCGTTATCCTACGACCAGTGGGTCAAAGACTGAGTTGGAGACATGGAGTGCGAACAGGTGTCCCGGCTTGTCCCTTTCAGTGATGTCCAGCTAACATGGACACAAACGGATAAAGAGAATGACGATGTGTTGAATGAAGCTGTTCCCCCAGAAATACGAGCTATCCAAGAGCCTTTGTTCACTGATTACACGGTGCCTGGGGCTCCCAGGTACAATTTGCGCCCTCGGCTGAGGGATACTGAGTCTAAGGAGAAAAGAGGTTAGGGATGGACTTTGTAAAACAGGTTGTACTGAGTTGTAGTACCAACAGAATAAGCTGGAATTAGCAGAGAATTCTGCTTCCTTTATCTTAGCTGTTCGAACATAAGTTAGGGAAGGCTAAATTACAACTTGAAGGTTTACCATTTGGACCGACGTGGGATACATTAAAAGAGGTTAGGACAGAGCAAGCTCCACCGCCGTTGCTCAAGAGCGCCAACATATTGATGGACAATAGCCGCCTGTACCAGTGAGGCTCTGATAGACACTGGGAAATTGTATACCTTTTTGCATTTTTGGCCCCCTCTAATTATCCATTATGCATCCCTTTGGCAGATAGGTTGCTGTGGAAGAGAAGCCAATGATTCTTGTTGCCCAGCATAATATGGTATGGACATGAAAACAGAAAATAACATGTGTTGCTCTTGTGGTTTTGTTGCTAATAATATTGTGTGGGGTATCATGGGTTTTGGAACAAGATCAAAGTGTACCTTTTGCGCAGGAAGGGTAAGGTTATCTCCCTGAAAAGAAATAAAAGGACAGCCCTGAGTAATGTATTTGTAGACATACACACAAGATTATTTGGAGAAGGGACAGCTTGCTACCCCACTGAATCTGTCACTAGTTTATGGTCTACATGTCCATTGTCACTTGTAAATTATGCATATACTCATCCACTGCAATTTACAGAAGTGAAGGGAGTTTTTGGTTTCGGCTATCCAGGACCTTGTTCATATTATAGAAAGCCACTGAGAATGGGTTATCCAGGTTGTGATAATACATATTGCAACCATTTGTATATGGAAGAACAGAATGTTACTTTATTGGGCTGACATTACGAGGACTTTATAGTTACCTGGGAGTCTGGCTATTATCCTGCTTGCTGCCCCGTTGTGAATATTATGGACACTTCTTTGTATAACAATTGTTCTGGAATAGTTCTGTATAAGAGTACAATCCAGTTACTGAATGACAAAGATCTGAGTACTTTTGAAATGAACACTAGATATGCTGCAATCGATTATGAAGGGCTGATTTATGCACAACCAGGGTTTTATTTCTTGTCTAAAGGTACATATTCCAATATCCATAATGGTACAGATGATATAGCTCTTGGGATGGTATTGCCTTTAGGTGTGCCTTGTAAATATGCTAAGCCGAATGTACAATGGGTTAAACAGACTTTAACTAAATAATTCTGTGAGGGAGTGATCAATACAGAGGTCAATATCTATAGTAATTGGATCACTTTTGGATACATCCTCTCCTCCGTTTTCACTTTGGGTGGTGCCTCCATGGACAGATGTGAAAACGCTAGAGATTATTTTGTGTGAAAGTTGCAAATTTTATCTAATATGCAGTTGATTTTATCTTAGTGGTGGTGTATGCGCAGTAGTGGGAGACCAGTGTGTAGTCTGGAGCAAGAATATGGAGAAGAATATTACCAAGCACATTCTAGACATCCACAAGAATGTCAAGGGAATGGAAAATGGAAATTGGAGTTGGTCTCTTTTTTGGTAGCTGGGGCTGGATTCTTGAAAAAGTGATTTACCTGATTGTGATCCATCATATTGGTGCTTTGCTGTGCTCTTATTTAGTGCCTCCCCTTCTGTTGCTCCTATTGCACCACTATTCTCACCACTAAACGGAAAATATTGATTCATGATACCAATGCTGCAATTATGGTACAGAAAGAAATTGAACTCATGAATATAGACGAGGGCATTTTCAAGAATTCCTCCCTCCTTACAGTTTCCTCTCCTGATGTTGAAAACATGGAGTGCTCATCAGGATTTATTATCCTAAATTTGTATTATTGCTTATGGTTTCCTGTTTTTCTTGTTGCTGCTATAAAATGTTGTAGCTCATGCTAAAAAGGAGGGTCTGTTAGACTAGATATGTTCACGTTTGCGCATTGCCCTTTGTAAGTTAGCATTCGCTGTGCCATTTTAGGCCGTTCGAAACTGATCTAGTTTAATTCGGAGAAATGCTCCACTATAAGTTTAGTTACTGCCATGTTAGGCTTGTTTGTGTAAGGAGTACACTGTCCCTATTAGCACATACCTTTCTCATTAGATAGAGGCCCTTGCCCACTAGTCTGGTGACAAGCCCAAATGGACCACCTTGGAATTGAGATACTTTGTAAATGATAGAACTGCTGAAACCAGTTTTTTTTACATTTCACTGTTTAGCTGCACCTGCCTGGAAAATTCTACTGTGGGCGTGTTCCAGCCAAGTTGCAAAATGTACATAATGTATCTTTATGCTTGTCGATTCAGTCCCTCTGCAGCACTCTTAGCGAGTGAGCAGACCGGGTTCCGCTCTGAGTGTATTTGAATAAGTAATTGGTTTGTATTCTCTACCGTCTGACCGACTCTTCATTTGGAATGGAAGGCTGAGACATGGTCATTAGAGACCTGGGTGACCCTAATCAGGCCACTTCCTTCAGTGTCTCTCGCTTTGAATTGCTTAGTCAGGCTGACCTATGTCATGTCGGGTGCATTTATCCCATTTACATGTCAGTTTCCAATATCAGACTAATCAGAACCCCTCCTGAGGCGAAAAGCTGGGAGCCACATACTCGTTTTTAAAATTGATTGTCACTAAATTGTGTGTATTTTAATCTCACTTACCCCCCTGGGCATTTCTCATTCTACTCGCCGACACCCCGCACAGCTGACTGAAAGCTGCCGCGGACGAGTGTTGATTTCATTTCCTGACGCCATCCCTGGCCCAGTGGTCACGCCCACTCGTGCCGGCCACGCCCCTCCCTGCGTACAAAAGCGCGCGTTGTTCGAGAGCGCCGCACTAATCAGAACCCCTCCTGAGGCGAAAAGCCGGGAGCCACATACTCGTTTTTAAAATTGATTGTCACTAAATTGTGTGTATTTTAATCTCACTTACCCCCCTGGGCATTTCTCATTCCACTCGCCGACACCCCGCACAGCTGACTTAAAGCTGCCGCGGACGAGTGTTGATTTCATTTCCTGACGTCATCCCTGGCCCAGTGGTCACGCCCACTCGTGCCGGCCACGGCCCTTGCTTCCATCCGACTCCACTCCATAAAGTATGCTCAATTACCGGAAGCGCAGCGGACGAGCGCAGCGGGCGCGACGATGGCGCGCCGAAGGCGCGCTTAAGGCAAGCTCGTCTGCGCCCGGCCGGGTCCAGGGGCCATGTCCCCAGGCACCTCTAGGAGTGATAGACATGTATACAGTTCCAGCTTCCTTCATCAGCTGCGTCCGCCGGCCACACTTAGCTGCGGCGCCCCTAGACATCCCCTGGAGATCCCTCGTTGCTGTACACATTGTAACTCTGAGCTGAGTACTAAAACCACCACTGCCAGATCGGAAGTAAAGGAATACTCCATGTTTCTGCTTAATTGCAGGTCTCTAGTAAAACACTGTTTAGAAATCTCCCTGATACTAGACGAATATTCACCGGACGTAATCTTTTTGACCGAAACATGGTTAAACCAAGATTCTCAACCAGACCTGGCACAGGCCATTATTCCAGGCTATCAGATAGCGCGGGCTGATCGACCGCTGGGCAGAGGCGGCGGCCTGGCGATCATTCATAAAGAGAGCTATGTCTGCCGCTGTCTAGTGGAGGAGATTGAGGACTGCGAAAATCTTTCTTTTGCACTCGAGTTCTCCCCTGATACCAGTTTCACTGGGATTCTCATCTACCGCCCCCCCTGGAACTATTGGACAATTTAACACCTCTCTGCTATCAGTGGCCTCCCAACTGGTCGTCTCTCCCTCCAATTTTACCATACTGGGAGATTTTAACATCCATTTTGACGACCGGTTGGATTCCACGGCACTAGAGATGATGTCAAGCCTGGCTGCCATCCAATTGGAACAATTAGTTCCTTCTGCTACACATGAAAAGGGGCATCTGCTTGATCCCATCTTCAGTAATAATGACCAGCTTAAGGTGGGTACTATTAGTAGTCTCCCTTGGTCGGACCATTTCTTGATAGCTTTTTCCTGGACTTCGGTTAAACCACCCCAACCCTCCTTTATATACCGGAAAACTCGAAATAGGTCAAACTTTCGCTCGACAACTGGATGAAGGCTCTCGGCACTACTAGCCCCACTCTTTCTCACGATCCAACGGCTAATAATATTAAATATGATGAATAGATAACCCCCTCTCTTGACTCGGTCCTCCCTCTACATCCATCTAAGTCAAAAAGGCAAAACAAATCAGCCCCGTGGTTTACAGAGGAACTCAGAATTCAAAAGCGTCTATGTAAAAGACAAGAGAGGAAATGGCGTATGCTCTATAACCCTGCTGAAAAAGCCAGTTACAGGGAAACCATCAGGAATTATAAACTGGCCATAAAAACCTCACAAGCAGCTTACTACAATGATAAAATAACAGCGGCTAAGTCTAAGCCAAAGGAAATTTATCGTATTGTAAACTCCCTGACAAAATCCGCCCTGCCTCTCACAGATAATAGTAGTTCAATTTCCAAATGTGACGAGTTGGTAGACTTTTTTTTCCAGAAAGTGAATAAAATCTATCTTTCCTTTCTGAACTCCCCCACTGACTCGCCCCCTCAGCACCTGAACTCAGCTTGGGACAGGGATAATAGGTTGGAGTCCTTTCCTTTGTTGAAACTGGAAATTTTGGAGAGCCTTGCTCAACAAATAAAAACCGGCTCTCCGTGTGACCCCGCTCCTCCGGGTTCACTGGGGCTGGTCAGCAAAATTATTCTCCCTACCCTTCTGGAACTACTGAATTCGTCCATATTAAGTGGGACAGTACCAGCGACCTGGAAACATGCAATGGTGCGGGCCCTTTTAAAAAAACCTTCCCTTGATCCAGCTAACCCAGGCAACTACCGCCCGATCTCCCTGCTCCCTTGGGCAGCCAAGATCCTGGAGAAGCACGTCAACACCATTCTGACGACGTTCTTCGAGGAAAACCACCCCCTCGATGCTTCTCAGACGGGTTTTCGCCCAAAACATGGGACGGAGACCGCCCTACTGGCCGTAACTGAGGAGGCGAGACGGATCTTGGATCGGGGGGTCAGTGGCAGTGATCCTCCTCGATCTGAGTGCCGCTTTTGACACGGTACATCATAAAACTCTGTTGAACCGTCTCGCCGACCTAGGAGTGGCCAGAGAAGCCCTGGTTTGGTTCGAGTCTTTTCTTTCGGACAGAACCTTCCAGGTCTTCGACGGCATTTCCGTATCATCAAGTAGGCCACTGGGGTGTGGAGTCCCGCAGGGCTCATCCTTGAGCCCCACGCTCTTCAACGCATACATGAGGCCGCTGGCTGGGATTGTTCGTCCGCATGGTGTTAATATCATCTCCTATGCGGACGACACCCAGCTGGTGGTCTCCCTTGCACAGAAGAGCGGTCTTCTCTCACCATCCAATCTAGCGGCATGCCTGGAGGATGTAAAACGCTGGATGACGAGCTCATGCCTGAAGCTCAACAACGATAAAACCGAGCTCATGCTCCTGGGCCCGGCGGCCCCCTCTGCTTTGGAGCTGATATGGCCCACAAGCATGGGTGTTGCCCCATCCCCGAGAGATAACATCAAAAGCCTGGGAGTATGGCTCGATAAATCGCTGAGCCTCAACACACAGGCCACCAAGGTGTCGGCCACCTGTTTCGGCCTCCTTAGGGTGATCAAAAAAATTCTTCCCCTTCTCCCATTCGAGGCCAGACAAATAATTATACAGGACCTTGTCCAATCCCGTCTGGATTATAATAATGCACTCTATCTTGGAGCACCAGACTACACTCTACAGAAACTTCAGCGCACCCAAAACTGTGCAGCCCGTGTGCTACTGGGAATCCCTCGGAGGACCTCCATAAAAAATGGCCTAAGAACTCTACACTGGCTACCTGTCAGGGATAGAGTGAAGTTTAAAGCTCTATGCATCGCCCACCAGACTTTCTGAAAAATGGGCCCAGAAATCAACCGTGCCCTGATCTCTCCTTATCTGCCCAACAAGGCACTCCGTTCCTCAACTGCATCACTAGCCAAAATTCCTAGAATCTTTAGAGCCAGAGCAGGAGGACGCTCATTCTCGTATAATGTGTCTAAACTATGGAACACCCTCCCTCTGCAGATGAGAGACAACCCCAATCTAACCAGCTTCCGTAAACAACTCAAAACCTTTCTCTTTGGCAAATAGTAACCTTTGAGGGGAAGGTTAACTTAGAGACCATATATGCCGATTGAAAAAACAATGGGTTATAAATGTCTCAAATGGATGAGATCAGAAGTCCTCATCTGCTCCCTTATTTCGGAGTGGTACTACAAGACATCTCGGTCAAATTACTATAGACCATGGTGCTGTTCTCATATCAATCGGTCTGTAATGGGAGAAAAGAAGTCTAGTTTTGTATTGGAGAAAAGTATGAAATTCTCATGAATCAGAAGGGAGGAGGGAGAGTGGCATAGTAGGCTAGAAAGGATAGAAAAGTTGTGTATTTTGTTGGAGACTGTTTTAATTCGATGTTTATGAGTGTCAAGACCACAATTGTGTGCATAAAGTAAAGGGACGTTTTTTCTGTTAAATAAATGGTAAACCATTTCAATAAAAAGATTAAAGAAATTGCAGATGCACTAGTCCTACTTAAGAGGATGAATATAATACAAACATAACAAGACAGTTGTTCTCCAACGTTATCCAAAGAAAGAGTGAACATTAGGAACGTTAGAAAGTAGGCATTTTCTTGTTTACCCATTCTGTGTGCCTCTGCTGCTTTGTGTATTGACTGTCTTTGCTTTTGAGTGACAGGGGCTGGGCATGTCCATTCACTGGGCTCAGAGACCGTGGTTACAAAAAAAACAAAGAGTAAATGTGGTGTAAATATTGGGGCCCTGACCTCAGGACTTTAGAACTCTTTTGGATCAAGTAACCTGCCAAGAAGAGCTGGAGAAGCTGTGAGATGGAACTACCACTTTGCTGTGTGCATTGTTGTGTTGGCCTGCAGTGGCTGCTTGTGTCTTGGTCAGAGAAAGGGCTGGACTGAACCTTCTGCAACTTCTTTGTTTGAGTTTCTCCCAGGGCTAGAGGTAGCGCTTGCCCCTTGTTCAAGAAGTCTCAGGACCAGCAAAGACTTCAAGTTCATCTGCTACCAGCACTGGGAACTGTGTGTTTTGTGCTGCAACAGAAGTAAAAGCAACCTGAGACCATCAATGATGCCGCTGCCAGCTCCGTGTAGTGAAGGCACCACAGAGGGCACCACCACACTTCGCAGTGTAACCCTGGTCTCATCAACGACGCTCGATGCTGCCACTGAGCTGCTACTTGCACCGTGGGCACTGTACTTTGCACCGCCTTGCTTCACACCGCTATCCTGTTATCCCAGACATTGCTTCACCATGCTGACATCGACGCCACTGCTTGCACCATGATATGAGGGTACCGCTCGTGAGTTACATGATGCACAACCCATCGCAAACTGCAACCTTGGCCTACGGAAGCCAGGGCCATCTACTCCGGTTCATGAGCCAACGCTTCAGCAACGATGCCACCACTGTCTGCACTGTAGCCTGCTAGCACTACCCACTTTGCACCACAGCCCTAGTCTCACTGATGCCACCGATGACTGTCACCAAGCCGCTGCCTGCACAGCAACATGAGGGCACCACCCGCCTCTCCGTTGCACTCTGCACCACAGCCGCCGACGCCAGTGCTCCTGACTTCAACTGCACGGAGGCCGATTTGAAACACATGTGACTACAAGGGCCACGACGACTCCTGCACTGGCCTCCGGAACAGACGCCTGCCAATGCCGGCGCTTCGGAGCACCACCAGGTCCCGACGCCCTGCATTTCTAAAGGTAATGTTTTGCGGGTCTTCCAGACAATGTAGATGGCCCGCAACACCGCGGTCAGCCAGAACTGTCTGGATTTGTTGTTCACAACGCTGTGATAGCCCTGGATGGAGCTATCAACTTCAAAGAACTGTAGTTTAAGGCTTTTTCCATTTATTGATATTTCTAAGAACTGTATGGTGGAATTTCATCCTTTTTGGTCTTATATTGCATAGATAAAATATCGGATATTTTTCTAAAACGGGTGTGGTGTCCTTTTACAGTCTTTTCACTGTTTTACTGTTGGTTATGTGCAAATGCTTTACACACTGTCTCTGAGATGAGCCTGACTACTCGTGCCAAGCTACCAAGAGGGTGAGCAGGGGTTCTTTTAGACGTGTATCGTCCTTAATCTTACTAGAAAGAAGGGTCCCTACTCGGACAGGGTAACAACCTGCCAACAAGAAATCCCAATTTTTAACACTACGTGTTCTTGGTGGTGGTGAACAGATCTAACTAGGGTTCTCACAGTTGCTGGAAGATGCCCTTTGCAACCTCTTGATGTTACTGCCATTTGTGATCTGCTAAACCCCAGCAACTGAGTTTGTGCTCCCTGACATTCAAAATTACTGCCAGGTAGTTCAAGCACAGGGAAATATCCTGATGAACAAGCCAGCTCTAGAGATGAAGTACCTCTTGGCGCAGGACTCAGGACACCACCCCACCCTGCTTGTTGCAGTACCACATGGCGGAGGTGTTGTCCATCACCACATGACCCAGCCTTCCTTTTATGAACAGTAAGAAGGCTTTCAGCATCCGGCACATGGCCCGCAACTTCAACAGTTCAATGTGGAGAAGGATCTCTGCTAGAGACCACAGTCCTCTGATCTCCAACTTTGCCATATGACCTTCCCATTACAGTAATGATGGATCCATCATCGCCGTCAGCTCTGGGTGGGGTAGGCAGTGGGTCCAACGTTGGTCCAACTGTAGTTCAGCAGCAATCTCCACTGCAGATCTTGTACAGTCTCTTGCAAAACGTGGTTGAAAGCGGATAGGTTCCCCATGTGAAATGCCCGAAACTGCACAGTAACCAGAATGTGTCTAATGAAAAGGACTTCAACACATCGTTAACCCATATGATGTCAGGACGTTCAACGCTGTCTGGAGGTCATCTTCAACTGACTGTGGCGATTTTTGGTATGCTCAATGTCCCCGAGTTCATGGAGAAGTCTGTGGCAACCCAGATGCCCTGGAATTCAACTTTTTTTCAGTGTGGGTGTGAATCCTACAGTACTTAATTCATTTAGTTGATGTAAATTTTAGACGGTAATTCTTTGTTAGGTAAAAATAAACTGTCTTTTCTGGATTTAGTATCAGGAAGTTTGCCAACATCTATTTTATGGCTGTTAATAGGGTTTTTGAGAGTGATGACATTCTTGAGTTGTGTGACTTTCTAATGGATATTTCTAACCAGAGATTCCTCGCCTGTAGAAAATTAAAATCCCATCTATCCCAGGATGCATTATTCTGCCTACTTCCAAGATAGCGAGAACTCTCTCTCACTATTCAGACTTCCCTAGCCCCCACCCAGTTGTGTGGCTACTTCAGGGCTACACACACCATGCGAAAATGGCTTGGCAACTGGTTTCAACTCCGTGCTCTCTGTGGCTGCCTGTCTGCCTAAACAATGGGGCAGCCCTCCTTCCTAGTGTGACACATCTTCCCTTCAAAGGCTGCTTCTACTTTGAAGCATGCCTTTTGGGGCTAACACCTAAGTGGCTTCCTGCAGGCGTAGGTAACACCTCCTTGGCCAGCAATCGTTTGTTGTTCTCCTTCCTAAGAGTCATTGGCACATCTCTCTAAGATGGCAGAAAGTAATCTTGTGTAAAAGGCTCCATGTATCCCAGGAAGGCACAGGAGTTTTAAAGGCAACAAAGTGGCAGCTTTGTAAAAGCTGCACAATGCAATCAAGTTATATTAATTGAGACTTAAGATACAAATTGGGCTGAATGTGATGAGCTGTTTGATGCCTCGGAGTGCAAACTCTGGTCTGGCCATTCAGGGGTTGGCACAATTAAGGGATCAGCGTGTAATCCTGTACTCGCCACTTGGACGACCAAATGTTTCCATTGTAAAAACCTGCTTGTGCTGTTTGATGTCATGACAATGTAAACTACATGTCTTGCCTGTCTCATATGTTGCACCCTGCCATGGGACACGGTGGGCCTGCCAAAGTGCTGACTTACACAGATGTACAGGGGAATTAGTGGCTTTGCCATTGCTTTTGATGGCAGTCTGCTAGTAGTGTACAACTGCTCTGCCAGTCTGCAGTGGCAGACTGGAGGATTCATTTTAATTGGGGGACTTACAGGTTTGCATAACCAGTGCTGCATGCCCTGTGGTACCCCTCTAGCTTACATGCCCTGGGGACCACGGTACCATATACTAGGGACTTGCTGGCAAGTTAGCCCTTGCCAATTAGGTACAGCCAATTCAACATGCGCTTTAGGGTCAGGGCACTGGCACTGAGGTCCGGTTAGCAGACCTCTGAGTACTTTCAGGGTCCAAAAACCAGCAGCATCAGTTGAAAAACTTGGGTGCCCATGCTAAAAGAACAATTTCCTTACAGTTCCCTTCTGTACTGCTCCAAAATGTTTCCTCAATGACAGGTGAACACAGTTTTCTAGAAGACACCTGACTGCCAAGATGACATCAACCACCACTGGAGGAAGGTCGAAGGTGTTCAGCTTTTGCCGCTCAAGCTCCATTGATAGAGGTGGAAATTACAAAGGCCTGGGTGTAGAACCCTCTCCTGTTGCTGCAACTCCTCCTAGAGGGTCAGCCTAATTGGAGGACAGATGCTTAAGCCCCGGGGTTCTGGATAATTTGATCTCTGTGGTAAATCCAGAGCCATTAGAATGACTTGAACCCAGTCAGCGCTCATTTTCTTGAGAACTCAGGTCAGGAGTGGTATTGGTGGAAAGGCATACAGGAGTCCAGAGTTCTACTCAAGGCAGAACGTGCCTCAGAGTAAGAAAGCCTCAAACAACAACATGCAGAATTGCTGATATTGCGCGTTCTCAGCTGTGGCCAACAGATCGAGCCAAGGTTCTCATCATTTGGGGGAAGGGACCATGCACCACCTCTGGATCTAGCTGCCATTTGTGATCTGCTAGGCGTCAAATGCTGAGCTCACCTTCCCTGGCATTCATTGATCCTTCTAGGTGTTTCACCACCAGGAAAATTCATTGGTGGTACAGCCATTTCCAGAGGCGGTAGGCCTCCTGGCACAAGGTCTGTGACCCCCACCTCGCCCTGTTTGCTGCAGTACCACACGGTGGTGGTATTGTCCGCGAGCACCTGTACTAGCCTTCCCTTGATGTACATCAGGAAGGCTTTCAACAGGAAGCATAAGGCCCTCAGCTCCAGAAGGTTAATGTGGAGTCGGACTACACTGGAGACCAGAGGTTTCTGATATCCATTTCTCCCAGGTAGGAGAAACCCACCCAATCCAGAAGTGAAACACCAGTCAGCACTATCAGCTCTAGGTGAGGAAGGGAAAGGGATCTGCCACTAAAGAAATTGTGTTCTAGTAACTGCGACTGCACATTTTTTGCAACCTCCTACAGAATCTGAATGTGGTCAGAGAGGTCCCTTTACTGTTATTCCCACTGAAACTTCAGATCCCACTGCAGAGCCTGCATATTTCACCTGGCGTTCTTGACCAGCAGGATATAGGAGGCCATCAGTCCCAGCAGCCTCAGAGTTGATCTCACTGAAATCCAGGACCAAAGCATATGCATCGGGATCATAGCCTGGGGAAAAAGCATGAGACCAAACCATGTCCAGAATAGCTCCAATAAAAGGGAGCACCTGAGAAGGAGTCAGGTGTGACTTCACCACGTTGATAGTGAACCCCAAATATTACCAGATGTTCACGGCAGTCTGAAGGTGATTGACCACTGCCTGGGACAAGACCGCCTTAAGCAGCCAGTTATCGAGGTAACGGAACACTGTCACCCCTCAGCCCCTGAGCGG
Source organism: Lissotriton helveticus (assembly GCF_964261635.1). Taxonomy (NCBI): domain Eukaryota; kingdom Metazoa; phylum Chordata; class Amphibia; order Caudata; family Salamandridae; genus Lissotriton; species Lissotriton helveticus. The sequence goes on from NC_136061.1 coordinate 324,674,757, forward strand.
CGCTGGTAAGACTTAAGGGGAGCACAGCGAACTATAAATGCTCCTCTCCCACCACAAACCGCAGGTAATATAGAAACAGATATCCTGCAGGTCCAATGCTACCATCCACTCCCTAGGGTCAAGGGAAGACAAGACCGGGGCAAGGGTGAGCATTTTAAACTTCTCCTTCTAAAAGTAGGCATTGAGAGGGTGCAGATCTAGAACAGAAAGACGACCTCTGTCCTTCTTGGGCACCAGAAAGTAGCGGGAATAACAACCATGTCTTTCTTCTGGCACCGGCACCCCTCACGACAGCTTCAAGGACTTGCGATTCCTGCTCCAATATGGAGAGATGGTCCTCTATCAGATGCTGAGGAAATAGTAGAAGGTTTAGCAGAGAAGAAAGAAAGGGTAAGGCATACCACTTGCAAACAATATGTAGGACCTACCTGTCTGACGTGATTGCTTGCCAACCTAGGAAGAATCAGTGGATTCTGCCTCTTACCTAGAGGCTGTGTCCCTGTAAGGGCAAACTAGAGAGGCTTGGTAGGCGGGGCTGTAAGGTGAGGCTAGGCTGGACAGTGCACTGAACTTAGCCCTGGTGGTGGTGGTGAACACTGCAGCCTCTACTGTGAAACTGCTGGGGTCCCTGTGGGGGCCTGGTTGGGTTGGTGGTAAGGGATACCCCAGCTAAAGTCATGAAAGGAATAGTGGAACTATTGCAGTTGGCGAGGCAGGGCAGGAAGGCCCAGAGAGCAAGCACTAGCCCTGCTCTCCTTAAAGCACTCGAGAGCAGAATCAGCTTTCTTCCTAGTCCTATCAAAGCATATGTTGGCAGCATCACAGCCATCTTGAATCACCAATGAGAGTAGAAGGCGAAGGCCTTAGGGCACAACAGAGGACTTGAGCCACCAAATCCCAAAGACATGTGAACAGCCCAACAAACAGCTGGCATTAGCAGGCCAAGCTGGTAGAAGAGAGGACATGTGTGCCAAATGTTTGCACTAACTTAGATTTCCTGCCTGAGAGAGTGGAGGGAAATGTGTTTGGATTCCGGCAGCAGGTGGAAGCTTGCATCACTAGGTTTTGAGGCTAGGGGTGCCCAGAAAAAAAAGCCAGGTCGCCGGCAGCAGGGTGATGGTGCTTTGCAATTTGTCTATTGACAGGGGCCAGAGCAAGGTTTGACCCACACCCCCAAACAGGTGTCCATCAGTGTCTTGTTAAAGGAAACCAGAGACTCAGAAGACGTTCGCCCAGGTTGGAAGACTTCCATCAAAACATTTGTTTTCACATCCAAGTTGGGGAGCTGGATGTCAAGTACTTCTGTTCTCTATGCATTACCATGGCATAGGAGGCAGATTCTTTTATGGATGGACCGAGGGGGGAAAAAAACCCACCTGACTCCGTGGAGGTATCGAGGCCACTTGCCTCCTTTAAGTCCTCCTACCAATTGTCCTCTTGGGAGGACTGAGCAAACTCATCACCTGGGTCGTAACCAATATCAGAGTCAGTCCCAAAGTGGGATTGGGGAGAATGTTGTCTTGGCTGCAGTAGGTCAAGCAGGGGAAGCGGCGCCTTGGTCGGATTTGGATGTGATGTCGTCCAAGGTCAGGCCGAAATCTGAAAGGACAATCGGGGCTGAATTGTTAGGTGAAGTTGGCATCAGTGCTGAAATGCTCGGGTCCAGCCTGGTTATTGGCAGTGGAGTTGGAACAACAGCTGGAGGCAAAGTAAGAATGGAGGGTGAAACTGGCCAATAGGTCGAACCCACCAGTGGTATCCCTGGCGGAACGCCTCTTGGCTCCTTGGATTCCGAAGGCACATTTGAGGGAGTTGTTAGAGATCATAAGAACCGAAACATGGCTGCACAGAACTCTTTATTCTGACGCAGTGCTACTGAAGGCACCAGAAACTTAGATTGTACCAGAACTAGCTGCGAAATCGTGTTCGAAATTGGTCCATTTCAGGAGCAAGATTGAGAAGGATGGGGTTGCCCCCATGTCTGTTCAAGTAAATGAGAGTGACACAAGGGAGTAGAATCTGGCTACGACTTCTTGTGTTCTTTACGCTTACCTAAGGACTTGGAGCGTGACAACGAGCAACCTCTGGTGTGGCTCCGATGACTCCGGAAACAGGACCAAGAGCCATGGCTCAACCCCAGGAACCACATGTACACATGATGGAGATCTGTCACAGACATTTGTTTGCGGCAGTCTCCACCTTCGGGAGGAAGGATGTCAGTGTTCTGCGGATCAGTTTGTTTGGGTAAAACATGGGATAACAGAGAGGGCTTCTAGGTTGTTCACCTGCTGTGCTGATGTTATGGCAATGAGAGACTCTTGTGAGGTTTAGGAGCTGTAGGGGACAGCTATGCAAAGGTTCAAAAGGCGTACACATAAGTAAAGTCAGGACTAAATGAATTCAAGTCTCATTAGACATAATGAACACAGAAGGTGGAAACATAAGTTGTAACCGTTTAAGGAAACGCATTACAACAGGTGAGTGAAACAACGAAGGCTAATCCATAAGCTGCAAAAAAGTCAATATTGCAGACAAGTACTAAGCCCAAAGCGAGGCCTTGCAGGGCTATGGTTACACCAATACCAACACTTCAGACATTGCATCCCACGAAATGGGTCAATTGGTCATCACTACACCAAGCTGCAAACTTATCCCAACAGCAGGTGTATACTGATTTTGTTGAGGGATGCCTGGTTTTGCTAAGACTACATTGATAATATTGGGATGGCGTCAAAAGCAGTCAACTTCTGCAATTTAATCTCCAAGTATGGAGGTAGAGACTGTGCTGGTCCGGATGCAGGACCTTACCTGCTGCCGCAACCAAAGGTACTCCCAAATTGGCAGTCTGATCGTGGAACCCATGTTTATGCCCAGGAGTTCTAGATATCACTCTCTCCTTGCCCAATCTGGTGTCACTAGGATGATTTAGGCCTGATTTTTCTAAATCTTCTTCTGAACTTTGAACAAGAGAGGTACTGTCGAGGGCGTAGAGTTTGGAGTTCCACTCTCGGCAGAGTGCATCTCAGACAGAGAGACGATTTATTAACTCTGATGTGCAAATGTGCTGACATTCTGTGTTCTCAGTAGAGACAAAAATATTGAGTCAAGGTTCTTACCATTTGCACAAGAGACCTCCAGGTGCAACTGATATTTGTGATCCACAAAGCATTGGTGGTGCAGATGAGTTTGTTTGATCAGGCATTTAGAGAATCCGCCAGGTGGTGTACCACCAGAAATATCACCTGGTAGTACAATCACTTTAAGATGCGTAATGCCTCCTGACACAGGATCCACAACCCCACCCTGCCTTGTTTGTTGCAATTCCACATAGTGGCAGTATGGTCCTTGAGCACATGCACTAGCCTCTCTAGATGGCCTACAATGCCAAGTGGGTGGCCTGCAGCTCCCATGTGAAGCCGGGTCTCCGCCGGGGACCAGATGGTTCGGATTTCCACCTCTACCAGATCCCCTGTCTAACACAGAAGCAAACCCCACCATTAGTGAGATCTAGGTAGGGCAGGGCGAAGGGTCTGTTGCTGACCGAATCAGGGTCCAGCAACCATCACAGCAGATAATATGCAGTCTTCTCTGAAATCTCAAAGTAATCAGGGAGGACCCAATGGTGCTGTGTCCACAGGAACTTCAGATTCTAGTGCATAATCTGCATATGCCATCTGATCTGCTTGACCAACATCAGTCAGTAATCAGTCCCAGCAGCCTCAGAGTGCTCCTTGTTTCAGTCCCTGCCCTGGATCTCATCATCAGGCTCATAGCCTGAATGTCCTGGACTCTGTTCCCGGAGGAATTCATAAAGCAGCACTGTGTCGATAATGGCTCTGATGAAGGGGAGTGTCTGTAAAGGAGTTTAGTGAAACTTTGGCACATTGATAGCAAACCACAGTAATGTTAAGAGGTTCGCCGTAGCTTGGACGACTGCCAGGGGTGAGGCCCCCATCAAAAGCCATTTGTCGTGGTAGGGTAAAATTGAGACCCCTAACCTCCGAAAAAGAGCTGCCTCACCACCATCACTTTTGTGAACACCTAGGAGGCACTGGTGAGGCCAAAGAGCAGCAAAAAAAACTGGAAATGCTCTTGACACCTTCAACCACAGTTAGCGCCTGGTGGCCTGCAGAATGGGGATGTGAAAATAAATGTTCGCAAGGTTAAATGCTACCATCCAGGGTCACGAGCAGACGAGGCCTGTGCCACAGTGAGCATCTTGAATGTGTCCTTCTGCAGGAAAGTCCTGAAAGATGAAGGTCCAAAATATGACAAAGGTCTCTTTCCTTCTTCGGCACCAGAAGCAGCAGGAATAGCAACCACAGTCTACTTCTGACACTGGCACCCTCTCTATAGCCACTTTGGACATAAAGGCCTGCACTTTACTGCTACAATCTTCAGCCATCCTGAAAATGGTGGAAGATGCAGCAGGTGACAATGAAGGTAATGGCATAACCCCGATTAACAGTTTGTAGGGCCCACCTGTTCGAAATTACCACCTGCCACCCCAGTGGAAAGTGCTTGATCCTGCATTCCGAGTGGCTGTGTGTGAGATGCAAGACACACTAAAAAGATTTTGAGGCAGTGGAAGATAGAGGAATGGAAGACTGGGTTACACACTACCCCTGCTGTCCATGTAGTCTATGGGTAGCACGGGCCAGCTATGAAAGGGCTGAGGAGTTTGCCGGACTGGCTGCACCTGCTGGCAGTACTGAAAGCCCTTACCATAGCCACAGAAAGGACACATTTGGTGGTGTGGTTGACATTGTGGTGCAGACAAAGAAAGTAGGAGCACTGTCCTTGTTGGGTCTAAGGCAGAGGTCTTCAAACTTTTGTCGGCCGAGCGCCCCCCATCTAAAGCTTTTTACACGTTGAGCCCCCCCACCGCCACAACCACCTGATAAAAAAGTTCTGGAAGCTGGTACTCTGCATCATTGATGGCCCTTCCCTCCTGCACAGCCCAGGTTTTATAGGGCAAATAATATTAAATAAAGTAAGAGTGTTTAGTAAACTGAAGTTTTTGTAGTGTGTGTGCTTATTCTAAACTTCAAATGAAAAGAAAACAATTAGCACAAGAAATTTCATTGGTGCTTTATTTTTCACATAAAACACAAAATGTAGGATAGATTATCAAAAACACTCCTAAAACACAGGTGTGGGAGTGCATGTTTTTCTCAACAGAGACAATGTGTGGATGGATTCTTGCTTCTGCCATCCTTAGGTTGTGCTCCACTTCCAGTCTTGAGCAATGCCTGGAAACGGGAGTGCTCACAAAACGTTGTAATATATATTTTTCAGTTTTATGTAATGCAAACATGACCCAAAGATATTGGAGCACTTTACAGGAGCATCTTCTACATTACACAAGCACACATTCATTTTTGGTATTAAGCACAGGGAGATTTAGTGAATTGCCCAGAATCACAGGATGTTGACCAGACATCAAGAATTGAGCCTGGTTTCCCAGCTCTACAGTCATCAGCTCTGGCTGTTGTGCCACATCCTTGCCCCTAAACAAGATATCAGAAAAAGAAGTTCCACAAAACATGCTTTCTGACACAATTAAAAATGCATGATTATGTGGCTTTGCTGTTTTCCACCCCTTCTTAGAGCCCCTGAATCTCCACTCTTCCTATCACTGGACGAATTAGCCCACTCCCACTCCCCACCCCCTCCAAAATTGTTGCGCCTCCAGCCTTTAAAGACCTGTGACTCCAGATACTCTCAGCCGAGCCCTCGAAGCTGGAGCTGCAGCAGCCCGGGCTAAGATGCACGACTGGCACCTGAAAGCAACAATAGAAGGTGAAGTGCGCGCCCCCCCCCTGGAGGGATGCTGCGCCCCACAGTTTGTAACCTGCACACGTCACTTTTTCTTGTATTTTGTTTGCTCACATTTGTCACTTTTGCCTCATGTAACTTAACGTTTGCTTTTGTAATTTGTTCACTTGTAATTTTCTCCTCATGTATCATTGCTGTTCCTATTATGAAGCGCTCTGACACCTTCGGGTAAAGTCCGCGCTATATAAAAACACATAAAATAAATAAAAAATAAATTAAAAAAGCAGTGCATACTATTCACCTCCACACGTCTCCAGCTAGCCCCTCACTCCCCACATGCCTAGGGCGGTAGGGTTTTGGGAGTGTGGGGGGGTCTCTTAATTCTGTCAACATAGCTGCCCATGCTCACAAATAGATAGCGATACAAAAAGGGATGATGGACGGAGCGTTTGAGCAAATCAAACACTCACCCCCAGTCAACTGATCTGGGTTTAATCCATCACCATTCTTTAGCCCACTCAGCCACCCCATTACAGACATGGCTAAATGCAAATCAGTCTGACCCTGTGCCTCATGGGAACAGTCCAGCCTGAACTGCCAATCCATGCTCACAAATAGCCTTCTACCTTATCTTGTCCCCTGGTTTGTTCCGTTTGTAGCTCCTCAGCCACCACCCATTCTGAGATATCTCCGAGCCAGTCCCTATATCCTGGGGGCGTAGTTGCCAACCACCTGTTTTTCAGCATTTAGCCCACACCAGCCCAGTGAGCATAAACTTCCTGCTCAAGGACTATATGGACACATACAACAACCTTATATTTTCCACATCTAAACATTTTGTTGCTTGTTGCCAGACCTCCCTTTCCCTGATTGGGTGGCCAGGACAACTTCTCGAAAATGACATTTGTCAGATTTCAGGAACTTTTCTCCCAAAACATGGTAATTCCCTGTAGATTTTCTCCTCCAGGAAGATATCCCTGCCAAGGCTTAAACCACAGCTGTATTGAAATTCGTTTTCTGAGTGTGGGGTACCAGGCATGCATGGATATTATTTTGGGCTTGAGCTTGGAGCCACACATTAGAAACAAGGCGATGTTTTTAATGGGGGGTTACCAGTTCTGAAGTATTTATGTTCAGGGTCGACCTGCATCCAGTGAAACTTACCAACGCCAGACATTGCTAAAAAGTAGACACAGGAATCCAGGGCGATATGACTTGTATACATTACAAAATGTCTTCCAAATGTCAAAAAATAAACGAAAAATCATAATTTCTTACATTTCCTGTGACAGAAAACACCCACACATTCAGTAAAATGCAAAAGTAGCACCATCCAATGATCTCATACTCCGTGTGTGTGGATGGGCCTATAGCACAGAACCGGGATATTCCAAAACGTAGGCATGTGACTCCCATCTAGAGTGCATAGTAACTCCACACAGTCCCACTTTTGGCCCGTTATTGCCCATTATGGCACACTCCCCACACATGCGAGGTACTGCTTTTATGAGTAGCACTGTTTGACACTGGGTGGTGAAACTTTTGATGCTTCCCAGAAATTCCAGAACATTCCAACGCAGAAATAAAGGGTAATAAAGTGACAGACAGTTTTGGAGCTGCCAGCAGCACCGAGTACTTCGCAGGTCTTTAAAAGACCATTTATGCTTTAATGATGCTTTGTTGTTTTTTCATCCCTTCTTAAGAGCCCCTGAATCTCCACTCTTCCCATCTCTGGAAGAATTAGCCCCCCTCCCACTCCCCAACTTTTCCGCCTCTGGCCTTTAAAGACCTGTGACTCCAGACACTCTGCCGAGCCCCCAGCTGCTGCAGCAGCCCGGGCTGAGATGCCTGACTGGCGACTGGAGCCTGAAAGGAACAATAGAAGGTGAAGCACGCCCCCCCCCCTGGAGGGATGCTGCGCCCCCCCCAGGGGGGTGCGCCCCACAGTTTGAAGACCTATGGTCTAAGGCGATTGAGAGCAGAGTTGCCTTTTTGCCCAAACAGGTGAGACTCACCAAAGGACATGGCCATCAAGGTGGACTGGACGATGCCAGAAAAGCCAGTGGACCTCACCACGGCATGTCATCTAATGGCCACTCTGATGCCAATTGCCTTAACAAGGGAATCCGTTGTGTCTTAATGCAGCTAAATGGTCAATTTAGCTGCATCATGGCCATCTTGAATAGCTTATGTGAGAGCGGTACACAAATCTTCCAGAACACCAGACAAGTTTTGAGCAACATAATCTCCAAGTGAGTGGGTATAATGCTCCAGGAGGCAGCTGGCATTTACTAAGTGTAGGGATAAACTAGTAGAAGAAAACACATGCTTCCCAAATGTTTCCAAGCACTTCGATTCCCGATCTGGTGGAGTGGTAGTTAACGCATTTGGGTTGACATTTCACGTTAATGCCTGCACAACAAGGATTTCTGGCGGCAAAAAATCCAGTTAGCTTAGAGTGATGATATTATGCATTTTGCCTGTTCACTATAGTTCCATTACAGGGTTTCACTCAGGCCTCAAGAAGGGTGTCTGTAATGGGCTCATTAAATGAAAGTAATTGGTTTGCTTAGGCTGGAGCACCTCAGTGAGGACGTTGGTGAGCACCTCTATTGTGGGCCACTGTAGGTCCAGGACCTTGGCCACCCTCCAGATAACCATTGCAAAACAGGCACTATCTTCTTTAGCAGGCCCTGGTGGAGAAACTAATCAGTGTGTGGTGAGATGTCCGGACCACTAGCATCCTGGAGAGCATCATAGTACTTATCATCGTTATATAGTTGAGCAATTTCATTAGCAACATCATAGGAGTCATTATCAGAGTCCATTGCGAATAAAGGCATGTAGGTTGTGGGCTGCAGCAAAGTTGGATCGGTGTCGGTCGCGGTCGAAGCATCATGGACTTGGAGTAGGAGAGCACATTGGGTTACGCTTCGTTGTCTGGCATCTATAATCCATGATCCGACTTGGGCTATGGCACCAAAATCGGAGTCGGCATTGAAGCCAGAATAGACCCTTGATAGGTCCAGCTGGATCCTAGGGTAAATCCGCCAGCAGAGTCCCAGGCGGAGGTCCTTGTGGATTCTTGGGTCCTGGAGCCATGCCAGAAGGAGCAGGTAACAAGCCATATAAGCGAAGCTTGGCTTCACAAAGCTCCTAAATTTGCTTTTGTGTCACCAATGGACCTGAGAATTCGGGTTGGCTCTGAACAAGTGTCGGAATTCAGCTCTGAAAGTGATTGGCTTCATGAACAAGACCAAAACAGTTGACCTCATCTCTTCTCTGGAATTCGAGAATGGCAAGAATGAGCCAAGTCCTGCTTGGAGTTTGAAGTTTCTTCTTCGTCTTTCCTTTTTTTTTTTAAATAATTTTTTTATTAGGACATCACAAAAAAATAGAATATTACACATGATACCATCACATAAATAAAAAAAAACATATGCGATGTCCATCCAGATATCAGATTTTACCCCCACCCACCCCCACCTCCACCTCCTGTGGATCCCTGCAGAAACAAAAATACACCCAAAAAAACATAGGGGTTCTTCACATCACAATGATCAATTAGTCCTTATTTAGCCATTTAGTTAATGGTTCCCAACTCTTTTCGCCCTTTGCCCTTGCCCTACTTCCCCTTCTCATAAACACAGAAATCTCCCAGTTGTAAATAAATAATAATTTACTAAACCACACATATATCGAAGGAGGATTCTGATCAAGCCACGCAGTGGCCAGGCAAAGCCGAAATACAGCCATTGCTATATACACCAATTTCCTATCAGCTTTCTCCATTTTCTGATTGCTAATCTCTAACATTATAACCTGGGGGGTCAATGCGACTAGATATCGCAATATTGATTCTAGAAGTTGTTCGATTTTAGCCAGCAATTGCAAAAGACCAAGGCAGGTGGCAAACATATGTGTACTGTCTGCAGCCAGCAACCCACACCGAGAACAGTGTATCCCCGACGTCCCTCCCCATCGATGAATACGCGCCGGAGTTATATATAAGTTGCACCATGTCTTATAGCATTGTACCTGTAGACTTGCTGAGATACATGCCATTTGGCTAAACAAGAGAGAATCTTCACATTCTCCCTGCCCGGCTTGTAAGATCGTTTGCCATCTATCAAAATGTTTGGCTAAATCATCGCCCATCTCTTAATTTATATGTTTATATATACAAGATGTTGTAGATTGGCCCCTAGGATCAAATCTAATAAAGGAATTCTATTCCGGAAAATACGTTTTTTGGTGAAAAAATCACAGCTGTAAATATTTAAAAAAATGTTTGTTCTCAATCCCAAATTTCTCTTTTATAACTTCAAAAGTGAGTATTTCAGCATTGGTTAGAAGATCCCCTATACACAGAAAACCTTTCTCAATCCAGTGTTAGAAATATGCATCTTGAAATATCTCCGAAAGTAATTTATTATTTACTAGAGGGGAATATCTATGTAGCTGCCCAATCCCAAACTTTTTCCTGACAGCTGTCCAGACCCAGAAAGCACCAAGCAAAACCTTAAATTTGACATCTTGAAATAGGCAAAATATATGTGGCTCATAAGGAGTCCTCTAGCTTCTATCCCATAGATTAGATGATAAATTGATTCTTCCCCACATCCAGAGTTTCCTCCTTTTAATAGTTCCCCCATCTGTTTCAGAGCGATTGCCCAATAATAAATTTGGAAATTAGGCACAGGCAACCCTCCCCGGTCTCTGGTTAGGGTCATGTATCTAAGAGCCCTTCTTGGGCGCTGCTCAGCCCATAGAAACCAAGAGACTAGCTGATCTAACTTCTGGAACCAGGTTTTATTTAGATCTAGAGGAATCGCTCTAAAATAATATAAGATTTTGGGCAAGAATATCATTTTGATGACATTACTTCTTCCAATTAATGTCAAGTATAGATTATTCATTCTCTGGGAATCTGATTTGATTTTCTGTAATAATGGTTTCAGATTGATATCAACAATATCCTCGGGTTTGGAGCTTATTTCTATACCTAAGTATCTGGCACTTGGTACTATCCGCTGATCCACTAGTGTAATTTTATCATTAATGACAATTTGAGTTTTATGTTCATTCAAGTGATATTCCGATATATTACCAAATTGCGATGTTAGATTGTTTATTTCTTCAAGAGCAGAGCGAGGAGCAGCTGTTATAATGGCTAAATCATCAGTATATGCCAAGATTTTGACATCTCCTCCTCTAGCATGAACAGGTTGAATTCATTGATCTTCCAGAATCTTCCTAATTAAAGGATCAATGTAGATGGCAAATAATAGGGTGTAGCACGGACAACCTTGTCTCGTACCTCGTGCCAAATTAATTATCCCCGACTGAGCTCCCATCAATGCAATTCTCGCAATGAAGGCTCATAAAAAAGGCCAGGAGACCCTATCGAATGCCTTTTCTGCATCCAGCAGAATTAAGGCCATAGGGTCTCCTGTAAACTTAGTATAATCAAATAAAGCTATCGTCCGACGAATATGGTCAATAGTTTTCCGGCCGGGCACAAAGCAGTGTTGCTGGGGGGATATCATTTTTTTAATAACTGACGCTAATCTGTTTGCAACGATCTTGGAATAAATGTTTATGTCGCTATTTATCAAAAAAAAGTGGTAAAGCGGCGACTGACCCAGGGGCCTATATGCCCCTGGGTCAGTCGCCACTTTACCTTTTTTTTTTTTTAAATATAACAATCTTTGCAGTCTTCCACGACTTTGGAGGTGTATCTCCACTCTGCACTAAGCGAAACATCTCAAACAATATTAACGCCAGCTGAGTTAGAAAGATCTTATAAAATTTGCCTGGTAAGAAATCGGGCCCGACCGCTTTACCAGATGGAAGTGAGTCTATAGCAGATTGTAGTTCTTCCAACCTAATCGGAGCATCCAACATATTCCGATCTAAAGAAGTCAGTTGGTCCAATTTAACCTCATTGAGATATCTCTTAATTTCAACTTGGATCCTACAGTTGTCATTTATATCTTCCGAATATAACTTCTGATAACATTTTTAGAAGGCCGAGAGTATTGCTCCTGCATCAGTTACCAAACCAATATCTGGATCCAAAATTCCTGTAACCTGTGTTTATGCCTCCTTTTCTCTAGCCCGGACAGCCAACATGTGACCCACCCTTTCATTGCCCTCAAAGTTTAGACCGGCAGGCTAGGTATCTACCAGCGAATTTGGCAAATGAAATTTCGGTTATGGCAGATTTGGAGATTGTAATCTTAGTTTGTGCTACCTCGGCCTCCCCACCCTCTGATAACACCGTAACAAGATTGGTCTCAGCTTTTACCAACACTGCTTACAACTCATTGATCTTTTTCCTCTCTTTCTTTTGAGTCTCCCAGCCAACCTGCGTCGTCTCGCCCCTAATCTCAACTTTGAGAGTGTCCCAGACATTTTGAATACCAGTACTTCCCATATCCTCATTTAAAAACCTAGTAATCCACTTTCCCATACAATCTATATAGGAATTGTCATTTAACAAGGCCCTATTGAAAATCCAGCTGGTTACTTGTTTTTTACATTTATTATTCACATCAAGTACCAGAGGGTTATGGTAGGACATAACTCTAGGAAATTTAGTAATCTTACTACCTTGAACCATACATTGAGAAATGATAAAATAATCCAGTCTTGCATGAGTTGTGTGTGGGGCGGAAAAATAGGTAAACCCTGGATCGTTTCCCTCGGATTGTGCCCATATATCTACTAGCCCATGCAACGCCTTTAATTGGTAAAGAGACTTATAGACTTTCGGTTTATACATTATCTCTACGTCTTTCCTGAAGACTTTGAGTGTGATCAAATTAGGTGACAGGAACTGGGTCTGGTCCTTCCCATACAGTCTTGACTGGTCACATCGTGGAGTTTTCCAGTGCTTGGCAAGATAAAGTTTGGCTTTGAGCTACTGGATAGCCTTGGCATTCATCAAGGTGCAGTCGCTGCAGGCCTTAGAGTTGGGTTCCAACCAGAAGCACTTCAGGCAAACCTGATGGAGATCCATCAGACATTTGCTTGCAACAGACCCTTCAAGGCGAAACATCAGCCCTCATCCTCCTGGACCTGTCAGCCGCCTTCGACACGGTCTGCCATCGCACTCTAAAGACTCCTAGAATCCGGAATCCAAGAGAAGGCCCTTGACTGGACCACGTCGTTCCTCTCCGGCAGAACCCAGAGCGTCCGCCTCCCGCCTTTCCGATCTGAGGCCACCGACATCATCTGCTGCGTCAACGTCTACATGGCCCCCCTCGCACAAGTGGCCCGCCAACATTACCTCAATATCATCTCCTACGCTGACGAGATCCAGCTCATCCTCTCCCTCACCAAGGACCCGCACACCGCCAAAACCAAACTCCACGAGGGAATGAAGGCCGTCGCCGACTGGATGAGGAACAGCCGTCTGAAGCTGAACTCGGACAAGACGGAGGTACTCATCCTCGGACCCACCCCCTCAGCCTGGGACGACTCCTGGTGGCCGACCACACTGGGAACAGCACCGACACCCACCGACCATGCACGCAACCTAGGATTCATCCTCGACTCCTCCCTCTCCATGTCTAAACAGGTCAACGCCGTCTCCTCCTCCTGCTACAACACCCTCCACATGCTCCGCAGGATCTACAAGTGGATCCCGACTGAAACAAGAAGAATGGTGACACAGGCCCTCGTCAGCAGCAGACTGGACTACGGCAACGCACTCTATGCAGGAATCCCAGCCAAACACCTACGACGACTACAACGCATCCAAAACGCCTCCGCCCGACTTATCGTCAACATTCCCCGCCGCAGCCACATCACCCCCCACCTAAGAGACCTACACTGGCTCCCCGTCGACAAGAGGATCACCTTCAAGCTCCTCACCCACAAAGCACTGCACAACGCCGGACCCGCCTACCTGAACAGCAGACTCAGCTTCTACACCCCCACCCGCCAGCTCCGCCAGCCTCGCCCTCGCCGCTGTTCCCCGCATCCAACGAACAACCTCCGGCGGCAGATCCTTCTCCTACCTCGCCGCCAGGACCTGGAACACCCTCCCAAGACATACTCGCCATCAGACGACTCCTCAAGACCTGGTTCTTCGAGCAGTAGTGGCACCCCCTCCCCTAAGCGCCTTGAGACCCTCACGGGTAAATAGCACGCTTTACAAGTACTCTGATTGATTGATTGAACCCTGTGGTTTTGGAGAAGGTTGGGTGGGGAGACATTTTCCCTAGCACACTGGTTTTAGAATAGAAAAATAATTGAAGGCAAAACTGTTTCAAAGAGACAATTGGTAGCTCCATATACGCATCTAGTGACGCAGAAAGAAAGAACTAATGTCAGCACGCATGGGTGGTGCTTATATGAGACTCTGCACGTCATTTCCGGGGCAGAATTTTGTTGGTTCGGAGATGCATGATGCTACCTGCTGGCATTTGTGGATACTGCTGAAGATTATCCATATCAAGACAGATGCATGATGAATAATCACAGGGTGAGGACTGCGGTTAGAACTATCAGAAATCTGGACACCTAGTTGAAACAGCCTTGCCCTGATGGAACCTCAGTCCTTCTGGAAGCTGCTACTTGGCCAGTGCATAGCAGATCCTAGTGCTACGGACTAGCCACTTGGACAAAGTCTTTTTCTGTACTGCCTTGCCTTTCTTTGCCCCAGAAAACCCTACAAAGAGGTGATCATCTGCCTGATAATCTTTAGTGTGCTTGCTGTAAAAACTAGTTTTAAGTAACAAGGCGTACCCAAAATTAATGGTCAGGGACCTTGGGTAGTGTAGTAGTTGGTTATAAATTACAAAGTAGTCCCTGACAATGAAGATGCAGCAGAAAAACAATAAATATAGGCCTGAAATCAGTGCTATATTGAGGGTGTCCAGCCTGACAGGGTTTTTTAATAGTGTTTCAAATCACAAAAACAAGAATAAAGTGGGACACAGTCCTGCGTCCAACACAACATATATAACAAAAAACAGAAAACAGAAATTCACAGAAGGCTCAGGCAAGACAAAAAAATTGCTTGCCAATTATATATAGAAATGCAACAAGCAAACAATAAGTGGTGACACCGTTACACATCAATCATGATTTCAAATGTGTTTACAGTGTGTTTAAGGTTTGCGACGTTTCGATCCCCTAAAAAGAATATTGGGATCAGGATGTAACGTTTACATGCCTGAGAACAATTGAGCCTGTAAGACAGTCAGAAAGGATAAAGACAAGAAGGAATAGTAAGTAAATCATAAGGATGATTGAACGCAGTATCTGAAACAAAGTGCCCATAAAAGACTAGGTGCTAAACCTTCCAAAAAAGCGTTGTATGCTAGGTGTTGTCAAAGGTACACATGCTGGATGAAAGCTACCGTTAGTTGCGGAGAATACACTTGTGCAAAATGGAACAAGGCCTTTAAGGTTTAACACAAAGTGTGTCTGGGGTGAACAATGAGTTGTGGCGGTCCAGATTATCATGTGTTGCAGTGAGGTGTGGTTTGTGGGAGGACATAGGCTTACCAAGCGAAATAGCATACGGCAGGAGGCTGGCAAAGTATGGGCGGAGGAAAATTAATTCATTCGCTTGTGGGCAGAGCTGAGTTGCGGCGCTGGTGAAAATAAACTATCAATGGGTAGTTGATGTGAGAACTAAAGGAGCAAGGGCTGCTTCTTACCATACGTGACTGCAGAATTGTTTAGAGAATTAAGGTCCATTCCCATGAAGGGATGGCAATGGAGAAGGCATAATAACCTGGGGAATAAGAAGGTACAATTATGCAGAGACAGGTAAGCACAGGATAGAATTTAATTTAACTGCTGCTGAGTTTTACCTAAGTGTGTGAACCCCAAGGCCATCCAAGCAAAGTGAAGCTGAAATAATATCGAGTACCGCAAGGATGATGCGGTTACCCACGCGACGGTGCAATGACCTATATGGGGAAGAGAAATAAACTATGCCAAAAGCCCACACGGGCGGAATCTCTGTAAAGAGTTCCGTCCGGTAGACAGGCTTACGTGGTTAACCTTCAGCGATTCGGTGCATTCGAGGAGTGTGTGAGTAGGGAGTGATTGTAATAAAGGGTCCTGGGAGGGTCATGTGACTCATCATGTGAGCACGATGAGGCGGGCGGTTTAGCTTTGGCGGCCATATTGGAGTGGTGACATTTGCCAGGCCACGACAGAGTACAAGGTGGCAGAGAAAAATAGGTGAGGTAGTAAGGGATAGTGACAGTGGAAGACATATAGATTTTATATGGTTTATACATTAAAAGCCAAGTCACGCAGTGATTTTGTGCACAACACACACCAAACAATCCAGCTGCAGCACCGCTTAGGATTCACAATAAACCTCACCAAGTCACATCTTCAACTGTCCCACACCCAACAGTATCTAGGCGCCACAATAGATACTTCCAAAGCCCTTGCATACCCCAATCCAGTCAGGGTGGCAACCATGCAAACTCTCATAACAAGGTTTGAACCTCAACACTCGCTGCCAGCTCAAGTGTTTATGCTACTAATAGGAATGATGTCCTCTTGCATATTAATCGTACCTCATGCAAGACTCCAAAGGCGTCCCTTACAGGAGTGGTCTAAGACATCAGTGGAACCAGGCTCAAGGTCAGCTTACAGATATGATGTAGGTAGGTAGACAGACGCACACATCGCTCTCTGCAGTGATAGAACTCACAAAATCTTTCCAAAGGGAGGCCATTCCTAGACCCAGTTCCACAGATAGTGTTCACAAAAGACGCATCGCTCACCGACTGGGGAGCTCATCTTCTAGACCACACCATTCAGGGTATGTGGACCCATCAGCAAAGAACGCTCCACATCAATCACCTCGAATTACTGGCGATTTTTCTTGCACTAAAATCATTCCAAGTATACCTCGTACACAAAGATGTCCTCGTCCGGACGGACAATATGACAGCAATGTACTATAAACAAAAACCGGGGGAGGCACACTCTACAGCTTTCACACCTAGCGCAAAGCATATGGAGATGGGCCATTCCTCCAAAAAATATATCTCCTAGCAGAACATCTTCCAGGGCAACACAATCAGGTTGCGTGTCTACTCAGTCATCAGAAACCGCAAATCCATGAATAGGAACTTCATTCGCAAGTTCCTCATCCATTTTTTCACGTATGGGGGCAGCCAGACAGACCTGTTCGCCACACATTTAAACTTAAAATGCCCAAGCTTGGCCTCCAGGTA
Organism: Lissotriton helveticus; assembly: GCF_964261635.1. Lineage (NCBI taxonomy): Eukaryota > Metazoa > Chordata > Amphibia > Caudata > Salamandridae > Lissotriton > Lissotriton helveticus. The sequence goes on from NC_136061.1 coordinate 324,691,757, forward strand.
TCCACACCCACTGTCCAAAGGCAATGCGATATGGGTGAACTGGTCAGGCAGATTTGTGTACACTTTTCCGCCTCTCCCGCTCATTCCCTTACTGATGCTCAAGCTCAAACGACAGTCTCTCACAATGATCCTAGTTGCTCCCACATGGGGGCATTTTTTAAATGGAGTTCTTCCCATTGACTGCAGGGCCTGATGGCGCCGGAGGGCCCAACGGCCCAAGTGAACGACTGGAATCAAAGTTGTAATGAATACTTTGGATGAGCATTGAAAGGGAACGCGACCGAAACAATACCGTCGTGCAGAGAAGAGATGCGCGTCGAAGGGGTATCTAGCCTGACACCGACCCGGAGCGCAGCAGTTTACATCCGAACCGGATGGCAGAAAAAAACAATCAGAGTAGAGTTGATGCCCATGCGCACTATCATCCCAAGGAGGAGTCGCCTATCTTGTGACTACAAAGAACTTCTTACAGGACAAAAACAAAGTGCAAACATCCGAGCCCAACACCAGATGGCGATCTATGCACAAGTATACAATCTACAGCTCATATGCCTCGAACAAATATAGTAGGCTTCATCACATAGGACACCCACTGGCTGCAGCCATGATTGCCCTACTAGGAAAAGACGATATTGAGCTGCGAGCCACGATATGTGAGGATAGTGAGAATAGTTCCAGAGAACCATGGTAATATTACAATGTGCTTGAGTCATGTGTTCCTCTGGATTAAAAAAAGAGCTTCCCATATATTAAAGCCAAGATTACGATATGCCACTATGGGAATCCAATTTACTTGATCCCCCCTCTCCACCTATCTTAGGTCAGCCTCCTACTTCTACTTCGAAAATAAGTAATTTAGGAATCCTTTTTTTAACTCAGATTTCCTTTGCTTTTTCAACTACCTCGGTTTCAGTAACTTCAACTCCTCAAAAGAAACCACAAGGTTGGGCAGACAAGAGCGCAGACTATGGCATGCCCCGACTATTCAGGCATCATTTAAACCGAACTGAAGGAGAAACTTATCAGTAGGGTGCATAGGTTCCAAAATCAGGCTGTCAGAATGTGACACACGAAGGAGAATTTCACATATGAACCTGCCCTGAAAGTGCTTCACAGGCTTCCAGTAGATGAGAGAACTGAATAAAATATTCTCTACTCTAGACAAGGCATATCAGGGACATAGGGTTGAGTGGATTAGCACCCTAAAACCCACAGACGTCTTAAAATCAAAGACTGCACACTTGCTCACCTGAAGACTATTTGAATGACCGAAACACCAAGAATAGGCTCTGGAGTCATACGTGCAAGGACATGTATTTGAAAATATATCTTTTTCTGCTCGCCAGTAACTGAACTTGGCATTCATAAGGGATGCAAAAAAGGATTTAGGCCTCCAATGCACTGATTAGATTATAATTTTTCCTCAATGTATATTCTTTTTCCGATATATATTAGCATTCTAAAATAACTGCAAGGCTATGTTCTGTACTTAAGAAAATCTTATTAAATGAATAATACATTTAGATTGACATAAATATTTGGAAGTCTTGTCCCTTCTGATGGTTAATGCTTTCTAAATGAAGGGGCTACTTTAACTGGAGCTACCTATCTATCTCTAGAAATGCAAGACAACGACATGAAAACCAAACCTAATTATGGATATATTGGAGACTTTCCTTCCTAGGACGAGTGGTCTTGTTCGGATTTTTTTTAAAGCTGATCCTTCTGGTTTATTTTATAGCTGTCTCATGCAAGAACTCCCTGCGGATAACAGCCTATTAGGACAGTAAAACAGCTGGCTGTGCAGTCTCTGCCAAATTGGTTAAGCATTTTATCGGTTGGAGGGCAAGAAAACTTACGAACTGTATGATCTTACCAAATTTGGCATTTAGAGATACTTCCATGAGTAGTCATTGCTGTACTTTAACCTTGCTCACAAAAGTCAGTTCAGACACTGATAGGCTAGTCCAGAAGGAATCTTAAAGAGTCTATTCTGCATGTGGTCATCTGTTACAAGGCTTAGCGTTGAATTCAGATTTTTCCTGAACTATCCAGACATTTTCAGCTATCATTTGGTATATTGATGTTTGTGGGATAAGAAACTTTCGCTTCTCTAGATTTGTAATAGCCCTACAAGAATGAGTGACTAGACACGAGTGCAGTCATCTATGGTTGCTGTAACTTTTATATCACACCCACTGGATTGAGTCAAACAGAGTTTTTTCCAATTAGATCTGCCTTCTGAAATGAAACATTCTATATGCATGCCAATCCTGTATTGTTAGCGGGCCAGCAGATCTTCAATAGGCTTATCTGATCTGAGGAAGCTTTTTCTGTTTTGATGCTTGATGAAGTGTTTATTGCATCTGTTGGTCATTGAATGAAACTGTCTCAAGGCAGACAACTTGTCCTTCCACACAGTTTGTAGTGTCCGTTACAATTTATTTTAGTTCAAGAAGACCCATCTACACATCACAACTACTCATCTTCAAGCACGATAAGTACTCACTTTCAATTAGCACTATTTCTACCTCCAACCCTCAACAAAGACCAAATGCTCCCCACACATAAAACCCTGGTACTTCTAGTGAGAATGTAAGGCTTCATAAGACGTACATTTCTATTTTTCTTGACCAAAGAATGCATGGATTGTAGCATGGATATGAGAGAGAGCACTATGGTATTTATTTTGGTGCTACTTCTCAAAATTTAACATTAGTTGTTGGCTTTATATGTCAATTTGTATTTCTTATTTCAGTATATTTTATGACAATTGTGTACGACCGCCTTCAATTTAAATAATCAATTTTAAAAGAAAAAACTTAGACCATTTTAACTATTTTTTGTGTACACATTGTTATTGTGAAACTTCACAGTTTTAAAGTCTTAAATCCAATTATCTCTAAACATGCAATGAAGCAAGTTTTCATTGTCAGTTTTATTGTAACTTAATATACATTTTTACAGGCCATAATAAAAAGGCGTTTTTTGAGACAGGCCAGGGAGTAATCGGTTACAAGAACATTGCATGCAGTTTACAAATGAGAGGTAGAAACACTGTATTAAAGATCTAACAATACAAACTTTTGTTTTATATATATATTCACACACAAACATATATAAATAAACATTAAAATTATTGGAATTTCATTCGGATAAATAAGGTAAAAACGACCTCACTTGGTTAAAGTAAAGGAAAACTTATTTTTTAGTAAAGTACACAAAGGTGATGCATTAGGGATGTACAACTTTGCCGTCAAATATTGCAAATCACTTTGTCTATAAAAAAGACTAAAAAAATGATTCCATTCATAAGTACAGTTTATTCAAGTATTCAAGCATCTGAGTAACAAAAAATAAAAAATAATTCAACACATCCGAGCGGTTTCTATTGTGTGCCTAGACACCCAAGGACAGTTTATGATGAGAATGATGCTCAATTAAAATTTTCTGCATGAATCCTTGTTCTGTGGCTATTTAGAATGTGTAGGCCCTTTCGGTCGAACTGCTTTGTGGGACGAAACTGTGCCTGGATATTAGTGCACAGAATTCTCCATTTCATTCAGCCATGTTGCTGCGGGTGATTCACCTGAATTTGTGTTCCTTGTCCTAACACTGTCCAATAAAGTTGACTGACAAGAATTTGTAGTACACCTAATGGAGATCACAGGCAATAATGCACATTTCACATGCTCAGCTAACAGCCACAATCCATGTAAATCTATATAGATGTGTAAATAGCCAAGTAGTCCAAAATTAATTCAGTACTAGGAAAATTCAAAGCAATGGTTGCTCCTTTTACTAGAGCATTAGACAAAAATGGAAAAATATTACATGAGTGAAGTCTCAGTGTAGGGTTGCTACTGTTTTAAATGTGAAATATAACCAGTAAAAACAAAGCAATAAAACCTTCTTTAGACAAATTATTTGTGCCTCGTTTTTTAACAGTTCTGCAAATGTCAGCGTAATATCGCTCAAGCTAATTAGTGCAAACTGACGTATCTGCATTGCCTGATGAAATAGTTTGGGAGATTTTGCCAGACAGGTGAACGGTTTCTTCCGATGAGTTGTGTTGCTACCCTGTATTAAGTGCTTTTCTCATACTCTACGTTGATCCAACTTTGCATCTCTCTTCGAGTGTCAGAACTCATGAGCCGGGTAAACTGAAGGAAGATGCTTGGCTCCTGAAAGGAGTGCTTGTGCCATTTGTCCAGGTACACTCTATGGTTTCACCAAGGCCTTCAACCCAAGATAATGTCTTACCACAACTGCAGGCATTACCATCTTGTGCAGAGAACATAGCTTCACGCACATTATGTAGAACAATGATGATTCCAAATACTTCTTTTACAGAGAAGGATGGCAGTCCTATGTACTTTAGGGAGACAAGGGTGGGTTGCAAACGTGAGTCACTGTTATTCCGTGGAGAAGAAATTAAAGGTTCCTTGACAGATCCTTTTTATCCAGGTAATAGGCTCTCATTCACCTTTTTAGTCTCTGTCAAGTACGCACATACAAAAGACTCAAAGACACATATAGGTGGTCTATCTGCCACTGTGAAACAACAAGAACAGAGCGACTGTTCAGGAGCAGCCTTTTCTCTTCCCAGGGTACCTTCTGTAATCGTTAATTTTTCAAAGTTACACCTTTTCTTTGGTAGTTCCCACAAAAGTGTTTTGCTCTATTGCAAAAAAAAAAATAAGTATCCTTGCTGGAACTAAGATGTGGGAAATATCGAAGGTGTGTCCATACAAAAAACCCAGAACAGATTCACTGAGAGGTGGTCCCTTGAGCACGTTGAGGCATGGTCCTGTGGACTGCTACTGTTCGTACACTGCCACTGCACTGCAGCAAAGAGCAGATAGCCGTCCTTCAACACTGGTTTTATCTGTGGATAATATGAAGAGAAGTCAGGGAACTTGTCCAGGTTATGCACTACATTAAACCATCAAGAATGCTACCAAGCCTATCCCATATTCTCAGGATACATTCCATCCCAATCATGACAGAAACCAATTATTGTATCATTAGACTTATATCACCGACATCCATTTTAAGATATTGGATCTTAATTGATAATTCTTATCAATCTTCTGCAGCCTGGCAGTTTTCTGTAGACAATATTCTATTTTTTATAAACCAATATTCTGTAGAAACTCATTACTGATTTAACTTCCAATTGCCTACAAACATCTTTTATAGACACAGGATTTTTAACTGACAATTATCTACAGACTAACATTTTGTGTATATGGACACTTTTCCATAGATCATAGACGTTGGTAAACAGCCATGACAAGGGGATGGTGGCAGATAGCTTCTAGGAGCAGTATATACATCGAGGGTCAAAACATGCATAATTTACTTTCACCAGAGAATCTTAAAAGAACAAGTTACTTACCCTTGGTAACACATTATCTGGTAGAGACTTTCTAGCCAAAGATTACTTACCTCAGAATTATCCCCAGGTGTCAGTCTGGATCCAGAAAGTTTTCATAAGCAGTAGCTCTCTGTGCTAGTAGGTGACTTCATCCACGGCAGAAGTGCCATGCGCAGTGCATATACAGGTGTCAACCCAGCATGCTGATGTTAGTTTCTTTTTGCAACTTTCCATGCCAAGAGTGCGGAGCCACAAAGAACATTGAGTGGGTCGGTAAGGAATCTGCTGACAGATTGAGTTTCTACCAGATACGGCTTTATCAAAGGTGAGTAAGGCGTTTATCAGATAGACTTGTAGTGGCAGGTTCCGTGCCTTAAAATAGGCACATAAGCAATACTTACCCGGATGTGAGTCTACGAAACTGTTTCACACTAGTAAGACCTGGAGGACCGAATGAGCAAAGTGCTCATCCCGACCCACCTGACTGTCTAGGCAGTAAAATATTTGTGAAAGTGTTTAGAGAAGGCCACATTGCTGCCTGGTAGATATCAAGGACCCGAACTCCGCGTGCTAATGCAATGGTCACAGCCTTAGCTCTGGTGGAAAGATCATGCAAACTAGCAGGGGGTTGCTTCCTGGCCAGTGCGTAGCAGATCTTAATGCAGATCACGATCATCTGGAGATTGTCTGTTTCTGCATGGCCTTTCCCTTCTTCTTCCGACACCCCACGAAGAGTTGGTCGTCCACCTGGAACTCTTTTGTGCGGTCAAGGTAGAACGGCAACGCTCTTTTTGTGTCCAGTCGATGAAGTCACTCCACTTCCTTATGTTATGTTATGTTAGATGTACCCTATATAGTGCATAGCTACCCCAACATCGGGGCGTCCCAGCGCTCGCGGACGGGAGACCAGGGAAAGTGATGCTAGCTGGATGAAAGACAGCCAGGTATAGTCAGTTACTGAAAGACTAGGGAACACGGGCGCAGCAAACCTACATATCGTGCACTAGATGGATGAAAACAGACAGGTTTTGATGTGTTTTCTAAATGCCCAATGATCGAGTGTGCTACGTGCCAAAAGAGGAATAGAGGTCCATATGGCTGGGGCCAAGAACCTAAAAGAGCGCCCTCCCACTCTACTCCTTAGTACCCTAGGAGTACAAGCCAGATGCAGGTCTGCTGACCGCAATGCTCGTGTAGGAACATATCGTGTACAGAGCTCCTGAAGTATCTGGGGGGCCAAACCGTGTAAGATCTTATTGGTGGTACAGAGAGTTTTTAACTGGATTCTCTGTTCGATAGGCAGCCAGTGTAGATGGTGCAGGAGATGGTATGTATGGCAGTGCTTAGGGAGGGCAAATAGAATGCAGGCAGCCGCATTCTGTGCCCTTTGAAGTCTCTTTGTGACCGTTTTATTTAAACTGAGTTACAGTCCATTGCAATAATCGAGACGTGACAGCACCACCGAGTGAATGATCACATGATCAAAAAAAAAAAAAAAGATGGGTTTCAAACCCCGTAGGTGGCCAAAGCATGTAGCAGCTACTTTTTTTGCATGAAGTTCGAAAGAGAGGGAGTTGCCCATCAGGACCCCTAGATTCTTAACTGCACTTTTCGGTTGGGGAGGAGTGCACAGTGCAGCAGGCCACCACTGGTAGTCCCATTTAGAAGTGTCCCGGCCTACCAGGAGTAAAGTGGAAGATACTCATCTGCCATCCAGTTGGAGATGGCCAGGACATCTTCAGTGAATTTCAGTTGGTCTTGAGCTGGGTTGCTGGTGAAAGTGAATATCAATTGCGTATCATCTGCGTATATCATATTAATATGCCGAGCTTTGGCCAAAAGGGCTAGAGGACAGACATACACATAAAATAATGGGTTCAGCGCAGAGTCCTGAGGGACACCGCTGCTGAGGGCATAAATATTGGAAAGATAGGGAGGGGCGTGGATCTGAAAGGAGCGATTGGATCGGAAGGACGCAAACAGGCCCAAGCCTTACCACTGACCCCGATCTCCCCGAGTCGTTGGAGCAGACGCTCATGGGAGACCGTGTCGAAGGCCGCACTCGGATCAGTGCCAAGGTGTTGCCCATGTCCTGTGACGCCCTTAGCTGCTCTTTAACTGCCAGCAGGGAGGATTCTGTACTATGCTTAGGCCGGAACGCATTTTGTGACCTGTCCAAAATCCAATTAACTTCCAAATACTTGGTCAAGATGCCATTAACATGGGATTCCATGATCTTGGCCAAGTAAGGAAGCAGAGAGATTGGCCAGAAATTTTCCGGCAGAGATGCATCCAGTGCTGGCTTTTTTAGTAAAGGAACCTCTTGGCGTGTTTCCAGGATTTAGGATTTGCTGACGTCTGGAGCGATATTTTTATCAGTTTCTTGCCCTCAGTCATGATACAGTCTGGGAATTTCCTGAAGGTGTCCGGTTTTATTGGATCATCCGGAGAATCTGATTTCACCTTTGCTGCCAGACTCTCCAGGTCGTTGAAAGACATAGATGGTAAGCCTTGTAGAGAATAGGGGAGATCAGGTGAGGAATTGGGGGGGCCACAATTTAGCGGCGACCCTTCTGGAGTTGAGTGTGTTATAAATGCCCTCAACTTTACAGATGAAATAGGGTGCCAAAGATTCACATTGCAGATTGGAGGATATGATGTTATTAGTTCCTGCTGGGGGTTTTGTCATATCATTTATAGAGGTACGTGGTAAGCGTAAAAGGTAGGCAGGGTGATGGATTGGCCTACATATAAAGGAGAGAAAACTTTTAGTAAAAAGGAATCAATCTCTAATGTGAAGAACCAGCTTGTTTGGGTAGATGTTCAGGTATGGAGGCTTGGATGACAAAGCCTGAAGTTCACTGGCCCTGAGGGCAGATGCTATTGCATCGAGGAAGTCCGTCTTGATGGTAAGGAGCCTGCGAGGGCAATTCAGCAATAGCTCAAAGGGAGCGCACATCAGAACTAGATTTAGGTTCCCCTGAGGCATGATGAAGAGCATAGGTAGGATATGTGTAGCAAACATTTCAAGAACATATTTACAACATAAGATTTGAAGAGTGATGGCTGATCTGGCAACCGCAGAAAGGCAGAGATGTCAGAAAGATAGCCCTTTAGGACACCCAGAGCAGGGAACGGATAAAGAAAAGGACCTGAGAGAGGAAAGCAGAAAAAGGGTGAACCTGTTTCTCCGCACACCATGCCACAAACCTGCCCCAACAGCAGGTGTATACAGTCTTGGTAGAGGGGGCGCGTGGCTGCCAAGATCACTGCAGACTTCCGGCGGAAGGTCAAATGCTGTCAATTGTTTCGGCTCAATCTCCATGCCCAAAGGTGCTGCGTTGACAGGTTTCAGTGGTGAACCCTCCTCTGCTGCCGAGATAAAAGAACCTCCCAAAGGTGCAGCGTGATCATAGGACTCATGGCCATGCTCAACAGATCGGGATACCAAACTCTCTGAGCCCAATCCGAAGTCACAAGGATGACTTGGGCATGCTCAATCCTAATCTTCTTGAGAACTCTGGGCAGGAGTGGTATTGGCAGAAAGGCGTACAAGAGGCCTGAGCTCTAATCAAGAAGAAAAGCTTCTCTGAGCAAAAGCCGCCTTGAAAACTCCAGCACACGAAAGCGCTGACATTGCGTGTTCTCAGTGGTGGGGAACAGATCTAACCAACTGCTGAAAGAGACCTTACGCCACTTCCGGATGGAGATGCCACTCATGATAAGCTAGGTATCTGCAGTTCATCCGCCCTGGGGTTCAGAGAACCTACCAGGTGTTAAACCACCAGGGATATGCCATGAAGTTACCGTTATGCCCAGAGAAGCAGGGCCTCTTGACAATATGGCCACAACCCCACCCACCATGTTTGTTGCAGTACCTCATGGCAGTCGTGTTGTCCGTGAACACCTGTACTAGCCTTCCTATAATGGAGGGTGCAAAGACTTCCAATGCCAGCCTAATCGCCCGGTGCTCCAGTAGGTTGATGTGGACTCCGGATTCCGCTGGAAATCAGAGTCCTCTGATATCAACCTCTCACAGATGGCCGCCCCATTTCAGAAAAGACCTATCTGTCACCACTGTCAAATTTGGTTGGACAATAGAGACATCTGCTGCTGACCCAATTGCGGTTTGTTAACCACCACTGCATAACTTGCCCAGTTGTTTCAGAGATCGGATGTTGGAGAGATTCCCCTGATGCTGCGCCCACTGGTACTTCCGGTCCCACTGCTGAGCCTGCATATGACAGCAGGCATGTGTCACAAGCAGGATGCAGGAGGCCCAGCAGCGTCAGAGTCAGTCTCACTGAAATCCAGGACAGAGGATGAAACACTGGCATCGCAGACTGAATATACAGGACTTGCCATTCGGGAGGATAGGCACTAAAATTCAACATGTCCAGAACAGCTCCGATGGAAGGGAACGCCTGAGTGGGAGTAAGGTGTCACTTTGGGCCCCAGCAAGTGCAGAAGGTCCACCGTAGTCTGGAGGTGGGAGACAACAGCCTGGGGCAAGGATGCCTTCAACACCCATTCATCAAGATGAGGGAAGATGGTCTTTCTTGGCTATTACTTCCTGGCAGAGCGAGGAGAGATGGTCATCCGTCAGCCTATCATAAGTAGGTGGCATGGGTGGAGGGATGGTCAAGAAGGGGAGGGGGATCTCCCTTCTGACAATCTGAAGAACCCAGCAGCCTGATGTTATAAACCTCTAGGGGGTAGGTGATGGCATATCCTACCTCTCACTGGGAGCAAATAATGGAAATAGGGCAAACTAAAGGGGTTTTGCAGCTGCGACAGTTGGGGAAGTGGCGGACTAGCCCAACCTCTGACTGCCCAACCTATGGGGTCCGTGGGTACCGCTTCCTTGGCCACACAGAGGCTGGGAAACCTGTGCACTGTGGAGGCTGTGCGGGTAAGAAGTGGCTGGATGCCCCTCCTGTGGCCATGAAAGGTCGGAATACGCTCATAACACACTTTTTTTCTGGGAAAAAAACAAATGGAGTAGGGGGTAAATATTTAATCACCCTTTATCGAATTCTATCTACAAACAATGTATGAGAACACTTGGGCACCTGGGGGGCACCTGGGGGGATGTATGAGGTTTCTGGTAGATGAGGTATCTGAAATGTGTGGTTAGGACTATGCCTACAGTGATGCATGAACCACGTGACCAAGGATGCAGTCGGGTCCAGTCATGGTCCTTTCTCATCAGGTATGAAATAAGAAATGGGGTTGGTTATATATAACTTGCCACTTCTCTTTAACCATGTCAACATATGGATGATGTGATATATATCTGGCATGAAAAATGGTGTGGGGATGTTGGTGGGGATGTTGGTGTGATGGGCGCATATTGATTAGGAGGTGAACCATTAACATCATGAAGGAGTAGTTTCTTACCTGTAACTCCAGTTCTGTAGTAGGGGTATCTCTGTTATAGTCATAATCTAGTGAATAGTCCCACCCATGTGCGTGGACCCCGGAGCAATCGAAATAGTCTCTTAAGTGGTCTTCTTCTGCAGTCCTGCATTGACACTTAGGAGAAAATCAAAGACAAATAATGCAGCCTAAAACTACAAGGCTACACTGACCAGCACTTCATCTTGAAGTGAAAAAGATAGCCAAATAATATTACATTTTATACGCTTTGTAAAGTTTCACACCTAGAGAAACTCCCCTTCACAAAAATCATTTGTCATGATAGAGAGGAAGGGTTGGACAGACAAGCCCCATAATGTCATTATGTGTCTGGAAAAGGGATACCGTGCCTTTAAGGAACTCTCCAGAGACCCTCGGTATCCCAGGATGCACAGCCAAAGGCTTTTTACTTTCAGTTCTTTTTGAAGGTGTATAAAGCTAGGCCTGTAAGCATTCAGTACATTATCATTTCATCCACCGGGGAGTAGGGCGGGTGCTTATGACTATAACAGAGATACCCCTTCCACAGAACTGGAGTTACAGGTAAGAAACTACTCCTTCTGTAGTATGTGTATAGTCATAATCTAGTGAATAGAATGGCAAGCCCATCTCAACAAACCAAACCAGCGGTGGAGGAAACAGATAAAACTATTACTGTGCAAACAGATTTCTCAACGAAGCCTGTCCAACCTGAGCATCTGCTCTGGCATCAGAGTCCAGACAGTAGTGTTTGACAAAGGAATGGACCCACTTCCAATTGGCTGCCCTGCCGATATCTGCAATGGGAACATAACGTAGCAAAGCCGTTGTAGCTGCTTCACCCCTGGTAGAATGGGCCTTAGGCTTACCCCTAAGGTCTTATTAGCCTTTTGGTAACACAACTGGATACAGGACACTATCCATCCAGAGATGGATTGTTTAGATGTGGCAAGACCAGTCCTGACGGAACCATAATTGACAAACAATTGGTCTGACCTACGAATGTCCTTAATCTTATCCAAGTAGAACTTCAACACCCTTCTTCAAACCAGTGAATGAAGAGACCTCTCCGCCGGAGAGGAAGGATGTTGAAAGAATGTAGGCAAAGTTATCGTCTGATTGACATGAAAATCAGAAATCACTTTAGACAGGAACTTAGGGTGAGTCCTCATGACAACTTTAGAAGCATGAAACACTGTATAAGGCTCATTGCAACACAAGGCCTGAATCTCACTCACCCTGCGGGCCGAAGTTATAGCCACAAGGAAGGCCGCCTTCCAGGAAAGATGCTGCAGAGAAGCCTTATGAATAGGTTCAAAAGGCTCCTTCATCAACCGAGACAGCACCACATTCAGTTCCCATGAAGGCGACGGACGCCTAACAGGAGGAAACACTTTCTCCAATCCTTCCAAAAAATCTTTAATTACAGGAATCTGGAAGAAGGATGTTTGTGAAGGGCATTTTCTATACTCAGTTAATGCTGCGAGGTGAACCTTAATAGAATGGAAATTAAGGCCAGATTGAGCCAAATGCAAGAGAAATGGAAGGATGACATCTTCCTTGCAGGAGATAGGATCAGCATTCTTGGACATGCACCAGATGCAGAACATCTTCCACTTGTAGGCATAGGAAGTCCTGGTGGAAGGTCTCTTAGCCTCCTTGAGTATCTCCATGCAGTCGTCAGGCAAGTTCTAGTGTCCATACTGTACTATCTCAGGAGCCATGCCGCCAAGCTCAACAATGAGAGGTTGGGGTGCACCATCTGCCCCCGAACTTCGTTAGAAGGTCCTGCCGACATGGAAGCCGCAGGTGGAGTTGGAGAGACCGGTGGAGCAGGTCTGTGAACCACCACTGTCGAGGCCACTCCGTAGCAATGAGGATCATTCGCGCCCTGGACTGAGACAGCTTGATGAGCACTGCCGGAATCAGGGGAATGGGTGGAAAAGCGTTCAGAAAGCTGTTCTACCAGCTGATCCATAGCGCATTCCCCAGAGTCCCCGGTTGGTAAAACCTGGAGGCGAAGTCTCGGCATTTGGTGTTTTCGGAGGTGGCGAACAGATCTATGTCTGGAGTGCCCCATCTTTCGAAGATGTTTCCTAGCACCTTGTCGTTTAAGACCCACTCGTGGTTCTCCTGAACGAGCCTGCTGAGTGCGTCCTCCTGAGCATTCTGCACATCTGGTAGATGGGTCGGCGTTATCGTCAGTCCTCTGGCTAACAGCCAGTGCCAGATCGCCTGCGCTTCTTGAGACAGTGTGCGCGATCTCGAGCCCCCCTGCTTGTTGAGGTCATACATTGTGGTCGTATTGTCCGTCTGTACAAGCAAGGAGTTGGTCTGGAAGGATGGATGAAAGGCTTTCAGCGCCAAATGAACAGCCCTGAGTTCCCGAAAGTTGATGTGGTACGTGGATTCCACCTGGGAAAACGTACTCTGGATATGAAGATGGTCTGAATGTGCCTTCCGAAGGATCGATAAGCGTCGCTCCTCCGAAGGAGACACGCTTGCTCCGATAGTATTGATGGAGGCTCCCAAGTACTGCAGGTACTGAACAGGAGTCGGAACGGACTTGGACATGTTGATGTGCAAACCCAGCTGATTCAACAGAACGGCCGTCCTGTTGAAATGCAATTGCGCTTCCTGGAATGTGGCGGCTTTGATCAATCAACACCTTGTTCTTTCTCAGGTGCGCTGCCACCACTGCCATGCATTTTGAGAAAGTCCTGGTGGCTGACTTCAGTCCAAACGGTAGTACGGTGTACTGATAGTGATTGGTGCCGACTAGGAATCGCAGGAACCTCCGGTGTTTCCGTGCAATGGGCACATGGAAGTACGCATCCTGTAGATCTATTGCGCAAAGTCAGTCTCCTCGCTGCAGCGGAGGATAAATCTGGTGCAAGGACAGCATGCAAAACTTCTCCCTGCGAATCCACTTGTTTGCTTGTCGCAAATCCAGAACGGGCCTTAACTCGTTCTTGTCCTTTTTGCGTACCAGAAAGAACCGTGAGTATAAACCCTTTCCTCTTTGAGACAGTGGGACGTCTTCTATCGCCTGTTTTCATAACAGGGTATCGGCTCCACTTGTAGTTCTCGCAGCTGGTAGTGTGAAGGAACCGGTGGAATAGCTGGAGGAGGGCTGTATCCATTGCAAACAACATTCAGCACCCACTTGTCCTGAGTAATTTTTCTCCACTCTGCCAGGTAATTCTGTATGCTTCTCCCCACTGGAGCGTGTAGCTCCTCAGGGCTTAGACCAGGCCTGGCCCTTATTCGCCGAGGAGGACTGCTGTCCGCCTCTGCCCCTCTGACGTTTTTGGAATGGTTGTGGCTAGTATTGCTGTTGCTGATGCTGTTGGCCAGCTTGGCGACCTTGACCCCGTTGATACCTCTGGGAAGAGTAACGCCTCTGGAAGGGACAGTACGACTTCCGCTGCTCCTTCGGTTTCTCCAAACCTATAGCCTTCAGCATTTCCACTTCCGCCTTCATGCGGGCCATCTCCTTGTCCGCATGAGCCCCAAAGAGGGTTGATCCTGAAAAGGGCAAATTAGCAATCCTCTGTTGTGCCTCAGGCTTAAGAGAGGGAAGGCGCAACCAGGAATGTCGCCTCAGGTTAATGCCATGGCCGTACCCATGCGCGGCCAGGAGAGAGGCACCCGCCGCAGAACTAATGACCTGATTTGAGACCATTATGCCCTCATTTAGAATCTCCTGGAAGTCTTCCCTCCTGTCTCACGGGAGGAGCTCAATAAATTGTTGCAGGGACTCCCACAACGAGCAATCATATCTGCCCAAAAGAGCTGATGCACTAGCTGCCTTCATCAAAGTGGCAGCCGTACTACAGACTTTCCTTCCTGCCAAATCCATGTGTCTGCTCTCCTTGTCCGGAGGGACCGTAGACGACGGGGCAGTAGAGTGCTGTTTCTTGGCCGCTGTTACAATAACAGAATCCGGTACAGGATCTGCTCTCAAGAATGCTGGATCAGAATCCGGGGGCCTGTACTTCCTTCGAAGTCTCGATGGCGCCAACTTCACCGAGGCTGGCGTCAGAAACAGCTCCATGGCCGGTTCTTCAAGTCCTGGCACCAAAGGCAGCAAGGGGCGAGAGAAGTGCCTGCATTACAACGTTTCAAAGATCACGGAAGTGGTAGGGGTGGGCACAGTCAATGTGATCCCCAAATTCGCAGCCCCCCTGAGCAGCACATCTTGAAAAGTCACAATGTCATCCACACGGGATGCTCTCGTTGGAGGAGAGTCCGACAAAGTGTGAGAATATCTCCTGTCACTGGATTAGTCCGTCCGCCTATGCCGATGATGGCGTGACCTTGTTGAGGATCGACGCTCACTGCGAGAGAGATGCCTCCCTCTGGATCCTGACCTTGGCTTTCTGGGCCTTGCAGGAACCACCAGCCCCAGGGCTGCGGAATAGGCAGTGCAGGAACCATAGGGCTCGGTAGTGGAGGCCGAGGCAGTTGTGGCAGAGGAGGAGGTGGAGGAGGAGGAGGTGGAGGAGGGGAAGGAGTAGGAGGAAGAGGAGGAGGAGGAGGTAGAGGTAGAGATGGAGGAGGAGGAGGAGGAGGAGGTAGAGGAGGAGGAGGTAGAGGTGGAGGAGGAAGCTGCGGAAGAGGAGGAGGAGGAGTAGGCGTCCTGGGCCTTGAGGGCGAGTAGGTCCGGGAGTAATACTATTAAAACTATTACTGTGCAAACAGATTTCTCAACGAAGCCTGTCCAACCTGAGCATCTGCTCTGGCATCAGAGTCCAGACAGTAGTGTTTGGCAAAGGAATGGACCCACTTCCAATTGGCTGCCCTGCCGATATCTGCAATGGGAACATTACGTAGCAAAGCCGTTGTAGCTGCTTCACCCCTGGTAGAATGGGCCTTAGGCTTACCCCTAAGGTCTTATTAGCCTTTTGGTAACACAACTGGATACAGGACACTATCCATCCAGAGATGGATTGTTTAGATGTGGCAAGACCAGTCCTGACGGAACCATAATTGACAAACAATTGGTCTGACCTACGAATGTCCTTAATCTTATCTAAGTAGAACTTCAACACCCTTCTTCAAACCAGTGAATGAAGAGACCTCTCCGCCGGAGAGGAAGGATGTTGAAAGAATGTAGGCAAAGTTATCGTCTGATTGACATGAAAATCAGAAATCACTTTAGACAGGAACTTAGGGTGAGTCCTCATGACAACTTTAGAAGCATGAAACACTGTATAAGACTCATTGCAACACAAGGCCTGAATCTCACTCACCCTGCGGGCCGAAGTTATAGCCACAAGGAAGGCCGCCTTCCAGGAAAGATGCTGCAGAGAAGCCTTATGAATAGGTTCAAAAGGCTCCTTCATCAACCGAGACAGCACCACATTCAGTTCCCATGAAGGCGATGGACGCCTAACAGGAGGAAACACTTTCTCCAATCCTTCCAAAAAATCTTTAATTACAGGAATCTGGAAGAAGGATGTTTGTGAAGGGCATTTTCTATACTCAGTTAATGCTGCGAGGTGAACCTTAATAGAATGGAAATTAAGGCCAGATTGAGCCAAATGCAAGAGAAATGGAAGGATGACATCTTCCTTGCAGGAGATAGGATCAGCATTCTTGGACATGCACCAGATGCAGAACATCTTCCACTTGTAGGCATAGGAAGTCCTGGTGGAAGGTCTCTTAGCCTCCTTGAGTATCTCCATGCAGTCGTCAGGCAAGTTCTAGTGTCCATACTGTACTATCTCAGGAGCCATGCCGCCAAGCTCAATAATGAGAGGTTAGGGTGCACCATCTGCCCCCGAACTTCGTTAGAAGGTCCTGCCGACATGGAAGCCGCAGGTGGAGTTGGAGAGACCGGTGGAGCAGGTCTGTGAACCACCACTGTCGAGGCCACTCCGGAGCAATGAGGATCATTCGCGCCCTGGACTGAGACAGCTTGATGAGCACTGCCGGAATCAGGGGAATGGGTGGAAAAGCGTTCAGAAAGCTGTTCTACCAGCTGATCCATAGCGCATTCCCCAGAGTCCCCGGTTGGTAAAACCTGGAGGCGAAGTCTCGGCATTTGGTGTTTTCGGAGGTGGCGAACAGATCTATGTCTGGAGTGCCCCATCTTTCGAAGATGTTTCCTAGCACCTTGTCGTTTAAGACCCACTCGTGGTTCTCCTGAACGAGCCTGCTGAGTGCGTCCTCCTGAGCATTCTGCACATCTGGTAGATGGGTCAGCGTTATCGTCAGTCCTCTGGCTAACAGCCAGTGCCAGATCGCCAGCGCTTCTTGAGACAGTGTGCGCGATCTCGAGCCCCCCTGCTTGTTGAGGTCATACATTGTGGTCGTATTGTCCGTCTGTACAAGCAAGGAGTTGGTCTGGAAGGATGGATGAAAGGCTTTCAGCGCCAAATGAACAGCCCTGAGTTCCCGAAAGTTGATGTGGTACGTGGATTCCACCTGGGAAAACGTACTCTGGATATGAAGATGGTCTGAATGTGCCTTCCGAAGGATCGATAAGCGTCGCTCCTCCGAAGGAGACACGCTTGCTCCGATAGTATTGATGGAGGCTCCCAAGTACTGCAGGTACTGAACAGGAGTCGGAACGGACTTGGACATGTTGATGTGCAAACCCAGCTGATTCAACAGAACGGCCGTCCTGTTGAAATGCAATTGCGCTTCCTGGAATGTGGCGGCTTTGATCAATCAACACCTTGTTCTTTCTCAGGTGCGCTGCCACCACTGCCATGCATTTTGAGAAAGTCCTGGTGGCTGACTTCAGTCCAAACGGTAGTACGGTGTACTGATAGTGATTGGTGCCGACTAGGAATCGCAGGAACCTCCGGTGTTTCCGTGCAATGGGCACATGGAAGTACGCATCCTGTAGATCTATTGCGCAAAGTCAGTCTCCTCGCTGCAGCGGAGGATAAATCTGGTGCAAGGACAGCATGCAAAATTTCTCCCTGCGAATCCACTTGTTTGCTTGTCGCAAATCCAGAACGGGCCTTAACTCGTTCTTGTCCTTGTCCTTTTTGCGTACCAGAAAGAACCGTGAGTATAAACCCTTTCCTCTTTGAGACAGTGGGACGTCTTCTATCGCCTGTTTTCATAACAGGGTATCGCCTCCACTTGTAGTTCTCGCAGCTGGTAGTGTGAAGGAACCGGTGGAATAGCTGGAGGAGGGCTGTATCCATTGCAAACAACATTCAGCACCCACTTGTCCTGAGTAATTTTTCTCCACTCTGCCAGGTAATTCTGTATGCTTCTCCCCACCGGAGCGTGTAGCTCCTCAGGGCTTAGACCCGGCCTGGCCCTTATTCGCCGAGGAGGACTGCTGTCCGCCTCTGCCCCTCTGACGTTTTTGGAATGGTTGTGGCTGGTATTGCTGTTGCTGATGCTGTTGGCCAGCTTGGCGACCTTGCCCCCGTTGATACCTCTGGGAAGAGTAACGCCTCTGGAAGGGACAGTACGACTTCCGCTGCTCCTTCGGTTTCTCCAAACCTATAGCCTTCAGCATTTCCACTTCCGCCTTCATGCGGGCCATCTCCTTGTCCGCATGAGCCCCAAAGAGGGTTGATCCTGAAAAGGGCAAATTAGCAATCCTCTGTTGTGCCTCAGGCTTAAGAGAGGGAAGGCACAACCAGGAATGTCGCCTCAGGTTAATGCCATGGCCGTACCCATGCGCGGCCAGGAGAGAGGCACCCGCCGCAGAACTAATGACCTGATTTGAGACCATTATGCCCTCATTTAGAATCTCCTGGAAGTCTTCCCTCCTGTCTCACGGGAGGAGCTCAATAAATTGTTGCAGGGACTCCCACAACGAGCAATCATATCTGCCCAAAAGAGCTGATGCACTAGCTGCCTTCATCAAAGTGGCAGCCGTACTACAGACTTTCCTTCCTGCCAAATCCATGTGTCCGCTCTCCTTGTCCGGAGGGACCGTAGACGACGGGGCAGTAGAGTGCTGTTTCTTGGCCGCTGTTACAATAACAGAATCCGGTACAGGATCTGCTCTCAAGAATGCTGGATCAGAATCCGGGGGCCTGTACTTCCTTCGAAGTCTCGATGGCGCCAACTTCACCGAGGCTGGCGTCAGAAACAGCTCCATGGCCGGTTCTTCAAGTCCTGGCACCAAAGGCAGCAAGGGGCGAGAGAAGTGCCTGCATTGCAACGTTTCAAAGATCACGGAAGTGGTAGGGGTGGGCACAGTCAATGTGATCCCCAAATTCGCAGCCCCCCTGAGCAGCACATCTTGAAAAGTCACAATGTCATCCACACGGGACGCTCTCGTTGGAGGAGAGTCCGACAAAGTGTGAGAATATCTCCTGTCACTGGATTAGTCCGTACGCCTATGCCGATGATGGCGTGACCTTGTTGAGGATCGACGCTCACTGCGAGAGAGATGCCTCCCTCTGGATCCTGACCTTGGCTTTCTGGGCCTTGCAGGAACCACCAGCCCCGGGGCTGCGGAATAGGCAGTGCGGGAACCATAGGGCTCGGTAGTGGAGGCCGAGGCAGTTGTGGCAGAGGAGGAGGTGGAGGAGGAGGAGGTGGAGGAGGAGGAGGAGGAGGGGAAGGAGTAGGAGGAGGAGGTAGAGGAGGAGGAGGTAGAGGAGGAGGAGGTAGAGGAGGAGGAGGAGGAGGAGGAGGAGGAGGAGGAGGTAGAGGAGGAGGAGGTAGAGGAGGAGGAGGTAGATGTGGAGGAGGAAGCTGCGGAAGAGGAGGAGGAGGAGGAGGAGGAGTAGGCGTCCTGGGCCTTGAGGGCGAGTAGGTCCGGGAGTAATCAGATTCCGGTGACCTAAGGACACTTCTCTTCTTGCGAGCAGGCCTTGGGGAGGACACTCTTGAGGTCGATCTCTCTGAGCGCGAGCGCCGGCGTGACCGGTGACTCGCTGATGACGATGAGACGCTAACTACAGAGGCACTAGACACAGTTCTAGCCCTCGACTTCCTTTTAGACATAGACTTTTCTCCCCTCGACGTCGACTTTTCCCTCCTCGACGTCGATCTCTTAGACATCTCTCTTCTCGACGTCGACCTCCCTGATGTCGACAAACTCCCAGACGTCGAGTGTCTTCGCCTCAACAGCGATGTTTCCCTCCTCGACGTCGATCTTCGCATCGATGTTGACGGCGAACGGCGGTGTCGCCTCAACGGCAAGCGCCTGGCTCTTCGGGAATCATCAAGACGTCGATGGTGTGTCGACGCCGGTGAACTCCTCAACATCGACCTCGTCCGAAGTCTCGACGTCCTACCCCTCGACGGCGACGTCGCTTCGACCCAGATTCCTGGGTCGACGGGGAGCAGATGGTAGTCATATCTCTCGACGCCAACATCGAAGCCATCGACGTCAACCGGGACCGGTGCTTTTTCTGGGCCTTTTCTTGACTGGGGAGACCCCAGAGGCCGATGCACGGGCTGAGGATGAAGGTAGAGTCTATCCATGCTCAAAAGTCGCACCTGTTTCTTGATGTCCCCTCTGCTCCAGGCCATGGAGACGAATCTTCTACCTATCACGCAGGGCCCTCCTGGAGAAAGAGTGAAAAATATCACAGGAGTAAGGGACATGGCTGGAAGGGAGACAGAGTATACACACTCTGTGGGGGTCAGATTTAGCCTTCTTCCTACCACACTCAGATCACTTGTCGAATAAAGCTGGCATTTTGACAATATAGAGGTGGCAAAACTGGTCAAAAAACACAGTACCTGGAAGAGGAAGATCCCAGGCGTCGAGTGAAACACTCAAAACACTGGAAAAGTTAAAAAAATTGAAAATATACCCAAAAGGTAGAGCTAGCAGGAGCAGGAAAAAAGAACTGAAAGTAAAAGGCCTTTGGCTGTGCATCCTGGGATACCGAGGGTCTCTGGAGAGTTCCTTAAAGGCACGGTATCCCTTTTCCAGACACATAATGGCAGCCTATGGGGCTTGTCTGTCCAACCCTTCCTCTCTATCATGACAAAGGATTTTTGTGACTTTACAAAGTGTATAAAATGTAATATTATTTGTCTATCTTTTTTCACTTCAAGATGAAGTGCTGGCCAGTGTAGCCTTGTAGTTTTAGGCTGCATTATTTGTCTTTGATTTTTATCTTAAGTGTCTATGCAGGACTGCAGAAGAAGACAACTTAAGAGACTATTTCGATTGCTCCGGGGTCCACGCACATGGGCGGGACTATTCAGTAGATTATGACTATACACAGAGATCCTCTACTACAGAAGAATGCTTTACTGCGCTAGTTGATTCTGCTATGATACATGGCGTAATTGCCCCTGGATTGAGCTATAGGTTTTTTGGCCATGATTTAATTATATTTGGAGAACAACAAAGTTACTACACAATGATTAATAGTGTAGGAGTACTCAACTTTAAATACAATCCTCCTAGGCGTCAACTTTGGGGAACATTGTCACCCCATTGCAATATGCAGGACTACTGTATTTTAGTATCTAAGTGCACATATTGAACACAGAGAACCCTTTTGGAAATTGTTAATGGGAATACTTAGACTATAAGTTATGTTGGCTATATATTGCTAAATAGGACAACTAATTAATCAGCAATCTCAAACGATTTACAGCAATATTTGCTTATTAAATATAGACTAACTTCTTTTCATTTTGTTACAGGTTTTCACAATCCGTATATGCTGCGTTTATGTTCAGCCCTATGCCGAATGTTTGGTTTGGGATGTGGAAAATATAGCTAGGCAGGACCATTTTTGTTTGGGATGTGTGGCATGCACTTACCAACATTAGTTTGAGTGTATTAATGAATTATGCGGTCCTGATGGAAGGACTGTAATTTTGAAAAAAGTGTTTTATTAAAATTTTATTTATGTTATATGTAGTTTATGTTGGTTATATTTGTTGGTTTATGTATATCCTTTGTGTATTTTTTATAGCCCTGAGGAAGTTCAATGTTCTTGAACGAAACGGATTGGCTATTGTCTTGCCTGCTTTTATGGAAAAACTTTGAAATGCAATACAGAATAATTTGAAGATATATGCAATTGTTGATTGACCAATTCTTGGGTGGACCATTGTTGTATGGCGTTTTAGGATCCGAGCTAAATTTACAGCCCTTATATAGGTATAATTCACATTGCCCTTATATAGACATAGAATTCATACCCATATTTAGACATAGCCCAACCAGTCCAAATATAGGCATGGCTACTTCCACTAGTTCCAAAAAGCCACAACGATTTCTTGGAAAACTAGGCTTCGGCAATCAGGGACATCCCCTTACTTGAATATTGATTTGTCCTAGGAATCATGGCGTTTTCAAAGAACTACCATTCCCTTGGGGTTCTTTGGTGACCTTATTATGTCTGACTTTACGTCAAATAAGGAACCTTCAAGGTATAAATATGCCTACACTTGCCCTAGCAA
The DNA here is from genome assembly GCF_964261635.1 of Lissotriton helveticus. Classification (NCBI taxonomy): domain Eukaryota; kingdom Metazoa; phylum Chordata; class Amphibia; order Caudata; family Salamandridae; genus Lissotriton; species Lissotriton helveticus. The sequence goes on from NC_136061.1 coordinate 324,713,898, forward strand.
ACACACAGTGTTTCAGGGCAGCTCGACTATCTACTTGCCCGACGCAGCTCGCTACAGCAAGTGCCGAAGGAAGCGAGCCTCCAGCTGATGCACTGACAAAGAAGCTGTCCTTTCTCTCGCTGAGAATCCAGCTTCAGTGTTTCCAAGCTCCCCTCGCAGGGTGTTGGAAAATCGAGTCTTGAGACAGAGATACCAGACCTCCTTCATTCTAAAACCAAGGTACGGAGCTGATTAGACCCTAAGAGAAATCTTGGTTAGATTCTTGGCAAAGAAAACTAAACCTATGCTACACCTCACTTACTTATTCCCTTGTACTAGACTTCGGTTAGGTACATTTGGGGGAGGCGTATTTTAGAAGCACCAGTTGAGTACTTTTAGCCTTTGTTATTTTATAATATTCTTCTTACTGTACGCATTATACTTTACAACCAGTATTACGATTGTAGCAGTTCACTTTACTTGCTTGAGAAAGAAGACTGTTCAATAAAACCCCTTTATTGAAAACGCCCGTCTCTCTGTTTCTCTGAACCTCTGATGAAATGAAGCATGCACGATTGACTGAGTACAATATCTATCTATTGTTTCCATGATTCTGAAGATCAGTTTTATCTTGGAGAAACGAAGTTGTCATGTTTATGCGGTTGTCAGAAACTAATCCCTTCTTGTTTATTCGAGAAAGTTTCTAGTGACCTCTGAGCTAGCTGGCACACACAATTAAGTCTAATATATTCGATAGAGCCCTAGTCAACATAAGTCCTACGTCAAATCTATAGAATATATTATTCCAATGCGCAGAACCTATTGGGAATATAGGAACTACACTACATGGTGCTCAACGTTTGGTAAGGCACTAATTTAACCCTAGATACTAGAGTAGCTCAGTCGTGCTTTTCACAGAGACCCCTTTTCCCGTCAAATACTCCAATAGACGTCTGGAGTGGGTAAAAGGATAAAATATCCGCCCTTACTGAGTAGGATGGAAATCCTATGTATTAGTTTTTGGTTTGTTCAACACTAAAGGATACAGTGTTCCAAAATATTGTGCACCTTATCTTGGTTTCCTTTAAACTTGCTCTGCAAACATTCAGTAAACAAAATGGCCGACGAGGATAATCCCGGGGCCAGTGGAACAGCAGCGTCTACAGCCCGACCGGGTTTAGACATTGCAGGTTTCCAACAAAATGACGCGGATGATATAATCGTCCCGGAAAACCTAAGGAAAACCATCACTATAAAGCTTATAACACATCGCCTATCATCAAGAGGTGGTAGGGTAATTTTTTGCATAGAGGCACACGAATATCGGCAGACAGAGGTATTCTATTCATGGATTGTCTTCCCTCAAGCAAATCCAGTAACACATGAGTTCCACTTCTACAAGATAGAGGAACCTCCAGCGGAATACGTTCCTTTAGAGGACATTGAAATTTCACTAACTTACCAAGAGCATCAGCTCTGGTTTAAAGGCGCCCTACAACATCAAAATCACATTACCAGGCTTGGTCCACTAGGTAGACTAGAAGCAACATGGCCGGTAATAGCAAGCTATACACCACATCCTGACATTGAAGAAATGTCAAGTGAAGAACTATTAGTTCACCTAAAACAACTAATGAAAATACATAGACAATTGGTTCAATATGTCATGCGGATTTCACAACAAACCATTCACCAGGGGAACACAAATAAAATTACACCACAGACTACACAGTCAGTCATTGGTAAATTGCTTGCAAAAAGGGAACAAATCCCATTCTGGATAGCTCAAAAAATTACTCAAATCGAGGCAGTATTTTACGACAGTACATCTCATAAGAAACAGGATTTTAACAATCTGTTTACCAATGGGGAATCGCACCACACCTGGAGGACTGCGACACTTGGGGTACAGTCTTTGCTGCAATCTACACAAAAACACATGGTGTTCCGTCTATGGCGGTAATACCAGATGTCCTGAAACAGATTCAAAATGAATACGGGGCAGAGCCTGCTTTAAATCTGTGTATGAAATTACTGAAAGATTTTAAACAGGTCTCAGCTATAATATTAGCTAATATTAAATAAGAGAAATTGATATAACTGAGCAACCAAATGAACTGGCCAGAATAATTGAAAAATCCTATGAAGAACTAGGAAGAGATAGTTTGGGTGGGAAACCCGTAAAGCCCCAACTAGCAGAAAATCCTGAAAAGGTCTTTATTAAAAACACTCTCACTACTCCTAATAAGAAGTGGGAAAATACTAAACAAACTTCTAATGAGAAGCGTTCTCAGTCCTGAGGAAGGTCTCCTCAAAAGGAGACCTCTGAAAAGAGGTATAACCTCAGGAATAGGGATAATTTGAGAAAACCTGATAGATATCAAGATACTGATACTCGTTCCTCTCGTACCTTTCAGACTCCCTCACAGAAATCGGAAAGAAGAGGACGGTCAAAACACAAGGAAGAACCTGTGAAGTCCAAAGACGATCAACACGTTCCAAAAAATAAGAAACCTCAATTCACCAAAAAGAAGGTAGCAGGTCTTAAAATTAGACATGCTGAGGATATTGAGGACACAACTCAAGAACGGGGAGTGGGCCCAGAATGCTGGACAGCGCAGCAGAGGTCACCATAGCTCGCAAGATCTTGAAGGATCATCTGGAGACAGTGGTCAAGTTGAAACAGCTGATACCAGGGTTAGTGTCTCCCATACATTATATGAAGTAACGCTCCAGATGGAGAGGGACATAACCAAGAAAATAAGAGCTCTCTTTTGGGAGAAGCTCTCTAAGGGTTATGACGTTCTTCTAGCTGAAAAAAGACTGGCCACCAAAATTTGTCAGGGAGTACCCACACAGCGAAGACATCATTATGGCAGCCTTCTCGAATCATATTCCAAATAATTTAATATATACCTATGCCAGAAAATGGGCAGTAGCCCAGGCTCCAGCATTATATAAAAATCATGTAGGATGGGATGAGGATTCTCCTCACCATAAAATCCGTTAAAAACTCAACCTACTGCACAGAGGCAGTATCCAGTTAAGCAAGAAGCTAAAAAACAGGTCAGGGAGATACTAGATCAACTTGAATACCAAGGGGTGATTGAAACATGCACCTCGTCAATTAACAATCCTTTGTTTTCTGTCTCCAAACCAGACAATACATATTGTCTAGTTTTGGACTACAGACATTTAAAGTCTTGTTGCAAAACATTTGCAGTACAAAATACACACAGTGCAGTACTAATGAATAACATTGTGCAGTTTCTTCTGTCAAAACATTGCACCTGAAAGCAGGAACTTGACTGCTTTCTCAATTATGGAGTCACAGCGTCACTTCTGTTGTCTCCCCTAGGGATTCAAGAATAGTCCAGGGTTATTTTCAGTCAGAGTAACAGAGTTACTACAAACGTATGATGATGAGGTATTATCTTATGTCGATGACATCTATCTAACAGACGATGATTGGACAGGCACTTGAACAGAGTGAATACCATTATACTTGGATTCGCCTCTGAAGGGTACAAATTAAATTTAAAGAAATCGAGAATTGCCCACGTCAACGTCCTTTTTCTGGGATACGAGTTATCAAGTGAAGGCAAAAGCCTGGCAGCCAACTTTTTAGAAAAATGTGCGCTGCTCCAACCTCCAAAAAGCTGAAAAACGTAGTCAATTTTAGGTTTCCTGAATTTCGGAAGAAAATACATTCTAAATTACGCAGAAAGCGTTAAACCTCTCTACGAATTAATCAAACCTGATTTCAAACCAACTAATTGGACTCAAAACACACAGAAATTTAGCGTTCAGTGCAAACAGACATGTTAGCAACATCACAGACACGCGTAAACGTACGCAACCTTGTAATCAGAATAATCCCAGGAAGATGTAGATTTACGTACTTAACCTTTAATGAAGGTGAAAAAGTACCAATTGCTTACAAATCACAATTGTACACACAAGCTGAAATGTAATTCACTTCAACAGAAAACATTCTGACTGCAGTAGCAAAAGAGAGAGCTCTTGCACAGGGCAAACGCATAATGGTCGTTACTCCTGTACCTTCCTTAGAAGCAGTGACAAAAGCTAGCATTCCTAATGCAAAGGCTTTACATCCAAGATGGATACAATGGGTAAACTCTCTTGCTGCAACAGACGTTGAATACGTTGTTGACCCCTACTTGAAAACTCAAGAATTTCTACAAAACAAACAAGAATGTCCTCTGCCAACTGAGATTCCGCCTCTAGAACAGTACGAATGTATAATTTATACAGACGGATCAGCACAACCCACAATTGGGGGCAAACAAGATTATAGTGCTGCGTGCACAATTGTTAAAGGTCGCTGATGCGATGGTAAATTCGGACCTATGGTAACACAAACTCAATCACTCGGAGACTGTACAGCTCAGCGAGCTGAACTACAGGCTTTCAAGATGGCGCTTGAAAATACCGATCATAGTGTGCGATTCGTATTACTGCGTCCAGTCTTACAATGAATACTTGCAGAACTGTGTTAAAAATGGTTTCAAAGATGCAAAAGTTAGCACGATCAAGCATAAGTTGCTTTGGGAACAAGTAGTTCAATTACAGAAAGAACTACAAAAGACTCGCGTGATCCATAAACTGAGTCATCAGCGTGATGGCGTTCACATTGTAGGGAATTAATTGGCTGATGAAGCCGCATAGGCAGCTGTGCAAACGGCTTCTGTAGCTGCAATCACTCGTTCTAAAACAAAAAGTAGACAGCAAAATAATGCAGGCTGTCACCGCTTACAATAAAGACAGCGGTAAAACGTTACGAAAAGGCTTTCCACTCAAGTACTCATATATAACTGATGCAAATAATGTTCCTTTTATTCAAATCCCTGGAGTGGGGGATAGAGTAATTCCAAACATGGAACATAGATTAGGACTAATCTTAGCAGCACATGAAGGGCTCGCCTCTGCACATGCAGGTGTTTCCGCCACAGTGTCGTTATTAAAACAAAGATACTGGTGGCTGTGCATGAGGAAACAGACCAGAAATTATGTTTTGGAATGTGAAATCTGCCACAAAAATGAAGGTTTCAACAGTAAAACGCCCGGCGCAGACGCCCCTTCTAATTTCAGATAAACCATTAGCATGTGTTTACCTGGACCACTGTGGTCCCTTACAGAGGGATGGTAACTATAAATATATCATGGTCGCAGTGGATTAATGCTCACGATTCATTTGGATGTGGCCTCAGCGCTCGGCTGACGCCTGAACTGTTATAAAAGATTTGCGAGTCTTTATCAGCACATACGCAATCGTAACGCTACATTCTGACCAGGGTCCTGCATTTAGCTCTTGAGCTTACAAGGAGGCCATGGCCAATTTGGGAGTTGCATTGCGGTATTAGAGTCCATTCCATCCTGAGGGAAATTCGGTTGTGGAAAGAAAAAACCGTGACATAAAGCAATCTATAATAGCTAGGGTACTAGGCTCGGGTGATGGGTGGGTCAAACATCTAATAAGTGTCCAACGTAGTCTTAACAATCTGCCAAGAAATTCTCTGGGTGGAATCACTCCATATGAAATTCTTTTTGGTACTAGAATGCTTGTCCAGGACCTCGATCGTCACACTTTAGTGGTGGAACAAAAACCCTTTGATATCAAAGACCGTTTGGCTGTTTTGCAGGACTTAAACGAGAAAAGAAGAAGTCAAAGCAACACAATACAGAAGCCAACGACCACTGAAGGAGAACCACCCGTCCCAGCAAGGCCTGTCTGGATTCCAAAGATTGGGGATCTAGTCAGAGAAAAGATTGTGGATAAGAAGGAATGTGGGCCTTCTTACAGAAAACAAGTACCTGTATTAGCAATCCACGGATAAAGAACAGTGTTACTGCCGCCCCTTGCTGGAAGAAAAGAACAGGTTTGTATCCATCGACCTGGTCAAACCACATCATGTGGCCGATAATAAGTAGTAGGCCCAGTGGACTACAAAAATGTAGCAGTAGACCAAATCTTGCTACTATCCAAGAGGATCAAACTGAAATACTCATCACCTTTGAAGAATCTGCAGTAAGAAAAGAAGGACTAAGCAATAAAGCATCGAAACGTGTACCTCTTGAGACCCAAATTACAGTTCGTCAAGACACTCCTGTCTACAATGATGTAGCATCGGACTACACTAATATGACAAAGTATCCGGTAGCCCCAGCTTTTTCAAATAATCCTGGTGCAATTCCAACAATTGACAGAACTGCCTCTGGCTATTTCATCAACTTTGATACGTTTTCTGAGGATCCCAGTGAGCCTGAAACAACGCCAGCAAATAAAACTTTTAAAGATCAAGTAACAGAACTTTTTCAGCAACTAGAAAAAACTTATCTGGTTTCATCATGGGTTGAACTTTGGATTGTGCTAGGCGTACTTTTTCTCCTACTTTGGCTAATCATGGTATTAACTTTGTGGATGCTGATAAATGGAAAATATAGTAAAATGGACACAGCAAGTAAGAACATCAACTTGCTCCTGAAGCCACACAAATCATCTCATTGTGAACAAAGAGACTTGACATCAGTAAACCTCAGGGCCGTTCCTATACCTGGTGGTATTGCATGGGATAGAAATGATTATGATATCTATGGTCCGGCAGACCAGCTGAAGATTCCACATCAATTTAAGGTTTCCTTGAGTGACTTTGTTTCACAAAGCACTTTTTCTGATGATTGGGACTTTGAGACTGTTAATAATATGATGTCAGATTTTGAGATGTCTGCTAAATTTACAAAACATGAATACTTAGAAGGTTCATCAGATTATGCACAAATGTATTGTTATAATCACTATGGTCATCATTAATTGCACAAATCTGCAAGCCCTAGAAATGGTTATACTTTCAAACAATAGGAACAATGTCCAACGCCACCAAAAGGTAGCTCAAAAACATTCTATGAAAAATGTCCATACTTCTCAGGTTTTAATACCACAAATCTGGAAACATTTTGAATGAAAAGTATGTTGACCAATACAAAGCAAATTTATTCAGCAGCCTTTTATGCCCAGTTGTCCTCGTTAGGTTTCGACTTCTGTAGTGACAACATAGAAACAAAAACTGTCTGGGATCAAAAGACTGGCAAGTGCAGGGAATAGAAGGAGTAGTTTCTTACCTGTAACTCCAGTTCTGTAGTAGGGGTATCTCTGTTATAGTCATAAACTAGTGAATAGTCCTGCCCATGTGCGTGGACCCCGGAGCAATCAAAAATAATCTTTTAAGCCGTCTTCTTTGCAGTCCTGCATAGACACTTAAGAGAGAATTTAGACAAATAATGCAGCCTAACATATACAAGGCTACAAAGGCCACCACTTCATCTAAAAAGTGAAAAGGATAGCCCACCATGTCCGGTTTAACACTTTTTTACCAAGTTTTCCTCACAGGTAAAACTCCCCTTCACCAAAATCCTTGAAATGATACAGAGGAAGGGTTGGACAGACAAGCCCCCATAGGCTGCCATTATGTGTCTTGAAAAGGGATACCGTGCCTTTAAGGAACTCTCCAGAGACCCTCGGTATCCCAGGATGCACAGCCAAAGTCATTTTACTTTCAGTTCTTTTTGCAGGTGTATAAAGCAAGGCCTGTAGCATACATTACAGTGCCTTTTTCTCCACCGGGGAGGAGGGTGGGCGCTTATGACTATAACAGAGATACACCTACTACAGAACTGGAGTTACAGGTAAGAAACTACTCCTTCTGTAGTAGGGGATCTCTGTGTATAGTCATAAACTAGTGAATAGAATGGCAAGCCCATCCCAACAACCAATCCGGCGGTGGAGGAAAAAGACAACACCACTACTGTGCAAACAGGTTTCTCAAAGAAGCTTGCCCAACCTGATCATCTGCTCTGGCATCAGAGTCCAGACAGTAATGCTTAGCAAAGGTATGGACCGACTTCCAAGTGGCAGCCCTGCAGATCTCTGCAATGGGAACATTATGAAGCAAAGCTGTTGTAGCTGCTTTGCCTCTGGTAGAATGAGCCTTAGGCTTACCACCTAAGGTCTTGTTAGCCTTCTGGTAACATAACTGGATACAGGACACAATCCACCTAGAGATGGACTGTTTAGACGTGGCAAGACCAGTCCCGATCGACCCATAATTGACAAACAATTGGTCTGACCTACGAATGTCCTTGGTCTTATCCAAGTAGAATTTCAACACCCTTCTGACATCCAGGGAATGGAGAGACCTTTCCGCTGGAGTGAAAGGATTCTGGAAAAACGTAGGTAAAGTTATGGTCTGGTTGACATGGAAATCAGAAATCACCTTAGGAAGGAACTTAGGGTGAGTACGCATCACAACCTTAACAGCATGAAATACAGTATAAGGTTCTTGGCAACACAACGCCTGAATTCCACTCACCCTGCGGGCCGATGTAATGGCCACAAAGAAGGCCGTCTTCCATGACAAGTGCTGCAGAGAAGCCTTATGGATGGGTTCAAAAGTCTCCTTCATCAACCTGGACAGCACCACATTCAGCTCCCATGATGGCGAAAGACGCCGGACAGGAAGAAACACTTTCTTCAATCCTTCCAAAAAATCTTTAATCACAGGGATCTGGAAGAAGGATGTCTGTGAAGGGCATTTCCTATACGCAGTCAATGCTGCGAGGTGAACCTTAATAGAATGAAAATTAAGGCCAGACTGAGCCAAAATCAAAAGGTATGGAAGGATGACATCTTCCTTGCAGGTTGTCGGATCATATTGCTTGGAAGTGCACCAGATGCAGAACCTCTTCCACTTGTAGGCATAGGAAGTCCTAGTGGAGGGTCTCCTAGCTTCCTTAAGTATAGTCATGCAATCTTCAGGGAGATTCAAGTGCCCATATTGCACTATCTCTGGAGCCATGCCGCCAAACTCAACGATGAGAGGTTGGGGTGCACCATCTGCCCTCGAACTTCGTGAGAAGGTCCGGCCGACACGGCAGCCGCATGTGGTGTAGGAGAGACCGGTGAAGCAGGTCCGTGAACCACCAGTGTCGGGGCCACTCCGGAGCAATGAGGATCATCCGTGCTCTGGATTGAGACAGCTTGATGAGCACCGCCGGAATCAGGGGAATGGATGGGAAAGCGTACAGAAAGCTGATCCATAGCGCGTTCCCCAGGGTCCCCGGTTGGTAATCCCTGGAGGCGAAGTCTCAGCATTTTTTGTTTTCGGCGGTGGCGAATAGATCTACGTCCGGAGTGCCCCACCTGTCGAAGAGGTCTCCTAGCACTTCGTCGTTTAGAACCCACTCGTGGTTTTCTTGCACCAGCCTGCTGAGTGCATCCGCCTGAGCATTCTGCACACCTGGCAGATGGGTAGCCGTTATCGTCAGTCCTCTGGCTAGTAGCCAGTGCCAGATCGCCTGCGCTTCCTGTGACAGTGTGCGCGATCTCGAGCCCCCCTGCTTGTTGAGGTAATACATTGGGGTCGTATTGTCCGTCTGCACAAGCAAGGAGTTGGTCTGGAAGGACGGATGAAAGGCCTTCAGTGCCAAGTGCACAGCTCTGAGTTCCAGGAAATTGATGTGATACGTGGATTCCGCCGGGGACCACGTTCCCCGGATCTGTAGATGGTCTGAATGTGCTCCCCAGCCGTGGAGAGAAGCATCCGTGACGACAGTCTGAATGGGAATGTCCTTGTGGAATGGAACCCCCTTGAGGAGATTCTCTGCGGAGCACCACCATCTCAGGGACTGTTGAGCGTGGAGGGACAGCTTGATCCTGTCGTCCCAGCTCCCCCGCTTCTGGTCCCACTGGTCCTCCAGACATTCCTGCAACGGCACCATGTGTAGGCGTGCGTGTGGCGTGAGGAAGATGCAAGAGGCCATCGACCCCAGTAGAGAAGACACAGTCCTCACTGTTGTAGATGGAACAGCTATGAGAGCCTGAGCCTTCCGAAGGATCGATAAACGTCTCTCCTCTGAAGGAGACACGCTTGCTGACAGAGTATCGATGCAGGCTCCCAAGTACTGTAGGCACTGGACAGGCATCAGAACAGACTTGGACATGTTTATGTGCAACCCCAGCTGGTTCAACAGAATGGCCGTCCTGTTGAAGTGCAGTTGCGCTTCCTGGAAGGTGGAGGCTTTGATCAACCAGTCGTCCAGGTACGGGTAGGCAAACACCTTGTTCTTCCTCAGGTGCGCTGCCACCACTGCCATGCATTTTGAAAACGTCCTGGATGCAGACTTCAGTCCAAACGGTACTACGGTGTACTGATAGTGATTGGCGCCGACTAGAAATATCAGGAACTTCTGTTGTTTCCGTGCAATGGGCACATGGAAGTACGCATCTTGCAGATCTATTGCACAAAGCCAGCCTCCCCTTTGTAGCTGAGGATAATTCTGGTGCAAAGACAGCATGCAAAACTTTTCCCTGCGAATCCATTTGTTTGCTTGTCGCAAATCCAGAATGAGCCTGAACTCTTTCTTGTCCTTCTTGCGAACCAGAAATAACAGTGAGTAAAGACCCTTTCCCCTTTGAGACAGAGGGACGTCTTCTATTGCCCTTTTTCTTAACAGGGTATCCGCCTCCACCTGAAGCTCGCGCAGTTGGAACTGCGAGCAAACCAGTGGAATCGCTGGAGGCGGGCTGACTAAACGAAGACTGTATCCATTGCAAACAATATTCAGCATCCACTTGTCCTGAGTAATTTTTCTCCACTCTGCCAAGTAATGTTGTATGCTTCCCCCCACCGGAGCGGGTAACGGACGAGGAGGAAGAAACCCCTCAGGGCCTAGACCCGGCCAGGCCTTTGGGCCTCGAGGAGGACTGTTGGCCGCTCTGCCCCTCTGGCGCTTCTGGAATGGCCGCCGCTGGTACTGCTGCTGCTGTTGGTGCTGCTGGCCAGCTTGACAACCTTGACCTCTTCCCTGGGCACCGAAACGTCTCTGGAAAGGACGGAAGGTCTTCTTCTGCTCTTTTGGCTTCTCTAACCCGACAGCCGTCAGGGTTTCCGCCTCCGCCTTCATGCGGGCCATCTCCTCATCCGCATGTTTACCAAAGAGCGTAGAGCCAGAGAACGGCAAGTTGGCGACTCTAGTTTCAGCAATGTCAGGCGCAACCAGGCATGGCATCTCAGATTAATCCCATGGCAGTATCCATGAGCCGCCAAGAGAGAGGAATCTGCAGCCGAGCTGATAACCTGATTTGATACCATCATGCCCTCATTGATGATTTCCTGGAAGTTTTCCCTCTTGTCCCTAGGAAGGTGCTCCAGAAACTGCTGCAGGGACTCCCACAAAGACCGGTCATACCAACCCAAGAGAGCCGCGGCACTAGCGGCTTTCATGGAAGTAGCAGCCGTACCGCAGACTTTTCGTCCCGCTGAGTCCATCTGACGGCTCTCCTTATCCGGAGGCACCGTAGAAGACGGGGCAGTAGCGTGCTGCTTCCTGGCCGCAGTGACGATCAACGAATCCGGCACCGGGTCTGATCGAAGGAACGCTGGATCGGAGTCAGGGGGCCTGTACTTTTTCTGCAGCCGGGAAGGAGCGGATTTCGTTGACGCCGGAGTCCAGAAGAGCTCCATAGCCGGTTCCCCCAGTCCTGGCACCGAGGGCAACAAGGGTCGAGACAACTGCCGCTTGTGTAAGGTCTCGAAAATTACCGATGTAGAAGGTGTGGGTACCATTAGAGTAATCCCCAGCTTCGCTGCCCCTCTCAATAACACCTCCTGAAATGATACGAAGTCATCCACCAGTGACACTCTTGTATGGGGCGAATCCGATAAGGTGGGCGAATATCCCCGGGCACTGGAAGAGTCCGTATGACGGGACCTTGACCTGTCCCTCCAGTGACGATGCCTACAGTCACTCCTTGATCAGTGCCTCCTTCTGGACCGTGACCTAGACCTCCTAGGCTTCGGGCGATCCACTGGCCGTACAGGAGGCGGAATCTGAAGAGGCAGAACCGGAATCCTAGGCTGTGGAAGCCCCGTAGGTGGCGACGGGAAGCGCGGCAGAGATAGAGACCATGGAGGAAGCCGCGGTGGAGGAGGAGGATGAGGATGAGGAGGAGGAGGAGGAGGAGGAGGAGTTGGAGGACGAGGAGAGGATTCTCCTTCGGCAATGGAGGCGGCGTAGGCGTCCTGGGCCTAGAAGGCTAACAGGTCTGAGAATATTCAGAGTCCGAAGACCTAACCACTCTCCTCTTCTTCTTCTGCGCTGGCCTCGACGAGGATCTTCTCGAGGCCGCCCTCTTTTCAGATGAGCGCCGGCGCCGCCACGACCGGGGGCTCGTGGATCCAGAAGACAGGCTGACCACTGAGGCAGAGGACACATTCCTGGCCCTTGATCGCCTCCTCGACGTCGAACGCCTTGACGCAGATACATCCCTCGACGTCGACTTTCCTCTCCTTGACATCGAACGTCGAGTCGACCTCGACGGCGAACTGCGGGGTCGCCTCGATGGCGAGCGCCGGTGCCCCCTGGGCTCATCCCGATGTCGACGGTGTCTCGGCGCCGATGAAGCCCTCGACATCGACCTCGTCCGAGGTCTCGACGTCAGTCCCCTCGATGTCGAACGGCAACGTCTCTTCGACCCAGAGCCCTGGGTCGACGTGGAGCAGATGTTGGTCATCCCTCTCGACGCTGACATCGAGGCTATCGACGTCGACGGAGATCAGTGCCTTTTCCTGGCCTTATCTTGACTGGGGAGCCCACCCAGAGGCCGAAGCATGGGCAGAGGACGAGGTTCCTCCATGCCCAGACCCACCTTCACCTTGTTCCTGATGTTTCCTCTTCTCCAGTCCTTGGAGCCGAATCTTCTCCCTGTCACGCAGGGTCCTCCGGGAGAAAGATTGACAAATCTCACAGGCTTCTGGGACATGGGAGGAAGGGAGACAGAGTATGCATACTCTGTGGGGGTCCGATTTGGCCTTCTTCCTGGCACACTCAGGGCACTTATCGAATAAGGCAGGCATATTCGACAGAAAGAGTGTGCAAAACTGCCCATAAACCACAGCAGAAGGAAGAGGAAGACCCCAGACGTCGAGTGAAACACTCTAAACACTTCCAAAGTACAAAAATGAAATAAAAAAAACCAAAAAGGGAGAGCTCAATGCTCCAGGGTCCTGCTAGCAGGAGCCGGAAAAAAGAACTGAAAGTAAAAGGACTTTGGCTGTGCATCCTAGGATACCGAGGGTCTCTGGAGAGTTCCTTAAAGGCACGGTATCCCTTTTCATGACACATAATGGCAGCCGATCATTTCAAGGATTTTGGTGAAGGGGAGTTTTACCTGTGAGGAAAACTTGGTAAAAAGGTGTTAAACCGGACATGGTGGGCTATCCTTTTCACTGTTTAGATGAAGTGGTGCCCTTTGTAGCCTTGTATATGTTAGGCGGCATTATTTGTCTTAATTCTCTCTTAAGTGTCTATGCAGGACTGCAAAGACGACAGCTTAAGAGATTATTTTTGATTGCTCCGGGGTCCACGCACATGGGCGGACTATTCACTAGTTTATGACTATACACAGAGATCCCCTACCACAGAAGCTTTATTTCGAGCCTGCATTATTCCTGAGCAAATAATGTTTTTAATGACACTGTTCAACAGACATCCTGCCTTGGCCTAGCCAAGATAAAAGACGTAAACAAACCGTCTATACCTACACCTGAAAGTAAAAACACTTCAGAGGGAGGGGTCGACGTAAAAACTATTTTACTTAAAAACAGAACTGATCCTGATTGGAAAAAATGGTTAATCTAGCCCACAGACACAAATAACTGTCAAGATAGATTCCTGAACAAGACACAAGGGTTTACAGTAACTAGGTCAGATCCAAGATATGTCCAGAGACAACATCCAGGGATAGTAACAACATACAGTGTAGGAAAACTATGCCTTGAGTGGCTACATAAATCTACACTCACAGAGGTTAAACAACACTTATCTTTACTTAAAGACGGTGTTGATTTAAGGGCCTTCTTACTAGGTCCTGCGAAACGACGTCAAACGTTTCATATACGCACATATATATGTCATTTATAATGAAGCTTGGAAAGAGACACAGTCAGAGACTGCAGAAAGAATACGAGAAATTGATCGTATTAATTTAGAGAAAGCACTCTCTGTATTTGACAATGGGTTAACGACCCTGTCATCCAGAATGTATTCGTTGGACACCATAGTATCCTTTGCCATTGACATAATGGAACAGGACTTGCTCATGCTACAGCATGGACAGTCACAATTACGTTCTATAATGCTATTAGGCTGGACGTTGCAAAATCTTCGTTCTGGATATATGCCATGGCATTTAATCAACACCACGTCATTGTTTTCTGTATGTAACAAATCACTTTGGCACAGAAAGGAGCAGACTATACGGTGCTGAGCATTGAAAAACTGGAAAGATAACAATTAACAGTTTCAGAAAAGCCTGCAACAGAATGGATAATACACGGGATAATCACTCTGCATGTCACAATTTTCAACTTTCAATACTGTTTGAAACATATACCAGTTGCCATTTATGAAAGGAACACATACAGTAAACCTGGGAATTACCATACACACACAGATGTTGGAGTGGGGGAAAAGAGGTATTTCTTAGTGGTACACAATGCAAAAGTGCGCTAAGTGGTACACTCTTATGCCAGGGTATTAATTTACACGGGGCTTGTGAAGGTTCTTCAAACAACTTATCCTGCCACCTGCAAGGTTCTCCAGCAGCGGTGATAGATCCAATTTTTAGGCAGCTTTCTAACAGGAGCTATATAATGTTGAATAACATAACGTAACATAACATGTGTATTTGTAGAGGGCACGTTCACCACTACGGGTATCTTGGCGCTGAATAACAGCTGTTGTGGAATGATGCCAGGAATAGCCTATCTCGTAACTGTGTCGCCGCGATGGCCTTCACTGAACATCTCTTCTATTCGAATTGATACTTTAAGCAGAATGAAAGCCATTCTTTTACAAAACACTGTGCCACTGACCTCGTCCGAAGAGACGTATGAACTGCAAGTTGCAAGGTCCTCTGCAGAGATACATGCCCTTTTATTCACGAACTGTCCAATACATTTCGTAGAAATGTTAGGTTGTATCTTAAACATGTCTGATACCAGTGGTATTGTACATGTATTTAAGAAAGTTTTTTCGGGACTCTTAGCACCTTATGAAGCAGTCCTCTGCATTTTTCCAAACTTCCTGCACTGTGTTCGGCGGCCTGCCTCTCATTTTGGGACTCGTAGCAGTATGAATATGCTACTTACCAGTATGCATCTGTTCTTGGCATGTAGGGCTGCTAACATTCATATCTAGTGCATAGATCGCCGCCTAGTGTTGGGTCCGGATGATTGCACATTGTTGTCCTGGAAGAGTCTTCGAAGTATCACGAGATAGGGGGCTCCTCCCCTGGACTACAGTGCGCATGGGCATCGACTCCATCCCCAGATTGTTTTTAGCCATTGTGGCAGAGATGGAGTGAAATAGTGTAAAGGATGTCCATGCTAATGATGAATGCAAGAGAGTGTCTGCAGCCGCTACGGGCACCGGGGAGGAGGGCGGGCGATATGAATGTTAGCAGCCCTACATGCCAAGAACAGATGCATACTGGTAAGTAGCATATTCAGTTCGAGGCATGTGGGCTGCTAAATTCATATCTAGTGCATAGAATACACAGCAGTCCCTCCATTAAGGGCGGTTGCCCGTGCCAGCTGCAGAAGCTTGAAAAAGTGTCTTGAGAACAGCCTGTCCCACAGCTGCTTGCTGTTTGGAATGCACATCTACGCAGTAATGCTTGGTAAATGTGTGTGGTGTAGACCATGTGGCTGCTCTACAAATGTCTTCTAAAGGAATGTTCCCCAGGAAAGCCATGGAGGCCCCCAATTTGCGTGTGGAGTGCGCTCTTGGGGGTATTGTTAAAGTGCGTTTTGCCTTTTGATAACAGATTTGAATGCATTTAACAATCCATCTGGCTATTCCTGCTTTGGAAATGGGGTTGCCTTTGTGTTGTGCGGAGAAGGCAACAAAAAGTTGTTGTGTCTTCCTAAATGGTTGTGTTCTGTCAATGTAGTACATTAGCGCCCTCCTAACGTCTAATGTATGAAGCATTCTTTCTGCTACCGTTTGTGGGTTTTGGAAAAATGCAGGCAGGTCAATAGTTTGGTTGATATGAAACTGTGACACCACCTTTGGAAGGAATTTGGGGTTAGTGCGGAGCACCACCCTGTTAGAATGTATTTGGATGAATGGCTCTTGGATAGTGAGCGCTTGCAGCTCACTAACACGTCTGAGCGACGTGATAGCAACGAGAAAAGCCACTTTCCACGTTAGAAACTGAAGTTCGCATGAGTGCAGTGGCTCGAAAGGTGGGCCCATCAGCCTAGTGAGGACCACATTGAGGTTCCACACAGGAGCTGGTGGAGTTCTAGGAGGAATGACTCGTTTCAGCCCCTCTAGGAAGGCTTTAATGGCAGGCACCCTGAAAACAGAGAGGTGCTGCCTATTCTGGAGATAAGCCGCTATGGCGGATAGATGGATCCGAATGGAAGCGTACGCTAGATTGCATTTGTAAAGATGTAACAAATAGCAGATGATGTTAGGAATGGATGCATCTAGCGGGTTGATATTGTTGTCCGTACAGTAAATGACAAATCGCTTCCATTTTGCAGCATAGCAAGCTCTGGTCGTGGGCTTCCTTGCCTCCCGGATGATGTCCATGCATTCAGGAGGCAGGTTGAGGTAGCCAAATTCTAAGACCTCAGGAGCCAGATCGCCAGATTGAGCTGTTGCGGATCTGTATGCTGAATGTCGCCATGGTTCTGCGTCAAGAGGCTGGGTGTGGGATGCAGCCTTTGATGCGGTACCACGGAAAGTTCTAGAAACGTGGTGTACCATGGTTGGCGTGCCCATGTTGGAGCAACCAGGATGAGAGTCATCGAGTGTTGCTTTAGCTTTCTTGCCACCAGCGGAATGAGAGGCGCTGGGGGAAAAGCGTACGCAAATTTGCCTGACCAGTTCATCCATATCGCATTCCCCTGCGATTCCGGGTGAGGGAACCTGGCGGCAAAGCTTTGGCATTTTGCGTTTTCCCTTGTGGCAAACAGGTCTATCTCTGGAAGACCCCACTGCTGGAAGTACGGGTGGAGCACTGATGGATGTATTTCCCACTCGTGCATTTGATGGCTGTACCTGCTGAGCAGATCCGCCATCTGATTGTCCTTGCCGGGGAGGTGTTCCGCCATGAGGAAAATGTTCCTCTGAATGGCCCACTTCCACATGCTTTGAGCCAGATGAGACAGCTGTGGTGAGTGAGTACCTCCCTGCTTTTGGATGTAGTACATGGCCGTCATGTTGTCCGTCCGGATCAACACGACTTTGTTGCACAAATGTACCTTGAAGGACTTCATCGCCATGAGGATTGCCATCAACTCCAGGTAGTTGATGTGCAACTTCTGTTGTTGTGTGGACCACAGTCCCTGCACCGTGTAGTGGAGCACATGAGCTCCCCACCCTTGGAGAGATGCGTCCGTTGTCAGGATAATCTGTGGCACAGGCTCTTGGAACGGTCGTCCCTTGCAAAGGTTGTGTGGATTCCACCAATGCAGAGAGTTGTATGCCCGACCGGTCACCAACACTAGGTCCGTCAGTTGTCCCCGAGCCTGTGTCCACTGATTCGCCAAGCATTCTTGGAGAGGACGCATGTGCAACCTCGCGTGCGGGACTATGAAAATGCAGGAGGCCATCATGCCTATCAACTGCATGAACACTCTCGCTGGCAGGGAGTGTTGCAGTCTGAACCTTTGGATCAGTGACTGAATGCTGTTGATCCCGGCTGGGTTTGGCTGAGCCATAGCAGTCAGGGTGTTTATTGTCGCGCCCAGATACTGCCGCACATGGGCTGGTTGAAGGTGCGACTTTGGGTAGTTGAGCGGGAACCCCAGACTGTGCAGGAGTTGAATAGTGTGGGACATGTCCGCGGCGCACTGTTGTTCCGACTTTGCTTGAACAAGCCAGTCGTCTAGGTACGGGTAGACGTGTACGTTCTGCCTCCTGAGGTGCGCCGCCACTGTCGCCAGACACTTTGTAAACACTCTGGGGGCAGTTGTTACCCCGAAGGGTAGGACTTTGAACTGATAGTGCCCGTTTTGAATGGTGAACCGGAGGTACCGTCTGTGGGATGGGTGGAGTGGGATGTGGAAATAAGCATCCTTGAGGTCTAAGGTTGCTAGGAAGTCCCCTTGATTTAGCAGGGGAAGAATTTGTTGCAGTGTCAGCATGTAAAAATGTTCTGACAGTATGTACATGTTGAGGGGGGCGTAGATCCAGAATAGGTCTGAGGGATCCGTCCTTTTTTGGGATGAGGAAGTACAGGGAATAGACTCCTGTGCCTTCCTCTTCCACTGGTACGAGCTCGATTGCACCTTTTTGCAGCATCACCAAGACTTCCTGCTGCAATAGGTGCAAGTGCTCTGCCGACATAGGACGGTGCCTTGGGGGAATGTTGGGAGGAGTGGACGTTAACTCCAAACAGTAACCGTATTGGATAAGTTTTCGCACCCACCTGTCTGTAGTGATGGATGTCCAGACTGGCAGGAACTGCTGGAGTCTCCCCCCGACAGGTGTTGGATGGTCGGGGGGCAGTGACAGAGAGTCACTGTTTATTGGAGGCAGAGGAACGTGAGGTGTTGTTTCCTCTGCCCCTGCCCTTGGCACTGTTACCTCTGTATCCTCCTCTACCCTGCTTGGGGTAGGAGGATTGTGCAGTACCCTTTGAAAATTGTGATTGTTGACCCAAGTGTCCTCTGGCAACACCACGTGCTCCTGAGCGACGAAAAGTGCTGCCCCTGAACTGTTGTGACTGAAGTGCCCCCATGGACTTAGCAGTCTCGTTGTCTTTCTTAATCTTTTCAAGTGTGGTGTCTACATCTGGGCCAAACAGTCTGTCAGGATTGACGGGCTGGTTGAGGATAGTAGTTTGGATGTCAGGCTTAAATCCAGATATACGAAGCCAAGCTTGTCGCCTCAGCATGACGCTAGTGTTAATTCCCCTAGCCGCTGTGTCAGCCACATCAAGTGCACATTTTATTGCAGCGTTTGATATAAGCTTTCCCTCTTGTATGAGCGTTTCTGCTGCTTCTTTATACTCATCAGGTAGATGTTGAAGGAGCTGTTCTAGGGTGTCGTAATGCGCCCTATCGTAACGCGCTAATAGTGCCTGTGTGTTCGCTATACGCCATACATTGGCAGCCTGCGCAGCCACCCTTTTGCCAGATGCCTCAAGCACTTTCGACTCCTTGTCAGGGGGAGGAGCTTCACCCGTAGTTTGGGAGTTTTCCCTTTTGCTGGCATTGGCGACCACCAACGAGTCTAGAGGCAACTGTCCTCGAATATATGCAGGATCTCCAGGTGCTGGCCTGTATTTTTTCTCGATATGTGGGTTCACCACTCTTGCCCTGGTTGGTTCCTTAAAGATCTCTGGGGCATGTTTAAGGACACCTTTGAGCATAGGAAGAATTTTAACTGTTCTCTCTGAGACAGAGAAAGTGTCAAACAGGAAATCTTCCTCCACCGGGTCAGCATGCATGTCCACATTATGATTTGCCGCTGCCCGTTCGATTAAAGCATTAAATGCTGCAGAATCCTCTGTTGGAGATGTACGTGGCCCAAAACCTTGTGGATCTTGTACCACCTGCTGGCCACCTTGGTCCCCAGTGTCGTCATATGTGTCCTGCTGAACATCAGGGTCATTGTCCACTGGGAAATTGTATTGGTCGTCTTCCTCATCACCCTCTCCCCCTGATTGGTTTGGGGAAGGTGATGGACTTCTTCTGGGTGGTGGTAGGATAGGCTCAATAAGGGCAGGAATGTCCTGTGCTGGCCTCTTTTTCTTCAGTGGAATAACATAGGATTCCAGTGGTTGGGAAGTGATCTTCCTTTTGTAAAGGGTCAGTTTCCCTGTTTGGGCATCGATGAAATGCTCAGAGTGTTCTTCTGAGGCTTGAAGCGT
The DNA here is from genome assembly GCF_964261635.1 of Lissotriton helveticus. Classification (NCBI taxonomy): domain Eukaryota; kingdom Metazoa; phylum Chordata; class Amphibia; order Caudata; family Salamandridae; genus Lissotriton; species Lissotriton helveticus. The sequence continues at coordinate 324,733,843 of NC_136061.1, forward strand.
CGAAGGAGCCGAAGTCTTTGGCACCGATTTAGGTGCAAATGCCTTTGGTGGCACCTTTGGTGGAAGAGTGTAAATAAGCTTGGTTGAAGACTTCTGAGGAGTGTCAACCTCTTTTGGAGCCGATGGCGTGGGAGCCGTCGCCGACAAAGTCTTTTCTCGAATCCTTTTCAGGGAGTCGGTGACTTGTTTAGTGAAGGAGGCGGAGGGTGTCGTAGCCGACGTTCGGTGTCCGGTGGCGTCGGAGTCCCTCGGTGTCGACGGTATTTGCGTCGACGTTTCTTCAGCTGCAACGCGGCGCGGCTCCGTTGTAGGCTTTTGCGCCGATGCCGATGCTGCATTTCCGACATCCTTGTGCCGATGCGTAGTGGCTGCGGCCTTCGGGTCGTGGCCTGTAGTCGATTTTTGTTCGACGGGGCGTTTAGTTGACGGCGCCGTAGGAGCGTCTGAAGTCGTGTGAACAGACTTCGACGTCCGTGCCGGAGCAACAGAGGCCGACTCTTGACGGACGCCCTTCTTGGAGGATGAGTCCTTGTGCACCTTCTGCGGCGCTGTTGGCTCGATAGCCTTCTTCGACTTCTGTGGACCGGAGGTGGACGGAGTCGATGAAGGAGCAGGCTTTGATATTTTTTGTGGGACGTCGGCCATCTTAGATGTTGTCGAGTCCGTTAGTTTCAGTTTCGTTTTCTGCTTGACGTCGGCCATTATAGGTTTTGTCGAATCCGCTTGTTTCGGTTTCGATTTTGCCTGGACGTCGGCCATCTTGGGTGTTGTAGAAACCGAAGGTTTCGGTTTCGATACGTTGGATGGCGGCTCCGCCTGAGTGTCCGTGGCCGGGCTAGAATGCGGGGCCGGGGATAGCGGTGCAGGGTCGTGGGTAAGGCCGAGTGGCGATCCCGTGACCTGAGCCTGTGTAATATAGACTTCGGGGCATAGCTCTTCCTCTGAGCTATCTTCCGCGGCCCCATAAACTTCTTCGTCGTCCCCTACCTCCTCGACGTATTCAATGTCCTGGTCCTGTCCTTCGACCTGTTCCTCGGGATCGGACTGGACCTCCGTCGATGGTGGTGAAATTTGGAGATGATGGCTACCGCCTTCCTCCGCAGGGTCGTCGAATATGTTGTCGGGTGCCGGTGTCGCTCGCTGGGCCTCGAGGCGCGCCGCGCGCCGATGCTTGAGCGTCTTCTTTGACCTGAATTTTGAGCAGGCCATGCAGTCGTCTTCGTTGTGGTCCGGTGACAGGCATTTATTAAAGACCGGATGCACATCGATGTGTGGATATTTGGATCCACAGACGGGGCAGAACTTAAACGGGCTCCGCTCCATGTTAAGGTCGTCGGGTCTTGCTGTGACGAGAGGGCCTCGAAGTGCGAAGAGTAACTAGACTCCGTAGATTTCCGGCTCAGAGAGTCGGACGACGCTCGAGACCGTGCGCAAACAATACCAACGCTGGTAACGAAGGCCTTTTGGCCTTAAGAACAAAGTTTATCGGTTCCGACACGGAGACGTCGAGAACCACATCCGAACGCAATGGCGGAAAAAAACAATCTGGGGATGGAGTCGATGCCCATGCGCACTGTAGTCCAGGGGAGGAGCCACCTATCTCGTGATACTTCGAAGACTCTTCCAGGACAACAATGTGCAATCATCCGGACCCAACACTAGGCGGCAATCTATGCACTAGATATGAATTTAGCAGCCCACATGCCTCGAACATCCTGTTCTTGTTCCTCCTGCTCCGATATGGCAAGTACGGTCAGCAACGACACCCAGATTACCATCAAGAACACTCTCCTGGCAATTAAATGTCGTGAGAGCATGATACAGATCCTGGGCCTGGCTAAGAGACCTGAATACCATGTGGTTCCTATCATTCCGAACAATCTGGTAAGATTGCATCTTATCTGTTCTACGATGCCTGCTATGTGGAGAAGAATGCGTATTGGACATCGGTCTAACACTTCCATCAGCACTGCCAACCGATGTTGATGCGTTGCTTGGTTCAGTAACGGCCCATGCATCATGTTGTCCCCAGCGGCTACCAATCCTGATGACGGCATTCATTGAGATCTCACAGACGCAATCTGCTGACAGTGAGATAAGTGGATCGACAGGCACACAGGTACCACCTTCATCTCAGACGAACATTGCTAATATGGCTAACGTTGACGGCGATGCTTCACATTTTTATGCTATCGGTTTACTTAATGAAGTGGTCCAACTTTCACCTACTGTGGTAGACTATTTCTTTGCCATCTTAGAAGATTTAATGTTTTCTCCAAACAACGAGAATGACTTTTGAAGTTAGCACACAGCGTTCTTTGAGACTCTGTATTCAACCATCACTTTTCAAAACAAAACTTCCAACTTTAAGAACTCTATTTTTTATACGACTAGACTTTTTCCAAAATTGATTTATTTTTTTGGGCACAAAGTAATCTGCTTAAAGTAGAACTATTCTTAGAGAACAAGAAATCTTTGAAACACTTCCAAGAGGCAATATTTAACCTTGTCCACAACCTAAACAGTTACATATTCTGTCATGGAATGGTCTCGACTTTTCTTTTGTATTTAAGAGCCATTTCATAAATGTTATTTCATGGCTCATTCTGATAAGCATTGTTTTATAAGTTTCACATTACATGCTTTGAATGATGATATTGCTTTTCAAATGCGTACAGTACAACTGCTTATCTTTCGTTTACAACCATTTCGAATGCAGTTTTTGTATTTTGGAGGGGTTTTTACACATCATTCTTTAGATATGTTTTAAATGCTTAGAATTTAGTAATATCATACATAATAAAGTGGAGTGGGTGTAGTATGACGTTCTAGGATCCAAGCGAAATTTACCGATTCATGCCCTTATATAGGTATAATTCACATTGCCCTTATATGGACATAGAATTCATACCCATATTTAGACAAAGCCCATCCAGTCCAAATACAGGCATGGCTACTTCCAGTAGTTCCAAAAAGCCACAACGATTTCTTGGAAAACTCGTTTTTAGCAGTCAGGGACAGCCCCTTACTTGAATATTGATTTGTCCTAGAAATGGCATTTTCAAAGAACTACCATTCCCTTGGGGTTCTTTGGTGACGTTATTATGTCCGACATTACGTCAAACAAGGCACCTTCAAGGTATAATATGCCTACACTTGCCCTAGCAAACACACGGTGGTCCGGAGCAGCTCGACTATCTACATGCCCGACGCAGCTCGCTACAGCAAGTACCGAAGGAAGCCGACCCTCCAGCTGACGCACGGAGGTTCGGTACACACACGGAGCATATGTAGGCTTTGTAGTATCCGCAGACGCGTTTCTGGCTTCTGCCTTCATCACTGCGGAAAAGCCGTCGATGTAAAGGCCCAGTCTTTTAAACAGCCCTGCCATTAAATAGGTGAAACCTTGGCCAATAAGAGGCCAGCAATGGGGCGTCTCCATTTCTGTTGTTTGTTGCTAGTTGTAATTTATCTGTGCACAGGCAGTCCTTGCAAGACCTGGAGTTGTGCAAAGACCCTAGGCACCAGAGACATAGCTGGTTGGGATCTGTCACAGACATCTGTTTGTGACAGTCCCTACAAGGTTAGACCCTATAGTCTTCAGAGGGCCCTATAGTCTTCAGAGGGAACATATTCCCTTGCACACTAGAGGGTGTTGAATGATGCCACCTGCTGGCACATGGGAGCAATGCTGATCTCCACATCCACTCTGGCACCCGGGGTATTCACAAGGTAAAGAACTTTCAGTTTGCACTATCCATCAAAAGTATTGTATCCTAACTCTTAAAAAGCAAAGAGCCCAATCAGATGAAGACTGCATTCATGAGCTTCAGTTCCATCAAAGCATCAGAACCCCACTCTCACAACTCTCATTTACAGCAAGTAGAGAAAACTCTTTGATTCATACCAAGTAGCAACAGACTAGTGATTAACATCGGAGACTAACCAGGACAGTCTTCGACAATAAGGATGGAAAGGCTGACAAATAAATTGTAACGATGCCCACAGCAAAGCCTTGCCAGACAAGCGACAGTACGAAGGGCAACACTTCATCGGCCTATAATATAAGGGTGCCTGCCAGATGTTTCACAACCCGTCAGATACATCATAAGCCTCAGGTAACGACCACAGTCTCGGTGCCTTCAGACATGGCAGATGCATATCTCAGATCAGCTGTGTAATCTGGAAAGACATGCAATGGATCACCTGAAGCAGAAACATACAGGCTTCTCTACAGGGTCATAACATGCCCGTCTTTTTAACTTTATACACTGGGACACGAATATTTATTTATTTATTTTGAAAGTTTTATATAGCGCGAACAAGATCTTTGCAGATATCAGAGCGCTTTACAGACGAAAGGAACAACGTGTGAGTAAAATAGCATTTGGGGTGGTACATGTGGGAGCATAGTCAGCCAGATACATCAATAATGATACAAGTGCAAAATAATTGATAGCGTAAACACTCAGGCAGGTCAATAACATGCGTCATACAAAAATGCAAAAAAGATTAGTAAGAATGAATGGTGCACCGTCTGTGAATATCGTCCCCAGTAATAATTCCAGTGTATTTAGCAATGAGGATAGCCTTTACTTCTTTCTTAAAAAGCATGGTAGAGGAGATGAGTCTGATTTCAGGGGGGAGTGAGTTCCAGATCCTGGGTGCCATTCCTGAGAAGGAGCGTTTATACGTTTTTTCCTTGCGGAATCTTTGGGGCTTTAGCAGAAGGTTGTTTGTGCCTCTGGTGTTCCTGGAGCCTCCGGAAATCGTCAGCTCTTGGGCGAGGTATCCGGGTGCGCTCAGGTGGACAGCCTTGTGCGTGATGCAGGCGATTTTCAGATGAATTCTGGCTTCAAAAGGCAGCCAGTTCAGGGCTCTCAGGTCAGGGGAAATGTGCGAGTGCTTTCTTGAACCGGTGATGAGTCTCGCTGCAGCGTTTAGAGAAGCTCTTATGGGTGCAGTGGTAGTTCGGGGGAGACCGCAGAGGGCGATGCTGCCGTAATCTATTCGAGGGATGACTAGAGCTTGTACCGCAGTTTGGAAATCTCTGGCTGGAAGGAAGGGTTTGAGTTTCCTTAAGGTATTGATCTGATAGTTTGCCCCTTTAGTTGCTTTGTTGATGTGTTCCTGCATGTTGAGGTTGGTGTCAAGTGTTATGCCTAGAGATTTTGCTGAGTCCACAATGGTGGGCTGAACATTGAGTGCGGTTAGGTGTTTAAGCCAGATTTGAGTGCTAGTGATCTTCGCAGGAGGTGAGATCAAGAGGAACTCTGTTTTAAGAGCATTGAGCTTGAGGTGATTAGCAGCCAACCATGATTGGGTGCTTCTGATCGTTGAATTCAAGAGCATAATGTCTTTGGGTGATTGTACTTTGAGATAAAGTTGAGTGTCATCGGCGTACATGTGGAATTGAACATTGGATGCTTGTAGCAGGGTGGTGAGAGGTTCCATAACTAGGTTAAACAAAGTTGGGGATAGGGAGGATCCTTGTGGGACGCCTAGCGTTACCAGTATTGGAGAAGACATCAAGTTGTTACTCTTGAATTTCTGCGTTCTGTTGTGTAGAAAGGACGTGAACCACTTGAGCACAGTTCCAGATATACCCATTCTTGAATTTAATAGGTCAAGTAAGTTCTCATGTTTGACGGTGTCGAATGCAGAGGAGAGATCAAGAAGGATCAGGAGGCAGGTATCGTTTTGATCTAGGATTTGGAGGGCGTCGTCAATTATGTGTATCATAGCAGTCTCTGTACTGTGGTCCGCTCTGAAGCCTGATTGATGGGTGTTGAGTAGATCAAACTGATTAATGTGTCTAGCCAATTGAGTTTGTGCGCATTTTTCGGGAAATTTGGCAAGAGTCGGAATGTTGGTAATGGGACGGTAATTATTTAGATCAGAGGGGTCGGCAGTGGGTTTCTTTAGTAGAGGTGTGACTTGTCCAACTTTCAGGGAGTCGGGGATGGTCCCTTGTTGAAGTGAGCTGTTGATAATTTTAGTCCAAAGTGGGAGGAGCGACGTGGTAAGGTCTTTGACAGCATTGGCAGGAAGGGGGTCCGTGGGGTGGTTGGCTGGTTTCACAGTACTGAGCAGTCTACCAATTTCTTCTTCCGAGTAGGTAAAGTTACTAGTCCACCAGTAGGTAGTTTCAGTTTTCACACTTTCCTTCTATATTCATTGATTGAACATCCATGCTGAAGAAAATATGTGGGCATCAAAATCTGACACCTAATGAACTCCCCTGTACATCAGATTTGTAGCTAACCTTGGTAACCATCCTAACCAATGTGAGGAGGAGCCCTACGATGAGCATGCTACCCTCTGGGTGGGTGAGGGATTATGTGTTACAATTTTTATTTTGTTAAGCAATTTCTCATATGAAATTCAGAGACATTTAGAGATCGTTGTGTGTGTGTGTATATATATATATATATATACACACACACACACACACATATCTACTCACATATATAGTTCCCGAGTACTTCATCGCTGTTATATTGTCCATGAGGAATCTCCAGTGATGGGCCCACTGCAATACATGCATGCATGTGTCACTGAGTGTGAGAAACTAGTAAGATGGCAGGCCAGTAAGGTACAGAGCTGTCCCGGATTGAAAAAAAGCTCTCCGTGATTAGAATCGTAGCCTGAATGCCCGAACCTGCTAGTAGGCACAAAAGGCTTTCAGGGAGACAGTGTCTAGCTCCACCCTGATGAAGAGGAGTTGCTAGAAGGGTTGGAGGGGGGACTTGAGGAGATTTGTAGAAAATCACAGATGGAAAAACAGGTAGATAGTGGACTGCAGGTAGTCCAACAATAGTTGTGGCAACCCTTTGTTCAGAAGCCAGTCATGGATACATAGTAAAAGAGATACACAACTTACAAAGATGTGCCACACCTACCATCCGGGGCAGATGCTAATGCAAATGTCAGCCACAAAAGGTACTTTCTGTGCAACTGCAGGAATGGGATATTAAAAAATGTGTTGTGAAAGTCACAAGACACCATCCAGCCTTCTAACTCCAGAGCCAAGAATGGAAGAGAGACAAGTCTTTCATGGAAACAGGGAAATAGTAAGAGTAGCATCCCTGCCGATATGGTTTTCTGGAACCAAACCCACAGCCCCTTTTCTCAAAAGAACAAGAATCTTCTGCTGCAGAGTAGGACCATGCACAGGAATACTACACCCCACTGCAGTGGGAATGTGTCTCCTAAGGATCGGGTCTCTTGGTGGAAACTTCAGTCCGCAGTAATCATGACATTGTGCATTCTTTGCAGTGACAACCGGATCTAGCCAGGGCACATCCTACTTGGAGGAAGATGTCCTGTGCCACCTTCCAGTGAATATTTCATTCATGTGCTGCAAACTGTAATCTGCTTTTCTTGTCTGACCTGGGATTGAGCGAACCCAACAGGTGATTGGTGACCAGGAAGGAAGATCCCATGTTTGTCCAGCTATTTCCAAATGCACAGAAACTCTTAACACAAGGTCCGAGACCTCCACACCACCCTGCTTGCTTATAGCTGTGTCTGAACTGGGGTGGCAAAGTGAGATAAAGAATGATGATGGATTCAACCCAGATCTGTGACTGAGTGTCTGAAAAGTTTCAGTGCTATGACCATCATCTCCTTGTGTTTGCTTTGTTTGCCCTAAGTTGGCAGGGTATGCCCAGACATGGGTCCTTTGCTCACTTTGCCACTTGATGCAAGCTAGCCCGGCTGAAGAGGGGTATTTTCCTGAAATCGGTACCAGAATGCTTGTTTTCGATCCAAGGAAGAACTGGCTTCCACATAGAAGTCATATTTACTGTTGGGACCTGCACAGACCTTCTCTTGTATTTGAAAAAGGATTTCAGAGCTAACTGAAAGGCACAAAGCTCTAGAACATGGACGTGGAGAACCTGGATCTCCACTCCTCCCAGCTGACTGGCCCAACACAGAAACAATGTGTATATCACTACTTTGAGCTCAGGTTATGGTTGGGACAGATTGGTGTCCACATGCCACCAATGAAGGTACTGGGCTGTCCAACAAACACCCCATTGTTGGGCCCACTACAAACTGAAATTCTGCTGGAAAGCCTTCATATGCTACGAGGATCTATGAGGCCTGAAGTCCAAGAAGCCTCATTAACATCCACACCAGGGATGACACCCTGAATGTCCTGGGTTGGTTGCGGGGAAAGAAAGGCTCTCAAAACCACCTCCAGCATAGTCCCTATGAAGTGAATCCTCTGTGCAGGCATCAGGTAGGACTTTGTTTCAGTGACGAAAAATGCCATGGATGAAAGAAGCTTGACTGTTGTTCAAAAGAAGTCAAAGACTGACTGTAGTAAGACAGCCTTTAGAAGGCAGTCATTGAGATATGGGAAAATGTGCATCCCCGACTTACAAAGAATGACTGTGACCACCACCATGACTTTCCAGAGTAGCATATGTGAGGTCAAATCAGAGGTCAGTAAATAGTAAATGTTCAGACACCATAACGAAAAGAAAGAGTAGTAAACATGAAAAGATGCATCCTGGAATTCCAAGAATACCATCCAATCCTCCTGATTCACTGAAGAACGAATTTGGACTTACATTTGTCTTTCGATAGAAAGGCATTCAGGGGCAAAAACCTAAAATCAACCTTAGTCCTCTTTCTTGATTGGGCACAAGGAAATTATAGACATACCACCACTCTTTTTTTACCTTCAGGATTCTTGCTATGGCAAACAATGAATGGACATCCTGGAGAAGGATGGTTGCAAAATCTGCTGAATTTTCAGTGAAAACAGGTGGGGTCTGAGGGAGTGAAAATGGGTAAGACAGGGCATAAACCCTCAGGACAATTTTAAAAGAATAGTCCCATTTGACCTTTTTCTGCTTAAGGCACGACTTGGACTTTAATTTACCTGTAGACTTGCTACAAGACAAGGACGTGGCACCGGAGAGGCCAGTAGCATAGCGAATCAGTTGTTTTGAGAGTCATCGTTCATGTTCTGCGTTCATGTGCTCCGTTAGGATGCAATTGTTGGAGTAAGTTGAAGAAGAACCTTTGTCGTGCTGCCAATGATTGCTGGGCGTCTGCTCTGAAGGCGGGATTAGTGCTTCTTCAAAATTCGATTTCCTCTTGAGAGGAACAGCTTGCCTGAGGATTTACTAGGATTACGCTGGTGCCAAGTTGAATGTGGATACTCCGCTAACTGGCGTCAAGCTCCTCATGGAGGTGCTGGAGGATTGGGTGTTCAAAGTGCTGGGAGACAGCAGGAGTGGACGGCGTTCTTTTCCATACAGACAATTTTCTAAGCTTAAGCTGTATAGAGCTAGATTTTAGATCCAGAGCCTTCGGGTCCAATGTAGGTCTTGAAGCTGTTTTCGGGCTGCAGCCAAAGCAGTGGTCGAGGTGGATGGTTGAGGGATGGAGGTGGACTTCGGGCACTAAGAATTTGTATGCGTACGGTCTGAAGTCTTCACTCTGTATCGATTATGGCTTTGTGGCAGTGATGATCCAGAGGCTTCATGACTGCCTTGAAAGTTGGAGGCTCTAACCTCTTCAGTAGGTAAGTGATGGCACAGAGCTGTCTTCTGGGAGTTAGTATTCCCAGCAACTACTTCTGATGAGCATTGCACCGCTGGAGGCTCTCCTCTACACCCAAACCTGAAATCTCACTGGACAATAGCTCCTCTATCTCGCTGCCACTGGCCTTCTGTTGCTGGTCACCCTTGGTCTCTAGGTCCCCAAAGAGGTTGGGGTATCATCTTGCTGACGGTGTACCATCAAGGTCATGACAATATGACGGACTCCACGTTTCCGAAGGTTCTATTTACTACAGAAAGAGAGACAGGCTGTTCATGAGTCATCTCAATGGTTGGGAGACAAGTAGACTTTACAGACTAGATGAAGGTCTGTCCTGATAATTCAAGTGACACATGGGGCAAAAACGGAATGGAGTCCTTTCTATCGAGGACATTCTCATGCATCAAAGATGGTGTGAAAGAGCTGAGGGGGCCAGGCCCCGAGCGGGATGTGGAAAACGTCACATCCAGGGAAACCAAGTCAAAGGGCGTATGCAATTGGTGAAACCAGACACGTTATTCAGACTCTTCTGGCGGATGAGAGCAGGCCCAGCAAGAACGCAGCGTTGAACCGGAGCTCACAGGGCCAAATCTGAACCTGACAGCAGAGAAAAACAATCTAACAATGGAGCCGATGTACATGCACATTACCAGCAATAGGTGGAGTAACAGTACATTGTGACTCACAAAGACCGATGTTGCGCTAAGCATTCTTGCAACGGACGCATGTGTAACCTAGCATGTAGTACTATGGAAATGCAGGAGGCCATCATGCCTAGGAGCCGCTTGACTCTTCTGAAAGGGTTGTTGATTCAGTTGGAAATGAAGAGGCAGTACCTGAAACGTCTGGATCCTGGCAGAGTTTAGATAGGCTATACCTACTTCCGAGTTGAGAATAGCCCCAACCTAGGGTTGGATCTGGAGGGGTTGGAGGTGAGATTGTGACGTTGATGGTAAACTAACATATGAAGGTCTGTTGTCACCTGTGAGTGTTTGCAGCACTGCAGGCGGGTGGCACTTTTGATCAGTCAGTCATCCAGATAGGGGAAAACATGGACGCGCTGTCTGCGTATGTGTGCAGCCACCACTACAAGGCACTTGGTAAATACCTGAGGTGCAGTGGAAATCTCAAAGAACAGCACTTTGAATTGGTAATGTTTTCAGCTGACCACAAACCTGAGATATCAGTGATGGGCCGTATGTATTGGTATGCGGAAATAGGCTTCCCTCAGGTCGAGCACGGCCATGAAGTCACCTTGCTGAAGAAGCAGAATGACATCCTGAAGGGTGACGATAAGGAAGTGCTCTGACAGGATGTATTCGGTTAGGGGCTTGAGGTCCAGAATGGGTCTGAGGGACCTGTCTTTTTTGGGTATTAAGAAGTACAGCAAGTACACTCCTGGTGCCCTGCTGATGGCGGGGGACGGGTTCTATAGCCCCTTCGAGGAGAAACGCTTTGACCTCTGAGTAGCCATTGGTGTTCTGGTGAGAGTATGTTTTTTAATGAGGGAGGTGGAATGGTGGGAGACATAGACGTAAGCTCCAGACCATAACCATATTAGATAATGTGGGAACGAAGGCTTCAAGGCACCCCCCCCCCCCCTCCTCCAAGTGGCGTTGTGTGGTTGGGGGAGAGGGGAGAAGAGGCAATTTAGGGTTTGGTGGTGGTTGTATCTCTTTTAGGGAGACCCTCCAATATAACCCTTGTGGGGAGTGGGGCGGGGGGGGGAAGGGTTGTTGGCCCTGGGTGCTCTGGTAGGACATGGAGGCTTCAGGGAAGGTGGGCTTCAAGCCACCACTGTAAGGTGTGTGGAAAAAGCAGCTCCAGGGAGCAGGTCTTGGAAGTCCCTCATCACTTTAGCTGTCTCCGTATCGTTTTTAATCATTTCTAATGTTTGGTCCCCTTGTGGACCAAAGAGATGCTGACCATCAAAAAAGGCATTTTCAAAAGGTTCCGCTGCATTTCCGGCTTAAAGCCAGAGATATGGATCCAGGTGTCTGTACGTAACAGGGCACTGGAATTTGCTGGAATGTCTGCTTCATCTAGGGCATAGCGAGTAGAGGTGTTAGATATCTGCCTGCCTTCAGAAACTATGTTGTGTCCCCTTTTTCTACGCTCCTCTGGAGGATTTGGAGGAGATGCTCCATCTCGTCCAAATGGGGCCTATCATATCTTGCCAGATGGCCAACAAAATAGTTATACGTCATGGGTTGGTCAATTGCACGGCCACCCTTTTCTCTCCTGCATCTATGCGTTTACTTTCCTTCTCTGGTGGCGGGGCGTCCCCATTGGCCTGGGAGTAGGCTCGTTTACTAGCGCTAGAGTCGGGTGGGAGCTGACCCGAATATATATGGGGTCAGCAGGAGAGGCTTTAGATTTCTTATACACTTGTCTGTGTTATGACCCTAGCTTGGACGGGGTCTTTGAAAATGTCAGGAGAGTGACGTAGCATGCCCTCCCTTGGGGAGGTACTGAGTGGAGCAGTGGGTTTCGAAGAGGGAGTCCTTCTCTAATGGCTCTGTGTGAAGTTCCGCCTTATGGATGAATACAGCCCTACCAATGAGTTCCTGATAGGACGTGGAATCATCCGGAGGAAAGGGACAGGCAGGGTTACGGTCAAGTTTGTTGTCCCCTAGTGGATCTACATCGTAGAAGTCCCATGGGTCACCCTGCAGAGGTGTGTTAAATGTGTAATCAACCCCATGCCCACTCATGTCATTGTGGATAACCCGGAGGGTCCCCTAGAGAAGGCAGCGGGGAGAGCTAGGGCTGAGGAATAGGGTGAGGGCATGGTTGTGCATTGGGTAAAGGGTTTTGTTGCTATCCGAGTGTTCAAGGCTTCCTCGAAGGACAACTATTGATTTGAGGGTGGAGCAGCAGAGCCCGTAGGGTGGGCACGGGTCCAGTCCTTCTGGGGGTGGATAGCCTGATGTTTCTGTCTTGAGTCAAGTTCTTCTTGCAGCTTGTGGAAAATCGGCTCAACTGCGCCAGTGTCGGACTTGGTGGTCGACACAGAGGTCTTCAGCTCTGAGGGTACCTTCTATTTCAAAGCGGAGGGTCAAGAAGGCACCGAGGCAGATGTTGTCAGTGCTGAGGGTTGACTCTGTGCTGTGTCTGAGTAGTCATGCCGAAGCAGCCAGTTTTGAAGCCGTTTTTGGAACTGAGCAGGAGCTGGACAGAGTCCTTAGTGGTTTGTAGTGCAGACCATGGCCCGAAGGCAGTGGTAGTCTGAATGCCTGTCTCTGGAGCTCCAGAGTGGCTGCGTGCCCTTTGGCAGAAGGCTGCACGGTTGAAAGTAGTGTTGAGGGGTAGGGTTGCTATTCTCAAGGACTGCTGGGCTAGCAGAAGGTCCTCAATCACCAGTGCTTTCTTTAGGGGAGAAAGCCTCTTCATCTGACAGTTGTGGATGAAATTAACCCTCAATGACCTCAGGACCGATGAGGTCCAGGGTGTTGTTGTCGCCCCAATGCGAAATCTCGTGTCGAAGAGCCCAATAGTCACGAAGTGTCTTCTTGGAGCAGAAGAAGCTGCAGGAGTCGTAGGCAGCCTTGCTGTGTTTGGGCGAGAGGCATGGATTGCAGACCTCATGGATATTGGTCGGAGGATATTTTGCGTGGCAGTGAGGACAATACCAAAATGGTGTCCGTTTAATCACTGGTGAGGCATAATGGAGAGCTGTGACGGAGAGACAGTCACTGGCGAGGCATAGTGGAGTGCTGCGATGGAGAGTCAGGAGTAGGCCCCTTAAGGGGCCACAGTCGACTTGGACCTTGCTCGAGCGAAGTAATCAAATGTCGACCAGAAAGCAAGGGGGACCTGATCGAAGAGCAATACCGACGGAGGGAAGGAAAGCATATAAACCATAAAGAGCACCGAGAAGGTGTCGACCCAGAGCACACGACTGAACCAGATGGCAGAAAGAAAACAATCTAACAATGGAGTCGATGACCATGCACATTATCAACAACAGGAGGAGTCACAGTCTGTAAACAGTACAAGTATGAACATTTCTTAACAGGATGACTATCTGGGGACAGTTCTTGGGTGGATCAGGTAGCAGACTCAACCAATAGGCCATCTAGCACTGTTCTATTGATTTTCCAAGACATTAAGAAGCAATTAATTTAAACGGTGCTTAATTAAGTGTTGGATTGTTCATATCACTTGTGCTTCATGTAGGCTGCACACATCCACTCTAACATGTGATATATTTTTAGTAGCAGAGTTTATGGATTCACCCTTGCAACAAAAAAATGCCAAATTTCCCATTCTGGAATGGCACGCACAGCTTTAGAAAAATGCTGATAAATTACAGTGATGGTGCTTAGTATAGTAAGTGTCAAAGAGAAACCAATCAGCATTTTAGATATGTGATAGAAACAGCACCAGGTGTGCCACTGAGAGACACACACACACACAGCATCTGAGCAACACCCTGTCATAACTTATTGTGAAATTTAAAGCACTGGAAGTCTGCAACTTTAAAAGCTGTGCATGCCTATTTCAATGAAGCATTTAATGTACAATCTGTCTAGGTATATCGCCCTCCATACTGCCATACTCACCAATTGTTATATCTCTAAACGCTTTTTTCTTAATTAAATCCTCAAAGACGTATGAACAAACAGTTGTGAAGCACTTTCTATGATGTACCAATCGGACAACACTAATTTAAAGTTTGGGGAAAGTTCATAAGTCATTAGTCACTTTTCACCCAGCAGTGAAAAGTGCATGTGGTTACAAACACGATCATTCACACATTTATCAATCTCTTACATTTTTGAATGTTCTCAATATCTGCTGGATCTTGCAGGATTTTAGTGAGGCCATCAAGCAGCATGGCAGCCTTGTGGTATCGATATGCAATATCCTCCGCCTGCTGAAACATCTCATCTAGCGCTGCAGACTTAACCTAAAATAAGAACCCATAGTTAGAGAGTTACTGACCACAAAGGAGGCTTGAAAGCACTTCGTGTTGTTTAGGTCCATCAAGTCTGGCTTTTTCGAAATCTGTTAATGGAATGACTTCTGCTGCTGAGAGGGAGTTCGAGGAACGCATACCTTTTCAATAAAGAGGAATTTATTTAGGTTTCCCATGAGCCTGCTTGTTGACAAATCACTTCACAACCTATTTTTCAACAGTTTCATCTTTACTGGAATATGCTCACCATGATATGTCTCTATTGTATCTCTCCTCCATTGGGGCTCCTTCTGAATACGCATATTTAAGTCCTTACTGCTTACCCTTTACAGTATTTTGAGGCAGACAGAGCACAATATAGGTGACATTTCTCTGGTTTCACATGTATCTTTATTGTTCTTGAGGTAGTAGACTACAAAATTGGCACCCCTTACTCAAGAGACAGACTTCTTCATAAGTCGCCTCAAGAACTAATACTTTGCTCTGTACATGGCCAACAGAACTGGATCGAATACTTGATTTGGGTACAATACTTCAGGTAACGCCCTGTTAAGGTTGTAAAACCCAAGAACTTAACATGTATTAATTTATCCGACAGACTAATCCCCCTCTGATAAGAGGTACTCCAGAACGTAGGTAAACCCTTGGAATATATATATATATATATATATATATATATCTTTTTTTGTTGAAAAAAATTCTTGTGATTATGTAGAAAGTGAAAACACTATCAGCCTCTTTATAGATTATGAGTCACCCTATGAACAGCTAAACACGTGAGCTCAGGGACTGAAAAGGACTGTCGAAGTACTGAAGAGACCGTAAAACAAGATTATATTCATGCACACAGAGGCTTGTGAAGTTTTTGTGGACCTTCATACTCCTAGTTTCTGTGTCTGTTAGAATATCGTATTTGATTTATATCCACGCACCTACTGTATGATCGAGTATCATACAGCACCAATCGCTATATACTTAAGCCAAACTCAAAAGTGCATCTGGTGTGGTAGCAAAGCAAAGGTGCATGTTACCCCGTTCCTCATCAGCAGCCTTGGCATCCAGAACCCAAAACTTTGAAAAAACAAAAGTCATTATTACCATTTCCACTGCACAGCTGTAGATCAATTTCTCGGCAGTAACGCTGTTAATCTCGTCTACAAATCGCTGTTTGTCCGAAAAGAAGCGGTTCAGCTTCTCCGTGAGTTTCTTGCACATGCTGATGCAGAACTTATATCGTTCGTTCATGCTTTTTATCACTGTTGGGAGAAAAAGCAAGAAATTGTTAAAGAACCTTTCAGGAGAAGGACTGAAGAGGGACAAGGGAGAAAGGATCTTGGAAATAATACTTGATTTTAGTCCACAGAAAAACCAATGTTTATTTCTTTAAAACATTTGTGGACCTTATATTTTGGTAGAAAGAAACATAGTCCAGTAGAAACAGTTATTTTACTGGCAAATTTCACCAGAGTAAAATAATCCATACCACATGCCAATATATTTAGGTTAGGTCATCTGATGAAGGCACGTAAGGAACTGGAATGTGACGCTGCTAAAAAGTGTCCGTCTCTTAGCCAAATGCTTCTTCTTGAGTTACCAAAGTTGGGGCTGTAGAAGAGGAAAGTTTTCAGACTTTCCTCACAAAGATAAGGGTGGGGTGAGATCTGATGTGCCTGTAAGTGGTCTGGGTGCAAAAGCATCTGTGTTCTTGACTGACTTGTCAATTTCCTGCAGAGGTCAATATCAATAGGTTGGCAGATTTGAGGTGGCAGCATCAGTCCTTCCCTGCCATTTGTTTGAGACAGCATACTATGAAGGGGTATAATCTAGTGGGGGAGGTACAGTATGGTCAGATTAAAATTAGGGTCACTAGGTCTTTTATTTCATTCCGAGATTCAGTGAGTCTTGCCGCCACATCCTGAATTTTATGGAAGTTTGTCTATTTGGAAACACGAGCATAGAACATTTGTGTGATGTTGCATTATTTAAGCAGCTGAACACCGTTATATAGATGGTTGTGGGAGATTTGCAGGTGAGACAGTACCTAATTTGAATCTATGGCTACAAGTGGGCCCACCAGCACTCGTATGTAGGAATCAGAACGTACTTATTTGTTTATATTAAGATGACTCAGAACACGAGTGGGAAATGCAGAAAAGGCAGAACTGAGAAATATAGGAAAACCATGTTAGAGAGAGAAATAATGGATGAAAAAGTACCTGCAAGAATAACAAAGAGATAGGAAGTGTAAGGTTTGTGGATGAAAGAGACAGGAGGTCAAGACTAGACAGCTTTTGACTTTGGCAAACTTGACAATTCGCAGTAGAGGCAGCAGGCTTCTGAGAATAACTTTGGGCCTGGCACCTTAAAAGCCTTGTGGGCCATGAAATATTGCCCAGGTACCATCTTGTGTTTGTGAGCAGGTTATTGTAGAAAGTGGGTTGCAAGAAGCAATGGGTTTCATGTAAGTATGGAGCAAGAGTTTACTATCAATGCTTTGAATTTGGTAACATTCATCTTGAGGCCGATCTTTCTCAACCAATATCAAACGGCTGAAAAATTAATTTAATTTGGTGGGAAGGCTTCAATACAGTAAGCTGCTTGTGAGGCTTTTCTTTGGGGTACTGGGAGAGTCAGAGATTACTGGCTTTACCCAGTGTACCGAGTATAAGTTTGATAGCCATCAAATGTCTTCAGGTACATGACCCTGTCAGGGTGCCAAGTGGGAGCAGTCAATGCTTGCTCTAGGACATGGGGCTGAGTCTAGAGGTCACCGTTTCAGTGTAACACATTAATAACATTCAAACACAACAAAAAACACTCATGTTAATGGGTAAGTTAACATTACACTTGCAATTATAATAAGAAAGTGGTCAGGTAATTCAGAAAAATAATGGACTAACTGATGGGATGAAACTAGATATATCTGTTTGTGGTACCCAAGGATGCTGAAGAATAAAAGTAATCTCTCATAATAATAGTCCTAGATTAAATAAGAGGATACATGAAATGAATGATGGTCAATGGCAAAAACCAACACTCAAACAACAAGTACACACTTATAAGAGTTGCCTCTGATAATGTCCTGGGTGACCCAAAGTCGAGTCATAGGTGTCCGGTTGAGATAGCAGAGTTCAGTTGCTGGGGTCCTGGGATCAATTAAGAGGCCTACTGGTGTCTTTGGCTGCGGATGGGCTTACCTAGCAAATAATGGTCCAGTCCGAACTATGAATTCAAATCGTGTTTTTCTTATAGGAGACTGATAATGTCTTATACAAGCATCTATCTAAGAATCTACCAGTCATGGCAGTTTATCCAGTTGTTTACTCACCTTTACTTTTCGCACCCAAAGCAAGCCATTATGTCACAAGCAGCAACTAATGACAGCTATGGAATTATAAAGGATAGGATGATGATTCATAAAGTAACAGACTCCTAACGACTCCCACTTGCCTGCTGAGCTGGAGCCCAAGTAGGAGGTGTGAAGATGAAATGTCTCATGGTCCTTCTGGATGAGAAAAAGATATACGAGGCACCCTATGGGACTCATCAGAGATGATGCTCGCTTAGTCTTCTTGACTCCAGGTTGTGATGGGAGCAGTTTTTCGAGCCGAATGTCTGCTTTGCATCTCTTGGGCAGCTGCGCTGGGGCAAAGATTTTGATCCTAAGCAGCCCCTTTTCCTCACAGCGGTCACTCCAGTCAGCAAGGCCTTGTGCTGCTGGTCTTGAGATCAGGTCACTCCTGATAGGCACAATCCAGCTTCTTTAGAAGGAATACGAGACTCCCTTTTTTCAGATTAAATGGCAAGGCAACCTTGCCAGCATTTCCAAGACATACACCAGTCAGGAGCAATACTGGCAGCCCAGCAGAGTTTCGTCTTCTGGTCGAAGTCTCCATTGTTCACACAGGTTGGCAAGTCTGGTGTTATGTTACTGAAGATTAACCATGTACTGGCAGAAGAGGGAAGTATTTATACTCCATTGATGGCATTATAGAGTCAACCAGAGGGTCTACAAAATTTGAAAGTTCCAAAGCTCCTCCAGTGGGAGTATTTTTTCTGCTGAAATAGGACAGTTTTGCAGGTTCCGTGCCCAGTTTCCATACTGCAATCAGCAGAAGCTGGCTCAGGTATGATATAGTTTTGATTTCTGACTAGAGAGCCATTGTGGGTTTGAAGTCTGTCAGGGGAAACCTGCTCTAAAACAAAAGGAATTGCAACTTCTCCCACTGGCCAGGTGCACTAGTTTCAGAGAGGGTTACTGGAGACTGTGTTTGAGTAAGCTGGAATGTTTTAGCTGAAGATCACTAGGCCAGCAGAAAGGCGAACATCACCTAATGTAACTAACACACACGAGCACACATGCAAGTTCCCTGTCAGGTTGGATGAGGGGCACAAGGCTAGCAGAAAAGGAGAATACCATGTTATATAACTAACACAAATGTTCCCTGACAGGATAGAAGCAAGGAATGCGCAAAGACTAAAGGGAGGGTGCAGTTGGAGCTCTCCCCATAGGGTTTCAGGCAAAAAGGCTCATGCCCATGCCTATTAAGCCTGCAGTTAACACAGTTGATTGCAACACAGTCTGGGCTTATAAGCTAGAAGCCACTTTCACTCAAAAAGGATTCCACTGTGGGTGCTGTGCCATCACCTCCTCCCCCACACCGGCATCACAAACCACGTATGATGGCGTCAAACGTGTAAATCAAAGAGAGCACCTCCAGTGGGCTTTCCTGATTTTCGTGCCAAGAGGGGTAACACACGCATATCTGATCAAAAAGGTAGAAGGATAGGATCGCATTTAAAAAAAAGCAAAGTTGAGGATTTTTATCCCATCGCTCCAGATGGACTTACCAGGTGAAACGCTGGTTTTGAGTCAGGTGCACTAGCCTGTAATTTTGGGTTAGTTTAACTAATTACAAATACAATGGAAAAAAGTACAAGGTAGGATAAATGTACTGAAGCAATGGCTCTATGTGAACATTGCCTCGATAAATACTGTACTCATTTTGTTATGTATATACAGCAAGTATATAGAGGTGTGAAATCTAGGTGATTTACTAACAACTTGCAAGAGTGACCATAGCAGAAGTAATAAACTTAAAATAAGCAATATTTGTCTAAGTGAAATAGAAAATTATACAATATCTGAGGAGAAAGGGAAAGTAGTTCTGCTTTTGAACAAGGGCTGCAGCAGGGCGTAGATCGGAGAGTAGAGGGTTCCTGAATCCATAGCCTGCACAGGAGTAGGCATATTAAGGGATTTTGACATTCTTTGTCTTCGGGATGTAAAGCCTTACTGCTTGTTTATTATGTGTATTCAGTTCCCTGGGAAACAGGAAGGTTATTAAACAATCTATTATGAGCAGGCGGGAGACATCAGTGTAAGTATTGCTGAAGAGGCATAATGTGGTCTGAAAAAAGCTCTGAGATGAGATGGGATGCTGCCAGCTGTACGACTTTCAGAAAATCACCAACAGAGTTGTAGAGTTCAATGAGGAAGACATTACTGCCACATATGCCATCATAAATTCTAAATAAAGGTACTAAGGTATTGATGTTTCTGAAAATATGGAGTTGATAACTAGCAAATTTGGTCATGCTGGACATAGGTTTGTGAAGTTAAAGTTGAAGGTCAAGTGTATATTGTAGGAATTTACAATGCCACAATTTCGGGTGTGAAACTCAACTGTAGCGCCAACTGGATTTGATAAGCAAAACTCTTTAAGGTAGAACAGGATAAATGTAGTTTTTGACAGGTTAGATACAACAGATAAGAAATTGGGGTCATGAAACCCCATTGCACATACATATGATGAAGCATGACACCAAGGGGCCTGTTGGTGTGTGAGGGGTATTTAAACAACACTGGTTGCTCCCCACCACTGTAGGGATCACCGACACCACCATAGTGGATTCCTTTTTGTTTAGACATACATATACATAATTTACCCATTTTGGTAAGTATATAGATCAAACCATAGAGGTGTGAAATCTAGATGGTTTACTACCTCACAACTTGCAAGAGTGACCATAGCTAAAGTAATAAACTTAGAATAAGCAATATTTGGCTAAGTGAAACTGAAAAATATATGATAATAGAGGATTCAAAAGATAATAGGAAAGTTGTTGCGCTTTTGCGCAAAGGAGGGCTGCAGGGCAGGGGCGTAGATTGGAGGATAGAGGGTTTGTGACTATGGCACAAAAGGGGTATTTGGGGTTACTGTCATTCTTTGCCTTTGGAATGTAAAGACCTACTTCTTATATATTATGTGACATCAATTCCCTAGAAAATAGGAATGTTGTTAAACATGAACAGCTCTGTAGGTAATATGACCAAGATCGAATCTAATGTTAGCAGGCAAGAGACATCAGTGTAAGTAGTGCTGAACAGGAATAATGTGGTGTGATTTATAAGCTCAGAGATGAGGAGAGATGCTGCCAACAGTATGACTTTCAGAATAGCAACCATAGAGTTGTAGAGTTCAATGAGGAAGAGACATTACTGCCATGTATGCCATCATAGATTCTAAATAAAGGGACTAAGATATTGATCTTTCAGAAGAGATGATGTTGATAACTGGCAAATTTGGTCATGATCCACATATTTTTGAAAAGTTAAAGTTGAAGGTAAGACTGAATTGTAGGAATTTATAATGTGACAAATTTGGGCGTGAACCCCAACTGTTCAGCTTAGTAAGCCACCTAGGTATGAAAAGAGAAATTCAGCAGGGTAGAGTGGTATAAGGAAATGATTATGTTACCTACCCTGTAAGCATCTGTTCTTGGCATGTAGGGCTGTAGATTCACATGCATTGCATACTCCTGCCATCTAGTGTTGGTTCTGGATGTTTGCAAGTTGTTTTTTCTTCGAATAAGTATTTTCCAGTCACAAGGTAAGGGGACTCCTTTCGGTGATAGTTCGCATGGGCATCGACTCCATTGTTAGATTGTTTTCCCGCAAGAGGGTGAGAATGAAGAAAATAATTATAGTATAAAGATGTCAATGCGTGTACAATTGAATTATAATAATAATAACTGCAACAACCATAGGTGTCCATGGAGGAGGGAGGGGGCATGTGAATTTACAGCCCTACAAGCGAAGAACAGATGCTTACAGGGTGAGTAACATAATCCGTTCAAGACATGTGTGCTATAGATACACGGGCTTTGCATAAGCTGTATAGCAACTCTCCCAAAGCAATGGCTAACCAGTGGATGCTGCAGTTGTTTGAAAACGTGTTCTTAGGGCTGCCAATCCTACATTAGCTTGTCGACGTGCTAATACATCCAGACAATAGTGTTTAGTAAATGTGTGTGCTGTAGACTATGTAGCTGCTTTACAAATGTCAGCTATAGGAATGTTACCTAAAAAGGGCATAGATGCTCCTATTTTATGAGTAGAATGTGCTCTATGAGTTCTTTTGGCTTTGATTTAACATGTTTGAATACATTTAACGGTCCATCTACAAATACCAGATTTAGAGATGAGATTCCCTTATGTGAGGGAGCAAAGGCAACAAAACGTTGTTTAGTTTTGTGAAACTCTTTTTGTTCTATCAATATAATACAATAATATTCTTTTCACATCTAATGTATGTAGAGCTCTCTCTGCTACAGAATCAGGTTGAGGGAAGAAACCAGGTAACTCAACTGATTGGTTAATATGAAAGGCAGAGACTACTTTTGGAAGAACTTTCTCTCTCTGGAAGGAGTTGGAAGAATGGGTCTTCCATGGTTAATGCCTGAAGCTCACTGACACGTCTAAGTGAAGTGATAGCAATCAAGAAAGCAACCTTCCAAGAAAGGAATTGCAGTGGGCAATTATGCAATGGTTCAAAAGGTGAACCCATTAGTCTTGTTCGAACAACATTAAAAGGTTCCTTGCAGGTGGAACTTTTGGTGGTATCGCACAAGTTACTACTTGTGTAACGATATATCTGAAATTAGTTAGTGATAAATTCCTCACCTTAGAATATCCACAGGCGTCAGACTGGATCCGGAAAGTTTTGCTTAGCAGTACCCCTGCGCGTCAGTAGGTGGCGTCCCGTGTCTCCGCCTCCGTCACTGGCGTCGTCTGCGCCGAGATGACATAATGGAGAGTACTTAGGCGCCACCCATGCGCGCTGACGTCAGTTCTGTACACGACAAAGAGAGAAGGAAGAGAAGGACCGCGGAAAGAGGGGCAGAAAGGTGATACACAGCCTTCGCTGTGCACCATGCCACAAATTTGTTCCACCTGCAGGCGTATACTGTTTTAGTGGAGGGACACCCGGCTACCAGAATAACATCACAGACCTTGGGAGGAAGGTCAAAAGCTGTCAACTGCTGCTACTCCTACTCCACACATGGAGGTGGAGGCTGGACAGGTTCGGGTGAAGAACCGTACCCTGCTGCTGCGACAGAAGATCCTCCCGAAGAGGCAGTCGGATCGGGGGATCGATCGCCATGCTGAGTAGCTCGAAATACCAGTATCTTCGTGCCCAATCCGGAGCCATAAGGATGACTTGGGCCCGGTTGCGCCAAATCTTCTTCAGCACTCTGGGCAGAAGTGGTATAGGCGGAAAGACTGCAGCTCCACTCGCGACGAAAAGCGTCGCCGAGCGAGAGCTGCCTTGGAAATTCCAATGAGCAGATTTGATGACATTGCGCGTTCTATTCGGTGGTGAATAGATCGAACCAAGGCTCTCCCCACTACAGAAAGAGACCTTGCGTTTGTCCAACCTGGCGTTCAGAGAACCTGCCAAGTGTTGTACCACCAAGGTAATGCCTTGACGTTCCAGCATGTCCAGAGACGCAGAGCCTTTTGACAAAGGGTCCAGGACCCCAATCCCCCTTTTGTTGCAATACCACATGGCGGTGGTGTTGTCAGTGAACAACTGCACCACACTTCCCCGGACAGAGGGAAGGAATGCCTTCAGTGCAAGTCGGATCACCCAAAGTTTCAAAAGGTTGATATGGAGCCGGGACTTCGCCGGAGACCAGAGGCCTCTGATCTCCGCCTCTCCCAGGTGGCCTCCCCATCCCAGGAGGGACGCATTCGTCACCATTGTGTGCTCCGGTTGGGGAAGGAAGAGGGATCTGCCACTGACCCAATCTCGATTTGTGAGCCACCACTGAGGTTGTTGAGCAGTGCCCTTCGAGATCTGGACATGATCGTACAGGTTGCCCTGATGCTGTGCCCACTGGAACTTCAGGTCCCACTGAAGAGCTCGCATATGTCATCTGGCATGTTGCACTAGCAGGATGCAGGAGGCCATCAGGTCCAGGAGCCGGTGGGCCATCCTGACTGAAACCCAGGACAGAGGCCGAAAGATCGGAATCATAGCCTGAATATCCCGGACTCGCTGCTCGGGAGGATAAACCTGAAACAGCGTTGAATCCAGAACCGCTCCGATGAAGGGGAGCTCCTGAGAGGGACTCGGTGCGACATCTGCTCGTTAATGGAGAACCCCAGCAGATGCAGGAGGTCGGCCATAGTCTGAAGGTGGCTGATAACTGTTTGGGGCGAGCCCGCCTTCAACAACCAGTCGTCGAGGTAGGGAAGACCTACACCCCTGACCTGCGCAGATGAGCTGCTACCACCGCCTTCACCTTCGTGAACACCCCAGGGGCGGTGGTAAGGTCGAAGGGGAGCATAATCTGAAAATGCTCCTGGCCTACCATGAACCACAGGTAAAGCCGTTGGGGCGGCAGGACGGGGATGTGAAAATAAGGGTCCTGTAAGTCCAACGCTACCATCCAGTCTCCAGGGTCTAGGGCAGCCAGGACCTGAGCCAGATCGGCATTTTGAACTTCTCCTTCCGGAGGAAGCGATTGACATCCCGGAGGTCAGAGATGGGGCGCAGGTCCCCCCCACCTTTTTAAAAAAAATCTTTTCTTTGTAAGTTTCATAGTTTAACAGCCTCTAACAGCTTGACATTCATAAGGCAATTTACAATACATCAGCATTAACTCACTATACATTCCGTTCAGTCGTAGCGCAATGGATATGGTTCTCACATAATGCTCAGGTGTATCTTAAACAGAAAGAAAATAAACGTCCAACATAGTAATCTGTTAGTGATTAGTGGCAAGTCATGCATTGTCATTACAACATCCATTATCCATAAAAGTGAAGCGTCCCCTGTCCTACAAGGTTCTGCCACTGCCCCAGTGGGATCCCCATATATCACACAGCATCTATGAAGCATTTGCGGGAGGTGAACCTGGGCCTTCCATCCCCTCCTGAAGAAGGAAGGTCTGAAGCGGGCCCCAAATATCCATAGGTCTGGAGGCCAGCGGCTGCGTCTCGGCATATGTAGACATTTGTTCCTGACAATATAAAATATCTGTCAACCAGTCCTTAAACTTCGAGGCACGTTCCCTAACCCACCGGGGCAGGCCACCCTTCGTTTGGCTAGCAATAGAGCTATAGCTATACATTTCCTATACTATTTGGGTATGTGCGCAGTGTAGCCCAGCAGCGCTATTAGGGGATCTTTCTCCAATGTGTTACCTATAATTTTTTCAAGGGCCTTATGTACCTGTGTCCAATATTCCCACATCCCCAGGCACTCCCATGCCAAATGCAAGAAACCGGCCCCAGGCCTTCCACACCTGTCATCATCTGATAAATTAAATCTGTATTTTTTTGGGGGCGTGTAATACAAGCGCTGCAGAAATTTATAATTTATCACTTTTAGTCTACAGCTATCAGAGATGGTCGAGGTTTGTGTACAGTAATACAACCATTGTTCATCTGTCACTACTTGTCCCAACTCCTCACTCCAGTACGTGCAGGCCGAGCTAGTGATAACCTTTTGCTGTGCACGTATACAGCGATATAGACCAGATACCAGGTGTTTCCCGTCCATGGAACTGTGCATGAAGTGTAGCGGGACGTAAGTTTCTGGTTCCCGAGGAAAAGTTGGAAGAAGTGCCTTCATCCCTTGCCTCAATCGCACATACAGGAACACATCTAATGGTGTTGGCTGCACTCCTTGGAACAAATGCTCTAGGGATCAGAACACACCATTGCGCATAATGTTTGAAACCCTTTCTCCTGGAGCAACGCCATCGTTGGATGGTATGATAATGGGAGCTGCGGGGAGTATAGAAGATGCGATTCGAGGAGATCTGCCATTCGCTTCCACGCATCCACTGTACTAGTGACCGTTGTGGATTGTATCCCGCGTGTACGAGCAGGCTCATGAATAAGACCAGTCAATGGGACCGGGTGTGCGAGCCAATCTTCAGTAGCCACCTGTGACATATACGCTGCGGGTCGCATCCAATGATATGCATAATGTGCTTGCGCACTTACATAGTATACCTCAAAATCCGGAACATCAAAACCCCCTTGATCGTATGGCTTCGTGAGTGTCGCCCAGTTACGTCGTGATTGTTTTCCTCTCCAAAGCAGTCGAATCAATTCAGTGCGTAGAGTTTTGAAGAAGTATGCCCCGGGTGATAGAGGATATTAAGAAACAGATAAAGGAATTGGGGGAGCACTATCATTTTTATAAGGGAGGCTCTGCCCGCAAGTGATAAAGGTAAAGAGATCCAGCGCGTGATATTACTGGCTAATCTTGTAATAGCTGTACTATGATAAGTCGTACCGTTTCTTCCCTATCTCTAGTCACCTGTATACCTAGATATCGGAGGTCAGAGTCACACCATTCCAGGGGAAAATCCGGTTGAAACTTAGGAACCGCAGCTGTGAGAGAATATATTTGTAATTTCCCCCAGTTTATATTAACACCAGACAGTCTGCCGAAGACGAGAAACTCCCTAAGCAGGAGATTGATATTGTGTTGAGGGTCCCTGACGTATAGTGTTACGTCGTCAGCGTAAAGTGATATAAGGATTTGACGCTGGTAACATTGGAATGCCTTATCCTGGTGAAGTTGTCGCAACCTAGACGCCAACTACTCAATCGCTATAGCAAATAGTAGTGGGGATAGCGGGCACCCCTGACAAGTCCCTCGCGAAAGGGTAAACACGGGGGAAAGATGTCCATTTATCAGCACCTTGGAAGTGGGTCGATGATACAGCAATTGTACCCACACGATAAAAACCTTAGGGAAGCCCATTCTCTGTAACACCTCAAATAAATAATCCCACTCCACCGAATCAAATGCCTTAGTGGCATCTAAAAAAACGTCAGCAAGCGGGAAATCCGGTGCCACGGTTTGCATCAGGGAGAACAGAGTGCGAAAGTTATAAGTAGTGGCTCTACCAGGGTCAAAACCTGACTGGTCAGGGAGGATGATCTTGTCCATCAAAAGAGTCAGGCGAGTGGCTAGCACCTTGGCTAAAATTTTAGTATCGCAGTTTATAAGCGACAGTGGCCTGAAGGAGTCACAAGAGCTAGGGGGTCTTCCCGGCTTCAAAAGGGACATTATCATTACATCCCTCATGGAAGGAGGGAGTATAGCGACTTCTAGGGATTCCTCGAAAACTTCCTTGAGGATCGGTGCCATAATATCAATGTAGCTTTTATAAAATTCAGCAGGCAGGCCATCGACGCCAGGTGCCTTACCATTCTTCAATGTCATGATTGCCTCCCTGATTTCGTCAATCTCGAATGGAGCACTTAGGAACTCTCTGTGCACATCACTGAGCCAACACAATGCTATATCTCCCATGAATGCACCCAGGTCCATCGTCCCCCTGCGTTGTGTGGTGTATAATGTGGCATAGTGGGAGGTGAATATTTCAAGAATGTCAAGAGTGTCTTGGGATAGTGTCTCCTCAGGCTTCTCTATTTCCAGGAATTGAGTGTTAAACCGTGGGCAACGTGTTACTTCAGCCTACGCCTTCCCTGGACGCTCTCCTTCGCCATACCTGAGAGCCGTCCAGTAGCGTCCCCGAAATTTGACCTCCCTGGCAGCCGTTTCCTCATATTCAGATAATGTTTTCCTGAAATCTGTCTGTATCTGACAGGTCTCACCAGATCCCATGCGGCCCTCCAGCTGTTTCAATTTCTGCTGTAAGTGTTTCAATGTTCTTGGTATGTCTCTCAGCACTCTGAAACTCTTTGAGATACAGGAGCCCCGGATTGTGACCTTAAATGCCTCCCAGATAATTTCAACGCTGTGGACCGAGCCTTTATTGCGGATAAAAAAATCTTGAATTTCCTCCCCGAGCTCGGTCTGAAAAGCGGTGTCTAGCAAGGCATTCAGCAGCAGACGCCAAGTAGGCCTCGGCTTATCATAACCAGGCAGTATAAGCGACATTTTCACAGGGCAATGGTCTCAATAGGTCCTGGCAAGATGAGTGACATTGCGGATACCAGACCCTAACCCCCTAGAAATTAAACAATAGTCAAGCCTCGCCCATGTTCCGGTATGTGATGTAAAGTGCGTTCCTTCCGTCCCCTGTGGATGTGTGTGACGCCACCCATCTATTAGTCCACCCATTATGCCCCGCATCGCTTCTTGAGAATTAATATAGTGATATACAGCAGCATTAGACATATCCTGCGCAGGGTTTAGGGCTACATTGAAATCCCCTCCCCAAATGATGTGAGTAGACCCCACAGCCACTATTTTCCCCCATAGGGTAATGAAGAATTCGGGAACATCTACGTTGGGGCCATAACAGCTCACAATCGTCACTGAATCCCTGCCTAATTGTCCCCATGCGATCACATACTGACCTTGTGGGTCTTCTATGGTGCCAGCCAGCGCAAAAGGCGTCTGCTTCTTAACCAATATGGCAGTGCCACGTGCGTAGGAGGAATAGGAAGAGAAAATGCTATCACTTGCCCATTTACTGGCGAACGTATTGGGGGACCGTGGGTTCATGTGCGTCTCTTGCAGCAAAGCCACTTGTATCCGCTGCCTGTCCAGATAGGCTAAAATCTGTCTACGCTTTCTTAGATCACTAAGACCTCTAATATTCCAGGATAATACCCTCAAAACAGATTTATCGTCCTGAGCTAACATGATGTTCTATAGCACAACATCGACTACTCTGCGGCGTTGAATGTTGCAGTATTCGTTTAGTATGTGAGTAACATTTCTCTCCTGAATAACATGTGCCTATGTAGTCAGATTGCAACTACCCAATTCCAACCCCCCCACCCACTGAAGCATCCCAATTATGCCAGTGTCATGTATCCCCCCCACCCCGACAATACAAACCCGATGAAACATCTTAAAGGTATCAAACCCAACCCAGATATGTACTGGGAGAAGAAAAAACAAACAACTAAGGCAATGATGTGAAAATAGTGGGGGTACAACCATTAGGGGAAGTTCTGCTGGGTGGCCCACGAATACCTCTCGCCCATCCAGGAGACCTGCGCCCTCCAGCAAGTCCCCGGAGAAGCCTCGAGGGTGTCCGGCTGGCCATTGTGTCAGTGTCCTGTCCGCCTATGCTACCAGCATTACCATACTATCTTCCCATTCCTGGCGATAAACAGTTTACAATCCAGTATCCAGTCGTGTTGGTGCTGCGGTCTAAACATAGTAACAAAGACGTTTAAAGTAGGCATTTGCCCCAATTCCTGAGGAGGTCATTCCACATCTGAGAGGTGTGCTCCCGATAAGTCGTCTTGCGTAGATGTAGCATCCTTCTGTTTTTTAAGTTTTTGGAGGAACTCTTCTGTGTGCCTTCGTGTACATCTTTTGGAGTGCCCTGGTGTGTGACCCGGAGGCGTGGTGTATAGAGCAGCGCATAATCTGAGCTTGCCTCAGTTTCTGTTTTACTGCGGTGAATTTGCGCCTCTCCTCCTGCACATGCGTGGTAAAATCAGGGAACATTCAACTGCTTTTTTTCCTCTGGCCACACGCAATACTGTATCCCTGTCTTTATAATTCAGCAATCGCCCAATGATGGGTCTGGGCGCACTGCCATGGGGAGGTCGTGGACCAAGGGATCGATGAGCTCTCTCCACGATGAATTGGGGGGAAAGTGATTCTATTCTGATCACCGTGGTGAGTATCTTCTCAATGTATTCCTCCATTTTTCCCGTTTTTGTGCTTTCTGGTATGCCCAGTACGCGAATGTTGTTCCGCCTACTCCGTACTTCTATGTCCTCATTTTTCGCAGCAATTGTCTGCAGCAACGTGTCCATCTGAGTCACCGCACGTTTCATTTGAGCCGTAGTGTCTTCTGGTTCTGATATCCGGTGTTCCGCTTCCTTGATGCGTGTTTTGTGGCCGTCAAGTTTACGGACAATCGCGTCCATACGTGTTGTGAGTGTGTCCATCTTGTCCGCCATGATTGTGAACCCTTGTCGCACTTCTGTCAGGATCAATTGCACATCATTCCTAGGTTCCGTATGTTTGTTATGCACCTGTTCAGCTGCTTCATTCTCCGCCTCCGCCATCTGCTGTCGCGTTCCCTTCCTTGCCTCGAAGGTGAGCCGCTGTTGAAGCGCGTCCAGTTTCCCCATACTGTACGGCAGTGGTGCAGAAGATTATAGCGGCAGCAAAATGGCAGACCTGCGCCACAGATCTCTCCTTTCTGTAGGCTCCCCTTGATATGGAGCCGATTAGAGAGATGAAATATCTGCCTGTTGTATTGAAATGTACAAAAAAAAAAAAAAGAAAATGTCTGCCGCCTGAACAGGGCCCCCGCTCGTGGTCTAGTGTGACCCGTTGCATGCGTCCACTGCGAATCCCATTAACTTATCTCTCCCTCAGTCTTCCTCGTGGAAGCTGGTATTGATGCTCCTGCAGCACAATGAACCTCCCTAGTGCTAGTCAGTATGCCACTCTATCCACCAGTAGGAAACTGAAGCGGGCCGTGAAGACGTTCTTTTAACTGTGCTGACAGGGCTTCTGAAATCTTTCAGTTAGTTCCTGCAATCACAAGGGTACTGCCAAACAGGTGCATGGCATCCACTGCACACTGTTCTCAACTGCCGCCTACACCAGAACAGTGAACAGCCCCACGCTGTGTTCTCTCTCCGTGGCACTTCAGCTATGTGGCAACAAGATACGCTCCACGCAGTTGGGTATTAATCCCAGTCCAGACCCACTGGACACCAGTCCCTGTGATCTCTTGTGTCAGCCCCTATAATTAATGCGTTGTACTGTGTGCAGCTAGGCAGCGTCACCTGCAAGACCGTGAGCTCCGCTGTGCCAGCACTAATTTTTCCGACAGCCGTTAATTAAGAACGAGCCAAATGCCAGTCAGCGCTCCTTGCCGCCATGCGCGCCACCAAAAGTAATTCCGTGCAATGACCTCGCGCTCAGTCTCTGTGGCCGTATATCAGAGGGGCACACGTTTAAGCCTGCCGATTTATTATCGTGGTTACGCGAGGCATGTTTATTATCGCATAGTTCACTGTGACAGGGTCAGCGTATCTGTAGCTCCCCGGCCTGTGCACCACGTGGGCACCGTGACACTTGTGTGCCTGTCGTATTCCAGTCGCAGCTCCGGGACTCTCCAAGCGTCTGTCCGCTCAGCTTTGTCGTAAGTCTGCTGCCACCTCAGGTCACGACTTCAGTGGTTAAGAATCACAGCTCGCACTCTCAAGGCGTTCATCAGCCACATAGCGTTTTTTGTCAGTATTCAGTGAGGGCAGAACAAAGGATTATTGATGGATTTGTAGCCGGACTGCGGGAGCCTCACCCAATGGCGGCCATTCCGCTTGTGCGCCACCTAGCGCCCCCACCTGGCGCAGGCCCCCCTTGTCCTTCTTTGGGACCAGAAAGTAGTGGGAACAACCACTACTCCCTAACTCCTGCCCGGGAACGCACTCGATGGCCCCCTTGGCCAAGAGGGCCATGATTTCCTGTTGGAGAAGAACCAAATGATCCCCAGACATGCGGTGGCACCGAGGCGGCATGGCTGGAGGGGAGGACTGAAAGGGAAGGGAATAACTCTTGCAGATTATATGCAGCACCCACCTGTCCGATGTAATTTCGTGCCAGTGGTGGAGGAAGTGGCGGACCCTGCTACCCCCCCACTTGGGGTGCTCCCTGAAGCTCGGATTAGGAAGGCTTGGAGGTGGAAACAGCGGGGTAGAGGTGGACTGACCCGCACGCTGGTTCCTAGACCCACCCCTGCGGAAGCCGCGGCCGCGCTGAGGCTGGTTATGCACAGGCTTGTTGGAGGAGCGTGCCTGGGTGCCACTGCCCTGGCCACCAAAGGATCGAAACCCAGGACTGGCAGGGTTCTTCGTAGAACGACCCAAGGACTTGGACATGGCTCGTGAATCCTTAAAGCGCTCCAGCGCTCTGCCTTATTGCCAAAGAGGTGGGAGCCATCAAAGGGCATGTCCATGAGCGAGCCCTGGACATCGGGCGAGAACCCAGTCGAATGCAACCAGGCGTGGCACTGCAACCCCACAGTCGTGGAAATTGCCCTGCCCAACGAATCAGCGGTGTCCAAACCACACCTGATGGCAAACTTAGCAGCATCCTTACCTTCAGCAATCGCTCAGGAAAGGACAGCCTGGACCTCCTCAGAACACTGAGGCAAGACCTGAGCAACGGAATCCCACACTGCATGGGAGTAAGAGCCCAACAAGCAGGCGGTGTTAACAGACTGCAGCCCTATGCTGGCCGAGGAGAACCTCCTCTTACCAAATTGTTCCAGCCTTTTAGAGTCCTTATCCGGCAGAGCCGTGGGAAAAAGCACTCTGCGACGTCGAGGCCTGAATGACCAGGCTCTCAGGCTTAGGATGAGTGAAAAGGAAGGCGGGATCACCAGGCGCCGGGCGGTGACGCCTGGCCACATTTTTATCCACCGGCTGCCACCAAGTGCCCAAGAGGACTTCGGTAAGGACCTCACTGAAAGGAAGCAGCAGCTCCGACGATGCAGACGCCGTCTGGAGCACCTCTGTAAGGAGGTTGGTTTTGAGGGCCACTGTGGCAAGGTCGAGATTGAGAGCCTCCGCAGCCCGACGGAGAACCATGGTGTAGGTAGCACCCTCCATAGTAGGCGGAGGAGAGACAAACCCCGGGTCAGAGAAACATCGAGTTCGCCCGCATCTTGCAGGTCGTCCACCTAATCTTGTTCGGAATCATATTGCCGGGCAAGAGGGTCCTCGGACCCGTCCCAGTCATCGTCCGCCTCTGGCGTAGAGGGAGCTGGTCGCAGCGGCACAGACGGAGAAGGGACGAACGGCGCAGAGAATGGGGACGGGCAGGAGCCGTTTCCAATGCAGATCCCAGGCCGGAACAAAATGGTCCTGGAACTGGGGCAAGGGTGGGCTAAACGGCACCCAGTGCGGCGCCGGGGGTGGAGCCAAGGGCGGCGTCGGAGCCGGCAGCGCTGCACCTCGTGGCGCCTGGGCCGGACCCAGCGGCACAGGATCCTGTGGCGCCGGAGCCGCCGGGCCAGCAGGATCTCGACATGGGACCGCGGGGCCCGAAGGCGCACCGGTGGGAGCCCGAGGGCCTAAAAAGGCGGTCCATGGCAGCAAGAAACTCTTACACCTGTTCGGGAGTCGCCGACGGACCCGGGTATGGCAGGTAGACTGCGGGACTCCCAGGCAGCAGAGGAGCCGCGGGGTGGAGCCCCTGTCCTCCTCGTCCGCCTCCGAGGAGCGACGGGGGAACGTCGGAGAGCAAACAAGCTTCTGCGACTTTTTTTATGGTGTCGCTTACCGGAATCCGAAGGCAAAGACTTAGACCCCGAGGAGTGATTGCTCCGGTCCAGCGATCGGTCGTGGGAACGGCCTCTGGACCCAGAGCGGCGGTGTCACAAATGCCGAACCGCCAGTAATTTCCAACGCCGCTCGCGCAAGGTTTTCGGGGCCATGGCTCGCAGGTCCCGAGAGTCGTGATCTGTCTCCAGGCAGTAGAGGCACACATCATGGGGGTCCGCCACCAACATATTACGGCGGCATGTGCCACAAGACTTAAATCCGGGCATCTCTACGTGCACCAGGAGAAAAAAGGGGGAGACAAAAGTCTCAAAAGAGTAGTCAAAAAGTGACTAGGTACGTGCTCAATCTGGATCTGCGCTTGCTGGCGTGAAAAAAGAAAGAACTGACGTCAGCGCGCATGGTTGGCGCCTAAGTACTCTCCGTGACGTCATCTCGCCGCTTACGACGCCAGTGACGGATGCGTAGCCGCAGGATGCCACATACTGACGCGAAGGGGTACTGCTAAGTAAAACTTTCCGGACCCAGTCTGATGCCTGGGGATATTCTAAGGTAAGGTAACTAACGTGTCTCTTTCAGATACAACCTGCAAACATCCGTACCCAACACTAGATGGCAGGAGTATGCAAATCATGTGTATTTACAGCATTCATGCCTCGAACAGGTTACTTATCCTGTAAGAATCTGTGTGTGGCATGTAGTGCTGTAATGTCACATGCTGTGAATACTTCCGCCATCTAGTGTTGGGCTCGGATGTGTGAAACTTGTATTTATTCAAAAGAAGTCTTTTCGGGTAACGAGGTCTAGTGACTCCATATTAGTGGTATTGTGGATGGGCATTGGATCCATTGTTAGATCGTTTTTTTCTTGCAAAAAAGATGGTGGGGGACGAGACTGAAGATGGCGCACAGAGAATACAATAAAGAGGACTATGTAAATGAAAAAGAAAATAAGAATGACAGGAAAAGTGTAGAATCCTCAACAACCCCATGCAACTGCTGAGGAGAGTAGGTAAATGTGAATCCACAGCAATACATAACAAATAGTTGCTTACAAGGTAATTAACATTTTCCGTTTGTGGCATGTGCAGCTGTAGATACACATGCTGTACATCGACTAAAGCAGTTCTCCTATAAGTGGTGGCGTAGCCAGAGAATGTTGCAGGTGACTGGAAAAGTGTATGTAGGACACCTAGGCCAACTCTAGCTTTCTGTAAAGGCAGACGGTCCACACAGTAATGTTCAGTAAAGGTATGTGGGGTAGACTAGGTATCTGCTTTGTCAGCTAATCGTAGGTTACCAAAGAAAGCCATGGAAGCCCCTTTCTTACGAGTGGAATGAGGTCTATGAGGGGCAGGAAGGGTTCTCTTACCTTTGGCATAATGAATGTGTATGCATTTCACTAACCAATGTGCTATGGCTGCTTTGGAACAAGTGCACCCCATGTGAGGCTTGGAGTACGACCAAACAGTTGTTGGGTCTTACAAAATTATTTTGTTCTATAAATATAGTACATGAGTGCTCTTTTGGCATCAAGAGTAAGCAGAGCGGCTTCTGTTAAAGATTATGGTTGTAGAAAAAAGACTTTAATGAAATAAAGGACCCAACCTTACTTTTGCGAGGAGTGTCTTGTTCCTTTACCTGGGGAAAACCTTATGTTTTCCGTAAAACTCTCAGCCACCAGGGTTACCCCTTGGTGGCATGCTTCGTCATAGGGTCATTCCTGTTCGGCTATGGAACGGGGCGTGCTGTGACCAAACAGATTTCACAGGAGCACTGATTTACAGACTATGAGAGGCAGTTGTTCCTGCAGGGAAGGAGAGAAGTAAAAGGAAGTGCGTTTAAAATTACCTGGCTAGTGGGTAAAGTTATTTTATTCCAACCCCTAGTCGGTAAGATTAAAAACAGGAATGAATAGGGTCATTGGAATTAATGTTCCCAAACCCTAATAGTCGACATGTTTCAACCATACCCCTCTTGGCTATTCTTCTGGACCTAGTACAGTATTTATCAAAAACTAGTTCTACTCTTTTAGTTGTTTCTCTAATCACAAAGTGCATCAATCGCACATGCAGGCTCAAGTGTGCAATTAATTAGTACCACCTGGTACTTGCATTGTTATTTAGATTGTTACTGAAGCCCGCGCTTCATGGTTGCACCGGCGGGGAGTTCAGCCTCTAGTTATACACTTGTCTCAGCCGTACTCCTCAAAAATACCTATTGGTTCCGAGCGGCAAACCCTCCTGTATAATATCTAGAACCCAACGTTGATTTCTGCTCAGTTGGGCAGAAATCCCAGTAACCTTCCCCCAACAGGTGTCGTCCATTGTCTTTGTGAAGGTAGAAGAGGTTCTGGAGTGGGGGTCTTAGGTGCACCAAGAAACTAGGTTTACCGAAAGGAACCGCTGGGGGTCTGTGTTTGTAGGGCACCCATGGCCTTGGCTGTCTCTGTGACCTTTTTGATTTTCTCAAGCATCTCATCTAACTGAGGGTCAAAGAGAGGCTGACCATCAAAAGGGAAATAGAGTACTTACAACCAGGAATGGAATTGCAGCCAAATACTAGTAGTATTGCCGCAAGAGGTTGTATCCGTGGCATCCAGAGCTCAGCGGATGTTCGTGTTAGAGATGATCTTCCTTTCTGACACTAAGTTCTGCCCCTTCTCATTGTACTGGTAAGGGAGGTGCTCTAACAGGTCCGCCATTTGGCTACAGTGTGCATGGTCGTATTTGGAGAGCAAGCCAATTGAATTTGCTAATCACCAATGGGACATGGACTGTGCTGCCACTCTCTATCCCCGCATCAGTTATTTTGCTTTCCCAGTCGGGGGAGGGTGCACCCCTATTCCCTGAGTGTTGGCACACTTTCTGGCTGTATGAACACCCAAAATAATCAGGGGGTAGTTGGCAACAAATGTATGGAGGGTCATTAGGGGAGGCTTTATACTTCCTAGGCACGAATGGGCTCCCCTTGACAGAGTTCTTAAAAATGTTGGTACTAGGCTTGAGGACACTCAGGAAAGGTTGTTTTGGACCCATACGCACATGCACAAGGCAGGGCTGATTTAGAGACCACAGGAGCAGCACCAGCGCAGTTCTGTGCCGCCGGCAGATCAGCCCGTTTAATCTGCCAATCCGCTGACAACCCACTGGTAAAGACCGAATTTCCTGACACCGGGAGACCTCGACTGGTGGCTGGTGACCTACAGGCGCTCACGGGACGATTTGGCCTCTCCAGCCAGTGCGGCTGCCATCATACGTCGGCCGCTGAGTGCGCCCTAGGCTGACGCAGAGGCGGCCCGGTTAGTTCCGGGTGCGGGCTGTGTCTGCCTTGAGGCCCTATTCGCCAACGATAAATAAACACTGCTAAATCCTCTTCCACAGTTGCTGTGCTCCTTCTGTGCTCTCTGCTAGCCTTCCACTAGCTCGCCACCCCTGCTGCCTCTCTCAGGTCTCAATCGCTTCTGAGACTGAGCTCTCCATTAGGGCAGGTGCCCCTTCTTGTGGGGCGACCAAAGGAAAGGCAAGGAGCGGCAAGCCAAGCATCAAAAAGGCTGTGGGTAGTGACATCAGATTATCCAGTATTGTGGTATCTTTCATAGATTCACATGCCTGAATCATTCCCCGTCGTCGTAGTGGGAGTCCCACGGTACATAAATAACAAAGTAGTAAGTACCAGATAATACCTTTCCATAGGCTATTATGGTAGCAACCACCTTTTTCTATAGCCTATTAGTCTCCTTTTACAAAAAGGACCAAACAGAAAACTCAGCCAATCGGCACCCAGCACCCTCTAGAACCTTCCCAAGAGAGGCGGAGTCCCTCGGATTTTCACCACACTTCATCGTGTAAGGGAGTCTCCTTACTTCAAATTTCTCAGATAAGTCTCTTTTGGATTTCTTTTAGAAGAATGTCTGATAAAAAGGGATTATTCAGAGCCTGCAAATCCTGTGGGAAGAAGATGGTGCATGTAGTTGATGCACATAAGGAGTGTATCTATTGCCTCTATCCCAGCCATGAGGCAAAGCATTGTAAAATGTGCCGCACCTTCTCCACTAAGACCTTGAGGGATAGAGCAGGAAGGCTACTTCTTTGGCTGAAGAAAAGGCAATCTGCGTCTTCCGATGTGGAGAGCGACACGTCCTCTATGTCACTCAAGAGGCCCAGGTCGCCTGAGGGTCAGGCTAAGGAGAGGAAGAAACAATCTAAAACCTCTCAAGCGCCTAAAGAATCTCTTAAAAAGGCGAAGCAACCTAAAATCTCCTCAGAGATTGGATCCCCTCAAAATCCAGGAACATCTAAGGAAAAGCCAGAGTCTTCTGGCCATTCTAAAGGTGGCCACAAGTCTTAAATTAGGCGCAGGTTCACCATCGATATACCTGTTCCCACTTCAACGACGACCACAGTGAGTACCTTGCCGTCGAGATAGTCAACGGCGTGTACCACATCAACAGTGAGTTCTGGAGGTTCTATACCGCCGACACTGCCCTAGTCGACGAGAATCAAGACCACATCGTCGAAGAGCTTGTTAACGAAGGTGTCGATGAAGAAGACATCACCGATGACACCACCATCGATGACGACATTGTCGTTGACGAAGACACCATCGTCGACGACACCGTCGGTGACGACACAGTCGACGGCGCCATCGTCGAGGACACCGTCGACGACGGAGACACCACCGTCGACGAAGACAACTCTACTGTCGACGACATTACCATCTTCGACTGAAGATGTGGAGACAGCATTTCGACGACAAAAAGTTCACAGTCAACGATAAAACATCCAGTATGCTATATTGGTCAATCAACACCAATTCAGCAACGAGTACAAGATCAGTTTAGGACACCAAAAACGTCTCCAGTTCCTCCTAGCCATTTGTTAGACGTTGAGGACTCTGATGATGATGAGGACTATAAACAAAGGTTTTCTCCTCAGGAGGATGTTGTTATGCCTCCACCACCTCCGCAAACACCAATACCTCCACCTCCACCTCCAGCCACTCTGTAATGGCACCAGCTCCCATACTTCCTCCTCCTCCCAGAGACAATCCTACTACGTCGGAAGAGGAGCATTAAGAAGGTGAGCTTCCAGACCCCTCTCCACCAGCGGATGAGTGGGATGACAACATAGCACAAACTCCTTCACCACCGCCTCATCTTTCTTCGGATTCGCCTCCTGAAGATATCGGGGGATTCCACAATATTATGGACAGAGCCGCTAACCGTTATCATTTACTTACTGTAGTCCATCAGTTGGATTGTTTCCTATATGATTTTGAGGACCAGGAAAGGAAGACAGTCAGGTCGATACCAATGATTGACCAAATCTGGCAAGAAAGGATTAAGGTGATGCAGGCAACGGCTTCTGTAGTTCTAGTGCTTCCTAGGTTGGATAAGAAATATAGAGCGCCGAAGGGCTCTCCAGCGTGTCTTACAAATCACCCTAAGCCTGATTCAGTGATCTCTCAGGCAGCGCAAAGGCATTCGAAAAATCCATCTACGCCTATCCTCCCTCCACGGGACAAGGAAGGTCGACGCCTGGATTCTACTGGAAAAAGGTTCTCTGCTATGGCGGCAGTCTTTGTTAGGGCGGCTAACGCTTTAGCCATCCTAGCACGTTATGACAGACAAATATGGTCTGACATTGGTGTACTGAAGGAGGTCACTGCGGATACCTCTATCGAAGAGTTTGTTAAGTTGCTCACTAAAGGAGAGAGAGCAGGTTCTGAGATCATTGCTATAGCAATGGACCTTGCCACAACTGATTTCAGACAGTTGGCTGGAGCTGCCATTTTACGGCATCAAGGATGGTTGAGAGCAACTAATTTCCGTCCGGAAGTCTAAACCAAGATATTGGATATGGCTTATGATGGTGAAAGCTTGTTTGGAAGCCATATTGATGAGGCACTTACCACCATCAAAAAAGACACTGACATGGCTAAGGCTCTTGGTACCCTGCAGCATCGCAAACAGCCCTTTCGAGGAGCCCGAGGTAGGGGCTACTCTTATTATAGAGGAAATAATCAGCCATCCTAGTCGTATCAGACCTATCAGCCGCAATACCGTCAAGGGTATCATCAGCAGTCCTACAGACAGGCAAATACAGCTGGTTTCTCCAGACAAGGTTCCAAATGTAGAGGTGGATCACAAGGCCGTGATACTGGACGAAAACAGTGAATTCAATGGGGTACCAGCTGCTCATTCCTTTCCCAAAAATGGTGCGACGATTTCCAAGCATATAGATGAGTGGCGAAACATCACTAAGGACAATTGGGTCCCGAGTCCGATCTCTTATGGCCACACATTGGAATTCCTCCAAAAACCGCCCAATACTCCTCCCAGGAGATCGCATCCCCCTCACCTTCTTTACTCAAAAAGGATGCATGGGTTATGCTTCAGAAAGGGGCATTAGAAAAGGTTCCTTTTTCCCAATGAAGGAAAGGTTTCTACTCCCATTTCTTTCTTGTTTGCAAAAAATCAGGAGAGTGGAGGCCTATCCTAGACCTCAGGGAATTGAAAAAATATCTAAAGAGTCAGACATTCAGGACGGTTACTCTTTCCGACATCCTGCGCGGCCACAACAAGGGTGATTACATGACATCATTAGAGCTTGAGGATGCATATTTCCACGCCCCTATTCATCCAAAACACACGAAGTTCCTGAGGTTCACAGTGGCTTGTACCCACTATAAATTCCGAGTTCTTCCATTTGACCTCAAATCGGCTCCACGGACGTTCACAAAATTCCTAGCACCAGTGGCAGCAACCTTGAGATCCAAAGTTCATCAGGTATTCCCTTACCTCGAAGACTGGTTGCTAAAAGCTCCATCTTCTCGCTTAGTGGAAAAAACAACAAAGGACTGCCTCACTCTTTTCCACAAGCTGGGTCTTTCGGTCAATTTTCAAAAATTCTTCAATTTACCCAAATCGAATAATGACATTTCTGGGAGCGAAGCTAGACACCATCCAAAGCAAGGCTTTTCTCTCTGAAGAAAGGCAATATCGATTAAGAGCATTAGCACTCAAACTGTACAGAAAAAAGTGTGTTTCAGTGAGAATGTACAAGTCTCTGCTGGGAATGCCCTCTTCTGCAATAGATCTTGTTCCTCTAACTCGATTACACATGAGACCTCCTCAAGAGGAATTACAGACTTAATGGGTTCAAACCTCAGGCTCCTTCGACGATGTAATCAAGGTCACTTTTCGAATGAAAGAAGCCCTGAAGTGGTGGACTCGGACCTCTCATCTCAGACAAGGACAGTCTTTTCTCACAGTCCTTCTGAATTTCGTAGGCACAACAGATGCTTCTATGGAAGGATGGGGAGGACACTTGCAAAACCTGCAGGTTCAAGGAAGACGGTCCTTTACCCAGCGCCAGATGCACATAAACAGACTGGAGCTCAAAGCCATTTTCGTATCTCTTAGAGCGTTCCTTCCTCGAATACAGGGATCGTCAGTTTTGATCCGCACGTACAACACCACGAGCATGTTTTATATAAACAAGCAAGGAGGTACAAAATCACTCACCCTGTCTCAAGATGCACAGGAGTTATGGAACTGGTTGTCGCTCCATCGCATTTCTCTCACAGCAGAACATGCCCCAGGTCTTCGAAACACCCTGGCGGACACCTTGAGCAGAACGAGCGACAGCTGTTACGAATGGGCGCTGGAACAAGCTCAACTGAACAAAATAGTTGCAGTTTGGGGGAAACCAATGCTAGACCTATTTGCGACACAACTAAACGCGAAATGCCGGTTCTATGCAAGCAGGTTCCCTCTCCCGAACTCTCGAGGGAATGCTCTTTTGATGCGTTGGTCAGGGATCTAGGCATACGCTTTTCCCCCCATTCCACTGATACCCAGGGTCCTCACAAAGAGTAAACGGGAGCACTGCCAGATTCTCCTGATAGTCCCCAGATGGCCCAGACAACACTGGTACACAGAGCTTCTCCTGCTCTCAGAAGCGCATCCTCTACGTCTCGTACCAACACCAACACTGTTGACAAAGAACAGGGGCAAAGTGTGTCACCCGGTACCAGCTTCTCTGCAACTGCATGCGTGGCTCCTGAATTCCTGGGATTTAGAGATTTGAAGATTTCGCAAGATTGCAAAGACATCACTGGCAAATCTAGAGCTGAAAGCACCAATAAGACTTACAAGCTTAAATAGAAACGTTTGGTGCAAACGTAAACCGATTGATCCATTTCTTTCTGCTCCAGAGGAAATTTTACCTTATTTGTTTTCACTAGCAAAATCTGGTTTAATGCACTCGTCAGTCCGAGTTCACCTGGCAGCCGTATCAAAGTGCAGACGAGGGCCTCATACTTCATCTCGATGGTCTTCAAGAGTCATCAAACAACTTATGAAAGGTCTATTTCTATAATCTGGTATTGGCTCAGTTGTTAAAACCACCGTTTGAGTCCCTACACAAGGCAAAATCAAAGTTTTTGACATGGAAGGTTGCACTTCTCTTAACACTAACTTCATGAAGAAGAGTAAGCGAAATACAGGCTTTCACCATATCTCATCCACATCTGATATTCAAGGATCAAATGGTCATTATGAGGACGAACCCCAAGTTCATCCCTAAAGTCCCTACACAATTCCATTTAAATGAACCAGTCATTCTGAGGACTTTCTTTCCTAACCCTTATACACCTGCGGAAAGAGCTTTGCACACTATGGACCTCAAGAGATGTCTTACATTTTATTTACAAAGAACCAAGGACATTAGGAAATCTAATCAACTATTTGTAGCTTATGGTCAGAACTCTCAAGGTAACGCAGTCACCAAAGCTACTATTTCCAGATGGATAGCATGTGCGATTCAATTTTGCCATGACAAGGCTTGCAAGCCTTATCAAGTACTGTGAAAGCGCACTCTACTAGAGCAGTGTCAGCATCAACTGCCCTATTTGCAGGAGTGCAGCAGGAAAAAATGTGTAGAGCTGCTACGTGGAAGACAACACACACGTTTGCGCAGCACTATTGCCTGGAGTCATCACAATATGTTGATAAATATGTGCTGAAATCCCACAGCCTTTTTCCCCTGCAGGGAATCACAAAACGGTTGTTACAACGACCGCGTTGAGTTTCCGCATACCATTACTCCGCAAGTCGTTGGGGGGGGGGGGGGGGGGGGGGCACTGGATGTTTAAATAGTATAATTTACTATTCCAACTCCAGTCTGTGCGGACACTAGGGAAGATGTTGGATTTAAAATCAACACCCCCCCAAAGTTGTTGTTCCGACTTGGAGTAATGGTATATCGTTACAACTACCGCGTTGTGCAATCCTGCGGGGAAAAAAGTTTTGGGGTACCAACGTTTGAGGGTTCATTGCATTCTATGTCTTCTTTAATAAGTTGTTTATTAATATTGCAAGTATTATACGCACTGTTTTCTAGAAGATCTTTCCTCTTGGGTTTACTATTGTGTTAAAAATTGTTATAGCACTACCCACCATCCACAAGAGTGCTTTCTTTTATATACACACACACACACATACACACACAAGGCTGCATGGTTTATATAAATATATAACATTATATATATATATATATATATATATATATATATATATATATATATATATATATATATATATATATATATATATATGCAGACTAGGAACTGCTTACTATTCTGATTCAGGCATGTGAATCTATGAGAGATACCCCAATACTGGATAAGAAACAAGTTACTTACCGGTAACTACAGTTATCCAGTATTGGTAACTTTCACAGATTCACATGCAACCCACCCTCCTCCCCAGAGAGGCACCTCTAGTATACAGTACTTACTTACTTGTGCTGGGAAAATCTCAGGGACTCAGCCTCTCTTGGGAAGGTTCTAGAGGGTGCTGGGTGCTAATTGGCTGAGTTTTCAGTTTGGTACTTTTTGTAAAAGGAGACTAATAGGCTATAGAAAAAGGTAGTTGCTACCATAATAGCCTATGGAAATGTATTATCTAGTACTTACTACTTTGTTATTTATGTACCATGGGACTCCAACTACGACGACGGGGAATGATTCAGGCATGTGAATCTATGAAAGATACCAATACTGGATAACTGTAGTTACAGGTAAGTAACTTGTTTCTTCCTGGATATTGGACCAATATACTTCAGGATACCCCTGCACAACAAGACCTGGGTCCTAGGACTCACTCAAGACATCGCTGAACGTGAGGAGGTGGGAGAGTGCAGCGTTATAGAATTTGACCCAACACTCAATGAGTGCCTGTACGGGGAGAGGGTCCTGACTACGTTCTGTCTATTGCGTGTTCCCCCCATCAGTCGCCTATTCCAGCTGACTTGCCCCACGTGCCACACCAACAAATCCGGCCCATTGTGCATATAACACCTTCATCCTGGCAAACCAGGTGGCCCAGTTCAACAGCTCCAAAGGCCTCTTACAGTTATTAGTAGCGCAGAATTATAG
Organism: Lissotriton helveticus; assembly: GCF_964261635.1. Lineage (NCBI taxonomy): Eukaryota > Metazoa > Chordata > Amphibia > Caudata > Salamandridae > Lissotriton > Lissotriton helveticus. Next base: position 324,777,314 of record NC_136061.1, read on the forward strand.
TATCACCCTCTAGGTCCAATAGTAGGGTCAAAATCATGGTTATAAAGAGATGTCCAGCCAGAAGCACCACCAGAAGAGGACAAATAGACCGCCTGCAAGAGAATTCGGGGGCCCGTGAAGGGGAGCAGGATAGCCTCCAGCCTGAGCCATTGGGGATCACTCAAATACAGTTACTAACCTATTTCGCAATGGAAAGTGGAAGCCTGCGAAGAATGTGCTCACTTAAAAAAAGATCACCCACTACGTTCCCGCCCCACCATCCACGAGTGAAAATCCAGAGGTATTATTGAAGTCTCGCAACCAACGCGCCCCTGTCCCAACCTCGGAAAAGGCCAAACGGTACCAACAATAAGACACTCTTTATCCCTAACGAAGCCTGCCACAACGAGTTAAGAGCAGTTCAAGCCCACGGGAGGCAAGCTTTGGAGAACAAACTCCTTCCTCTCACTCCACCAAGTCTGCGATACTCCAGGACTGGTTACGCAAAGTAATCATATTACAACAGTAGCTCAAATTCATGCAGGGCATCTTCCACAGGAATCTGCCATTCATTTAAGATCCCCAGTCTCCTTGGAGTCACGATCCCCTCAAAGGGAGTTAATTTGACGTAGCACATCAGACCCAGAGTCTGGATCAATATCTGAGGAATTTTTAACAACTTTAACCACTTGGATGCTAAGGGTATTTGCTCTTCTTCATGTAATTTCCATTGAAATCAATGGAAACTCCATGACGAGTTACCCTTGTCATTAGCACTGAAGGGGTTAAAGGCTCAAATAGATGCTCAAATAGAAGCATCACTGGCCCAAACGCCACTGTTCATGAGAGGAAATACCTCCAATTATTAGTCACCGCATCAATCACATGAAGGGGCGAGTGGTCAAGTCAGTCCTGCAGGCCCAGTAAATTTATTCCAGGAGGATTCTTCCATATACAAACAGGATACAATAACCAAAGCCTTACTTTGGCAATCAAAAATAATGAAGTTACAGATTGACTTAATTCAGTCGATAACACCAATGTTCGCGGACTTAGGAAACAGGTTAATACAGATTGAATACAATCTTGGTCAGATAGAATAGTGCCAATTTTGCTCATGTACTCATTTGATTGATAAATTGTTCATATTACCAGACATCTTGTGGGCCCTACTTGACAACGTAAAAAAGAACTGCTCCCTGAAAAATTCTCATTCAGATAACCTAGCAGTTGCAGCTAGCTCCCTTCCATTAACAGCGGAACCAGTAACCCACTTGGCAGTTTGCTCAATTTCAACAACAGCCGAACCAGTCCCCCACATGGTGATCCCCACCCGAAATGGAAATATGGCCACTAATGACAATACTGATATAAGTACTTATGCCAATGCTACTGCAAACTCTGTAAAAAAACTTCTGATACGTGCAAGCCCTTCTCAGGACATCGCAAACTCTCACACATTGGAAGAGCCTTTCCTCTCTAGAAAAGCAAACAGAAAAACCTTTAAAAAAAACAGCGCCTTCAAAAAAGGCTATTAGGTCTATGGTCCAGAATTGGCCCAACCAAACAACAAGAAAGCCAGCTAAATTATTTTAAATTTTTTTATCATAGTTCTAAAGCATGCAAAAACCTCAGTATAATAAAATCAATAGCAGACAATCTAGGGGCCTGGAACCAGGAAAAGCAACAGTCAACCAAACTAGGAACAACACGGAACCCAAATAATGTCAATTACTAACAAACACAGACATAGGCAACTCACGTGACCCGCCGCTGATTTCCCTCCACATCACGGATATGCTAAGGCCCTGGGAAGAAATGACACCAGAGCAAGAGTCCAGTACGGGAAAATTGATTTCTAACGTTGAAAGCCTGACCCCTCTATGTGGAGCCCACCCTAGAGTTATCTTCCCTTTTGCTGGTTTCACTTACGACGTACAACCAAATTCCACAGGACGCTCCCAAGGTAACCAAGAACAATCAAGCGAGACATGAAGAACAGGTACAGGATAACTCGAAAATGGGTAGCAAGATCTCTAGAGACTCCACAAGAACCACTTCATAGGGCATAGCCTCAAATAATGAAGGCATATTGAATCCACCGCAATTTAGTTACTCTTCAAAGGCTAATAAAAATAAATGGGAGATTGGCCGCAGCTACATGCAACATAAACAAGGGAAGGTTAATTACAATCAAGCGCCCAGGGCCGCCGTGCCCAATGACCATCATACAGGCCGCTCAGAAAGAGAAAGTCCAGCACCTAGGAGAGCTAATACTTCTGAGCACCAAAGGAGCTGGGCGAATGGGGGAAGACAAGTCTACGGCCGGCCTAGCATTTACTCCCCCACCACTACACTTCCAAACGGCCAGCGGATATCCTGAACAGAGGTAAACTTTTAAGATTATTCAAACACTTACCAACACTGAATCATCTTACCACTGGAGAACTTAAATCGGTAATATTTTCCCACATCCCGGCTCAGGGGTACTCAAATCCACTATAACCAACTGGGACTCAGTAACAACCTGAGACGCCATCCTCAGAGAGGCTCCAATCTTTAAGGACTGGGGCATTGAGTTAGAGCCCATCCGGCCTCAGAAATACCCACATGATCTAAGTGAAGCCCACAGATTTCCCCCTAGAGGACGCATACTGAAGGGAGTCTGGTGAGCCACCCATGAATAGCTGGTGGTGTCCACGATGGAATCTAATCTCCTAATGATCCATTGTGGCTCTGTGCACCGGACCATCAGGTGGCAATCTGCAGCAGAGACCCAGGAGGAGTCATCCCAGGAGCGAACGCCGAAGTATAGCAATTTTAATCTCGATTCCTAGCACTTTTTCTGTCCTACCATCCCTGCACCCTCAAATAAGTAATCCTCAATGTTAAGATCGAAACAGGGGTGCAACTTTTTAAACACCTGTAACATCCTGTCTCCAGGAGACATGGTCACTGAATCTATGACAATATATGGATTCCATGAAATCTTTCAAACCAGCCACGCAAACAAGCCTTTTTTGAGCGGCCCTTGGGAGGAGCCTCTCTATTTATCTAAAGCAGGAAGATATAGTATCAACTTCAATACCCACGCAAGACTACAGGTACTTACAAGCTCTATCAACAGAAGGCCTAAAATGTGGCCAGAAGGCCTAAAATGTGGCCAGAAGACCTTCTTCTTGTTCCTCATCAATTGTTATTTGAACCCTTGCATATCTTCTAAAGCACGCACCATGGGGGCCCTGTGCACGAGTAAAAAAGAAATGATTGAAAACTACCCAACCCATGAAATCGTGTTAGCAGGGGATTTCAACAACAAATACCTGGGTCATCATAATCACGCTGCACAAAAGTCCAACGAACAAGGCCAATTTCATGAACTACTATCGACATTCGGGCTAACCTCTGCAAACCAGACACAGCCGAAAGCGGGGAACGTGACCCACCACACGTTCATAAAAACATTCAACAATTAATTACATTTTCGTGTCAAACTGCTTAATAAGCAATCTCCAGAGTTTTGACATAGTAACTCGTGGAGAAAGAGACCACAATCCCCTGAACATAAACCTCCAGAAAGCTGATACTGGCCAGGCATTCGGTCTTTCAACAGGAGATGAACTAAACAACTTAGTCCGGAGAATCAAGGGGCATCCTTATCAATTGCGCCAGGTGGCAAAATGGCTCGAGGATGTGACACTTTGGGCGATGGACCAATCAGGGGACCAAATCTTATTAACTTGGGATCATAAGATTAGAACACTAGTTGCATTTCTCAAGGGACACAGAAGACCTCGAAGGTGAAATTAGCAACATCCTAACCAGTACAACAACTCAACAGCAGCGGAGCATTAACCTCATGCGGAAGAACTTGAGGAAGAGAACACATCTGCTTAAATCCAACTTAACATCTGGAAACTAAGCAGCAGCAAAGGAGGCACGGAAAGTACAGTAAAAAACACCTGGGCCTTACAACGTGCAAACCAAGAGGAGGAATGGAAAAAGATACTTGTAATGCTCAAGGAAGGATCTCTAGTCCGATTTGGCAGTATGTGAATAGGCTAAAATCCCCTAGGCCACCAAAGGCAAACGCAGTTTCAGCAACAGATTAGGTGAACCATGTCAGGTGTCAAGTTCCTTGCTCACAATCATTCAGCTACATCGTAGCCCGCCAGGCTCAAAGCAGAAGAACACCAAGCCCAATTTCATCTACGGAAATGGTCAAATTAATCAAATCTATGAAGGCTAGCGGAGCACATGACCCAAACGTGCTCCCTGCTGGGATTGTCCAATCTGTCCCCGATAGCTGGGCCGAGATTCTAATCCCTCTCTTTAACATTGCATACACCCTGGGCAAAACACCTGCATCCTGGAGAGGTTCAATATTATGCCTGATCCACAAAAAAGGTAACCTCAATCCAAATAATTATCGCTTAATTACCTTGTTAAACCTGGAGGCAAAAGCATATGCTCGAATTATACTGGAAAAATCGGAAATCTGGGCAGAAGAAAAAAAGCTGCTGCCTTTTTTCAAACAGGCTTCCGAGGAGGAGCAGCTACCTCTGACAATATATTAGCCATATCAGCCCTTAGCCACCAAGTCACACAGACAAACAAACCTCCTCTCCTTTGCTGCTTTGTTGACTTAATTGCAGCTTTTGTCAAGTGGATAGACCTACTCTTTGGAGGAAATTGCAAACTGGGGCATTCCATCCTCGCTCCTAACGGCTATATCTCTGTACTCGGACACCTAGGGTACATGTGAAAACAGGCCACCTATCTCTGTCTGCTAAAATCTGCATGTCCAGAGGTTAGAAGCAAGGTTCTGTCCTCGCCTCTTTACTTTTTAATCTGTACACAGCGGACCTGGGCAAAGCTCTCTCCAACTGCCGTCAGGTCCTTTCTCGACTAGGCGACCGCTCCTTACATGTACTTCAATATGCTGATGACATAGTCATCATGGATCAGATCAAAGTAGGACTGCAACGTGCAATGACCAGCCTGCACTTGTAATGTATCTCAAACCACTTTATCATCAACTCAGAAAAAAACAAGATTCTTGTACTTGGAAGACAAAAACACAAAAAGGAAATTACTTTCCGCAAAGGCGCTAGGACTATTATTTCAGCCCAAAATACAAATACTCATGGTCTGGTTTACAGACACCACTCAACCCTCTGCTCATAAAAATATCTGATCAAGAAAGCCATGGCTTTTCTCACAAAACTCTGTTTCACATGTTGTTCTTGTGTACATCTGTTCATGCTTTTTGGTTACAGGTTTGGGCTCAGATCAACTTGATTTTTCACACAAATATCCCTTTCTCTTACATTAACATTTTCTTAGGTAGCCTTTCGCCCTGCTGGGACAATGTTGATTTAAAGTCTCAGATTATTGACTTGTTACTGGCTGCTGCATTCCAGCAGATAACGGTAAACTGGAAAGACTTTACCAATGTCTCCTTCAAGGCGTGGTGGTTTAATGTTTGCCATAACCATAGACTAGATACTGCTTTTGTTTTTCCGGCTCACATGGCTGCAAAACGTTTAGACTTATGGCTCCCCATCACGCTTTACTTGGATACATGTGCTAATCGTTCGTTTCATCCACTGCCCTTGCAACAAGAGGTCCTTAAACCTCCTTGAACGCTCATTACATTCCATATCTCTTTTTCCTATTGTATTATTTTTCTATTTCTTTCAGGTATTCTCTCACTTTTATGATCAATGTTTATATGCCTTTTCCTCTTACATTCCAATGCCCGGATTTTCCCTTTGATACTATATACAATTTTATGCTTGTTTTATTTCCTATAACTATCAATGTTTTATATTTCCATTGTACTTTGTATTGACACCTTGCCTTTCTGTTTTTGATATCAAATAAAATTTTCTTGAACTTAAAAAAAGAAAGCCATGGCTATTACTTATGGACTAATAAAATTAAACAACAAGCTAAAAAGCCAGTCAGCAGAGGGCATAAGAAAAGTCATACAAGGATGAATGATTGAACAACTACTGCCTAAACCACGAATTCCTAAACCATATAGGCTAAACGATCAATGCCAAACCACTACATTTTTAACGAATTCCTTTACCACGAAAAAAGGCATCTCGTGACTGGCACTATTCTAATTACAATACTTTCACGAAATATTTTTATATTTCTCATTACCCATTTTCACCACTGTGTTCTTTTTAATCCGCATATTTTTGTCATTTTAAATAAAATAAATATATTAATAGATGATTTGAATAATAATCAATTGTCATTTGATGATACTTTGATCAACGTATATTTTAACAGCTCCAATGAAACGCTGACAGACGAATTAGCACTAAGATGTGTTCTCTTTTTCACTTTCCCCCCTAATTCTAGTGAATTCTATGCCTTTTTTAACTCCCCTCCTAATAACATACTTAAAGCCCCCAGTAACCTCTTCAAATAAGCACTTGTGGAGAAGCTGTTGGAAGGTATGTCAACAATACAAACCTGTCTTTTTCTGGTGATTTATGACGGAAAGCGCGCAGCTGCAACGCCCACATTGTGATCTCAGCAAGACAGAGAAGACTTAGATGAAATTTGACTGAAGATACTAGCGTGTTACTACTCACTGGGATGATCCGTCCACACAGTCCAATGGCTTCGTGCCTCGTGGAGGTACTCAGATGTGGATGTGTTGCCCAAGCTGTCCTTAGCAGGGGAGTTGATTTATTGGCAATGCTGTAACCATAAATATTGGTTTTGCGAATACAATACAAAACCCTCAGCCTGATTCATGAAAGAAAAATCGGCTCGCAAAGGGCCAGATTCTCAGAATCTGGCCCTTGGCGAGCACAATTTTTGCATTTGGGATTCATCATCCCAAATGCAAAATTCGCTAATAAAGAATTCGCACATTTGCGAGGAATTTCATTTAAGGAATCTCTATTTGAGATTCCTTAAATGCAATTCATTAACCATTTTAAAATTGCGAAATCGGAATTTTTGGTCGCTATTTACCACGAAGTCAAACCTCGTGGTAAATAGCGAAAACTTAGAAAAATGCATTTAAATGCATTTTTCTAAGTTGCATGTTACACACACACATGTCCTATGGACATGTGTGTGCGCAACACCAATGTAGATTACATTTCAGGGGTGCTACAGGGTGTCCTTTGGACACCCCTGGCACCCTTGAAATCGCTTCCTTATTTGCGATTAGCTAATTGCTAATCGCAAATAAGGAATGTGTAGGAATCGTAATTTATTTAGCAATTCCTACATGAATCCCGTTTTGCAAGTCCTTAATAGCGATTCCTTATGAATCGCTATTAGGGGCTTGCAAAACGGGAGATTGATGAATCAGGCTGCCTGTCATTTCCTTGCCATGTGCGCAACTGGGAGGATGGCCTGATGAAAATTCCCTTGGTATGTATGTGCGCAGATGCTGTGTGCCACGGCTGGAGCAGCATCGATTTTTGGAATTTATTATGTCACTGCCGTTTCCAAGTTTCCTTAAGGGGTGGGGGGCGGGGAAGATTGACGTGCAACAAATTGTACCAGGGCCATTGCAGTCCGGGAATCGATGTTAAGAAAAGTCGTGGTTTAGGTCTTCGTTATTCAAGACTTCCTTGTTCAGGATTTGTCGTTGTTCGGACTTCGTTGTTCAGGTAAGTCGTAATTAAAATTTCGTCGTTTAGGATGTTTCCCGTCACACAAGCGTCTCTTACCAGCACTTTCATATGGACATAATGCGTTTCCCGGCGTCTGCTCTGAAATCCTGGAGCGAGCACAGTGCTTTTGCTACAAAAAGATTTTTCAACTCCCAAAACCTCTTTTCAGGGCAAGACTCAGACTGGAGCTCGAATTGACCAAACAATCTCTAACTCCGGATGCAGATCTTTTAAAATATTGCATTCAAATTCTGAAAGCCCAGGAGAAATCTCAAAAGAGTTGCCTCAAAGATATATTAGAAAAAGCTAGATCCCTGTGGCACACTCAGCTTGCGAAAACCCTTGTCACTACAGAAATAAACAAAACAGTTCTTGCCTTGCCTTTTATTACATATGCCATATGGAAAAAGTGCATTAACAAGAAAGTACAATTAATTTCATTCCGGCAAGACCAGGAAACAATATAAAACCTCTCTTTTCCTGGCCCCACTCAATGCATCACATCAGGTATCCAAATGCCAGTCTTACCTCTTTGTGGCTCACAACCCAAAAACTAGAAGAGAGATCCTATACATGGGACTGCTGGCCTTGCCGATAATGGAATTTAGCCTTGCATGGGTGAACAAAAAGATAGGGGGGGCATGCCGTCTATGTGCCTACAAACAAGAATCATGGTTGCACGCTCTGTGCTGTTGCCCAGCTATAGCAAATGAGAGGACAACCCTTCTTAGGGAACTGTACCTGAAAGGAAAAGCAAGTACCTGCCTACAGGCTTCGGCTATATGTTTTACTCAAAAGATACTCTACATCCTGGCTCGCTGCGGGCGTTTCATACAAACAATCAGGACGATCAGGGATGCTCTCCAGCCTCGCCCCGGGCCCCGACCTGGCCCTAGTATGGTTCAATAGGTGATCCCGGATTACTTTAAAGGGAAGTTAGCATGAACCGTAGACAAGACCAGATCAAAGGAATGCTCTTACCTTCTCAATGATATGGCAGAAGCCAGAGCATTCAGTATTACGATAGAACTCCGTCCCAGCCCAGGAGGCATGATCTGAGACTAGAGTCTTCCAACAAATAATACTCATCAAAAGGCTCATACAAATTTGAACTAAATCACAATGCATAGGCACTTTACCTGGGAGTACGTTCCAAAGATGGAGCATGATGAATTCGAGGGGAATGGGAGGAAAGTAAGACAAAGAACTTTGAGAGACAGTTGGGCAATTGGGGTCGGTCGCAGAGCACAAGACAAATGTAAATACGCAAAATAAGCTGCAAGTCAAACGAAAGCACTTAGTAATTGCACTTTATTAGAACTTTTGATACTTAGGATTGGGCAGGTTTTGTACTATGGCTTTCCTTTTTATGTTTTCAATCAATTTTTACTACTTTTATTACTGCCTTGCAATTGTTTTAATTAACTTATGCAAGTAAATAAATAAATTCCTTGATAATGGGGAGAGATTAAAGAAAGCGTTGGGTGGAAGCGAGGGCTTCCACAAGGAAATCATCCTCCTGCTGCTGCACATGGAGTTCTGCATTGTGGAAAGTGGCAGCTCTGTACAACACCTCATGGTATGAAGTGACATCATCAGGAGGTGATGGCTTAGTAGTGTACAGATCATGGTCTGTGTCCATGGAAATTAAGCATCATCCCATGTGTCCGAACCCAGTGAGTCATGAGGGTGGTGAAAGGGGTCACAAAGAAGCCTAGGACTGTCCCCAACCCTGAATGTGAAGAGCCTGTAGGTAAATGATGTGGCAATCCTAAAAGCAAGACAGAAGATACAGGTGGAGGAGGGTGCAAGGGAGGAGCAGAAGGCTGGTGGTTACCTTGTCATGCCTTTTTTGTTTTTGGGGGCTGGGAGTGCGTTGATGGCTTTCTCAAAAGTGAGTTTTCTCTTGTGAGGTGCAGAGTCCTTTGTTACATGTGGAGGCTTTGCCATAAGACGACCTGTACCTGGTTGGATATGAATGCCCTGTTGTCAAGTATCCAAGTGTTCCTGCTCGAGAATTGATCTATTGAATTACTCTAAAGCAACAGAGGAAGTCGTAGTGGAAGGAGGTCTTGATGGAAATGCAGAGGTTTGTCTGCCAGAGGGTGCTGAGCTTGATCTCTGCTCCGATTGCTTCAAATCGACAAGTCTCAACACTGTATATTGCCCCGGCTCCAAATGACACAGGACAATATGTCTCGGCTCCAAAGATTTCAACACCAGCTCTTTTGAGTCCGAGGGTGGCCGAGGATGTGCCTTCAGGTCCAGAACCAAAGCTGCACTTGAGGCTTGGAGTGGGACTTTGGTGCTAGATCTGTCTCTGAATGCCGGTGTCAACCTAGGCCGGATGGCAGTGGTGCATCAGAGTCCTCATAAGCAACCTGAGACCTAGGAGCTTGTGCCTCCGAGTGGTTAGTCATTTGAACATCTGTACTCACTATGACATTCTGAGGGAACTAGGCTGCCAGAGGCTCTTAGGATTTGATATCTGCCTCAGAACCAATGCTTCCGGGTGAAAAGGCCACCTCCATTACGGCACCTGGGGCATTCACCTCTTCAACATCCGACTCCTCCTTTCATCCCTCAAGATGTCCATAGCCTCCTTTACTTCTCATATTTGCATCATGGGGACGGAGGCAATCGAATGTGTTTGTCGAGTCCGAAGCATTTTATTGTTTTGGAATGGAAGGCAGGTCCAACAAGAGTCCGAACAGTGGTCTTACGACAAATAGGCGTTGCAGACTTCAGGGAGGTCCGATTTAGAGAGAATGCATCTGAAGGCCCGACGAGAACACCACAAAGCATTGAACAGGAGCTATGGATACGTCTCAACCCAAAGGTGGAAAAAAAACAATCTAACAATGGAGCCAATGCCCATGTGCAATACCACTAATAGGTGGAGTCACTAGACCTCATTACCCGAAAAGATTTTCTTTGAAGCAAAACAAGTTGTGCGGTCTAAGCCCAACACTAGATGGGGGAAGTATGCATAGCATGTGCATCTACAGCTTCGTATGCCATGAACATTCAGTTTTTGACAGGTTAGGCAAAACAAATAAGAATGTAATGGTACCAAAACCCCGGCGCACATACTGAGGTGGCTAGCACACACCTTGCTTTACAGAAGAGGACGGGTTCATTTTACCAGACTTTATCTGGGATTTGGCGAGTTGCAACGAGGAAGCCAAAATCTGGGCGGCTTTCATGTACAATACAAGCTGCTCAACTTGCCTAAGGAAAGAGAACAAAAGAGAGCATTATAATGATAACATCAATAATACCAATATTGTAAGTTGCACACATCACAAACACAATTGTGTTTTGGTGTTTCCATTACCAAACTCAACAGTACTCACTTTGTCAAACTTGCAAAGATGAAAGTATGGGATGGTGAGGTGTTGTGTTGCAGAATGCTGTATGGATTGATGCTCTGAGGGCTGATGTGGGAAAATGTGTTGTGGCGCAATGCAATGCATCATGTGTGGGTGTTGTTGTATGGCATGGTAGACGGTGATTGGATATGTACTAGTAAAGTGTTCTATAGTTTGGTATGCAGGGGTGTGACATAGGATTGGACAGCCTGGATGCATCAAACACCTTAAGAGGGAGGGGTGAGATTTGACAGTCTGCAAAGAAGCGAATACATCTAGCAGAACTAGTAAAAATGCATTATAAAACTCCTGAGAAAAAGGTCACTGGGGACTTTAAAGATAAAAAAAAAACTTGGTAGTTTCCCTGCCACTACCTCAGGCAGTCGTATATTTCAAACAGGATATGCAAGCATATTGTAAAATTATGTTTGAAAGTACTTCCATCCCAAGTGCTATTTGGGTTTTATTGTCTGCCCAAACTGTACTTATTGCCCGAACAGGTTATGCTAGACTGGCCTTTCAGCAACACAGCCATGGAAGGAGCATGAATAGGAGGTATGCCAGAGTGGCCAAGTTTGAAAAAGTTGGCTTGAGGAGCAGCACTGCAAAAAAAGGGGTATATTTAATCATGGAGTCACGTGGTAATTTTGGTCAATTTGTAGAAATATGGGTTAACGGTCGCCTAACTAGGAAGATAAGATTCAAATATGTGAATAAGGAAGTCTCAATCAAGTTTTGGGGACTTGAGTTATGTGGGTTAGACGTGAGTAGCACACATGTAACATGGCAGTATGTTAAGTAAATTGGCAAACGGAGTAATATTATTATGTTTGTATTTAGCCAAATGCTTTGTATAGCATTAACATGCTGCTATGAAGGAAACATCAATATGTCTAGGGGTGTAAGATGCTCAGAGGAAATAGATGTATGCACAAGACATATCCTTAGATCCTTAGTGTAAAGTCATATGCCTAAAGTAAACATGTATGAATATTGTGACATACTGATCTGGTTATGTGTTTGACAGTACTGCAAATTGGTAATGGACTGTTGTTATGCCGCTCTGGCTAAAGCTTTTTTTAACAGTATAGCTCTTTTAATGGTTATTACAAGTTAATATGTAGAGCTGTAAGAAGCCAGTGGTAGTAAGAAATCCATGAGCCTGTTTTATTTCCCAATCCTCAGGATATTTGTGGCCCAAGACCTACCCCCATTCTTTGCTGAGCTGGCTGATCTGGTCCACGACAACGCTCTCCTGGATTTGGTAGAGGGATACTGCTGAGGTACACAGGTCTGAATTAGCTCCTCGGGCTGCTGTCAGGTCCATTACACATTCAGTGAATGCCAGCATCAGATTCAGGTGGCGAAGAGTGTCTGTGTGCTCTCTCTGAAGAAGAGAAGACACAAAGCTTGAGGGGTGTTCAGGAAGACAGTATTGTCATGCTTATTAAAGTGAAGTATCTGGAAGAGAATAGCAGGACTTTCACCTACGTCTTCACCAGTTCAAACAAATTTAGCCAAGTGGCACTGTATCTGAAGCATCCTGTCATTTATGCGGATATGTTTGTAACAAAATGCAGCCTTTCAGAGCAGTTTCATTCTCTAGCCAAGTGGTGAAGACAGATCAAGAGTAATAATTGTGAGCCTTTGGGTCATACATTTGTAGAAATTGGGCTCAGCAAGTAATTAAACTATTCATCAACATAGTACCAAATTTAAAACATACAAAGTGTATGCCTTGAAAAATAAAACTACACTAATATTACACAATATTCAGGCTTCATACTGAGCAATTGTTTCAGGCACCGTTTAAAATACAACCAGCTATGAGCTATAAAGAATAAATGACTTACCTTTGGTAGTGATATTTCTGGTGGATCCTATATTGTCCTGCAGTTTCTCCACCTTATGAATATCCTCTAGGTGGCAGAATGGATCTGGGTGGAAAACTTTACTTACCCTGACTGTATGCATCTGTTCATAGCATGTAGTGCTGAAGATTTTATTTATTTTATTTATTTTGAAAGTTTTATATAGCGCGGACAAGATCTTCGCAGATATCAGAGCGCTTTACAAAGAGTAGTACATGAGGGACTCACCCTTGATGGTGTATGCTCTAATCTCCCTTCACTCATCACCTTACCTCCTCTCCCCATGATATGGACAGACCACAGTTTAATCCCCTTCCATATCACCAAAGTACATCCTCAAACCAGCAACAGAATTAAGCCACTTCGCGTCAACTCCATCAATTGGAAAACAGTACAAAATAATCTCACTCTTAATCCCATCTCTCAAACTCAATCCCCCGTCTTATCGGGTAACACCGAACTAGACGCAAAACTCTTTAATAATTGGATCTCACAAGAAATCAAAACTCGGGACTCCACCAACCACCCCTGTAGAAACCATAAAAAATCCAAAATCAACGCCCCTTGGTTTACCCCTGCTCTAGCCACTGCCCATCTACTCTGCAGAAAAGCCGAGCGTAAATGGCGCAGATCTTACGACACTGACGACCGCCTTTCTTTTATTCAACTAAGAAAAAACTTTTTTTCCGATATCAAATCAGCCCAAAAAATCTTTTACGTTAACGCCATCAATCAAGCTACCAATAAACAAAAAACCCTGTTTTCAATAGTCAAATCATTCACTCAGCCAAAAGCACTTCTACCCGAAATTCCCCCTTCCCAAGATTTTTGTGACAAGATATCAGACTTTTTCGAAAATAAAATTGCCTCCATTCAAAATGACTTCCCCCCCCCCCATCCACGGCCCCTGGGCCTTCTAGCTCTGTCCAACTGGGTCCCTCAGTTGACGGACTCAAAAACTTCAGCCCTGTCACCCTTGTGCAAACCAGAGAAGCAATTCTATCCTGTAAATCCGGTTCCCCCGCCGACCCCTGCCCCCCCAAGATTCTCCACCAACTCATAGATGTGGTGAATCCCATCATCAACGACAGTCAATTCTTCTCTCAGTAGTACCGGATCTGTACCCCGCATATGGAAAATGGGTATAGTAAAACCCCTTATGAAGAAGGCTAATAAACCCCCGATGGACCTGACCAATCTCCGCCCGATCACTCTTCTCCCAGCCTTGGGAAAAATAACAGAACTGTTGGTCCATAGTGAACTTAAAACCTATCTGGACGCCCACAATATACTCCACCCGCAACAATCGGGTTTTCGTCCTAAACACTCGACCGAAACAGCTCTGATTGAACTATCAGACACAATTAAGCTGCTGCAGGATCAGAGGAAGAAGGCTATTCTCATCCTTCTTGACCTCACAGCAGCTTTCGACACTATATCCCACCCCATCCTGATCAGCAGACTGAAGGACATAGGGATCTCAGACACTGCCCTAGCATGGATTAAATCATTCCTTACTGACAGATGCCAAACCGTTGCTCTTGGCCCCTTTCAATCCAAAGAGAAAAAGGTCTCCTCTGGAGTGCCCCAGGGCTCCATCCTTAGTCCCCTTCTTTTTAATGTTTACCTCATCCCTCTTTTATCCCTGATTGAATCATTCGGCATACCGGTTACCTCGTATGCCGATGATACACAGCTGATTGTACCCCTACAGAACAACTCAACCTTAGCTGAGCTCAATCTTAAAAACTGTCTAACAGCGGTCTTCCACTGGATGAACTCTAATCATCTTAGATGTAACTCTGACAAAACAGAGATCCTCCCCATCGGAAATAACACCTCCTTCTGCCCAGCCATGTGGTGGCCAGATAACTCTGTTGCCCCCGCCCCAGACCGTAACAACAGCCAGAAACCTCGGCGTACTCTTCGACTCAGATCTCTCTTTTGACCAGCACGCCAGGAATGTCGCCGGCAAATGTTTTGGGATTATAAAATCCCTAAAAAAAGTTTTTCGACTTTTTACCACTGGCCGCCAGGAAAACTGTCACGGTGGCCCTCATACTCTTGCGCCTGGATTACTGTAACGGCCTCCTGGCAGGAACAAAAAAGTCCACTCTGGCCAAACTTCAGAGCGTTCTTCATACTGCTGCCCGACTAGTTCTAAAATTACCCCGTAAATCTTCCGCCTCTGCAGCTCTCAAATCCCTGCATTGGCTCCCTCTGCATAAAAGAATACTTTTTAAAATACTTGTTATCGCCTTCCGGTCGTTTAACACCACTGGCCCTAAATATCTAATCAGACGTTTCCACCACTACGTTCCGACTCGACTCCTTCGTTCTGCACATGACAACCTCATGTCCCCTGCAAAGTACAACCTGAAGATGAAGGGCGGAAAGACGTTAAGTTTCCTGGCCATCAAAGCCTGGAATAACTTGCCCAAACGTCTGAGACATCAAACCCTGGAAAAACCCTTCCGACATCTCCTAAAAACATGGATCTTTTCCCTACCCGATGACTGGGCTAAAGCTGCCATCTAGCCTCCGACAACCTCTGACACTGGGCCTCAGGAATCTCAGCGCCATGATGCTCCCTCCGGAGCGAACGTTGCGCTATAGAAATACCCCTTCAAATACTCAAATACTCAAATATAGTCAGACAGATAAATCAATAGGTCAAAACAGTACAACTGGGTGGCTACAAAGCCAGTCATGTGAGTAATAAAACAGCTAATACAAATAATCAAAGGGGTGAAACATGTAGTACAAATCGATGCAGAGTATTAACAGTGTGAGATAAAAGCTCAAGTGTATTTTGCCATGAGGATAGCTTTTACTTCATTTTTAAAGAGTGTAGTGGAAGAGATAAGCCTGATTTCGGGCGGGAGTGAGTTCCAGATCCTAGGCGCCATTCCTGAGAAGGAGCGCTTATATGTTTTTTCCTTCCGGAATCTTCGAGGTTTCAGCAGAAGATTGTTTGTGCCTCTAGTGTTTCTAACTCCGCCAGAGATTGTCAGTTTCTGAGCGAGGTATCCGGGTGAGTTTAGGTGTACCACCTTGTGTGTCATGCAGGCGATTTTCAGGTGTATTCTGGCTTCAAAAGGCAGCCAGTTCAGGGATTTCAAGTCAGGGGTAATATGGGAGTGCTTTTTTGACCCAGTGATGAGTCTCGCTGCAGCGTTTAGAGAAGCTCTCAGGGGTGCGGTTGTAGTTAGAGGGAGTCCGCAGAGGGCGATGCTGCCGTATTCAATTCGAGGGATGACTAGTGCTTGTACTGCGGTTTGGAAGTCTTTGGCTGGGAGGAAGGGTTTAAGTTTCCTCAGAGTATTGATCTGGAAGTTCGCTCCCTTTGTTGCCTTGCTGATATGTTGCTGCATGTTGAGATTGGTGTCGAGTGTTATGCCTAAAGATTTTGCTGAGTCCACGATGGTCGTTGGACATTGAGTGCGGTTAGGTGTTTAAGCCAAGTTTGAGTGGTGGAGATCTTCGCTGGAGGTGAAATCAGAAGGAACTCTGTTTTCAGGGCATTGAGTTTCTGTTTCAGGACATTACAACTTGTATTTCATCTATGAAGCTTCAAATAACAGGATGTTGTGTGACTCCTCTCTTAAAACCACAATGCGCAGAGACCAACACCGCCTAAGTTTGTCCTTCTATCAGGGGGTGAAAGAAAGGTGAGAGTGAAGTGTAGGGTAAGACTGATATGATGTGCCCTCTGCACTGTAAATTCACAAATTAAGAGCAATTAATAAAACGTGATCACTGCAGGATTCTGGGTAGGAGGCTAGATGCATATGAACCTACATCACTACTCGGTTTGAACAGATGCTTGCATTTTTCATTCCTAGTGAGTGTATCAACTGTAAGGCAGTTTCCTCATTGCACGGACTAGCGGGCATATGATGCAGATGTTTGAAATAACAAAAGTGGAAAGGAAATAGTAGCTACAGGTTAAACTATAAATAATTAACGTACACAAGGAATTGAATCAAGTGCATTTCTTTTAGTATTGTTTAACACCTTGCCTGCTGCAGAAATTCCAGCCCGGTGCTGGACATTCCAATCGCGTGTGTGGTCATGACGGCTGGGCTCCGTCATGAGCATTGAAGGTGTTGAGGAATCTCTAAATTGAGATTCCTTAAATTGCGATTGCACTTAAGGAATCCCAAATTGAGATTCCTTATATGCTATGCATGAAAGTAAAAAAATTAGCGATTTCGCTAATAGAAGTAGCAAATAACCATGAAGCTGAACTTCATGGTAATTTGAAAAAACTTAGAAAAATGCACTTTTATGCATTTTTCAAAGTTTCATGTTGCGCACACACATGCCCTTGACATATGTGCAACATATGTGCACAGATCAATTTCAGGGGTGCAACAGGGTGTCATTTTGACACCCTGGCACCCTTGAAATTGCATTCTCAATTTGCGATTCTCTAATTGAGATTCGCAAATTGAGAATGTCTTCCCATTCATCCCTATGGGCCTCAGGGAATGAATGGGGAGGTATTCCTTAATTGCGAGTCGCAATTAAGGAATGTTTAGAAATCGCTATTTTTTAAGCGATTTCTACATGCATCGGGGTTTTGCAATTCCTTAAAAATCGCAATTAAGGAATTGCAAAAGCCAGCAATGATGCATGTGCCTGCAAGTGTTTCCACAAGAATAACAAACTGTTTGTGGCTTTTGCTACAGCCTACAAACAGCACCATCATTTTAAGGCATTGCAACATGGATTGTCAAATGTATACAGATCTGCTTTTCCAAAAGCAAAACGTTTACTCACTGAGTGGAGTGCTTATAACCGAGGAATTCTTAACATGTAGCTGTGTAATGCTCGAATACTGCCAGCTGAATAGTATGGGTAAGTAAGAACTTTGGATTGGTTTGTGTACCTAAATAAATGGTGCCTGAATGGTGGGAGCTTGCAGCCTGCTGATGCGCCGGACCGAGTTTACGAGAAAAGCTACTCTTCCAGAAGAGTAACTGTTACGTTGCAGGGGTGGAGTGCTCAACTGGCAGCACCATGAGCCTTGTAATACTCATGTTAAGGTTCCAAACTGGGGCAGGAGGTGTTCTTGGTATATCACTTTTTTAAGCCCCTCTATAAGCACCTGGACATCCGAAATATTGAAGAGGGATGAGTGTTCCCTGTTTTGCATGAGAGGAGGAACATTATTGGAAGGGGAAGAAGGGGCAATGATTTGCTGGAATGGTACTCCACCAATAATAATGGAATGGAAAGGAAAGAGAAAGTGAGGGAAAGAGAAAGGAATGGGGTGGGCCTGAGGCTATAAAAGCCAGGTTTATTATCAATATACAGAGATTGGCTACGTGGCAACACATTCCCTTACCACTAGTCCTGCTTCTTTCCAGGCTAGTGTAAGGGAAGAAGCTGTGGGAAACTGGCAGCGTGGCAGCACCCTTCCTTAAAAGAGGTCATCCTTCTTTCCAGGTGGAAGGTGCTAGAATTCACTAGGACTTAGAAAATTACCTGGAGAAGCCAGGAAGATGAGACCAATTCCTGTGAATTACGAAAGAGTGGGAATCCATTCGAGCACAGCAAAGAAAGTTAACCCCAAGGAAGTAGGATTTATGAACTTGGGCTCATAAGCAAGGCTAACATCGACAATCCTGACTGTGAAGATTTACAGTGCAAGTAAAAAAATAACGACCAGGGGATATGCCATGAAGGGGGGTTAAATTGATGCATGAAAATTAATAAGCCTGTTTGTCATGAAACACAGCATGTCTGGGGATCTGTCAATGGCTAGCTAACAGCTAGGCACTGGTGTCTGCTGCTGCTCTTGATGAGGCAGTCATCAAGATATGGAAAGATGTGGCTGCACACTGTGTAGATGGCCACCACTACCAGACACTTGATAAAGACCCTTGGAGCCGTGGTGACTGCGAAGAGTAGAACTGTGAATTGGTAGAGCTGTCCGCTTACAACAACCCACAGATACTGCTGATGGGCAGGGCGGATAGGGAGGGGGATGTAAGCATTCTATAAATCTAACAGCATCATCCTAAAAGAGCAGCGGGATGATGCTCTGCAGGATTGTCATATGAAAGTGCTTTGAAAACGTGCTCTGATTGATTGGTATTCGGTCTAGGATGGGTAGGAGGGAGCAGTCTTTCTTTGGAATGAGCTAGTAGCTCTGCCGAACCACTGCTTGTACCCACCGATCTGAAGTGATCACATCCCAGCAAGAGTGGAGCTTGCTTACCAGACAATGGATGAGTCAGTGCTTGGGAACAGATGCTCCTTTAGCAGAGCTGCCTCTACCCCTGCCCTTGTCGTCGTTGCCCCTGTAATCTCCCTCAAGTATCCTCTGGCTGTTTGTGACTCGTGAAAGGCCGGTTAATGGCAGCAATAGGACTGTGCCTGAGAGTTTGGTCGTGCTCCTACCCCTAGACTTATGTCTGCGAAGAATGCTCCTCTGTATCACAGACTACAGGCCAGTGAAGGTCTTTGCAATCTTAAAGTCCTTTTAATTTTCTTTAACATCTCATCAACCTAGAGATCCAAGAGACCTTCTCTATCGAATGAGGAGTTAAGGAGGTGTTGTTGACCTCCAGTACGAACCCTGAGACACAAAGCCATGCTTGACGGCAGAGTAAGATTTGGTATGAACACTGCCTGAAACAGTATCCGTGGCATCTAATGTGCAATGGATATTAGCTTTGGAAATTATCTTTCCCTCCGCGATTAGCTCCTCACCGCTCTTTTGGTATATCTACGGGAGATGCCACACTAGAGCCTTCATCTCATCACAGTGATATCTGCCGAACCTCAATAGCAGGCCCACTGAATTGGTGATTCGCAAGTGAATGATTGCACCAACAGCTACACGTTTGCCTGCGGTGTTGAGGCACGTGCTCTTTTTATTTGGGGTGTGGAGAGGAGTGGAGTCACAAGTTGGCAGGGCAGAAGCCCGCTTCCTTGCCATATGGACCACTGGAGAGTAAGAGGGAACCTGGCCTCTGATGTAAAGGGGGTCATTTTGAGAAACCATGAGCTTGACCACCTTAGCCCAGACAAGGTCTTTGAAGTTGTCAAGGCATGACTTGAGCATGCCCTTAAACGTGGGCATGATTTGGACCACGCATTCTGTCTAAGATGGGGTCTCCACCAAAAAGTCGACCTCGACCTGTAGAACATGCATGTCAAACTAAGGGTGGCGAGCTGCTCTCTGAATGACAGCATAGTACAAGATGTCATCATTTGGGAAAGAAGGTTTTGCTGGGTATTGCTCAAGATCTTGATCGTCTGCATGGTCAACGCTGTAGTCGTCCAAAGGGGAATCCCCACCTCCTGCCGAAGCAGGTATGATAAGGGTCTCTCTCCCAATATGGGCTACCGAGTCGGAAGAGGAATGGAAATATCCCAGAGAAGATTTTGGTAGAGAATGATGGTTGGTGCATATGGTGGCTGTTACAGTGGAGGAGGTGGTGGTGGCGGCGACAAGTGCCTGGGTGTGACAGTCTGGCAACAGGGCTTGTGGCCTTGTCCTAATGGCTATTAAGCACTGGGTGCTGTGGTGTGTCCAAGGGAAGCTCCTCCTCGAAAGTTGAACTCCATTTTTGGGAATCAAGAATGGTGTGGTCAATAGTTTCCTAAATGCAGCTCTGTAGACATCTTGCCAGCATCGGAGTATATGAACAGCAGCTTTTGATTGTCATTGAGTTGCTCAGCCAATGTCTCTCAAATAGGTGCACTGGAGTACTCTGAACTCTGTTTTGAAGGGTCCCTCGACGTCGATGTGGCATTAGGTTTCAAAGGTGCTCTCTGTGTCGATATCAGGTCCGCAGGGGGAGACTCAATGCCCTTCGGACAATAAGAGTGTTGCGGAATGTCCATTCTGGATGCCTACTGCTGGGAGCTTGTTCTACTCCAAAGCCTTTTCTAGTTGCCAAGCAGAGCCCGAGGGCAGTAGTGGACTGGCGACCGAGGGTGTATTTTCTGTCCTGCTCAGGGCTTCACACCAGACGAACACGGGAGCAGTACCCTGCCTCGGTGTAAGAGTGTTTGGGAGGGCAGTGCTTTGCCCCATGGTTTGGAGCTCGGGTAGTATTCATGGTACTCTCCTTTGTGCATGGTCCTGTTGGTGTCAACGCTGAAGGCAACTCGTCTTGATATTCTCTCTCGGAGGTGCATAAGGAGAATGTCTTGGGCTTCGGTTAAGCTGCTGAGATGCCAGAGGGACATGCATTTTCTTCCTTGATTGCGATCAGGACCTGTTCGCCAAATATGTCAGGAGTCTTGGAGGATGACAGTTGCTGTATTTTCGTGCACCCATTATCTTTCCCTCCGATACCTCAGAGTGTTTTTACATGGAAAGGTGAGGCAGAATTCACAGGACAACTCATTTTGTTCGGGGAAGAGACAGATGGTGCAGACGCCATGCTGGTCCTCCCATAAATAATTAGCACTACACCTGGGGCAAAACTGGAAGGGTGTGAGCTCCATCACCCCATTCCTGTCTGCAGTCTCTGAGGTGAGCTCTCTGGAGATCAAAGAGGACCTGGCGAGACAGGGACAAGGGTATCAACTACTTGGGTGTAGAGACGGAGTGGTTGGTCGAAAAGAAGCAGGGCACCCATAAAGGGGATCTGAGAACAGGGATTGTTCTCCAGCTGTCTGTCTCAAGAAGTAGAATAGTTAGGCCCGAAGCTGCTAGGAATCAGAGCCGTTGTTGAACAATTTCAAATCCAATGGTGGAAAAATCTATGGTGGAGTCGGGCCCGGGTGCATTGTGGGAGAGCCTAACATCATCCTGTGACTCAGAGTCTTAACGAAAAACAAGTTGTAATGCCTGCCCCCCAACCCTGGATGGCAGGAGAATGCTAAGAATGTTTATCTACAGTCACGCATGCTACGAACACTTTCTTTCCTAGCCATAGTTCTCCAGCGCCCCCAGGTGTTGCTGGGACTTCTGCTATAACTCCATCCACCCCATTCACAATATTGGAGTCTATAGTGCACTAAAAGACACACTAGTTTCAGTTCTTTGTACTTTTTTAAGGCCACACCAAGAGAAACTGAGAACTCAAAAACATCAATAATACAGTATACAATATGTTGTATACCATAGGCTTATTAGCTACAGCACAAATTTCTTATAGGGAGGGGGAGGTGGTAGGGCGCCTACTGTATACACCACAAATACCTTTATGTTATGCAGATTTATTGAAAGCACTATCACCCGGGAGGGTATCCTGGTGCTGAGCAGTTGCTAGTCTTACCAAACCTAGGGCATAGCGGGACTACTCAAAAAGCCAGGTCTTCTGCTTCTTGCAGAATTCAAGAAATGAGGAGGAGACTCTTATGCAACAGTACGTTCCAGACTTTAGGAGCAATAAAGGAGAAGGCTCGACCGCTGGATATGGTTTTCTGTATGTGTAGAATGTGTTCAAGTAGGAGTCACGACGAATGGAGGAGTCTAGAAGGTTTGTGACAGCAGATGCGATACTTAAGGTATGCTGGGCCAGTGTTATGCAGTGCCATGAAAGTGTGTGAGAGGATTTTGAATTGTGTTCGTTTCTGTATCGGGAGTCAGAGGTTCTCCTTCAAGTGTGGCATGATGTGAGTGCTAGGAAACGCCGACCTCCCTTGCAATTCACAGAAGCTGCCCGACTCAGAGATCCAGTCTCCACACTCCGATCACTGCCGGATCGGTATCAAAAGGTTTCCCTCCCTCCCAGACCCTTCGCGATGCGTGATTCTTCCCGCAGCTCCTGATTCAGTCTAAACACTCCGATCACTGCCGGATCGTTTTTCACAAGGCTTTCCTCCTTCCAAGGCCCCCTCGTGATGCGTGATCTTTTCCGCCGCCCTTGCACTGCCTCCAACCCAACCCAGTCCTGATGATGATCCCGATTCATGTGGATAGAAACGCCGTCTACCTTCCAGCGTGATCATAGGCGCAACACACAAAGTGGTTGACAAACAACACATTGAACATTAAATAGAAACGAACTCTTGAAGTTACCTGGAACCACATTGTGCCAATACTCACTGTATATTCTTGCACTAGTCACCTTGCGCCGCCCACGCTGATCACATTGTCACCTGCGTCGCTACTTTGGTTTTCACTCACATACCACGAGCACCACGTGCAATTTGGGTTGTTCTCAATTATATTATTTATGTACTGCAGTGCTGTCACAACTGCAAATTGTTTTTCTTTACCTCTCTCCCTAAATGTTTATATAAATGATGCCATGAGCACATGCTATAATCATATAGAGTCTCCTTATTTCCCTGTGGATAATGTTATACACATATCCTTACTAATTGCCTTTGAATAATACCAGTTGGGATACCATATGTTCTTATGATGTGAGTGCAGCGTGGGAGGCTGAGAGTGAATATGGCCTTTGAGTTTTGAACGGTCTGCAGCCTTTGGGTGAGTTTTTTTGTTGACTCCAGCATAGAGGGTTTTCTGGTAGTCAAGCCTGCTTGTGACAAGGATGAGTGACACAACTTTCCTGGTGCTGACTGGGAGCTATTTGAAATTGTTCTTCAGCACCTTCAGTGATTGAAACCATGAGGCAGTGATGTGATTGACTTGGACGATCATGTCGAGTTTGCGGTCAATGATGATCCCGAAGTCTTGGAATAGGTAGTGGGGGTGGCTATCGGTCCTAGCTCTGCTGACCCACAGGTGGAGTACCACAGTGAAGTGTTCTTCCCGGAGATCAGAATTTCGATCTGCTCTGTGTTCAGATTCTGGTCTTCATCCATTGGGCAATTTAAGGCATGCTAAGGTACATAACTTTTTATTCCGATTGTGATTTTTTTCCTTACCTTATGATTGTTTCCCAACTCTAACATGTACAGAGCAGAGAAAAGAGAAAGAGGCAAAGGGCTTTTAACAACACATCGGTGAACCACATCCAACTTGCATTGTTTGGGGCGATCATGGGCAGCTGTGCTTGATCCTCTCGCACATTAAGCAGGACTCTCAAGAAAAGCAGGATTGGGGAAATGTATACAGCAGGCCCCAATTACCAAATTAACCTGAAAGCATATCCCAAGGAACCATTCAGAATTAAGTGTACAGCACAAAACAGAGGAAACACCTCTATTCAGAACTGTGCCAAGGAGATCAACTCATGCACACCCAAATCTGAAGGATAACTTCCTTCACTCTGGAATGAAGTTGCTCCTAGTGGTCCTCGAATGAGAGGTAACTCAGACATTGAGCATCACTCTAAGGTGTGCCTTACTCGGAAAATACCCCATTGCTGTGACCGCCATCACAGCCACATAGCCTCTCAACACAAGGACCATGATCCAAGAGTGCTGTGTCTTTTGATTTAATAGACATTGTTGTTCTTATCTGATGGAATCTAAATAGCGCTCCCTGAGGTGGTAGAAAGGAAAGCGTTCATGACAATATGAATTGCCCACAGCTCGAACACATTTTTATAAAGACGCTGTGCTAACAGGGACCATAAGCCCTGCATCTTGTTGTTGACTAAATAGGAGCTTCAGCCCAATGAGAAGTACCAGTAACAACAGAAGTCTACAACGACTTTGGGGACTGCCTGCTATCAGACTGGAGGGACACACCTATAAACTGGGAGATCTGGAAAAAAAAAAATCGAAGATCTGCAGCAGAACTGAGAAGCCTCATCGATGCTGGAGTCACGCCATTATTTTCCTTCTTTTGAAATTAAGAGAGCAGGTAAGATTCTGCTTAGTCGCACAACTTTGCAGCGATGGCGCTCCACACCAGAGGACCCGTTATCGCCTTTTGACAAACATAATTAGTGAGCGTGTGGGTTATTTTCTATTCATTTCCCCAAACTGTCTGTTATCTTTAGGGTGCTGCCTATCGATATGCCGGCCCTGTGAGACTCCTTGTAGTCATACCATCCTCTGGACCTCACGTTATTAATTTCCTGTAAGGAACTAATTGTACCCAACGTCTATCCCTAATTTGAACCAGGTATTGATCGTTACTTATTCTTCAGGGACTATATTTACTACAGGCCCATTTTCCCTATTCTATTTGTATGTAGTTTTGTTCTTTTTAGATTAAGTATTCTGGCGCAGAAGCGGGCATAAATTGATAAGACGTTTATAGAGGGATACACATTTCTATTTCTCACCGAGGGTAATCATTTCCTTTACAATATTCATGTATTCCTCCCCTCACTTTTCCATCTATTAGAGAACTTTGATATGCCTGTGCTTTATCTTATTATCATTTCTTATATATGGTTCCTGATCTTGGGGTGATGGTATGAGAACTACAATTCATTTTTTCTCTCACTCCTAGTTTTCATCTCTATTATTATGCTGCTTTAAATATTATTTTTTTATTTGGTGAAGGTATGTAGGTGATCGCCTTTAGTTTTCATCCTGAATCTCAATGTATTTTAATCAGTATTTAAATCACTTTGTAGGTAATTTTGTGGCTTTACTGATGAGGCGCAGTGTGCGCCGAAACGTGCGTAGAAGACCTATCTAACATCCACTTTCTGTTTATCACTGTATTGTATGTCTTTTGAAAATTGTATTTACATAAATATTTGTTGCTTGTACCTTTTGTGTATGTGAAACATTCGTGTATTTTTGTAACTTGTCTGTATCATGATGAGAAAATTTTTAAAACGAATTATCTTTATAAATTATGCTTAGATACATTTTTAACTAAATTGAACTAAAGAAATCATTTCTTTTAAATACTATCTCTGTCTACATTGAGTTCACTATATCATGGTGTTGATTGTTAGAGACCTTCATTGCCTAGGGAATTTCCCTGGATTGCCATTGTCTCCTTAGACACCAAAAAAAGGCTCTCATTTGCCATCTGGCATGCAGCACCAACAGGATACATGAGGTCATAAGGTCCAGCAGGTGCAGGTCTTGCACCTGGCATCTTGCATCTGTGTTTGAGCCACAAACATCGGAATATCTACAAATTCTTTGAGCGAGTGGAAAGACCTTTGTACATGTAGTATCTAACATCCTCTCATCTGAAGGGCAGTCTCTGTATGGAAATAACCTGGAACTTTTGGAAGCTGACCATATAGCCCAACTGTGAAGAAGGGTCATGGTACACAAAAGAAAACATTTTGTGACCAGCTAAGGGGGCCATCTCTTCACCAGTCAGTTATCCATTTTGATTTTTTTGTCCTAGCATATGAAAAGGTACAAGTGAAAGTCCAGGATAGATCTCAGGCCCCCGTCTTTCTTGGGAACCAAGAATTATAGGGAGTAAGATCTCATGCCTCTTTCTTCGACTGGCACCTCATCTATGATTCCTTGATTGAGCAAGGCAAGAACCTCCGCCTTGAAGATTGAAGCGTGTGCCGAAAAACATGCCCTAGTGAAAGAAGGGTAGTCCAGAGGTTAAGTGAGGAAGTGGATGGAGTTACCCTTATGAATCAGCCTGATGACCCAGCGATCCATCATGATCATCTCACAACTGATGGAGAAAAGATAGACACTTCCTCAAACAGAAGCTGGTGGTGTAAATGAGTCGTCAAAGAGATTTTGAGGCAACACAGTAAATGGGAGATGGCAGGGACTGGAGCTGCTGCTATTGGGGGTTATGGCTTCCTCTATGTCTGCATAAAAGGAGCAATAAATTATTTGGCGTCTGAACCAATTGTGAAGATTGATACTGACATGGCTGCTGAGCTCTGGCACAGTACTGATATTTCTGTCACTGTTGGTGGAATTGCTTCAAAGGAGAGCTTAGCGAGTGTGCAGTGACTCAGCTATTTTTAGGTATTCCAGCGAGGAGTCAGTCTTTTCTCCCAACAGCCACTTGCCATCGAAGTGGGTAATCTGTGAAGGTTGCTTGGACATCTCCCAAGAATCAAGTGGAATACATCCAAGCAAGGCATTGTAAGTTTACAGTTGTGGCCATGGATCAAGCCACTGCATTTACAGAACTAAGGTCACATCCAATTATTTGTTCTGGAGCATCCAAACCATCGTTGACCTGATTTGAGAAGAGTTGATTTCATGTTGCTAGGTAAAGTTATAATGGTCAGTCTTGTCAACTCCCACATGGCATGAACACAACGCTCTTGCAAGGCACATGAAATTTGCCGTGTGAATGGTGAGGCTGCCAGAGGAAATGATTTTTTAGCCCACAGAGTGCCAGTCTTAAGAGTCTCGGTCAGGAGGGGCCTAAGGAAAGGCATTTCAGTTCAACTTACTCACAGGTTCGTTAGCAAAACAGCCCCAACCTTTTTATTTCGCCATTTAGATGAAATCAGCCAACTTCAAAGATTTTCAAGTCAGCACCAAAACTGGCCCAGAGAATGTTACCACTTATGATGTCTTAGGAGACACAGAGCAGAAGGAGTTGTATGCCTTGTATGACAGTGGCTCCTATTGAAAGCAACATCAAGGTTGAACCCTCCGGATGTATAGTGAGGGGTGGCTTAAAAAGTAACAGGGTGGTCTTGAAAATATCCAGCATGGTCTGTGGGTAAAATTACTTAGGAATATTGTAATCAGATCTTTCGGGTACCAGGAGCCTTGCTTGAAGGGAGGATGGTTGCATTGGGATATTCATATGGGCCTTTATCAAAAATAGCTTGGCCTCCTGCTCTCTGATGGCCTTCGGGTGCCTCAAGAAATAGATGTTACAGGACAAGGGAGTTGGGTTTGGATACTCCATATCTCCTGCAGTTGTTGTGTAGATATGACACAGACATCTTCTTACAGTACCCCAACAGTGTTTCAAGCTGAAACCTTAGGGGAGATATATGACCTATAAATCAATGGTGGACGGAAGAGCGAAATATTTTAATGAGGTCCTACACCATAGCTCCTCCCGGGAATCTGTACAATTATTATCAACATCAGGGTAGTTTCTCCTCTGCCAAGTGGACACAGATGGTTGAGCCAGATGGCTATGGTGCGTGTCGCTAGAAGGTCTGAAGATCACATCCTAATGCCCTCACACACCTGTGAAGTGAAGGAGATACTCATATATATCCAAATAACTTTATTGGTAAAATACAAAGAAAGCAGGCGAGCACCAGGACACACAGCTAACTGCTCCAGGGCACAGCTAACAACTGACTCCAGGAATTGGAACACATAAAGCCTAGCTACATTCTATGGCTCGCTCAGTCACGAGAGTTAAAGATACACTGTGCATTAATATATGTAAGTAATAACTAATTAAACACAATATAACAACCTGTTAGGGTGTCATGCTTCATCATTGGGCACTCCTTGTCTGGCCGGCGCTGCAAGGCCGGACGGGTCTGGGGGTTTTTTGTCAGAGATATTTTGATCTGATGATGCTGTGAGGATGAAATGCAGGTGAGGGAGTTCATTGAGTTTAATGAGTGAGTGGTGACTAAAATATTGTCTGGTAACCACCCAAAAAATGTTTTAATGAGAAAAGGGTACCAGGACTAGGTAAAAACAGTGGTGCTATCTTGTGGTCTTTAGGTACCAGGATAGCTACTAGTCGAAAGAGGTCACTAGTATGGTATGGTCAACATGTTTTGTGCCAGGTGAGCCCAATCTTCGGGCGGCACTTTGGCAGGACCAAAAGTCAGTTAGTCTCCTCTCTGGGGCGGAGGGCCTCCTCGAAAATCGAGGGGGACCTCTTAGTGTATGCCGATATCCCCTAATAGGGTGCCTGTCAGCGATTCCACCTAAGAAAGGGAGGCATTAGGCGGAAAGGAAACAAGTACAACTCATTTTCAAATAAAGGTCACGGTGTGCCATACAAGCGCAATAATCTGTATGCCGGTGCAGTGGTGAATTTACACTAACTAAACTAACACTGCCTGGAATAAGCAGAAACTCTTTGAAATAGAGCAGCACTAGATTTTCCGCCTCTCATCCCAGACTACAGGCCCGAATGACGAGATTCCATGGAACAAACTAAATATGTGACCCTCTGATGTTGTGCATAGAACCTTGTCTGCACAAATACATTCCCTTTCGAGACCATGGGTAGACCACAAGAAATAGGAGGAGAGCATCATGCCCCACCAATTTATCATACTCTATACATGCATTTTCCCTGTGGACGTGCGCAATAGCAACCACAGAGTAAAATGAGGGGGGTCTCAATAGGACAAATACCACCAGCTTCGATTAGCTCCAACCTATAAGACTGTACCATTATGGGGCAGCAGTCTTACACTACTCTTGGTAGCCAGACCACCACTAGATAGACTATACTCTTGACACTCTAAGATGACCACCACACAAGCCAT
This sequence comes from Lissotriton helveticus, assembly GCF_964261635.1. Classification (NCBI taxonomy): domain Eukaryota; kingdom Metazoa; phylum Chordata; class Amphibia; order Caudata; family Salamandridae; genus Lissotriton; species Lissotriton helveticus. The sequence continues at coordinate 324,806,407 of NC_136061.1, forward strand.
ACTTGCATAGCCTTTGTCTTAAGTACAACACCCTCAGAGAGAAAACCACTAGCTCCGCACCCAGCAGTTCCTACGGACTAGACTAGACACACGAGTGAGCGACAAATTTGTGAACTAATTGTTCCCTGACCCTGACGCACTAACTATACAACTTTTCGCATACCCAAAGCTAATTCTGGCCCCTTCTCCAAGATGGCCACCACATCCACCATTTAGCCTCTTCACATCGGGCACCACTGGGACGTGACATGACCCACACTACTTAGACACAGACACTGCTACGCCGCTACTGCAATCCAGGTGAGATGGAGGAGGGTAGGTTTGACAACAGTGTCCTGCTCGACTATCAAGTAAGTTATGCGGGGAGAGGGCCGACCTCTATTGCGCGCAGCATAGAAACCCTGTAGAGCTTTTAATCGGTCCTGGGGCTTTTGCGGCCCTTATATTTTGCTCACGGGTGAACTACTTTACAAAACACCTTATTCTAAAGGGCTCCTTCATAATTGAGACACACAAAGCCCAGTACTAACAGTGCCAGGCGGTGGAATACAGATGGGAACAAGTGGGAGCCCTGAGTCACTCAGTCGACGAACCAATATAGGGACCCACGTGATATATGCGGACGCACCTTCCTTGCCCCATTGAACAGAGGTAAGATTTGCATGATGGGACGTCTCCTCCCTAGCCTGGCCCCCGATACTAATCATTGGAACGTACCCCGGAGGATGGATAGCAGGCTTCAACACACTCACTGCACTATTACACCAAACTTGGATCCCAAAATATGAGATGACGTCCCTAATGGGTTTAGATCACAAGCAAGTCCTGTGAAAACAAAGCACGAGTCACCAACTTGGTTTGCCATATCAGGGTGGTTCTGACTATTGAGATAAATACCATGCACAGCAGGCATTTCAAACTTCAAGTACGACTCATCCCATTCAGTAGAACATAAAGAGTAAATGTCTTATCGCTAATGATAACACTCCCTATGGGAGAATGTTTATAATCAGTGACTATGACCGCGGGGGCAGAGGTATGACATCGAGCTCCAGGGTACGGGAATACTATCTCATACTACTCTCAGGACTCCTCTCACCTCCCCCGGCAAAGCATCGACCAACAAAACTCACCGGTCCTTAAGCTGCTAATTGGTGTTTTCGGAACCGCACTCTGGATCCTCTGCCATTGCCGCTGATCCCCTCCTCGCTTCCAGGAATAGGGATTGTCCTGCCGGCTGACTCCGTAGCAGTAAGTTCGACCCTGCTGTTGCAACCTAAGACTTCAGCCCCACTGGCCACGCAAACCGCCTCGGGACTCCTCCACAACCACCAAAGAGAGAACTGGTGGTTCTCCGACACGGGATTCCAACAACAAGAGACAAGGGACCCACTGCCGCGCTGCCCAACTCAAAATGGCGGCTTACTACTCCAGTGAAGCCTGACTCTGTAGCAGCTAGTTCGGTCCTGCCATTGCAACCTAAGACTTCAGCCCCACTGGCCACGCAAACCGCCTCGGGACTCATCCACAGTCCCCATAGAGAGAAGTGCTGATCCGCCGACCCGGGAACACAACAAGGAGAGTCAAGGGACTCGCTGCAGCGCTGTCCGACTCAAAATGTCGGCTCACCACCCCAGTTAAGCCTCCTTTCTTCCCTGGAGCTTAACTGCCCAAACACACACCGTCTATCAAACTCCGGAAAGCAAACTCCTGCATCTGATGCCTACCTAAAGTGACTATTTGTCTTGGAACCTGGGATACTGGCATCCAACAATGGGAGGCACGGGGCTCGCGAGTGCGCTGCCTGAGCCATAAAATGGCGGCCTTCTCCGCCCATTAAACCCCACATTCGCCGGTAACCAGCCCGCTGGAGCCCTTTCCACCCGCTCACTGTCTTTTCAACACCTGCCTAATTCTCAGAAGCCCAGAAGCTCCGGACAGCAGCTCCAAGCACTTGAACCACATAAATTTCTCTGCCTGTCTCCAAAATGGCGGCACCCTTCTCCCAGTAACCTCCATAGCGCCGAGGAATTAATTGAAGCCCTCCACCCGACGTTCACTTTATGCCACGGTGTGCTCATCCGCCTTCTGCCCACAGCGCCGTATTAGGTCCTGGCAAGCCTCGATGCTCACCAAGCAACAGATGTCAACAGGCAGCAATTACGGTGGATCTAGTAAATGGCACCACCCTAATCTCACCAACCAACAAGCTATTTTTGCATTTCTGGTGAGTACCAGATCCAACCCCAGAGGAAGGGTCTTCCCATTGAATCAGTGCCTGTGGAAACGCTGTCCGTGGATATAGAGTTGCATGTCCTATGACTACGATGCCTGACCCTAAAATGGCGGCTCGCAACCTATGCCCACTCGGTTAATAACACTACCAATCATTCCTTCCTACCCCTCCTTTGTGTTTCCCTGATCCCTACATCAACCCCGCACAGGCATTCAAAACCGCACTCGTCGTCCCCCTCATATGTATGATTCCTGTACCCAGGATGTTGACCCCCTCCTGGTGTGAAGTCTCCTCCCTACAGGAGTTCATAGCAACCCCAAGCCCGCCCAAAAGGACACACAACCATGTTGAATCAACAGCTGATCACCCATGTCTTCCATATAGCAGCCACGCCCTAGCCTCCCAACAGAATAGACAGTCCTATCCACACCCAAAAAGGCAGAGCTGAACTCGAAAGAGTTACCTCCCCCAACGGTCACAATGCCTTCTATCACTCCAACCACCCTCCGCTCTCCCACTCTCAACCTCCTCAAACCCCACGGCCCGAACTCCTTTGCCATAGGTTTTCCCCCAGCCTCTCCCCCAAAGCAAGAAGAAACTTAAAACACAAATTGATCAAACAACACCCAGAAACACTTTTTGCGGACATCTACCACTGCTCCTCAAGAGGCCAGCTGAAAATGGATCTCATTTTCCATACGGACAGACCGGAAAATTGGAACTCCATTCTCAGATCACATCTCCACATTTTCAAATCCACCAACACCCCCCCCCCCCCACAGCTGCAAACTGACGTTCTCAGCGCCCAATCGCCCTTTGCGCAGCGGCAACACCTCGGTGACTATATACACTAACGGCACAATCCTAATCCAAGCCAATAACGACAACCTAGAGACATTCGACTCTCTCTTCCCCGCGCTACGCAATGCTCACTCTCATGCTCGCCTCCCCCGACCATCTCATCACCTAACCTTGGACACATCAAACTACAATGGGATTCCTGAATCCTATCCCACGCCCAACGCCTATAACGCCACCCTTCCCCTCCTTGACACCTACCCCCACCCCTTCCCCCTCGATCCCAACACACACAGCCCTTACCCTCACCCTCTCACTAGCCAATTCACTTTGGAGGTTCCTAAACCCCAGATCATCCGATTCCCACCCCTCCCTCCTCACAATCCCACCTGCAACCAGTAATCACCGTCCCTATCCCACTTGATTAGACTCCCTACACCCTCCCTCCATCCACACGCATGAGAACGCCAACTCCACAGCGTGATTATTCGCCTCCCTCTCCCCGGCCACCCACAGTGGTAGCAGGGACACCACCGGCACCATAAAAAAGCCGAACTCTGACAAGCTCTCCCCCCACCGGGACAACCCCACCTACTCCCCCCCTAGGAAAATGACTCAGCATCTCGCTCTGCTAGAAAGCCAACTAGAAACTGTAATCCTGGGCCTCCAAGATCTCCCACTAAACCTTAATACACTTAGAGAGTGCAACCCGCGCTCTCACCCGTCCCAGACTCTCTCCAGCTCTAACCATCAAAGATCCTCTAAAGTGCAGGGGTGCAATCTGATCCCAACCCCTCTCTCCAACCAGACTCAGAGACCCAAAAGATCTAGTCCGGCAATGTCCACGACTGAAGCGACGGAGCTTGCCTCCTCGTATGACACTGCCTCCTCTCTCTCCCCTGAAGCCAAGATCAAAGTCATCATAGGATTTAGAAGAGCCTACACCCCTCCCAGAGACCCAAAACCCCCATCCTTCCTTACGATCATCCCCAGGACCCCCTTAATGAAGAAAATCAATAATGGGCTGCCTTCTACCAGATGTATGCTCATAAACTGCAGATCAGCTACCAAACATGCAACCGAGGTCGCAGAAACCATCCTTACTCACGACATTGACATCACCTTCATCACCGAATCGTGGCTCAATGAGTACTCCTCACCATTCATGGACTTACTGGTACCCCCAGGCTTTGCGATCATCAATAAAGACAGAAAAGATCAGCGTGGTGGGGGTGTAGCTATCATACACAAGACCAGCATCTCTGTGACCGCAACAGACATCTTCAACCACAACAACTTTGAATGTCTAACCGCTCCCATCAAGACAAGAGAGAACAAACCATTACTCTGCCACCTCCTCTATCACCCACCTGGCCACACCGCTGCATTCAGTGAACATCTATCCGACCTGATTGCCCACTGCTCACTTCGCGACAACACCGACTTAATTCTAGGTGACCTCAACCTGCACTGGAACAACGAAAACAACCTGCTGATCCAAAACTTGAATGAGCTTCTACAGAACACCAACCTCACCCAACACTGCAGTGAGGAAACACACAAAGGAGGATCAATCCTTGATGCCGTAATTGCCCAGCCTGACATAGTCACGATCAACCACATCCTGCCAGTCGACTGGTCCAACCACCACATCATCTTATTCAATATCAACCAACTGCTCCTAAGCCAGCCCCCCAAGCGGGACCCCCTCAATGGGTGGGAAATCTATCTGAGATCCCTCTGGCAGCCCTGGAAGTCAGGATAAGCTCTCTCCTTCCCATTCCCACAGAGAATCTTACCACAACAAATCTCACCACCCACTACAACTCAACTATGACTGACATTCTAGACTAAATGGCGCCTTTGAAACTAAAAAGAGTCACAAACACCCCATCGAGTTCCTGGTTTAACACAGACATAAACCCAGAAAGAAGTCAATTAAGAGCCGCCGAAAGACTCTGGCGGAACAACCCATCCCCAATCCTCCGAGAACAACTCAAAATAATACGTGGGATGTACAACAAACACATCAAGAATGAAAAGTCTTCTTTCTTTTGCAACGCTTTAGACAATGCTAAAAACAGGCCTAAGGAGCTCTTCAAGATAATTCGCCAACAAACATCCAAACCCCCTGCACCCTCAGTTCTGGCCTCCAAAGACTTGTGTGAGAACTTCGCTAACTTCTTCAACGACAAAATCTCTAAGATTGAGCTCTACCTTGATGTCAATCGCAGTCTCCCACACCAGAGTGCGTCCCTTGGGACAGGACCTTCTACTCACAAGCTCCCCCCAATACACTTGAAAGCCTTCAACCCCATCTCCGAAGCAGAGATAGCCAAAATGATCTCCATCGCCAATCCCTCCTCCCATGCCTCCGATCCCATACCGGCCTATTTAGCCAAAAAGCTCAACAACTCTCTAGCCCCACTCTGGACCAAGATCATTAACAGCTCCCTTACTACTGGAGTCATACCGGACTGCCTAAAAGTCGGCCAAGTCACACCTCTACTAAAAAAACGGGTCTAGACACTAACAACCTAAATAACTTCAGACCTCTCTCCAATCTTCCTCTCCTAGCCAAAATCCTGGAAAGGTGCGTCCTCCTCCAATTGACTCAACACACAGACAGTACCAACCTCCTAGACACCCACCAATCAGGTTTCCGAAAAGGTTGCAGCACAGAGACAGCGATCCTCAATGTCATCGATGACTTACACAAATCACTCGATGCAAACCAATGCTCCCTACTTATTCTCCTGGACTTATCGTCTGCCTTCGACACGGTTGACCATAACCTACTCATCAAGGTACTCCATGATAGGGTAGGAGCAGAAGAGGTGGTCCTCAAGTGGTTCTTCTCCTTTCTCCAGAACCGCAGCCAAAGAATAAAGATCAGAAACTTTTCATCAGACCTTCATCCCGTCAGCAGAGGTGTCTCCCAGGGTTCAGTTCTATCACCTCAACTGTTCAATATCTACATGGAACCCCTCACCACCATACTCAAAAAGTCGAACATCCCTTTCCACCTCGATGCTGACGACACCCAGATCTACCTTGAAACATCATCCGTGGTTGATATCCACAGACTCAACGACACTCTTAAAGTAGTCCAACACTGGCTATCACAAAACCACCTGAAACTCAATAAAGACAAAACGGAAATCCTCCTCATCTTCAACAAAGAGGAGAACCTCCAAATCACAGAATGGCTAAAAGCAATCGAGGCCCTAAACGTCAATTTCACCCTGGCTGATTCGGTAAAATCACTCGGAATCACCTACGACCCCAAACTTGACATGACCAAGCACATTAAGAACTCCGCCAAGAGCACCTTCCTTAACCTGAAGCTTCTCAACAAAATTAAACCCTTCATCACGCCTAACGACCTCAAACTAGCCGCCCAATCCCTGGTGCTCTCAAGACTAGACTACGGGAATGCAGCCCTCACAGGTACAGCAAAATCTCACCTAGCACCTCTCAGATCCACGCTCAACGCAGTAGCCAGAATGGTCACCGAAGTAAAGAAGTTTGACCACATCTCGCCAGCACTCAGAGCTAAAATGGCTCCCAATTGAAATGCGCGCCAATTTCAGAACGGCCTGCCTCACTCACAAAGCCCTCCACACAGGAACAGCCTACCTGGCCGCCAAACACAAGAAGCCTTAGAAGCTCCAACACTCTACTCCTCATCCTGCCGAAAATCCGCAAACAAAAAAACGTGTCACGATCCTTCTCTGGAAATGCCCCCAAAATTTGCAACTCCATCCCAGTCCATATCAGATCTACCCCCTCATTCTTACAATTCAAAAGACAACTCAAAGACTACTTCCTTAACCGGCCTCTCCCGAACGGCTAATTTCGGCTGAAAAGCCCTATCCTACACTCAGCAGGTCAGAATCACCGCCTCACCAAAACGTATACCTCTTTCCCTCCTGGCATATGCTCATTATTGTGACTTGGTGTCTCCTTGACCTGTATTTATTATTTAACCACTTAGGATCTCCTCTTATGCCTTGAATCAATATATGTATATCCTCCTATTGATGCTGCGTTAACCCATGTTGTGAAGCGCTCCAATACCTTCGGGTCTGGCTAGCGCTATACAAAACTCTACAATAAACAATTCTCCTTTTATGTCTTATGAAGGTGTCCCTCACTGTGGTCGAGACCCTCCAATTCGCCTAAGAAGCATTACCCAACCTCAATTGAGATAAGTCATTACAATGCCAAAAATATGGCATCCTTCATGTGAAATGTACAAGGCCAGCGTTTTTTAACAATACATAGCGATGTCCTCAACTTACTTGTAATTTTTAATTCTTAATTTTTAATCCAATGCCTGCACGATAAAACAAGTTACTTACCTGTAACTTTGGTTCCCCAGTATTGGTAACTTTCATAGATTCCCATGCTTTTTATCATTCCCAGTCGTCAGCCTGGGAGCCTCGGTAAACAGAAAATACCATAGCAGTATGTACAAAAGAGAAAGAAAGGCCTAGGCCTCATCTCATTTTGTAGCATATCTACCTCTTTTTGTAAAAGAGACCAACATTTTGCAACAACCAATCAGATTAGCCTCACCCCATAGAACCCTCATGAGAGAGCCTCAGATTTTCGCAGGCATTGTGTATCAGTAACCACTTTTGCTGATGGCTGAGCTTTCCCAAGGGAGGAGGGTGGGCGCATGGGAATCTATGACAGTTACCAATACTGGGGAACCAAAGTTACAGGTAAGTAACTTGTTTTCTTGCCCCAGTATTGGAACTTTCATAGATTCCCACACTTTGTATCAGAGTAGCTAGCAGTAAGTCACCAGTGCACATTTTGCTACATGAGTATTACAATATCTCTGCATAACCGTCATCATATGACAATCATATACCTTGTAACAATACATCAGAAACATTATGTGATACAAAATGTGCAATCATAGGAAGGAGGGATAGAAGGGAAAGCTCATGCTTTCATTGGAAAAGATTCCTCAGGACTGCTTGTCCTACTGCCGCTTCGCTGCTTATGAAAGAGTCCAGGCAGTAATGCTTTGTGAATGTAGGAGCACTGCTCCATGTAGCCGCCCTACAAATGTCTTTTATAGGGACTCCAGCGAAGAGAGCTGCCGAAGACGAAACTGATCTTATGGAGTGAGCTCGTACATGTCTCTACAGCGACTTCCCTGCCGCTTGGTGGCAATAATGAATTGCACTTGAAATCCAGCGTGTGATTCCTTGTTTTGGAGAGAGGAAGACCTTTTTGAAGTGCACTAAAAGCCACAAAAAGTTGAGATGATTTCTTCAAATCCTTTGTGCGTTCAAGATATAATTTGAGACTTCTCTGGACATCTAAAGAATGTAGAGACCTTCCTGCAGGGGATGTTGGTCGAGGGAAGAATGACTTTAGAACCACTGGTTCGTTCAAATGGAAATCCGAAGGGAACTTTGGACTCAATTTTGGATTGGTCCTTAAAAACACCCTGTCCTTTTTCAACTGTAGAAAAGGTTCTAAAATGGATAGTTTGCAACTCTCCTAGCTGAATTGAGGGCTAAAAGGAGAGCTAATTTCCAAGACAAAAATGTTAAGTCTAACCTGTGGATAGGCTCAGACGAAGGTCTCATGAGATGAGCCAGAACCAGATTGAGATTCCAAGCCGGAGGTGGTGGCCTCACTGGAGGAAAAAACCCTGAAAAGACCTTTCAGGAACTGTTTGATAATTCTAGCAGACCAGAGAGAAGGACCAGAAGCTGTTCTTCTGATTCTTGAAATACTGCCAGATGTGGAAGAATGAGAAAAAGCCTGATTTACCGAGCGATAGAATGTAAGGTAGTATTTGATGAGGAGCTGAAGAGAATGGATGAATGTGTTCATGATGACACCACAGGCAAAAGCACTTCCATTTAGCACGATAGGTTCGGTTTGTACTTGGTACGCGAGCTTGAGTTAATATCTCCCTACATTCCTGAGGGATATCTAAGCTGTGGAACTCTCTGTGCTCAGGAGCCAGACCTTCAAATGGAGAGAACTAGGATCTGGATGTACCACCTGTCCCTGGGAAATTGTTAATAGAGATGGAATGGGACATAGGTGAAACGGATGGACCTGAGAAAGCAGGAGAAGTTTCGTGAACCAGAATTGGCGAGGCCACGCTGGTGCTATTAAGATCATCCTGCAAGGTTCCATCTTTATTTTCCTGAGAAGCCGTGGGATTAGGGGATTTGGAGGAAAGGCGTAAACAAATGCGCCTAACCAAGACATCGAAAGAGCATTCCCCAGCGACCCTCGATGGTGATCCCTGCTTGCATAGAGTCTGCATTTTCTGGTTTTTGGAGTTGCTAACAGGTCTATTGTTGGCATTGCCCAGCGTTGAAACACTTCCTCCAGAATGTCTTGATCGAATTCCCAATCGTGACAGGCCGATTTCAGATGACTCAAGGTGTCTGCTGTTGTGTTGAGAGTGCCTGGTAGATGTCCCGCTGAAAGAACAACATTGTGGAGAACTGCCCATTCCCATATTCCCTGGGCTTCTTTCGAGAGCAGATGAGACCTCGTTGCTTGGTTTTGTAATGCATGGCCGTTGTGTTCTCCGTCCTGACCAGCACGGTTGCGTCTTGAACTTTGGGCCTGAAAGCTTGCAAGGCTAGGCGAATCGCTATGAGATCTAAAAGATTGATATGAAGAAAACGCTCTTCTGCGTCCCAGTGACTGCTCACTTGGAGGTTCTGTAAGACAGCGCCCCTCCTTTCCAAAGAGGCATCTGTGGTTAAAATCAGAGGGGATGGACCCATTCTGACAGAAAGAGCTCTCGAAATGTTCTCCTTGATAGCCCACAAGCCTGCTGCTTTTCTCATGAGAGGAGTGACCTTTATCTTGTCCTCCAAAGAACCTTTCACTTGGCGCTCTCGCATGTTCAGTTGTTCTTGCAAGGAGCGCATTCGCAGTCTGAAATGCGGAACTAATGGTATGTAAGATGAGATTGATCCTAGGAAAAACTTGTATAGACGAACTGACAGGGATCGTCTCTTTTGTAAATGGTTGGCAGAGAAGATTAGCTTTTTCTGTCTTTCTTCCGAAGGAAAAACCTTGCAGCTTCTTGTATCCAGAATGGAGCCCAGGAACTTGACCCTCCTGGATGGAATAAAGACTGATTTTTCCTTGTGGAGATGCAGACCCAGGTGATTGAAAAGTTGGATGTAACTTTCGACAGCCCTTGTCGATGTTTGAGAAGATGGAGCTTTTATCACCCAATCATCTAGGTAAGGGAAAACTTCCAGCGATTGTTTCCTTAGGAATGCTGCTACCGGGGCCAACACCCTTGTGAATATCTGTGGAGCGGATCTGAGCTCGAACGGCAGTACTTTGAACTGAAAGTGGCTCTTGGATACTGTGAAGAGTAAATATTTTCTGTGAGCTCGGTGGATTGTGGAAATATGTGTCCTGGAGATCCAGAGTCCCCTGGATTTAGAAGACATAAGACGCAAGGCGTCTTGAAGAAAGACCATTTGCAGAGAGAGTTTTATGAGATAGGTGTTGAGCTTCCTCAAATCAAAGATCGGGCGCCACTTTTCTTCTGTCTTGTGGATGAGGAAAAACCGGGAATAGAACCCTCTTCCTCTTTGAGAAAGAGGCACTGTTTCTATCGCTCCCTTGGTGAGCAGTTGACAAACTTCGAGACGGAGAAGAAGCAGGTGTTTTGATTCTGTGGCGCGAGGAGCTCGGGAGGTGAAAGGTTTTGGAGTTCTAGTGTATGGCCAAATTGAACGATATTCAGGACCCACTGATCTGTTATGAACTTCCAGCAATCGAGAAAATGTGTAATCCTGCCCCCCATCGGTGTTACAAGGGGTGAAGGACCAGTAGGCAGAGCCAGGAAGCCGCTATTGGCGTTTAGAAGTATCTCTCCCTTGACGTCCTTGTCTACCTCTTGAAGAATGGCAAGAGAAAGACGCCGATTGATTTTGCCTTTGAGGGTACTGAGGCTTGAATGATTGAGAGGATTGTGAATAGGAGGAGTAGCGACGAGGATAACCTCCCCTATATTTAGAGAAACCTTCTCCTCTTGCACCCCGGAAAGGTACTTTTCGATAATGAAGTGTGCCCAAAGATCTTGCCGTCTCTATCTTTTTTAATGTCTTGTAAAGCATCATCTATATGCTTGCCAAACAGCACAACTCCATCAAAGGGCAGATCCAGAATTTTATTCTGCACCTCCGGGCAAAACCAGGTACATCTCAGCCAACCTTGATGCCTCAGGACCGCTGAACCTGCCAAGGCACGAAAAGCCGTTATAGCAATGTCCCTTGCACAATCTATCATCTCAGATGAAGATCGTTCACATTTTTCCAGGATCTTTCTCGCTTCCACTTTGGCACTCACTGGAAACAGATCAATGAAGGGAGAGAGATCGCACCACATTTGGCGATCATATCGTCCCAAAATTGCTAGTGCGTTGAGGTCCTAACAAGGAGGCTAGACAGAGGAAAATCTCTTGCCTACATTGTCCCTGTGCCTGCCCTCTCTGTCTGGCAGTGCAGTCAGGGATGCCGTCGGGTTTCTTGATTTTCTTAGGGTTGCCTGAGAAATAACCGAGTCCGGCCTAGGTTGACCAATAAGACAGGCCAGACTGTCCTCCGGTGCCTTATATATATT